>NC_084671.1:25418082-26129082 GCF_028389875.1 Rhea pennata | reverse complement strand
AATCCAGAGCAAACCGGGTGAGAACTGCTTTGAGAAGGAACAGTTCTAGCCTGCTGTCCCAGCTAAATAACCACAGAGAAATTCCTAAATTGCATTGGTCATTGATTTTGGCTGCCTCCATCTTTAGGCAACTGAAAATACTTTTTTTTTTTTTTTTTTTTTTTTTTTTTTTTTTTTTTTTTTTTTTTTTACTTTTCATCCTTATGCATAGCCGCCACATAATGATCTAGAAATGGGATTATTTCTGAGACCCACCCATCCCTTGTCAGACATTTTTCTGAGATGGCTGAACTATTGACACACTTTTCAATTGATTTTATAGCTGGATCCTTACGGGACTAAAGCTGAGAGCGCCTGTTTCTTAGGCAGCAGACCAGTATTTCTGATCTGCTAGCTCCTCTTCTCACTGCAAGAAGACAAGAACATGGTACATATTTAGAGGCTTTTTTTTTTTTTTTTAAACAGACTGAGTGGGGAAATGGAAGTGGAAGGGGATAACGCCTCCCCAGTCCAAAACCATCCAGCCCACTTCAGACTTAAACCAACCAAGTCACTCAATCCTAAAATTCTGTTCTTTAAAAATGACAGCTAACCCTCCCCACCCCACCTCTTAGTCATCCCCTATTCAAATAAGTGAAATCAGGAAAACACTATACACTGTCGAAGACACAGAACAGGGCAAATGTTTGAAAAAGAAACAATAGAATTGAAAAGCCTGGCACTATATGCCTGCATGACCAGTCTCACTGAGCGTGCTCAGGGGTGAAGTTTTAGCACCATTTTTTTTGCTCTTTTAAAACCTTTTAGAAATTAAATTCTAACATAGAACACTTGGAACGTTAATGAGTGTAGCCCTATGTATACTGTTTGACAGCTGAAAGGTGAGTGGTATGTCCAAAGCTGACCCCACCCTCCCCCATCACTCCAGGGCACCTGGGAGAGTAATTACAAACCACTCGAGTTTGTAACAAGACTGATTTATTCTCAGCAGCAGGAAATCATGAAACAATCCCTTAATCTTCAATTGCTTTTCAACAACATCACAAGGGAAAAGTGGCAATTTGTAAGAATGACCCAGTACAGGAGGAAAGCTGGGTCGATATTGCACCGTTATCCAGAATAGGACCCCCTCCTTTCCCTCACGTCTGTATCCCCAGCAGCAGGAGAACACGACACCGCTATGAAGCAAAACTGCAGGATTCTGTTCACTTCTCTAGAACCAGAAGGAGCAGCAGCATGCAGTTTTGAGGTTTCTATCCAGCCTGTCCCCTGTAATGCCAGGGGAGAACTCATCAGAACTTCAGGCTTAAACACCAGCCAGCTTTAAAAGCCATCATTACCACACACAAACAAACTTCAAAGATATATGCAACCAAATAGCCATTACTCTGCTATGCACTTATATTTTCTTTCCTCATCATTGCTGACCCTTCAAATATTTGCAAAAATCAAATGTAATTTTTAAATCCAGTGACCTCATTGAGGGGTTTCATAATTTACAGTTATGACATCCCTCAATGACTCTGAAGAATGACAACCGGATAACTTGTATCTTTCTCTTAGAAGAGAGTATTTCTTGTAATCATCAACGACGGGAGAAGAAATACACAATGCACATGAGTTTCATACACTTTGGGTTATACAGATCCCCCCTCCCCCCCCATTGCCTTGATGTGGTAACGACTAAACAGTGTAAGATAGTAACTTACCAGCAAAACTACATAGCTTTATTCCATAGTCCTGCTATAAACTGGAATACTGACAATTCTCAAGATCCATAGTCACCCGAGAGAAAGTGGCTGTCCTATAAAAAGGAAGGTCCCCGAGACTGTTTGCTTAAGTTAAACAAATTTCAGTCACTAGTCTCACTGGTATGACTACAGGCAATGCCCTGCAAATCCCTCCCCAACCCTAATCCAGTCAGGCTCCGTTACAAACATTTGAACACAAAACTTAGTAGTAACAGCAGTAACAGAGAAGACTGTGCAGGGCCACCCAAGGACCTGGTCCTTCATGTAAACAGCGTTTAACATTTTGCTCTCTTACAGGCGTAACAGCATTCTGTTTCATAGCAGGCTACATTACAAAGCACTGTCTAAAAACCCCGCAAACTGTGAACCAAATGGAGTTCTAGAGAATCCAACCTACAGTAGGATCTGCGAATTAAAACCTTCTGGGGTTTACTTAAATAATGGATTCATCTACAATGCCATCCAAAGTTTTTCACATCTTTAAGAGTTTTCTGTCCATGAGGATGGGGTGCTATCCAGACGTTCAACCCTCCCCATATCATAATGTCCACCTGTGATGTGTGGGGACTGCAATCAGCTCTTGGTACACAACAGATACCAGAGGTTAAAAAAAATTAAAAATAACCTAAAAAAATGTTTTGTTGGACTCCGTTGCCCAGGCTGCCAGGGGAATGCTCCTACTTGATCTGGGGGGCTTCCACAACAAACAACTCAAGTTTCCAAAGTGTCGGTAACACACGAGAACAGATCAATCTGAAGTGGCACTTCCACTCCTAGAGGTCTTCTGCACCTCATGACAGTTCCTAGACACGGAGCCCCAATCCAACTGAACCCCCATTCGGAGGGAAGGCTGAGATAAGGCTTGGGCCCCTCAAGTTCTGTCATGCTCTCATCCTCCCCCCAGGTCAGCTGGAAGGCAGACTTGGCAACGGAAGCTAGCATCATAAAATGGTGCAGTAATAGAAGTAACTGGACCAGGAAGAAGAGGCATCTGCCCCAATGATGTCGTAGCCGTTGGCAGCAACTGGGGGGTGGGACTGGTCATGCAGCCGTGTGTCAGGAGTAATGATTGTAGAGGGGAGGGGCATGAAGAGTGCCATTCTGGAAACAATGCTGACGGGAAGCCATGTATTCTGCATAACTGATTGTCACCTTCTCACTGCGGTACCTATGGAAACAGCGTAAGAACACAAAAATGTAAACAGCTTATGCAATACAAAGAGACTAGACAAAAACCATCCATCCCATATCACCTGTTAGCTCACAGCCAATAATGACAAGGAAGCACACACTAATTAAAAAACAAACAAAAAAACCCAAAAAACCCCCACCAACTTTGTATCATCCCGTGCAGTAGACTGGATAGATAACCAGTCTGAAGAGATAACCTTCCTAAGTTTGAGTTATGTATGCTTCAATGTTCCCCAAACTGAGCCCAAGGCAATCATAATTCAGGTGACTCCTGAAGTGGCAGTTTGGGCACAGACGAAGCACACTATCAATCTGTATTCTTTTTGATCTAGTGTGGCCTGAACACATTACAGTTCATCCACATACATTATTTACCTTACATGACATTTACAAATGTTACACTTTCAGCCTACACTTCTGATCTGAAAGAAGCGTAACAACTTACGCCAAACAGAAATAACTTACATCACCCACAAATCACCACAAAATACAAATGTAAAAAGACAAATATCAGCTAACCTGGTGAGTTTAATTGTTTTCCTAAAATCATTAGTAATTGGAGCCTTAAAGCCACCTTTCCTGAGTAAGGAGTCTATGGTCTGGATCTGATCCCAGTCTGTTGAAAAACAAAACAAAAAAAAAAAGGGGGGGGGGGATTTTCAATATATAAATGATGTTGTCTCCTTTCCTTTGAGCTTATAAATACCAAAGGTGAACTGGACACACATAGCCTTATGCATGCACACTATCGCACATATCAACCCTTTTTAACTCCTACTGGAACATTTTCCATACGACCTCTCCTATTATGAAGGTCTGCACCTTGCTTCTACTGCAGGCACTTCAGACTGTTTTACCACGTGGCAGTCAAGTTTAGCTCTCTAAACCTTAAAATAGAATGATACTTAGCTTTTTACATAGACAAACTGGGAATCAGCCTGATGCTCTAGTGATAGCACACTGCACCGCTATGTGAGATCAGAGTTAAAATTCCTACCTTAGTCTTTTGCCCCAGAGCCAGGAGGATTCGACAACTCCACTCTGCTAGGTGGAGAAAAGGAGGCAATATTTTGAGCAGTTACCATGGCGACCACTACTAATTTGAGTGGGAAGTGTGCTCCAGAGGGGCCTTGTTTCCTGCCCTCATCTGGAGGGCACTACTTTAGCAACAATGAGGAGGAAAGGGACTCTCGTGTTGGTGCTGCGCAGCCTGCAGTTACCCTATTTGGTGGGAGAAACATAGAAGAGGAAAGATGCAATGCTGAATGAAGCTGGAAGGTCCATACTTTGAGATACTCTATTTCTTAAGCCCTAGAACATGCTTACACTAGGATACAACTGTGCATGGATATGGCATGAGAGAAAGGCCAGATGAAAACCCAACAGCAGCTGTATCAGGTGTCAGCTATCCAGATTAAGCCCGCTGGCTCCATTGCATTACTATAAGGAAAGCATTGCAATCCAAATTCAAAATCCATAGATTTAAGTTACCCAGTTCTGTGATCGAATGCACTGATATGTTTGGTTGCCATCTCAAACCCACCTTGTTCCTTAGCAACCTCAGGTAAATACGTGGCTGTGCGTTTGACACCTTTCTCATTGATGAACTCTATTCTGATCCCATGGATCCCAACCTATAGATGGAAATGAACAGCCAAATAACAGATGTTTGCTAGGACTGAGTCCATGATTGATTTGTTATTATCACAACACTGCAGTACCTCTGTCTCACTGGCAACTTGGCTCTAGCTTTTGCCTAGGTAAGTGACATTTTCCTCCCTTCTCTCAGTCCTTGCCAGGCAGCCTAATGAACAGCTCTCCTAACAGCAGTGTCAAGGACCCCTGCCTCCTTTCCCAGCCCAGCCCAACCAGTCTCCCTGCCATTTCTCCTGAAGTCAATCAGGTACAGATTTCTGACAGGATGGTTTTCCACCTCTTACCCTCGGCCCAGAAAGACAAGAATCTCTGCACAAAAGCCATGCCCAAACTAGCCCAACCACAAAGTCTATTTAATCCTTCTTAAACTAAATATGTTTTCATGTACAATGTGCTTAAACCTATCCACATCTTAGGTCTTAACTACTACTTTTATTCCCAGCTTCTATTCACAGCACCAGAATACTTCCCAGGTTTCTACTTACATATATATCTAGATTTATCTCCTGTTGGCCTAAATCTGCAAAACACTTGTTTCCCTTTTATTCCCACTCAGATCCAACCAAAACCAAACTGTTAGCCCATCATCTTCCTCCCTTCCAGTGTCCCAACCCCATTTCTTCGATTCCCAGCTACGGCCCCCGTCCAACCCCTGCAACAAAGGAGACACATTACCATGTACTAACCCGAACCCGAACGGAACGAGAGAGTGATGCAGAGTTCCAAATGCACCTGTTCTCACCTCCCAGTCCAGGTAGTCATTGGCATCCTCAAAGTTAGTGAGGAGGGAGACAGAGCAGAAGAGTTTGGGCAGCTCCTCGCGGGTCAGGGGGGGGAAACGGCTGTCCTTAAGTGCACTAAAGGGAACAAAAGATATATTGCCTAATACCAAACATCACATCAAAATGTGAAAAGCTCAATTATGCCTTACACTTGGGCCTTAATTCAGCTTTGATTATGCCTCTGTGAAATATTTTTATCTTTGTTACTGCAGAGAAAATGGTTTGCATCTATTCACAATCTAATGAACTGTAATACGCAAACAGTAGTGCAAACTTCCTTATGCTAGTGCTTCCTTCCTTAATGCAGTTGGAGAGAGATTATGTGCTATGTGAGACATCAAAACTATTAGTATGCAAGACAGATTTGACATTAGCTTTAAAAAGTCAACCAAAATTCACCTGCTGCAAATTCACTAAATCCTGATCTATTACTTCATCCTAACTACCATACTATTCTCAGGTTTATTTTATTGTGAATCATTAAATTGAACCTACGTCAATTCAATAAAATCTCTCAACCTTGAATCTTTATAGATCTTGAGCAAATTAAACCAATTCCAGATTTATTTCATTTTCAACGTAATTACCTGGTTAATGTGTATTCCCTGAGTCCTGAATGAAGATTCATGGCTGAAAAGGTCCCGATGCAGCCACGAAGCCGCTTGTCTCGCCCCGT
The DNA here is from genome assembly GCF_028389875.1 of Rhea pennata. NCBI lineage: Eukaryota > Metazoa > Chordata > Aves > Rheiformes > Rheidae > Rhea > Rhea pennata. The sequence goes on along the minus strand of NC_084671.1, from coordinate 26,123,026 downwards.
CTTCCACGTCACAAAGAGTGGACTGGAAAGGGAAAAAAGACAGAAATACTCCAGCCTCTAGAAGTACTTTTTGGCTTAGGGGAGCAGATGTGCATGCATTTGCTTTCTCTACTCCTCTCTAATAAACCCCAATATGCATTTTTTTTCCGCCTGTAATCTAGCAATAATATTCTCCTAAATGCAAGAAACAATCTCCCCCAACCTTTTCATCATTTTCCTTTATCTCCACAAGTTTCCAAAACCTTCATGGACAGACCCTTAGCTGTTCTCTGATGAATAATACAGTTACCTAACCCCACAGATTATCTTTGTAAGTAATGGTCTCCCTTAGTAGCATCCACTAGTTTATATGATAACTCATACTGGAATTAATACAAGTGATGTAAATAAGATTAGTTATTTATAGTAGTACCTTTGAACCTAAAATCCCCAAGCATTCTAAAAAGCATCTGTAACTCAGGCTTGTGATAGTTTTTTTTTTTTCCTAAGAGTTAAAAAGTAAACTTTTGTTTTTTCCCCTCTGAGTTACTTCCATGAGGATCCAACTTTCAGGTGCATCTCTTCAGCTCAGTCTATGTTCACATCCCATTTCACTTACATTTAATTTATATTTACACAAATTCTCTCCTGTTGAACGGACATCCAAATCACTATATTGTTCCCACTCAAACATCCCACAGAGATTTGTATCTTCCTCACTATTATCATGAATTTATAGATATAACAATAGATTCTCAAATATGAAAAATCAGCAGGCTCATTTCAACCTGATAAGCCAAAAGCCATAATTAAGCCAAAACCAGCAAGTTCAGAGCAGCAGCATTCAAAAGAATTCTGTAAACAGGTAAAGAAAACTGTGATTATTAAGTGTAATACATTCGCTTCTACAGAAGTGAGTGAAATTGCAAACAGCTGTAGGGAGAAACAGTAAAGAAAGGACACTGGTGGTTACAGATCTACAAGAACATCTGAACATCTGGAAAATTGTGCAAGGCAACTGACGATGCTGATCTAATTCTAAAAGCGAGGAAGCTAATCTTATTTTTTCAGATGACAGCACAGAATACAGTAAGTGATAGTTTCTAATCCCAACATAAACAAGAAAGTTGTCAAACTTCATGAAGTTGGTCATCCATGATTCTAAACATAAGACTATGGATTTCTGATTGATCTTTAAGAGATAAAGATACAAAACAGTCTTAAGAAAATCATTTTCTGAAATTAAACAAACATTGCCAGGAGTTGTAAAATATGAAGACAGAAGGACTGATTCTACACCAGAAAATCACTTAGTTCAAATTTTCAAGCTCTTGTGAGCAATATATGTTTGTTGCAGTAAACATTACCAAAAATCTTAATAGATTCCGGTCAGGCAACAAAAATAACACAAAGAGTAGATGACTTCTCCAATACAGACAACACAGCTTCTTATTTAAATTGTAGTGACACAGCAATGCCCAGTGATGCTCCCCATAGCAACAACTGAATTAAAATACCGGATCACAGGATAAATCCATTATTCAGGATCTAGTTACCAACAGTGACCAATGGCAGAAGCATTACGCAAACAAGCAAATAGCCCTCAGGTGATAATTGTGAAGAACTTCTCCCACAGAGGAAGTGGGAACATTCTTCCACAATCATCAACCACCTAATGGCTGGCCGAACAAGAAGACAGAGGATTTACTGTTCTAGTTTTCTGACAACACTTCAAGGCACTTTCAGGGTATCGTTCCTCTATATTACCATCCAGCTCCCATGTGTTGAAATAGAAGACAGAAACAAAGCATAAAAAAGATTTGAAAGCTTACTGGAAAAAGATACTAAACTTACAAAGAACATTTATGAGAAACAGTACTGTTACAAGCCCAGTGGAAATTTAGCTTAATCTAATTAGAGTTTTGGAATCATTACTTAGCCCATGTGACATTCATCCCAAATAGAAAAGGGAAGGGAGAGAATGGAAAGCACCACTGACAGAATACAAATTTAAGTCAGTTCCTTCTCTTCTTGGATTCAAATTACAGGTTCACATATCCAGTTCACCTCTTTTCCCTTCAACAACAACAACAGTTTCCATTGAGCTGTGATACAGCTTTATGCCTCTATAATAGAAGAGATATTACCAGAAAGGACAGGATAATTACATTCAGAAGGCTGTCATATTTTCAAAGATAGCATGTTTTTGACAACTTTTCATTTCAGTCATAACAACTAAGGCATTAAAAAAGTATATTATTTTGTAGAGATATATAAATTTCAGTATTATAAAGCTTTTCATTGTGGAAAACATATTTCTTTCTGTATGTGAGGAACAAATGAACTTGGTAAATCACAGTTGCAGCTCACATAGTAACTATTTATTCCATAGTCCCTCCCTGAAAAGTATATTTTCCAGATGTATTGAGAAAAGTCACAGTAACTTTTCACCCATATTCATCCAATATCACTTACCTATACTTTTCAGTCATATTTGAAATGGATTATGGCAATCATTTCTCCCCCAGCCACAATATCCTATTTGTGTGTCTTTGATGAGAGTTTGTGGAGCTCAGGATAGGAGATTTTCAGCAGCTAAAAACTATCTTCTCCAATTGCAACTATAAAGGGAATTTTAAAGTAACAAAATATAGTATGTCCAACTCAGAATCCAGCTTGTACGAGGGGAAAACATGTTACTTAAGGTACAGATTTAATGATCCAAGTATTATTTGTCCCAGAATCTAGAAGCTTGTATGGCATAGGTTTTTACCAGTTTGTAAGATCTACTGGTGAAAAAAATCAAAGACTGAAGTCGAAGAAGTAACTAATTAACTACTTGTACGACATTCAAGTAAAAAATTGCCATTTGTTCAGTAACCTGAATAACAAATGGATTTTTTTTCCTTTAGCAAGTTAACTCAAACGTAACTCCTGCAATGCCACATTCTCTATGTTGAATTGTGAACCTCATTGCTAACATGTATAAAAGCTTCCCTACTCTGCGGGTAGCTATCAGCTCCTTAATTCCCATCAAAATTGTTTTTCATGTACACATCCTCACAAGCTGGTAACTGGAATTACTCATGACATTCAAGTCCTAACACTGAACTTTTACGCTTCTGTTATTAAAATGTTTATGCAGGATCCTGGCCTTCATGACTGTGTCCACATTTACTTTAAGATCTTTATCTGAGAAACAGGTGGGGACAAACTTGTGCACCTTTCTTTTCCCTCCATCTCTTCTGTTTCTCCAGAGAGTTTGGCTACTTCTGGCATATACCTTTGTTCTGTTCCACTAGCTCTCAGAGTGACACTATGTTACAAAGGACAACAATGCAAATTATTTATGCACTTAAACTTATATTTCTCTTATATTTGATAATGTTTGGCTTTCTGTTCGCTATATTACCATCTCAAATGTGACAGTAACATCTCTGTGCGCCGCTCTACAAGAAAGCCAAATCCCTGCGTTTCCCTGGAGTTCTTCCAACTATTTGCTACAAGCAACAGCATAAATGCTGAAACTCAAGAAAAAAAAAAAACACATGTAGGCATTCGCACAGAGGGAAAGGAAAAAAAAAAAGAGTTGGTTTTGTTACGGAGTGCTGATCTAAGAGACTTAAGTCATCAGCACAGAAACACCCAATAATGAAGGCTTTTAAACTTTTAAAATCTAGGCATAAAATCTATACAACTGAGATTCCTGAAAGAACACCCCTTTTTGAAACTAGTTAACAAAAACAACAGAAGACTGCTAGAAAGGTCTGTTAAGGCCAAAATATTGAAGCAATATAAAGTTACGTTCCTTATTGTTTTAAAAATAGAACAAGGTCGCTTTGTGTTTCAAGCGACAAAATAGTAAGTAGACTAATGTATCCTTTTCTAAAAGGAGCCTAATTAGATCATGTATGAAAAAACATCAGCAGAAATATTTAGGTCTGAAGAGTCCCTAGACCTATTCTGTATTTTAGTTGAGTATTTCTCCATTCACTTGTCTTTACAACCTTACACATCTTAGTCCACAGCAGCATTCAGAATGTGCATCCATAATCCTGCTAGGATACCGGCTGCATGGAGGTACAACCTACATCTGGCTAATTACACACCAACAGCCGATAAAGTGGGGAGACATTCAACAAACAAAGTATTTTATCTATTGTCCTGGAGCTGGCCCCTCGAGAAGGCTCACTCAATATTTTAATATTACTATTTCCCCACCTACACATTCAGCCCTTAGAGAAGCATTAGCTAAATCTCAAAGCGAAATGCCCAAGTAACATCTTCACAAATCCATTTCCTGACTTCTCATACAAACCTCCTTTGCTCTTAACCCTGATATTGCCATTGAATGTTTACTCTCCACTTCTTTCCATATGGTCCGGATAGCACTATCTCCATAATACAGCCATATTTTTAGTTTCACAATTAGCAAACTTTTGTCTTCCCTCCCAGCTAAACCCATTAACTTGGGACTATCAAACACCTTTGTGAGCATCGTTGTCCAGTTCTCACTAGCTCACCATTTGTTTCAGGGTCAGCCATGAACTTCTCTCAACCTCTTAAATCTATTCCCTTCCACGCTGGTAGCCAAAAGAAGTCTCTTCCTTCAACTCTTTACAAATTTAGTGCCTGGCATTAGAAGTCGATCCCCCTTCAAACTAGTTACATTATTTTACTGTTTTTTGAAATCTTTCTGATTTCAGTTTCACTCACTTTTTTTAGCACGATTTTATGATAGGCATGGTGCAGTTATTCCTTCCAGAGTGAGAACTTTTAACAGAGCCTTAGCGCGAAGTGGGTTTGCACCCCTTGATACAGTATGCACCATCTCAGGCAGCACGCCAGATAGGGAGCTGAAGAAGCACCAGACTTCCTTGTGTATTAGCCTAGCTCTCTTTCCGTAGAGCTACGCTTGTTCTCTACTTGCCACCACTCTTCAAAGCTCCACACATTTCCACCAACAAATACAACAGAATATTTTTACTCTTTCAACCATTTTACAGCATACCTTTTTGTTTCTGATAAACCAAGCTAGAAACAGAATATTCCCTTTCCCCTCTGGATACCCATTTTCTTCTTACCCAGAGAAAACCCTTCTCCCTCCCCAGTCAAATCACAGCTCTAGGTGCTGGTTCCTCAGCTTTCCTCCCACACATGGATTTACTCACTAGGGGTCATTGGTAAATCGAGGAAGTCGTGGCTGAGGGAAACCATAGAGATGACAGTAGAGTACATCAAAGCAGTAGCAGCACATCTCCGCTGTCACCACCAGGTTCTTGGTACTGTTGGCAGTTCCATTGGGCCGGGTAAGTGGGCTCAGAGCTCCTGAAGTGGGATTCATTCGAGTAATTGGGGAATTTCCTGGGCCCAAAGTCAAGTCAGATACGTTCTCCCTTCCATTATTCCCGTCTGTATGCTGGTGGTTCTGAAGAGGACCTGAACTGGAGCCTGGTACAGTTGTGGCCTGATTCCCATGACTGTGGGTTCCACTCCCAGACAATTTGGGTTTCTTTACCCCACAACAGCCAGCTGCCAGCTTGGGCTCAAGTGGAGGAACACAGCGTCTTTTTCCCATCCTGATTCAAAGCTTGCTGCCTGGAGCACTGCAGAACCCTGGCAGGAAGAGGAAGAAGAAAAAAAAGGCAATACATAGAACAGTCACGCTAGGCGAAAAATCAACAGTCATTTCCTTGCTTTTGCTAAGGATTCAGAAGATTTGTCTTCACAAAAAAAGAGGTGAAAAAACCTTGCAACTCACACCTAAGTACGGAACTAAGACCAATTCAGCAAACAGGCACCTCTTTACAAAAAAAGTGGTTGGCAGTCTTCTCATAAGGGAAGTGAAATTGAAGGAGAAGAGGAGGGGAAAAAAAACAACACACAAACAAACTATATATTCCCTTCACTACTTTCCTGGATCACTCATTCCTCCTTGGTTAACATTTCTGTACCAGTGGCAAACAATCTACCACTTAACCACCACAAAAGTATTTCCCTTCCTCGTTCTCAGTGGCAGAGTAATGACTTTGCATCACACCACCTGGTTTGGACTCCCAGACACGCTCCTCTTGATTTAGCTCTGGCCTGATCAAGACACAAAGAGCAGCTACAAACATCGAACCAGCACTTTCTAAACAATGGACTGTTTCCCAGACCCAAACACAGCAACCCCAAGAACCAGAACCTGCATTTACTTTCCAAGATAAAGTCAATGGTGCCCACAGGCAGACACCTCGAGCGTACAGCCAGGATATACAGAAGAGAGAGCGCTGAGGACTGAGCACCGCCTGAGCAGAGGGAAGCGGTAACGGTGGAGAGGAGAAACAAACAGAATGCCCGCTACGGAGACGAGAACGATCGCTCTCGCATCACAGAGGAGGGTGAAACCACCACCGGGAGGAAAGGCTGGGCCATGAAAAAAGAAATCGGTATAACAGACAAGGGCCACAAGTCAACGGTAGGAACTTGCAAAGGTAAGAACAGATCTCATGGCGATGATGGTATTAAACACGCAAAGGGAGGGAGGGAGGAGATCCCTCGCTGTCAAACGGGCCTAAAGGAGCAGATGCTTCCATCACGCAAAACGGCATGAAGAGATGGAAGCCAACCTCAGGCTTCCTGAGTGCCCAGCCACTGCTGTAACCACTGGATCCTCCCTCCAACTCTTCCAAATATTTAACTGATGAGTGAACTGAGAGGAGGTACACAGGACAGAGGGGGAAAAAAAACCCACTATGGACAGAAATTCTTTTTATGAAAACTCTCTTCCTTCTCTGCCCATGCAAAGAATCTAAACTTTATCCATGAAGTTTCTTCAGCCATCCTAAGTGTGATACAATGATAAGCTGAAGCAGAACTGGTTCGAGATGGGTAGGAGATGATGTGTCTCAAAACAACATGCTTAGAGTGCTTAAGCGCAACGTTTTAGAAAGATAATCAGCATGAGGAACAACTAACAAGACATAATGAAAATTACCCATTTCACTCTGATCTCCACCTTCATAACCACATACACACACACAAAGGATAACTTGGACAAAGTAAACATCAGCACCTATGAAGAGTTATGCTACAATGCTTCAGCGACAGCTGCGGAGATAGATTAGCCTTTCCAAGCTGTCCCTATGGCTATCTCCATTTCAGGAAAAAAAAAAGTCATTTATGTATTTTTTTTGAAACCGTAACTTTTCATTTTAAATTGAAGATTTGGAGGGGAACGACACAGAAGGGATCTTCTGCCGCTCCCGGACGTTTGTCACTCTGTCAGCTGCTACAGGCAGCCGAAACGCCCCCACCGAGCGGGCTGCACCCCGGGCCGCGGGCGGCAGCGGCGCGGGGCCGCGGGCGGAGGCCTTCCCCGACCCGTCCCCCCGCTCCTCCCGCCCAGGGAGGAAACTTCAGCCCCGAGCGGCGCGCTCCCGCAGCGAGCGCGGCCCCCGAGCGCGGCCCGGGCGCAAGCTCCGCGCCCGCCCGCCCGCGGGGAGGCGGCGCCGCGCCCCGGCAGCGGCTCCTCGCCCCACGCGGCGTCCCGGCGCCGCGCACCGATCGCTGCCGGCACCGGCGGCCGCCGCGGCGCAGGCCCGCCCGGCGGCGGGAGCGCGGCGGCGCCGCCAGGGGGCGCCCGGGGCCGCGGAGCGCCGCGCGGGGGGAGGGGGCGCCCCGCTGCCCCCCGGGCCCCGCTGCGCCCCCCTCCCGGTGCCCCCTCCCCCACCTTCCGTTCCCGCCCGGGGCCGGACGCGGCTTCTCCCTCCTCCTCCTCCTCCGCCTCAGCCCAGCCGCCGCCGCCGCTGCTTCCCCGCCGCCGCCTCCTTCTTCTCCCGCTTCATGGAGCCATGGGCCGGGGCGGGGCTCTCTGGAGAAGCGGGCCCGGCGGGCGGGGGAGGAGGGCAGCGCCCGCCGCAGCCAGGCCGGGCGCCGGGCTTCCCAGGGCCGCCGGGCAGCGCGGGGAGCGGGCGGACTGGAGCGAGGCCGGGGGAAGGTCCGCCGCTATCCCGGCAGCCTCCTCCCTGATAGTGAGGTAATGAGGGAAAAATGTACACAGTCCGCCAGCCTCCCGTCGGCCCCGCGGAACCAGCCCGACCATAGAGAAGGGAGGACAGTCTTCCCTCCCCCGAAACCATAGATGTCGCGGACTTCCGCTCCGGGTCGGCCGTCGCGCGCGGGGGCCGGGCTCCCTCCCCGTCACGTGACGCGGCGCACGTGCGAGGACAAACACTCCCGAGAGCGCGTGGGAGGGGCGCTCGGCGCGCCGCGAGCGGGCGGGGCGCGGGGCTCCCCCGCCCCCACCTGTGTATGACACCCCCCCCCCCGGGAAGGGAGGGGGGGAAGACACCCTCACGTGGCTGGGGGGTGCCGCTCTGCCATTGGCTAGCGCGTTGTAGTGTCACTCTAAGGGGGTGGGGTGTACGGACGCATCCATTTCGCAGTTCGGCGCGGGGAAGCCCCGCCCAGCCTCCTCCTCCCCCCAGGTCGGCCAGCTGTGGTCGGTGCCAACGGCGGCAGCGCGAGCTGCCAACGGCCACAGCCGCCCCGCCTCCATTTTGTGCTTGGCGAGCGCTGAGAGCGCGTGCTCTGCCCTCACTCTCCATTCATAAAACCAGCACAGGAGGTTGCTCTAACGACTGTAGAAGCAATGTCAAGGAGCAGCCTGCCTAAGCCTTTATTTTTACATGTTAACATAAAACTCACATAATCTACTCTCTGCTGATTTATAAAGAAGCAGCAAGTCCCAGAGGAAAAAAAGCTATACTATTAAGAGTTAGTGCAAATAGCAATAGAGAGTAGGATAGAACTGCACACAAAAATGACTTTCTTTCATTTTCCTCTAGCATGAAAGGGGAGGGAGAGGTTCTGATTACTCAAGGGTAAAACAGTGAATAAAAATCTATTCAGCTATTTTTCTTAATTCAAGGGTAAGCATTCTACACATTAAAACTCTAGCTGTTCTCCAAAGGACAAAGCCTCCGCCCACTGTAAGCTGGTAGAAGCTCTTTGGGATTGTAAAAATGGATTATGGCCAATTACTTACATCAGGAATTGCACAAAGAATAGAGAAGATGCAAAAAACAAACAATTAGACAAATGCAGTTAAATTTCAGTGATTTTTTTTCTAAATTACTACTGAATAGAAATTCAGTGTCCTAGTGCTGTGAACACACAGATTACTACTATCCATGATGACTTTGCTTATGCTCCCTTATATGTTTGAAACACCAGCTCCTGTAAAATTCTAATCATCAGGGTTACTCCAGAAATCTTATTTAGAAGAGTCAGATGAAAGTGTCCTAGAATAAAGATTTAAGAGCTTTTTTTTTTTTTTTTTTTTTTTTTTTTTTTTTAAACTTAAAGCATAATAATGCTTTAAGGGCAAAACAAGTACACCTGTAGTACCTGAAAGAATCCTTCACCTTCCCCTCCCCCCCATACCATTTACTGAAAATAAGCTAGGATTTCCTCCAAAAGCTCTTTACGGACAGTGAAAACCAGTTCTGACCTCTACAAGAGGCAACATGATAGCAGTGAATCAAGTACTTACAGCCTGTCTATGAAACTGGGACTCAAGGTCATCATTAGCAATGTCACTGTTGTATTAACATTACAGTGTAAAACAGTACTTGACCAGGCTTGAGCATTCTGTAGCACTGAAGGCTAACACTTCCTGAAGCACAAGAAACACAAGGTGATAAACAATGAATTTGATTCTTCCCTTTCAATTGCTTACCTCTTGCATTTCAGTCTGCACTGTGCTGAAGTCTCTTGCATTTCAACACACAAGTGTGCATATCCCCACCACCCGGGGCTTGAAAAGTTTTAGCGATATTCTGATGTTTTCTTTCTTCCAGCCACAGAAATTAACAGCTCATGTATCATCATTACCTGAAAAACCTACTAATTGTAAAATATAATTATTTAAAAGAGTAAAAATAGAACTAATATGAAAACTGATTTGACCACCTCTATAAAAATCCAAGGTTAAATGCACACAGGATGGGGGAGAATCCATCCTGCAATTTTAGGAGTTAAAACAGGAGTTAAGTTGTCCTTCTGCAGCAAGAGGCTGACCTCTTTCCTATATCCCCATGTCTCCCTAAAAGGCTTCTTTCAAGGCTTTCATTTATTTTTGAGTTTGCACATTGAATGCTTCACTAGTATAAAGGTATACAAATTGCTTATGTACAAAAACCTCCAAGTCCTTTATTAATGTTTTCAAGATGTATGTGGTACATACAATTAACATCATACTAGCTACAGGAAGTACTCTGCTGCAAGACGTACTTCGAAACAGATATCCCAGAGCACCAGACACACACACAGAGTCACTACAAAAATCACTTTGAAATGATTCCCCATACACTTTTTTTTTTCTTTTAAATAGACAGCTAGGACTTCTGAACCATTGGAGATTCTAAATGTGGCAGATGTAGTGCAGTGGCACTGGTTTAGAGAAGGCTACTTCAGACACTGGAAGGTCAGAAGAACAACTGAATAGAGTAACCAAAAGTGGTGTGATTTTTCAATGCTTTGAAGCACGGGTGTCTGGGCTGACCTCTATGTGTCAGCTTCTCAATGTCCCTTGTAGAGTTTCCTGTATATACACAAGGTGTGCATACACTGTAACTTACCCCTAAGCTGCAAAACAGAAGGAGGGCACAGTCCACCACACATTGCATCACTAGTTCCAATTAGTAGGCACTGACACATCAGGAGGATTAAACAAATGGGACTGCGAAGAGTTCAAAAAAAATGGATGAGCCTGAGAGAAATCTTTGTTCATTATGACAGATCAGTGACAATCCCTTCAGGTCACCAGGCTTCACATGTCCATCTGTTGCCATCTGTTCCCTAAACTCACCCTTTTTATTCAGATGCTCCGCTTAAAAATAAACCCAAACTACAAAAAGTTTCAACTCCACTCTGTACATGTTTCTCTATTTCCAGAGTCATCATTCTGGCTTTAAACCTTCTCCTTTCGCTTTAATTTGGATACTTTTTTGACAGTTCCATTCTTGTTTAGAAGCTTCAAAACACGATCTTTGTGATCCAAGACCTTTAGCATGGAGTCTCGAGCTTCATTGATTTGATCCATCACCAATTTACACCTCTGCATATTCCCCTGAAATGAAACATCATCATTAACAGCAGAGTGTCTAGTCTAAGCGGTCATTTTACCTTTTTATAATACCACCTTTAGATGATGAGACTTGAAATACAGGAAATGTACCTTTTTTTTTTTTTTTTTTTTTAAGTCATCTCTAGCTCTCATTAACTGCAATAGGAGATTTTGTAATTAAGGATAAAGCAAATATGTTGGGCTGAGAGGCTAAACCACAGGAACCTACCTGTATCAGTTCATTTATTCGATGCAAGTCATCATCAGTTGCTGCTTTTTTCTTAGGAATGAGTCCCTCCTGTAGGGCAGTCAGTCTCTCATACACATCGTGCTCCAGGTTAGTCTAGAAGACATCAGCACTTATGAAAAGGTTTATTACCAGGCCAGAAAACATTTGCCCACATTAAAAAAACTACACAGCAAAGATGATGATACTCTGTTCCCCTCTCAGCTGCTCATGTTAGTCATTCAGAAGATGGAGCCTTTGATGTAAAGTGTGGCACTATTCTTCTTACTAACATCCTGTTTACAGGATTGCTCCATTTCTGAACAAACATGGAACCTAACCAGAAGTGCTTCCCCTTTTTCTCACAATACTATTCCAGGAATGCAGAGGTTTTGGGGAGTTTGGTGCTAGAATGCAGAGCACCTACCTCACCCCCAACCTGAAACAGAAGCATCCAGGAATGTGGATCAGTGCTGCCTCCTCAGATCAGCCGCACCATCCCAAACAGACGCTTCTTCAGACCTGTGCATCAGCAGGAGGGAGTTGCCAATTTTGATCATCTGTACAAAATACATCAGCTCTTATGTCTGGATCAAAATCAACACTAAGTTTTCAAGCCACTTACGCCACATTCCTGAGAAAGGGGAAAGCATGTCCCACTCCCTTTGGGCGCTATATACCAGTTTTTCTGGTATCCCAGTGTCAGATGAGAATGTATTGAGCTTGCAAAAAACCATCCTGTCTTATAGTACTTTGTATTTCCCAACGTTACAGGAGGCTGGCAAGTCACATTCACCTACCAGCTGTAGTAGCTGTGCCGCACAGAGATGGACCTTCCAACCTTGTGCACGACAGGATACACCCTTCTGATTGGCAATCTCTTGCAGCATGGCCTTTTTCTCTTCTGTCTCCAAAAAATAGAGATATGTTATTTATACTAAGAACAGAGGCCTGCCACATTCCTGTGAACAAAAATATTAATCCAACTCCCACTCTCCACAAGTCCTAATAAATGTGGATGAGTGACTTTTTGATTCAGACAGTAAAATACCTGCATATCTGCCACCTATGTGAAAGCTGCTCTCATTTATCAACAGATCTGGATTTCCAAAAAGAGAAAGTTCTACCCAGTAGAACTAGCCCCAATTATCTGGTAATTCTGTATTTTCATGTTTTAAAAATGCACTGATCAGCGCAGGGTTTGTCTTATACTGCTGAAATACATGTCTGCTCCTGGATGTTTTTACACAGTTGCAAAAACCCATTCAGCTTAGATGCTTAAGAATTTTAAAAGATTAGCTAAAAAGCCTAAAAACAGTGGCTGATTTCCATTTTCCTCATCCTAGAGAGATTTTTTTTTTTTTTTTTAAAAAAAAAAGACGACCCATTTGTTAGTTGACAATACTTGTTATTCTAAATCCAGGATGTTTTGTTAGGTAGTAAGAAAAAAAATCAGAGAGTAGCATATTACTTTTTAAGTAGGTTTTTTATCTTTGCAAGTAAGACATTTCTCAATAGCTGTAATGTATATGTTTTTTTCTCTTGCAAATTTATAGGTAATTCTACTATGGCCAGTCTTTCCTTCTTGTCTCTGCTGTCTTGAGAGTTAGAGAGATTCAGGCAACATCTAGCTAAAAAGTCTTATTAGCTCACTTCATCAATTCTTGTTTCTGAACTGCAAGAGAAATCTATTTGTAAAGTCACTTGTTAGCCTTAGCTAGCCAAGAATGCTCCTAAGACACCATTCCCTCGTGCACTAAAGCAGTTTATCCAGGATGAACGAAAACTCCAAATTACAAGACAACAACTGACCTTTAACCCGGACGTCACTGTATCTCTGAAAGTGGTGATAAGCAGCTTTCCAGGGATTGCGGTAGTGACGGAGCAATGTGATAGGCGGCCTTGGACGCACAGGAACATACCTTACACCTTCTTCATCTAGAAAAAGGTCCAGGAAGAGTAACTGTGAGCATTTAGTAAGTAGGGGAAAAGTAGGAGATTGTCATGACCCAGTAATTACAGCAAAGGATCAGTGATCATTACTTCATACAAAAAATGCCCTATGAGTTGAGAAAGGTCATGTCCCCTGAACATCAATATGTGAAGAATAGGTATTTAGATTCTGTATGATTTTTATTTCTGAAGTGGGGAAAATGACTGAGCACATTCTCTGAGAAAGAAAGGGAAAAGAGAATGTGAACATCTGAGTGGAGGGAAAAAAAATCGTTAGAGATGACATTACCTATATACTCCTTTGGAGGAGACTTGCGCTTTTCTGCCTTCACCAGCAAACTTTTGGCAGTGGATTTCTCATCATCAGTGCTATTTGTTTCCATCATGTCCCCTTCCTCTGTGGAGATCACATGCTGCTGCTTACGGGGTTTCTTCCTTGGGGAGGCACCAGGTGGTAAATCACTCTGTGGCATTGAAAGGTTGTTGGCCAACAGTGCCAAAGATGGAGACACGGTACTTGTAGTCAGAGGAGGGACTGCTGAGATCCAAGAAAGAAAAAGAACACAAACTGTCAGTAGTATAAAGGTACTACTGTTGTTTGAGCATTGTCTCCAGAACAGCAGTTGCTGTTCAGTGCATTGTGAGGGGTGTGGATTTCATTGTAGGTGCACTTTAGCCCATGTGTGTACAAGATTAGACATTAAGCCAGGAACAATCATTTGAATCATGCCTATACCCTGAGATTCTTCATGTCTCATGTACAAGAGCATAAAGAGTGAGAACGGGGAATTAATTCTCCCTCAGTTCCTTCACCTTTTTAAGCTGAATGTTACAAAAACAAATCCACAGTAATATCATTATGAGTTACTGTACAGAACGATGTCTGTCCTCTGAATCTATGCCAGTGTGGATCACAGTAGATAGCAAGCCAAGTCCCTTTTGCTATGTAGGTACAGAGTCACATGCAGTCAAACAGGGACTACAGTACTCTCCATGCAAGAGTCTACTCAGATTGCCACGTCAACAGCACCAGTAGGTGGTCAGTAGGTTACTGCACAAGTCATACCCCTCTGAAGCTGGGCAGCAGAGTGACAGGTAGCCTGAGGGAACACTCCAACACTTAGAGGAGAGAAAGCTCAGTCAGCAGCAACTAAGGCAAGTATGGCACAACCCACAGCAGAAAATCCTTGGGATGAGATTGTTGAAAATTTGGCATATCCCACAAAGTCAAGAAAAGAACCCTGAGAGCTTAATTATATCTGGCTGTACTCCAGAGATACCTGAAGCAAGCAGATTCTTCCATTGTAGTTTCAGGGAGAACAACGAAACAATCAAGTAAAACAGAACTTTGATACCACATTACCTATCATTTTGTCACAGTTTAATCTGAGTGCTGAGATCCATAAGGACTTTAAGTTTACTGATCTTGGCTGATGGCAACAATGATCAACTTGGATACCAAGACAATATACTGAATATTCAAGTTCAAGAGAAAATATCTGTGAACTGCAGTAGTGCCCTATTAGGGTCCTAGACTGGTCACTAATTCTTCACACACAAGGAGGCCCTTGAATCTGAACACGAGGACTTACAGAAAAACTGAAATTAACTATACACATTCATAATATACTGGCACTGCTGCTGAGTGGTTTTCTCAGTAAGTAATTCATGCAGAAGCTTGGAGTTGGATCACTTAAGCATGAACAAAGCAGTAGTCCCAAATAACAAGTGATTTCATGAAAAACTGATGAAAGGACAAAGCAGTTTCAAGCAGGCAGGAGTCTAGCTGCTACTCTGCAACTCTTGTTATTTGCAACAGGAACTGCCTCATGGACATTACAATGTCCTTTATTCCTAGGAGTCAGGAACTGATCTCAAATTCATTAAAGGAGTCCCAACTTAACTATCAACTAAATCTTTGTTTTCCATTCTCTTTACTGGGCCATTAAGACTTCATATTCTATTCACATAGCACTTCATATCCCAATCACATCACCAAAACCAAGTCCGTTTTATCTACTGAGAAGCAGCAGTTGGGGGAGGGGGGAAAACCTTATGAGAAATTATTTCTCCTAAGGGGAACAGGAACCCTTTGACTGGTATTCTGTGCTACCATGGAAGACAGAACTTCAGTTTTAGGATGGGTGTGTTGAAATCCTCCTAGTTTCCCCAAGAGAGACAAAGAAAAACACAATTTGATGCTGAACAACAGCCTACCAGATACTGGTCGCATTATGTCCATAGGTTCCACTTCCTCTTTGATCTTTATCTCTGGTACTGCAGGACCCAGCACTGCTGAAAGGGCACCACTCATGGTTGATGGAGGAGCAGGTGCAGCCACAATCGTAGTAGAAGTTGGCGGGGCGGCTGGCATGGCTCCTGGAATGGTGGACAGAGCAGCAGTGGGCTGCGACGTGGGACTGGCGGCTGCGATAATGGTTGGAATGGCAGAAGGGGGCTGCTGGGAGGTAGGGGGCACCGCAATGGTGGGCTGCTCGCTGCTCTGATTAGACACTGCCTCCATAGACACAGTGACTGGAGTGGCCATGGACACATGAATTTCAGGTTTCGGCTTGGCACTGTAACATAAAAACACCTACTAAACATCATGGCATCAGTGCCTTAGAGTACTGTTGTCATGACTTTCTACCACAAACAAAATTAAGGAGCCATGCTGGATTCAAGACTATCCATTTTCTCCTGCCCCAGGAAGTAACACAGAGCTGAGTCGTGTGGAACACAACAAGAGACTACAATTTCAGTTTTAGTTTCACTTCCCCCCCCCCCCGCCTCTTTTGAGTCCCTTGTATTTGTTACAGATGCTGTTTTCTTCCACTCACTGTAACAACTGAATCTCATGACTAACTCCAAATAAATTCAGAATGCTCCTGAAAGTTGCAAAATACTTTCAGTGTAACCAAGAGGAATTTTTACCCAAAGCTTTTCTGTGCCATCCTCTGCTTCACAATAGCTTCACTATAGCTAATTGTTTCAAAACAATACATACAACTGAAGTAGGGTAGAAGCTCCATTTTAGCACTTTCAGCATTAATTTCTAAATCATATAGACTTAAGAGTTTGAGGCATATCCTTTAATACAATGTCAGGTTTTCCCCCCTTTCGAAAGCTGACAACCACACCTTCTGAAGGGCTATTGCGCCGGTTTCATGACAGCAGAGCTAGTCAAGTCTGTTCAACAAAGGTGTTGCCCTGACACACTGAAAATAGATCCTTCAATTTCCCAAAAGAAAGGATGCCATTTTAAAAACCAAAGAATGCAATCAAAAAACAAGGTAAGAACATTATCATGCAGTTGGTTGTTTCTTAAAGTCTTACCCAGCAGGCCTTGGTGATCCAGATGTGCTTCGCATACTACTCTCCACACGCGTGCTAGCTACTTCAGGAGGCTGAGGAGGAATTAAGCTTTTTCGGACTGCCAGCCTGCAAGAGGAAATTTAGATCTGTCTCTCTGATGCAGAGATAAATAACACAGAGCCAAGCAATCCACCTTCTCTTGTCAAAGCTAGAATGGGAGGTATATCTGTATCGTTCCCCAATATTCTCTGAGTGACTGTGACCTATTATAGAGGATCTCATTTTGCCTTTTCAAATAAGACTTTTTTTTAAGATAAAGGACTAATTGCTCTGGCTTAGTCTCACCCAGGTTTAGGGCTTCTCCAGGAATGCTGCTTTTACGTTCATCTTGCCAGCCAAGACTCCTTCTTGAGACTGCCAGGCTCCAACAGTGAACAACGAGAAGTTGGGCCATGCCACTGTCCTCCCCTGCTATCACAAGAGTGAGCAAACCACTCGAAACTATACAGTGCCTAGATGGACAACTGCTTCGTTCAGTTGGTCTGGACTGTGTAAAAGCCCAACTCCAAGACAACAATCACTGAATGTGGATGTTAAAGCACAGTGCTCAGTACAGCAAAGTATTTTTGTATTTTTGAGACTACTCTGTCTCATGTGGGGTTGGAAGTGAAAATGTTCAAAATAATCAACCTTTCAAATAGAAAAATTCTTTAGTGATCTCTCTGCTTCTTTAGCTTATGTTTCACTTTTAAGGCCTGCAGTTTCTCTGCCTTAAAAAAAAAAAATCTACTCACTACTTGTGAGACTGTTTGGTCTCACAAGGCATATTAAATCCAAACCTTTTCAGCTGTCGTTAGGAGAAAATGGATTGCCAATTCTAATGCTTTCTCTTGCCTCTTTATTCAGGCATTCAAAATTAGACAGATAACAGAATATTCTAAGAGTTTTAAGTTTCTCCCTCCCCTTTTCCTAATCAGACTACACAGCAGGATATTAATCCCATCCATTCTACTTCTCCATAGATCCTTCCAAGAAAAGCAGAGAAAACAAAGCATGGAATTCTAGTTTTAGCAGATTATGAGCTCTTTGTTTTTATTAAACTATGCAAGAAAGTCTCAAATCCATTTTCCCGTCAAAAGGTCACTTCCAAGTGTAAGAGACAAATTCTCCTTCTTCACATCCCATTGCTAACAGAAAGAGGAAACTATAACCCCACCCTGGTAGAAAAGCGTTTCACAGATCAGCAGGTCACTCTCAGGCACTGCTGACTGAATAATCTTCTACAACTTTTCACATCACTGCTGAAACTGTTCCATTTAGCTGGACTAAACTGCACAGAAACATCATTTACATTTCATCGCTAATCCTACTCACCCATCTGTGGTTGGTTTCTTCCGGAGAATGCTTGGGCGTGGGGAAGAGCCCTGGGCTGGTGCACTTGCACTGGCAGTTTGGCTATGGGTTTGCACAACCGTAGTCGCTGCAGAAGCTGTATTGAATGTGTTGCTAATAGGATTGGCTACGATGGTGGCTCCATCTGCCAAGACTACTGCTGGGAAGGATGGACATTGACACAGGACAGGGAAGAGGGAACAGATACAGAGAAGAAAAAGCCGCAGTTAAAGAAATATGATGACGAAGCAGGTGTTTGCAGAGCACATGCTGTCCGTGCTCCCCTTATTCCCTCAATCTTTAACTGTAGCTTTCAAGCCACTTTGTAAGCGATACCTTTGCTACAAAGCAATTTGATAACTGAAACTTCTGTAGGACAGACGGAAACTACTCCCTGCCTAATGACTGTTGCTAGGGAAATACTCTTTTCCAGATGAAACAGAAAAGGCAGACATCACTAGGGAGATCACCAACACAACTGCGTCAATGGGAAAACACTCCTAGTAGAGTCTACGTGGCAATACATGTCACTTGTAAGCAAGCACTCGTCAGCTGTGTTTACATTCTGATCTTCTGCCAAGGCTGTTTGGCCAACTCAGCTACCAACTGATGCGGAGTATTTAGACAGTCAGGAAGACACCACATGACACATCTGCCAGCTTTGCTAGCAGCACATTCTCTTTGCAGTCATATCCTCTTTCTTCAGTAAGCTGTTGGGATTTCACCGGACCAATCATTTTTCAGACATGAGGGTTTCTAGCACAGTCCAAGATCAGGTTACCAACTGCTGAAGGTACCTGGCCAGATTTTTTGATTGCTACTGTGATCTAAAGTGTAGCTGGAACAGTTCACAAAATGTCATGCTACTTGCAACTAACACTTCCCACAAGGGTTTACTGAAGAGAATTATTTGATCTTTGGCACTGTCAGGCTTTTCAGGTGAAGTAACCCTTCCAGTGCCACCCAAGTACACCAACCCCACACACTTAAAATTAAGAAATAACATCAGAGGCAAAGAAACTTTGCTGGCAAAACATATATATATAACCATATTTAACACCCATTACTGAGCCACAACGACCATAAAAAGATCGTTTCTCAGAGGATAAAAGAAAAACTTAAGCCTAAACACCCAGTAGACAATCTGAAGTTCAACTGGTTTGACCAGGCCCAAAGCAGGGACCCTGCTGATGACATTTACCTGAAGTCTTTGTCTCTGTTTGTGGTTGCTGAGCACTGATCGGCGCTGCCTGGAGCCCCTGCGTGCCAATAGGCGCAGTGGGGTGCAGTCCCTGTGTCCCAATTGGTGCTGGCTGGATCCCCTGGGCACTGATGGGTGCTGGCTGGATCCCCTGGGCACTGATGGGTGCTGGCTGGATCCCCTGGATGTGCCGGGCATGAGACGCATCTACAGTCATCAGCTGCATGGGGTTGAGGTGGACAGTGGAGGCCACTCCTACACCAGTCTGAGCGGTGATTGCAGAGTTGGGCGCCTGGGCTGAAACTGGGAACAGCAACATGGGTATCACCACTCCTGTCCAGAGGGTCTTTGTTCTCCACACACCTCTCACTGGCTGAAAATATTTACTTTCAAAGATGATTTATTTTAAAAATTAATTTGCTAGCATTCTTGGAGCAGTAACAAATTCCCATTTGACAACAGAGAGGCAAGAGTGTCTGCCAGAAGAATTAGATACTACTATTTATTTTCATCCCATTTTCTATTTGATATTGCTCCAAGAGAGTAAAGTTTATCCCACTTTTAAAATTAGGCTCAAGTAACATTTCTGTACCCAACTTCCAATCTTGGAAATCAGTGCACTGCTTTTCTCATTGCAGTATTATCTTACAAGTCCTGTAAGTGCCAGCACTTGATATTTTCCTGCTTTAAAAGAAAATTAAGGAGCTAAAGCCTTTCTTTTCAGAAAACAGTCTTCCACAGAAATGATCATTCATTTACATGAACTAAGAAAAACACCCGTGATTATGCCAAAGCAAGTGAAGAAAGTAAAGACTCCAGTGTAAGTACGTTAAGATGTGGCTGGCTTACTTCTCCCCTTACCCCAGCCACAATCATGAAAAATTTTCCTTAGCTCAACCGGAAAAGAATGTTCCAAACTTGAGTACAATTTTATCTGATGCAGAACAGGGTTTACAGCTAATTACAGGCTGAACCCTACAGGTAAACTAAAGATAAGATCCTTTTGTGGCAAAACAATGTTCCCTATGAAGTATTTACAGTGCTAAGTAACTAAGATTCTGTCTTCCCAGATTTGCTATAAAGATTGCACATCTCCCGAACAGCTGCAATGGGTGATATTTAACAATGCTGTCAGATTGTCTGCAGTTTCTGGATCTCCAAATTTCCAGTATTTACAGGACACTATCACAATTTCTACAGCCAAACACAGTGCAAGTGCTAACTTGCTAACAATAGACTTGCTTGCTAACAATGGAGAGCCCTCTCATCACAGAGTAAGCTGTTTTTGTCATCATCACAGGGTTTCAATCGAGTTCTTGTGCTGACAGCCAATTGGAAAACAGCTGTCAAAAAAATGAAATCTTGAACCAGGGCCTGCAAAATGGCTTCTATATACAAGTATGGCGCATAAATTCCGTTAGTTAAACACCCCATGTGAAATGTTCTTGTTGCAGAATTTTCTATCCAACAAAATAATTTTGGAGACTATACAAGTACAACCAGCATTTGGAAAGTCAAAGCCAACCTTCCTCAAAATTCCACATTAACACCCCTTATTCCAGTGATCTTCTTTAAAGCCTCCTCTATACTTTTAATCTAAGCCCTCCAGTAGCTGTCCTCAGCACAGTTGCATGTCCCTCCTCCTCCTGAGGATACCCTGCATTCTTTGCTTGGAGTTGTCACCAGTTACTGCCATAAGTACTTTCAAATAGTGTTTCAAATCAATTTTGAAAGCAAAGTGTCTGTCCACGAGCTTCTGCTGAAAAACCCACATCTGTTCTTCATCAGCATTAGCCCAGCATCTCCATACACTGCCAAAATTGAAGCTCCTGACAGTCTGCCTTGTGGACTCGCACAACATTCCTGTGGCAATGTCACTAACTCCTCTCACATGTGTCCTTGCTGTCTTCCCTGCCTGTGGGGGAATGCTGCCTTCCACATCTATCAGCTGAATTTAGGAAAAACATGAAAAATCATGCTGCTTTGGAGGCTCTGTAACCACTTCTGAACCACAGCAGCCAACAACCACCCAACACAACTCACCTGCATATTCTCCTTTAAAACCCTTCAGCAAGAAAAACTTAGGAAGAGCTCACCTTTCCCTCATGTGAGTCATTTTAACTATCTTGAAAGCCCACTTCAAATCCTGATATGACCCAATTAAAAAAAAAAAAAAAAAAAAAAAAAAAAAAAAAAAAAAAAAAAAGCACCCCTTTTTTCCATGCAATGCAGCCTGTGTTTTCCACTTTTGGTTTCCATCATATGTAACCAACACAACCAAGTGTTTTCTGACATGCTCCATAATGCAGAGACCTGTGAAATTGTCAGCTTCAGAGATTCAATCATGTGCAAAGATGAAAATGGGCTTATCAGAACACTGAGACATGAATACACAGACAGGGCTAGTTTGGAGCAGTTCAGTTGTTTTTGATTTGTGGAATATAAAATTTTTCACAGAGGTACAAACCCTTGGACAGTCAGTCAATGTAAACCTCTGAAGAAAATGGTTAGTAGCTATGTTTAGTAGGCTTCTGAAGTAGTTCAGAACCCTCTGCTCATACTTCTTCCCTACAGCCAACCATAAATCAAAAGCCTTGATTGTCAGAATCAAGCTTGCAAACCTCTTAGCCTCTCCCATCACTACAGCTAATATGTAAGCTAAGTGTCAAGGTCAGCTTGCACCAAAGTCTCCAAAGAGGTCTTACCTGGGTATTGACGAATGGTAGACACAGAGCTGGTGATAGGGGTGTAGGTGTGCGCAGTCAAAGGATAGGCAGAAGGCGGGTATGTTGGTAAGAAATACTGGAACTGGACAGGCACTGACTGCCTATAAACAAAAAACAGCAAGTATCACACACACACACGCCATTTCAACTATTCATCTTCAACCCCTGCCTTTGGGCCAAGCCTTCATCTGTCAGAAGCTATAAAGTATCTCAACTACAGTTCATTTACAAGTACCAAATCCCACCAAGCTTTGGAAGATACTATTTCATGAAACAGCCTACTCACACCTCCCTCATTCATAGAGGTGATATTTCCCCACCTGTTGTCATTTCTGGTTTCCATTGCTACTGGGTTTGGAGATGCCCGGTGACCAGGGATGGGAATGAGATTACTCCTCTCTGCTGTGTAATCAGACTGGATCCTGGGAGAAGTATGCGTGATTTGCTGAGGAACCACTTTAGCTGCATGAAAACAAATAAGGAATCGGTAAATAGTCAAAGAAAAAGCCATCAGACCCTGCAAAGGCAGGACTAATTCTTCTGCCTAAAAATCAGATGATTTTCTACTCACAATGATTTCATCAAGCGGAAGAAAGATTAAGGCAAACAAAGCATATCCATCTTACGGTTTTTCCTCAGTTCCCACCAGAATACAAGGACAGTATGAACACACACAAATTATATTTCCTAACAAACTAAGTTACACACCTACTCAAAATAAAGTTACATCTTTATGATCCAACCAATCCTTTCTGCTGTCAGGATCCTATATCAAATTCTGCTTTGAAAACTTATAAACAATGCGAAATGGGACAAAGGGCAGACATGTATACACCAGGAAACACTAGTGTATTGAGATGTAACTCCACTTCTTGGAAATTTATGTTAGAGGATGACATAAGAAAATTTCAACAGAACAAGACCATGGAAAGATGGACAGGAGAACTGAGGAGATGAACAAAAGGAGATTTAATCTGAACACCAGCAGTTCTGCTGGAAGCATCTCTCAGGCAGGTTCTAAATTTAGGCAAACTTCCCCCACCATTACAGCTTAGATTTTTCTACTTTCAACTGAAAGTGCTAATCAGACTTAGCTAGGCTAGAGCTAATACCTCTAAAAGCAAAGGAAGGAACTGACAGAATCAGCTAAGAAAACCATATTCGTATCATCAAACCATTACAACTTCTAGAACATAGACTAAGTTCTGAGATGCTGAAAGGCCCAAGTTTGTCTGAAGATACAACTGAAAAGGTTAATGAACCATTTTATTACTTATTTCTCCCAGAACATTCATTTCTTCCATGTATTAAAGAGAGTTATGCCACAGCAGACCTGTTAATTGATTTCTCCCAGCCTGAAGAGATTTTCTTCCCTTTTTTGATTTCCAAATATGAACAACCACCACTAGCGAAAACAGAAGACTGAAGTATCAGTTACACATACTCTTCTTGAAGTCACTCACCAACTGGGATGTTTGAGGTTGTGACAGCTGTAGCATGGGAAGAATGGGAGGGCATTGTCATGGTGACAATAGTACTTGTAGGCGCTTGGGTGTGAGAAACAGAACCTAGAAGGGGAGAAAAAGAATTAAAGAGATCTTTCTGTGGAGCCCTACCGCACTAGTATATATGTATATACAAATAAAGAGCAAAAAACCCAATACGGACAACCCCTGAAGAACTCAAATTTCTCTCCTTAAGTCTGTTCACACACTTCCAAATACAGTCTTTACCATAAGGTGTTTTCCCAAAAGCAATCAGGTTCCTTTTTCAAGAAAACGGTCTCCCACAACTGCATTATGAATACTCACCAGCTGTGGTAGCTGAAGCAATGGTATTTGTTGCTAAAATAGGTGCCACTGTTGCTGCTGCCACTGGAGTACCAGTACTGAAAATAGTTTTCTATAAAAAGAAAAGAAAGCTTCATGTTTAGACAAGCATATTTTTTGCTGCACTGACTCTAAAGAACGTGAGTTTTTAGCCTAATATTAATTCTTTCCCCAAATTTAATCTTAGCTATCAAGATACAGATGACAGAGGTCTGAATGAAGCAAAAGAGGATCTTCCTCTTGCAACTTACCTGAGCCATGGTGTGCAGCTGTGGCTTCTGTGTTCCTATAGCCGGGTGAGATGGCAGTGTAATCCGAGTAGCTGTATCCCTTGGCTGTGCAGGCCGCTGAATACTAATAGCTGCAGAAGGTGGGTGCTGCTGGATAGACAGAGTAGGTCGACTAGAGAGGGAAAATAAATAAATTAAATAAAAGGGAAAATTATCAGATGGTACTAAATCTGAAAGATAAAACGCAGAGAGACAAATCAGGCCTCTTTACCAGTACCAATACTTTCCACTGTATATTAAAGCAACACAGGAAACTGAACACCACTGTTGTATCCTCACTGCCTATCTTCTGTAACTATCTGTCTAGGACATATTTATATTAGTATCAGTTGATAAAGAAGATTTTTTTTAATTAGGGATGCTTTAAGTGCTTCAAATTCACATGTAATTTTTTATTGGGCCTTGCACAAAAAGATGGGCTGCATTATCCACAAATTCCTAAAACAGAAAGTCTGCTTTCCAATAAGCAGTAGGTAATAGACTGATTCACTAAGCTTTTTCTTTCTCAAAAGAGGGCAACATTTAATGTTTACAGTAGTTTTCATTCACCATAGATCTGGAAGCATTTTACAAGCATTACTATTTTTGTATTATACCATCCCACACCTAGAGGAGCATCAACTCAAGATGACTAACACATATGCTTTCTTTTCTTGCGGTCTGTAAAGTCAGAACATTGTAGGTATCACAGAATTTGTCTTGAGCTTCTTTACCTGAGGGTTGACTCTGTAGCATGTGCTGCTGTTGTAGTTATAACTGGAGACTGAGCTCTTGTGGCCGAGACAGTTGCCACCACAGCAGGAGGAATAGTGCTTGAAGTGGTCACAGGAGGACGAGACTATAAAAATCAAGACAAAAGAGCCATTTAGAGGACTGCAATTTAGACAATGACTAGGAACTATTTAGCTAAAACTGTTTTTCCTAGGTCTCATCATAAAAGTTTTGGCATTCTAAGATGCTCAGTCTTTCTGAATTGATCTGCAAGCTCCAAAGCGGATTTGTCCTGGTTTTCACAGCAGCTGCATCAGAGGTAGTCAGTGACCAAGAAAGTTAACAAGACCAGATCTGTATGGACGTGATTCAGAGATGCAATACTCTATAAATGTTTTGGGGAAAAGCCAAAGGACTGTTCCCTGCAAAATAAAAAGAAACCTCAAACTAAGCATACCTAGAAAAATCAAAGATGATGACACAGAGACCTTTACACTTAGAGTTAAAAGGCTTAACTCTTTATTCTAACTTTGGAAACAAACTATGGTAGCTGAAGATCTCTACAATCTTTTGCTTATATATGTATCTAGGCTGATACTAAAAAAAACTCAATAAGCTTTTGTAATTATTAATTCTACATCATGTAATTATTAATTCTACATCAATACATATACTTAAGACTAAATCAACACCAGCATATCAGATCAGATCTTTCAGGGCTTTAAAAACTAAATCTTCCTCTCAGCTTTGGAGACAGTTACAAACCTGACTTCTGGCACCAAGTCTACAAATAAAACAAAACTGCAGGACTAATGTTTCCTCCACTGCTTGTTATCAGAAACTGGTACCCGAGAAAGAGAATGGGAGGAAAGCTGCCAGTAGCCTCTGTCCAATAAGTACAGGGCTACAGGTTATGTATTTCAAGCAGGTATCATGCAAAACTTGGAGCAGTTGTTAGTATTTCTGCATAGCTGCTTAGCTGATACCTGCCTGGATCGGTTGATGAATGATGTGCTGAACTGCTGGCTGAGCCGCAGCTGCATTTGGCAACTGTGACGCTGGTCTGAGGACTGTGGTTACTTTAGAGCTGGACATCATTGCAGCAGCCGCTGCACCTGGGAAACAAATCAAGCGTGTTAAAGCACCAAGTATCCAAAGGGCTCAACTACGACCACAGAGAGATTCTTATGTTAGCTTCATTTCACACGTATTTTTAGTTCAAGTGACACAGGTTTAAAGTAAGACTTGCAACAAGAATAGCTAAGACTCTCAAAAGCACTTCGGGACGGGCAGATACTATTTTCATTAAAATAGTATCTTTTCTCCTATATACAATAATGTTATTTTGTAAATCCAATCTTCTTCTATTCAAGCTATGGAAATGAATAGGAATAATTCAAACAATCTGATTATTGGACTAATGTGAAAATGAGTCATCCGATACTAACAATCAATCTGCACCTGCCAAAGCTCAGAAGAAAATAAATAAATAAATAAATGTGCAATAAATAGAAAAAACACACAACGTTAGAACCTGCAACAGCATAAAACTTTGGTTAATTTGTCTCTTATTTGTTGTCTCCTGATCATAACACATCACTGTAAAAGGCACAGAGTCTTTAAAATGTTTGATGGACTAAACTGTATAGTTTCTGTAAGTATCATTTCATTGAAAATATTAGCTCAAGAGAATAAAGTAAGGGAAAGAGTAGTAGGGGAAAAAAGGAAAACACACACTAACTGAAAATACAAAACTTACGTCAGCTGCCCCACAGGAGTCAAATGAACAAAATTATGTTTACTTAAACTATATAGTCCTTCCACTTACTCTAGCAAAAGAGGATTATACCTTTGATCATTTCAATTTTCTTTTTTCTTGAGCAACAGAATAATGTAGAATGTGGAGAGAAATATAAATTTTATTTTGAAATTTGGATCAATTTCAAGTTGAACCAGAAACCCAATCCACGAGCTTTTTAAAAGTAAATCTGTAATCAGAAATTTGACAGATTATGCTAATTGACCACATGGCTTCTTTTAAGGGGCTGATCTCCTGTTTTGTAAGCCATAGCAGTCAGAATCCTGGGAGATGAGAGTCTATGTAATTAGCATCAGCATTTATCTTGAGCACAAATGCACACAGATGATACATTAACATGCACAACAATGCGTGCATGATCCTGTGAAAGGTGGTTACAGGAAGATGCTGCACAACTTTAACTGCTCCAGACAACACTTACCACCAAGAACTTATGTGATATTTGCATGACAGGCCAATCTATACTAGCAGATTTTCTTTTTCCCTGAAAACATTTACTGTTTTACCAGCACAAAACTAGAGTAAGGGAAATGCTGGTGTCTGCCAGCATTTTAAACACTGTCAATCAGTCCTGGCCCAAATGACTGAAGGTACCGTAATACTTTAAAAAAAAAAGGCCAGCAGTCACCTGAAGTTCCACTTATGATAACAACCTTAACAGTGAGAATTTTGGAGATGAAAGCTAGATATACCTTCTCTGAGAGGTTATGAACAGAAGTCTGCAGCAGCACCACTAAATCTGACTTTACCTCGGGGTAGGTGAGAAGCTCCGATGTGCAGAGAAGGCCCAGGAGCACTACTTCTGATGATAGACATCTGCACATTGGTAGCCATGATGTGGTGCAAGTTACTAGGATGCCCCTGCAGAGTTAAATAAAAAAAAAAAGAAAAAAAAAACCCAAATAAACTATGAGCTGTGCTGACAAGCATTAATGGCCACACTAACAGTATCTACCATATAAAGGTCCCAAAGATAGAAGAGAGCTTTTGTAGAAATATGCACTGCACACTGGTTGCATGCATCATTTAGCTGTTTCAGAGTTCTGCTTCTCTGGCTGGCAAATCAGTGACTGTCAGTCAGCAGTCATCCACATAGCAACCAGAGAGACGGCCCTCCCGCCATTAGAGACTTCTTTCCAAGGCACAGGTTCCTACCACCTCTTCAATAGAGTCAAGAGAATGGCATGAACCCAGGAAGCATGACAACAATAAACCCCAGGATTACCAGAAAATGGATTTTACAGAGATATTCATTAAGATAACAAAATCCACTGGAACTGCCGCATATCCTCAGATGGATCCAAGTCAGGCTGGCTAAAGACACTTTACATGGAAACCCCAGAAGTTCAGAGGTTCAGCAATGCATGTTCTGGCAAACTACTTCCGGACCACAAGTACTGGGATTTGGCTTTGTAGTCAAAATTGCATCAAGTACTAACGCATTATCTACACACTTTCCCCTGCCAAGTTCTCTAACTAATGGTTTAATAAGAATCCAATGCAAAACATAACACTTAACTCTCTTGGGAGCAGAGCAGGAAACAATGGTAAAGAACACAACATTAGTGAATCCCAGCAGTTCATCTATATTAGAAATTCTTTAAGTGAAACCAAAACAGCCATCTTTATAGGAAAGTGTATAACTCACCATTTCAACTGTATAGCAGCTTTTGGATATTATTTTACTACTGTAGCCTCACGTGCTTCATCAGGTGGAGCGTTACAACAAGTCAGCAGTTTTGAGACTGACATTTAATGTTCCAAATAAAACTGATCCAGCAGCTCATAGCCACTGAGTAGGGAAGTGAGTTTCCCCTCAAGATCCCTCCTCCACTGTACCAATATCAGCACTGACCTGACTTAGCAGTGACCTGAAACAGAAAAAAACCAACCTGCTGTCCGCTGATTGTTGCCACTGGAATTGTTGGAGCCTGTGGGATGCTGCTTTCCATGGTGACAGTGACCTGTCCAGGAACCTTCGTG
This sequence comes from Rhea pennata, assembly GCF_028389875.1. Taxonomy (NCBI): domain Eukaryota; kingdom Metazoa; phylum Chordata; class Aves; order Rheiformes; family Rheidae; genus Rhea; species Rhea pennata. The sequence goes on along the minus strand of NC_084671.1, from coordinate 26,094,489 downwards.
GGAGCTGACAGAGTAGAAGGCGGAGCAGGAGCAATGGGCCGACTGGGCATAGTAGGCTTCAAAGGTGGCTACAAGACACACACAGACTGGAATGTTGGCAACTCTAAACAACGGTTCAATGTTGAAGCTAAGATCATTTTTGGAAATCACAACTTGGACAAAAAGCCAGCTTTGCCCAAGGACAATTCTGGTGAAGTACTTGAGAAGGCAGGATATTGGCCATCAAGAGCTATTCCTTTTCATTGGAAACAAGGAAAGAACATCTTTTCTACTGGAAACAAGCATCTTCTGACATACTGCATGAGTCCTAAGTGGGATCTGTTGGGGCTATGGTATTCCCCTACAGACACAGAAACGTTATCAGTTAATTTAACATTCTCATTCACTCTTTCAGAGAAGATTTTAGGAAACTAACAGTGATTATTTTTCACTTAGGAGATAAATGAGAAAAAGAGACCCATAAAAAGAATGCCATGATACTGTGAAGTCTTCAGTGTGTCACATGGAAGATGCACACATGCAAGGAAGGGTGCAGTCAGTAGAAGCATAGCACTGCTTAAGCAACAAAAGCAGCTGAGTTTCTGGTTTGTGTTTGTGCTTACTCAACACTCTTGAGTTTTAATGTAGATTAAATACAGCTACAGATATCTTAAGAGTTACTTGAGAGAAAGTAAGAAATTTGCTTGCTTTTTCTAATTTAAGTGTTCTTTTCTCCTATTAGTTGTGAACCTCCTCATTACCTTCATCAGTCCATCTGAAAAGGAAAGTGGTACAGCTGGAGTCAAATGCGCTGGTGAAGCTGTCACTGTCACTGGGGCACCAGACTGCACAGGATGGTGCTGTGTCAACATCTGAACCTGTGGATACGGCCGAACCACCACTGGTTCCTGCTTTTCTTCTCGAGGTTGTATGGAGCCACCAGGACCAATGTGCTCTCTAGGGGTAACTTCTGAGTCTCGATTAGATTCATCGCTCACTGGTACAGAAAGAAAAAAGGAACTCTGAGGAAAAGGATAAAAATCGGCAAGGAACATGCACTGGTTATCCACCATGTCAAAGATGGGATGCCAGAAGCACAGATACAAAAGGAGACAGCTGAAAAGAGGTTCATTCTTACAAGGAAACATATGCCAAAGGAGAAAAATCTAAGAACTTTGGCATTGCTTCTTTGCAGCCCCCTTCAGGGCTATCCCCTGTGAAGCTGGGCACTCCAGGACATCTCTAACACATGCACCTAACAGCCTCCTTCAAAGGAGCACTGACAGCTTTTTCTTTGAAGGACAGGATGTGCTTATTGAAGTGACAGAGTCTCACATCAAACACTTAATGGAAGATTAATGCAATCAGAGCATCAAAGCGTTAAAGAAAAAAATCAAAAGCAAAAGCACACCTCCACATCCCACCCCACCACTCAAAATCACCCCTGGTAGCCCAGCAAAACCTGCAGGGACAACACAGGCTAAAATTAGGGCTCCTGCTCCATTTTCAGCTGAATGAAGTGTTCCTGTACTCACCAATCAGTTCTTTTGCTAAAAAACACACTGAAAAAATACCCCAAAGAAACACAGACACCCCCACCCCCACCCAGCAGCTCAGCCTTGAACGCTGCTCGTCAGGGCCGGCAGTTACATCGGTTCCCGCGCTGCTCCCCCGCCCCAGCCCCCCCCACACCCACACTTGGCCTGGGCAGCTTCTGCGCTGCCCCCCACCCCGGCGGCGGCGGCGGCCCGGGGAGCCGGCGCGGGGTGACGCACGCAGCCGCTGTCGCTTACCGGCGGCGGCGGCAGGGTTGATGAGGCCGGCGGCGGCGCTGGCGGGCAGGGGCGGCGGCGGCGGCGCTGCTCCCAGGCCGGCGGGCGGGGCGCCCGAGCGGGGAAACTGCTGCGAGCTCATGGCACCTGCGGGCACCGCCGACCGTTACATGGCGCTACCGGCGCGGCCCCCGCCCCGCCCCGCCCGGGCCCCGCCCCCCCGCGCCCGCCCCCCTCATTGGGCGCCGCGCGAGCGGCATCGCCAGCCCCGCGCCAATGCGGCGCTCCCCTGCCACACCAGCCAATCGGGCGCGAGCCTCCGCTAGCGCTCGCAGCCAGTGAGGAGCCGCCCTGCCGATGACCTCACGCGGCGGCGAGCCAATGGCAGGGAGGAGGCCGCTGGCCAATCGGGGCCAACCGTGGCCGCCCCAGGCCCGTCCCCGCCGTGCGGCCGTGAGGGGCGCGCAGGGCCCGGATGTTCCCCCGATGAAGCGCCGCGGCCGCGGGGCCGCCCCTGCCCACGCCCGCCTTCACCGCGAGCGCGGGCGCTCCCCGCCCTCCGCCGCCCCCACGGTTCGCCCCGCTGCCGCCGCCCGCAGAGCCGCGCCGCCCTCCACCCCCTGCCCTGGAGCCCCCTCGCGCCGCGGCCGCCCTGCCGAATGCGCTACCTGCGCCCCGGGCCGCGGCGGGACCCTCGGCGGCGGCCGTAGCTGGGTCTTCCCGTGACACCGATGCTGGGAGCCGAGCCCCGCTTCCGCCGCTGCAGCAGCTCTCCGCCGATTGGCCCCGGTAGTCCCCACCCACCCCCGCGCTGCCCCCGCCCCATTGGCTGAGGCAGCCCTGTCCAGGGGCTCCTGGGAAATGTAGTGCGCGCGCGGGCGGCGGCGCTCTCGCGAGGCTGCGGGCGGGGCGGGGCTACGCCCTCGCCCGCTATTGGTCGGGGCGGGGCCACGCCCTCGCCCGCTATTGGTCGGGGTGGCGGGCGGGGCCCGGCGCGCGGCAGCGCCTGGTTCCGCGCGGCGGCGCGTTCGCGGTTCGCTTTTTCTTTCTGAATTTATACGCGCAAAGCAGCATCTCAGCGTCCGGCGGAGCCTCGCTGAGCACCAGCAGCTGAGAAGGGCGAGCAGGTGGCACCTGCGGGCCGGGAAGGGAGTTGCTTCTGCGAAGGATCTCTGTTCGCCCCGTGTTCAGGGAGACGGGCCTTTGTAAATGAACGGAATTGCATCAGTGAATACCTGCCGCCAGCGTCAGTGCTGTCTCGTGGCAGAAATATTCGCTCCGACCTGGGATAATGTCGCTATTCGGAGCGTCAGTGCACATTCCAGCCCTGAGCTGCAGCCAGCCCAGCTTTGCCTCCTGTTTGGTTACGCAGATTTCTGAATAGCACAGCTTTTAGTGCTGTTATTCTTCAGTGTTCTTGTATCTCGATGCTCAAGTATGCAGTCAGATAATCAGCTGTAGTCTTCGGAATTGTGTTAATATTTTAAAATTAAACCAGAAACAAAACGTTTTAATTACAGAATCACAGATTTGAATTATATAATTACAGATTTGAAAAATCCCTGATTTTGCCATGCAAATCCTTTGTGTTTGTGTTGTGGCCAAACCTGAAGAAGGGTGTTGAGAAAGCTGAGAGCATGGATGGTAGTTAGGGTAAGCCCGGAAGGGCATTGCTGTCCAGGACAAACACTAGTCAGGACTATCGGCTAGTCCTGCAGCTTTGACCTTGGTCTCAGGACACGGCCCTTAGCCTTGTCATAGTTGGCCTGGCAGTTAAAGCAGCCGGGCCAGGTTCTCAGCTTCATTCTGGCTCAGGAGCTCTGAAAGATGCAGGCAATTCTGCCCCTTCTCCCCACTTTGCTCCCTGTGGCTCAAAACAATTACAGTAACACCACAGAAAGTTCAAGAATGCGGCAAGTACAAGTAGTCACAGAGCATATGAAGGACAGATGAGCAGAGTCAGAACCTTCAGCCTGGAAAAGAGACCATTAAAGGGAGCTCTGACAGTAACATCAAAAATGGCACAGAGAAGGTGATTAGGGAACAATTATCTGTATCTGCCACATGCTGCTTTAATTTCCCTGCTCATACCTGCTCTGCAGTGGTGAAAGAACTAATGAATTAAGGAAGTGGTTTTCACCCACAGTGTGATTACGCTGTGGAAGTCCTTTCAACAGGGGAGACTGCTCACTAGACAATCCCCTGAAAAAAGTGACGCGGGAGCCACCTCTGTCTCTGGAATTACGTACTTTACAAACTGAGGCTGAGCAAATATTCTGGAAGAGCACTGCCGAGCCGTGATCCTTCGTGCTTTCCTAGGCCTATGCGCCATGCGACACAGTCTTGCACTGAAGAGCTCCACGCGCTCGCATTTGTGAGCTGTGAGACCCCTGCATGTCAGGGGTTTCTCAGGGCGGCGTGAGGTGACTCACCCTCCTGTCCCGCAGCTCGCTCGCTCCCACCCGCCGGGTTCAGGCGGGCAGTAAGGGAACTGCGACGGCAGCGCGCAGGCGGCCAGGGGCGGCCCGCGGTAGGGCTGGGCCGCGGGGGGCTCTCAGCTCACAAACCAGACCGCGGGCGGGACCAGGGCTGCGGCAGAGGCCCCGCCACAGGCAGCCGGGCCCGATCCGCCCCGCGGGCTGCGCTGCGCGCGGAGCGGGAGGGCGAGAGGCCGCAGAGCTCCGCGCCGTCCCCGCCGTAACCGCTCCCAACATGGCGCCGGGCGGCGATCTGGCACCGCTCCTGCTATAACTCTATGGCGATGGGGGAGGCCTCTCTTGCCCGGCAACGGAAGTGCGCTGCCCGGAAGCCGGGGCAGCGGCGAGAGCCGGAAGGGAGCGTGGCGGCCGCTCACAGGTGCCGTTACCACGGCGACCCGCGCTGGAGGGGCCGGTGCTGTGGCGCGAGGCGGGGCGGGGGGGGGGACGGGGACGAGGAGAGGCTGCGCGCGGCGGGAGGCGGGGGGAAGACGAGAGCCGCTGGGCGCGCGGCAGCCGTTGGGCGCGCGGGGTGTGTGTGTGGGGGGGAGAGCCGCTGGGCGCGCGGCAGCCGTTGGGCGCGCGGGGTGTGTGTGTGGGGGGGGAGAGCCGCCGGGCGCGCGGCAGCCGTTGGGCGCGCGGGGTGTGTGTGTGGGGGGGGAGAGCCGCCGGGCGCGCGGCAGCCGTTGGGCGCGCGGGGTGTGTGGGGGGGGGGAGAGCCGCCGGGCGCGCGGCAGCCGTTGGGGCGCGCGGGGTGTGTGTGTTTGTGTGAGGGGAGAGCCGTTGGGCGCGCGGCTGTGGTGGTGGTGGGGGCAGGCGGGGTGGGGCGGGTGGAGGCGGGCAGCCGGTGCAGGGCGCCGTGACAGCTCTGCCTGCCCGGAGTCGATCGCGGTGCGGCCCGGCCCTGCCCTGCCCTGCCCCGCGGAGCAGAGCCGGAGCCGGCAGCTGTGGAGCCGCCGCGCAGCGCGGGATAACGCGGCGCGGCCGAGGAACGAGCGAGGGCTCAGCGCCAGGGAAGGGGTCTCCGAACCGCTGCCAGCCCGAGGGTCGGTCTGCCAGTCGGTAGCCGTGTTAGCGGGAGCTTCCGGGGCTGCTCTACAGAAGGTTAAATGGCCTTTTCCATTACCTCTCAGGCATCACAGATGCTTTTTTTTTTTTTTTAATCTTTTTGTGAATCTTTTTTTGAGAATGTCTGTTACCTATTCTTATTCACTGACTGCATTTTGCAGCAGAAGTGTTGTGTTATGGGTAAGGTCCATGTGAATACAGTCTGGATATTTTCAAGGAACTAAAAATTATCTCTAATCAGAGCTCTTTCAGTAGGTGGCTTTGGACTAAACAGTTGAATGCTATGCTTTAGTTTCAGCATCTTTGATACGGAGATGGGATATCCACACTTAAAAATATTTATGGAAGCTATGATGACACTATGGTAATTTTTACTGTTTACAATGAATAATTGTATCCAAATACTAAATTTGGAGAGATACCTTATGTTAGTTTTCTAGTCTTGGTACTGGGAGTTGGCTTCTTTTTCCCAGCTGTAGGATTTCAGGACTTTTTCAGCTTACCTTTTTCTGAAGTGCAGTGGGGTTACCCACTTGTTACTAGGCAGACTCTATGAAAGTTTACGTGATGAAGTTTAGTGCCCTTGCAGTGTGGCAGGGCTTATGAGTGTGGAATGATTTCTTTCTTCTTCTAAGGTAGGATATGCAATTTTTCCAAAGGTAATTGTCTCTTGAACTAATTTATTGGAGGAAAAATAAGGAGGAAAAATATTTAAAAAGCAAATCAAGCTTTAGTGTCTTAATTCACTTTAGTGTCTTAATTCATACCGTTTTGTTTTGTTATCCTGCGCAGAACACAGTTGGACATCCTTAAGTCATTTATGTTCGTTCCTATGTCTCTTTCTTCTGTTCTCCATGCTGCCTTTCTATTTTTCTTTAAGATACTAACCTTTGCTTTGTTTTATGGCCATATTATTCAGGGTGTATAGATGTTGCTAGTATGCAGGTTTGCAGTCAACTAAAGTACTTCAGATACTGTCTTAAAACCACTCATCTGAAGATCTGAGTTGTTGCATGTCCATGTCAGAGATGTCTCCTCCATATCTGTCAGCTGCCTTTCACAGACTGCAGTGTGTGCTCACTAGATGGGATGCGGTGTCCTTTTTTTTTGTACATCATCTAAAACACGGTCTTCATTACAGTCTTTCACAGAATAGGAAGTCAGGCCGTGGGTCTCAAAGAGCAGTACAGGACTTTTAATCCTAAGAGTGCAGTAGGAGGTGTTTGCTTACATGTTCCAAACTACTCTGTGAAATTGGTAATGGATAACAAGGACCCAATTCTAGAAGGAACTGCAAATCTTGTCTTTGTTGCATTTGGAAGTCAAGGTCTTGTTCCACAAATATTGTCTGAGCTTCCTCCTCTGCAAATGGTATGTCATAGCTGTAGCTTTTCAGTGTCACGTGATACCATCTGGTCCACTTCCCAGGTGTGCTGTAGCATAAAATAAGTCTAGCATGCAGCTGAGCAAGATGTTTTTCATCTACTATAATGCAGTAATTGTATTTTTATTTTGAAAAAAAGATGCTGAGATACAGAAAGAGCAATGGGTGAGTGAGTGCTTGCGAACTGGAATAGTGTAATTTTTGAAGTGAGTAGGGTGAGGTTGTCTTACTCTACATCTCTATTTATGTACAGATAGAGCTATAGATACAAATACATGATGTACACAGAGACTATTTTTTACATAGAACCATGAAAGAAAGGCACAAGTTAGGTCCTTACAGGTTATCAGTTGTGATGGAATTTGAGGGGTGTTTTTTCTTTTTTTTTTTTTTTTTTCAGTTGGGGGAAAATGGAAAAGGAGTGATCCAGAAAAATAAAAATTAAGAAATGAGATAATGCCTATGTGTGGTATAAATATATTCTGGTCAGTGAGGAAAAAGAATGAAACAGAAAGCTAACAGAAGAATTGAAGTTTTTGCTAAGCCTAAGAATTTGGCAGGGAAATTCTACTTAGCTGAATTGTGGTCAGAGGAAATTCTACTAAGCTGCATTGTGGTCATAGGAAACGTAGGCATGAAAGTACAAGAGAAAGGTAAAGAAGAAATTACTTTTTTTGGGGGGGTCCATTTCTCACAGTAAGTTGTATCATTCCAGTCTGTCTTCTTTCATCCACTGGCCTTCATTTTTCAGCTTCCAGAGTCTGTGGTATTTAGTGCATCCAAGAAATGCTTGTTTCTTCATTCTCCAGTGAGGAAGTCTGCTGTACTCAGCTGAACCTAAAGGGTTGACCAGGGAACCTTAGCCTTGCCTCTTCCTTCTGACACTGCTTAGTACCTCAGCTGATACATCTGCGCAAATACAAACTATAACTTCAACTGTCCTAACACAAATAGTAAGTTCGTCTTCCACCTAATCTGAAATATGAACTGTTTGTAACATCCTTTCCTAAGCCAGGTAGTACCTGATGTAGGAATCCAAGCAGCTGAAACAAGCTTACTTGAAAGAATAAATATACAGGAAACTGGAGTTGGTTTAGGTTGATGGCAGCTCAATCAGGTTGGTGTAGGGTGATTGCAGCTCAGGAGTTTGATCTTAAAATCTTTGTCCTTTTTTTGTGCTCACAGTCCATCCTGGGCTTAAAAATCAAAAATACTGTGATTATCTCATTGATTTATTACATAAACTAGACCACTGAATCTCGAATATGCCATAATATGTTTGGATATATGAAGTTCTATATTTATATTTATAAAAAGAGACGTGAGACTAACACTTTCTTCCTTTCTTCCTTTTTCCCTTTTTTTTTTTTTAAAGACTTTTCCTATAAAATGGGAATACTTATTGCAATCCTTGGAATCTGGTTCAGCTCATCACTTGCCAGAGGAGATTCTAAGGCTGTGACCACATCTCTAATTACAAAGTGGTCTTCAACTCCTTTATTACTTGAAACAAGGTAAGTGTGCTGGTATTTTCATTCACAAATCAGAATGCGCTAAAAGGATAAAATAATATATTCTCTCTGTGGTTAAAAATTGAGTTGTTTTAGTGCGTTCTACAAGGATATTAGTTGGTACGTATCAGCTGATTGTAAACATTAATGTGCGGTGTCTACCTCATTTTCCAATTTGCAGCACATTTTTTTTTCTTCTGTTTCTTGTAACACAAGAGCTCTTAATGTGTTTCTGTGGCTATATAATGACCATTGATTTGCACACTAGTCTTTGAGCAGCACTTTAAAACAGGTTTGCCAGAGTAAGGTGGGATTAGATGATTTCTAAAGGTCCTTTCCAACATCAACTGTTCTGTGACTCTGTGGTTAGAAAGGTTCCATTTGCTCCTACTCAAGTACCTTTATACTGTTCACAACTGTGTCTTCAGGGAGCTGCTGCATTTGAGGCAGCCTGTTTGTATTTGCCTCCTATCAGGTTGCTCTTAACCACGTAGGCATGGGCAAAAGTGATTCTCTACCTGTCTGAGCATGTAAGATTTTGGAAGTAAGATAGTGAATTAATGCTGACTGCATTCAGGTTGATATACATGATCTACTATAAGTAAATAGTTAGTGATCACCTTAAGTGTGTCTTATGTATCAGACCAGCATTTTGGGACCCTTAAAAATTAAGAAAGGAATATACAGGTAATTATTTTGTACAAGTGAAAAAAATCCAATTTTGGATGCTTTAGATTCTGGTTGTTACTAACTAGCAGTAAGAATGTTTAGTGGGATGTGATTATTGTTCTGCTTGGAGAGATGGGATGAATACATTAAAAGATTGTAGCTGTTCTTAGAAATTGCAGCTGTTCTTTCTCTTTGAGTAAATTCTTAGTGTCTTTGAATAGTTTATAAAAGAAAAAGTAATTTGTTAAGAAGTATTTTTTGCCTCATGAGGTTTTATGTCGTAGCACTAGATAGAGGTCTGTCATGTTCTTTTAGGTTTCTATAGTAAAAGATTTCTGGCTTCACTGGTGGCTGTGAGTTCTGATATATACCTGTTGCTTGCACAGGTTTAGATCAGTTAAGTTTCAGTTTAACTTTGTTCATGTGAGTAGTGCATTGATTATCTAAAATAAAGTGTGTTCTTAAGAGTTGTGCAAGTGAGCCTGGGGAAAATGTTTTCTATGCTTTTTGTTCTAAAAAACAAAAACCAGATGCCATTAAAGCTAGAGAAATAAACTGTCATGCTAAAACATGTAAAAACAAACCCAGTTCTCTCAATTTATACTGCAATTTTTCCATAAAATAATGTTTTGAATATGGAGTTTGTGTAAACAGTGACAGGGAAGCTGTGCATGATTCTGTGCACAAAGTTCAGACCGTTTGCTTTTCATTGCCAGTCTACTTGGCACTTTAGGAGTCCCTGTAATTTCAATTCCCAATATACTGATTTAGGAATGCCTTTGTAAAATATGACTTCCATGTTTGTTTTGTTTGTTTTTGTATTATTTAAGGATGTTGACATATATAGAGCTCTTCCTATACTATCCCAGATGTCAGATGTATTCCCAGATTGGGTGTTATAAAAAGAGTTGAACATTGATGGGGTTTCATTCAAATGGGCATTGCTTTGGGTGATAGGACAGGTGTGACCCTAGTGAAATTACTTTTCTGTAACCTTCTCTGTAGAAACTGAAATTTGAAACTGAAAAAATCTTCAAGCAGGAAAAAATGCAGTGCTCAGGTGATAATGCCAGGATTTAAAAACTTTGAGAATGTGAGGCATGTGCTGGGAAAAAGCTTAGAGGATCTTGCAGGGAAAGGAAGCTCACTGTAGGAGACTGAGAAATCAGGAGATAGCAAACAGTCCAAAATAATGTTGCAAACTCTTGATACATAATCTGTTTTCCCAGACTTTAGGCAGGATTGTTCATCTAGGATGAACTGCAGAATGATACGGTACTGCAGTGCCAAGGCACCTCTGCTCTTTGATTTACTAAGCCTAACACTGCAATTCATACCAAATTGTTCAAGATGTGTCAGAATAGTTCAAAATGGGTTAAAATGAACACGCAAGATATAGTCACCGTTAGCAGGCTCCACATCTTGTCCTGCTGCTGTGCTGATTTTTTTTTAATCCAAATCATCCTTTCGCATTGCCTTAGTAAGTTATGATAAAACATTTGTTATTAGCAATGGTTAGAGAATTATTTTACTGTCTAACTCTGTATACATACAGTCATGTATTTAATGTATGGTGATTTACAACTTTGTGATGTGAAGCTGTGACTTTGCTCAATTAAAAGAGAAAAAGGAAAACCAATAGTTTGGTAAACTAAGTTTAAAAAAAAAGTTGTATGTTTTTCATAAAACGTAGCTAGTAAAGAAATAACCTTGGAGAGAAGAGCAGAGCTCCCAAAATGTACCTGGTTGTGTCCTGGTGCTCTTTACTTTGAGAGCTTGATAGGTGCTTCACAAGTTTCTTTCACATAGTAGGTGTTTGTCCTCGCCTGCATCTACAGTTTTGTTTGCTATCTTAGCTTTCCTGGTCTGCTTAGTCTAGTAACGTTTGTTTTCTGATACGGGTAAGCAATGGTAAGAGCTAACTTTCTGTAAAGCTTTATGAAGTATAAAAACTGTAATCATAGACTTAGCAATTTCCTCTCTTTTTATTCAGTGAATTTTTATCAGAAGAAGGTCAAGAAAGATTCTGGAATTTTGTCGAAGCAAGTCAAAATATTAAATCATCTCAGCATGGTGGTAAGCTCTCATAATCTTGGAGCAATGACTGATAGTCGGCATGGTTGAAAAATACATCAGAACGTTTTGCCTTGCACTGTATTAATATTGTAAAAATCAACTGAGAACTAATTTCAGTAATGTTTTTATTGGGGAGCACTCAAGGCTTTTGGATATCCATTTGACAAAAGCTTTAGTGTATGAGCCTGCAACATGTTTTACTTGCCAGTTTGTGTTTCTACATCAAACATATAATACTGAAAATGCTTTTTCTGTGCTCTGTTTCTAAACTGAAATTAAATGGGAGCTCTTAACTGTTTCCTTCCTCCTCGAGTTGCTTAGATGCTGCTCCCAAGTCTCTATTTGCATCCTCAAGGACATGTTTAGGGTACCCATGTACTCATATGGATCTCCACTGAAGTTGACTCTGATTTATCTCTGGATTCGGGCTCTAATGAGAATGGAGGAGGAAGGGTCAAGTGCCTATTTACAAGTAACGACATGGGTTTCTGTTAGTATAAATCAGAAGAATGAAGAAACCCCCCCCCCTTTAATGAGAATATTGTATAGAAAGATAACTGCCTGTGTTCTGACCTCACAGGTAATGATTATTCCGCTTACCATGAAATGCTGAAAGTAGCCTGCCAGAATCTGTCGCCTTTGCAGCAGAATTTGTTGAAGTTTTCCTTATCATTACGTTCTTACTCTGCAACAGTTCAAGCTTTTCAACAGGTTAGTACGGCATAGTGGAAATCCTCAAATGATTTGTAGAATGTTACATAAGACTGAGGAATGAGGTAGCTGTATCAGAAGAAATTTGAGGGTATCAAAAATCTTGAATGGACAGGATGTTCCACAGAGTTGACCTGACATGTATTTGCATATACTGATTTCAGTAGGTGCCACATTTGAGTTCATCTGTTCAGAGTAGACAAAAGAATTGGGATTTTGAAATGTTTCTGCATCTTTGCTAGCTGTTGCATTAATCAGTGCTTGAAGTTTTTTGAGGAAAATCCCTATGGATATTTTACTTTTGATACTTTTGTCAGTGAAACAGAAATAATTTTATTTGACTCATACTTTGAATAAAGTGCCTCCACTTCATACTATAATCAGCTTTCAGCTTCCTTTGAAAGAACAGCCTACTTTGATAAAGCTGAGACACAAGCTTCTAAATAAAATGCACAGGTAAATATAGCTCTTAAAGTGGGGGAACCCCTCAAGAATATAAAATACAAATTTTTAAATACTCAGTTTTCCTAAGGAATAGGATTGAACATGCAGGCTTTGTGTTTTGTTAACTAAGCAAATATTGCTCTGTTGGTACGTGTGGTGCTAGTGATATACCCGTTATTCAGCTGTATTTCTTGAAGATCGTAATTCATGACTATATAGCTCTAATGATGAGAAACCCCAACTAGAAATTCATTGTACTTTGCATTCCTTTTCAAACCTAGCATATCATATTGCAAGTCTCACATTACAATGTGCTTTATCTGAGTAATATTAAAAGACACCTTCCTCTTTTAATCTTGAATCATGTTATCATTTACTGTTTAACAAATAAATACATGATGTGTAAGGTTAAAACAAAACAAAACAAATCCAGAAAACCTGAAAGCCAGAAGTCCCTTTTTTAAACATGCAGCAAATACTACAGTGAATAGTACTAGGCTGGCATAAATATTTATTAATGTTGGGGCTTAATTCTCAAGTCTGTAATTTTGCCTTGCATTTAAACTGCATAGTAAACAGGAAAGAAGTAGTAGTTTAGAATTTAGGAAATCCAAGTAGGAGACCAATATTATTGTATTGCTGTAGAGTTGTATTAGTACTAGTTTTACTTGTCCCAACGGAAAATGTTTAACCTTCTTTATTATAAATATTTTAATTCAGATAGCAGCAGATGAACCACCACCAAAGGGCTGTATCCTGTTCTTTGCTGTGCATGGAGAGAAGACGTGTGAATTTGACTCTCTTGGAAACCTTTTACAGACAGCTTCAGAAAGGTATCTATTCAATTTTCTATTGTTGGATTAGCTCCAAAAATTAAACTTAGCTAGATTTACTGCTGTAAAGAGATTTTAATAAGCTGCTAGTTTCTACATTTTGTCAGTTCCAATTCATACTGTTCCTTTCTTATACAGGAGTAGCAGTCTTTAATTTCTTATTAATTCTGATTGGAATTATTTTTTTCTTATCTCTTGCACTCTGATATTCTCTCAGAAGAGGGAGGCTTTGAAAGCTCATGGAAAAGTTGGAAGGCATTTGCTGAATGATAGTTGTAATTATGAGAAACATACAATGCTTTTAGTGCATAGGGAGAATGGAAAGATTTGGGCTGCATATTAAAATGTTAGTTAGTACAATAGAGATAATTTTATCAGTGATTTTAAGCATGCATAGAATTTTTCCTATATAATTTTCTCAAAGTTAACAAAGGGACTGCTATTAATATACAACATACTTAAATTTCAGATTTCTTCAAAATACATGTTAATCTTTTGAACTTATTGCAAGCTTATTATTAAGACTCAGACTGAGATCCTAAAAAAAGCCTTGATAATTAGACTTCTGGTGGGTTTTTTTGTTTGTTTGTTTGTTTTTTGTTAATAAAGCCTGTAAGCTGCTTTAATTACTGAGGCTAAAAGAAATATTGTTCCTTACAAGAGAAATAACAGAACTTAAGTGTAGCTTTTAGGAACAAAAAGAAACTGTAAAATAACGTTTCCTCTTAAAAAATATAATAAAATACTTAAAATTTTCATTTGCTTTCCAAGTAATTTTAGCAGTTTTATTTTTGTAAACATAAAGGTTTTCTTCCCTGTTTGCATGCAGGCTTGTGGCATCAGTAGCTCATATGCTCATGCACATAGCTCACGCATATTCTGCTGACTCATTGGGAATATCTGAACATTTCATTGTATTTTAGACAAGATTTAAAAATAGAAGTTGAAAATAGCCTTCTCATTCACTTTGTTTGTAGCCTAAGTCCTAGTTCAAAGTTACCTTGAAACTGAATTTCTGGAGTGTTTGCTGTGTTAGGCTCTTTCTTCTTTTTTAATGGAACCTCTGATTCAATTTTAGAAAAAGAAGAGTTAATTAAATATAGGGCAAGTGGGTGCTTGTTAGATAAGGATCATAGTTAGGTGCTATTTTGAATCTAAAACTTGTTTCACTTTCATATTTACATCTTTAATAAGACTTTATCAGCATGTATCAAGTGCTGCCAATCTTGATAATAGCAGATAATAGCTCAATGTTTGTATTCAGTGAAGACAAAAGCAGTGATTAAACAAGACAAAAATAAATTTTGCATCTCACATTGAGTGAGGAAACAGTATGAATCACAGAGTGGTAATCTTCAATGTTTACTCTTAGGCCAAAGCCATTTTTGTTTAAAGGGGATCACAGGTACCCAGTTTCAAACCCTGAAAGTCCTGTCGTCATACTTTATGCCGAGATTGGTTCAGAGGAGTTCTACAGATTCCACAAGCTGCTTGTTTTAAAGGCAAAGGCAGGAGAAATCACTTATGTCCTCAGGCACTATGTTGCTGTAAGTATATTTGTTCCATATTACATGGGTATTTGACAAAGAAAATGTTATTAGTCAGGATTTAAAAAGAAAAAGAGCCTAAGTTTTATTTACATTTATGTAACACGTTGCTGCTTGATCTTTATTCAGAATTACTCAAGTTTATTTTCTTATTTCGTGTAGCTGAGGATTATAATTATATTCTTCTGATTGTTTAAATGAGAAGGTTGCTGGATTTTACAAATTCAGAGGTAGACTCCAGATAAATTAGAGTTTTACTTAATGAAATATAGGTAGAGCAACATTTTCTTATAGGAAATACATACCACCTACCTCCTGTTTAAATATTCCGATCTGTCCACAGTCAAGCCACTTAAATTATCTGAATATGAATAGCAGATATTAACCTTAAGGTCCCACTTTCAAATGAAAGACATTGTTTCTGTAGGGATTTCATTACAGGACCACTCACCAGTCCTCCTGTAATTATTCCTGTTTTCATCTCTCCCTCAAAATGCCCATAACCACTAGATTGATGTTTATACTTTAAAAGCTCTGAGAAATTAGTTATATGTCTTTCCTCCTGAATATCACATTAATGTTGCTAAAACCTGCAAATATAGAAGCTAGTAGCCAGACCTGAATGAGAAACAACATCAGTTGCTTCACCTCCAGTAACATTTGCACTTTTGATAAAAGAAGGTCATACACTGTATACACTGCTTTCCTTTTAATTGTTTTTCAATTTTGGAAAGGGTACTTGCATTCAGAATTAAATATACTATGCAACAGATCTTGACACAGTTATATGACTGGTAGGTACTTCAAAATACTTTTATGAAGTGACCTGGCTTGTTTCCCCTTTGTCAGTGCTAAGTATCTGCCTCTCTTGAGGGTCACTGATTTCTTTTTTTCCTTTTCTTTTCTTTTCTTTTTTCTTTTTTTTTTCTTCCTGGTAATTCTCTCTTATAACTCTTCAGTGACTATTTCATTCTTGAACTTCACAATTGAAGTTCCTGTCCCTTATTTAATTTGAAGACATGAGTGTATCCTCTTCTACTTGGCTTACACACTGAATCCTGAAACATTGCTTTATGTTCCTTTCTGTTTTGTTTTTTTGTTCATAGCAGTATCTTTGATTTTGGAACTTCAAAAAGCTTAAAAACAATAGCAAATAAATTTGTTACGGTATATTAATGCAAAATCACTCATTGTATTTCTGTTTCACATTTACACGTTACCAGTTATGCTTAAAATATGTACCAGCTTGAGATTCCTTAGCTTTGGGAAATGGCACATCAATTTCTAATTTGCACATCAAAACAGAGTGGCAATATTGTAAAGTTTGCTTTTTGTTACAGAATCCCAGTAAAGAAAAAGTCTACCTCTCTGGGTACGGTGTGGAACTGGCCATTAAGAGTACAGAATATAAGGCCAAGGATGACACCCAGGTGAAAGGTGAATTCATATTTTAACTACTTTAGTGTAAAACCCTTAATTTTATGAAGGTAATCTTACATTTCTTCTGATACAAATGGCTACTTGCCTGAATGGCAGATAATCTTTCTTCTGATCTGAAGTCATCAAAATCATTGTCTTTTCTTCCCTTCTCTGTTGGGTCTTGTCTTTTATGAAGATTATTTTTACCACAGTACTTGCCTCCTGTGTTTGTAAAATGCTGGGCACAATGGGCTCATGTCTCTGGGCTAGATCTTAGTAATGGTACTGTTAATGCAACTAACTTTTTAATCAGTTAACTAGATCTTCTGCAGGTGTAAGGCAATTTTTCTACCTTAATTTCCCCTCTACATTCTCAGAGTAGAATGTGTTTTCTCATCCTGTTCTTGGCTAAAAGAGAACTTAGAATAATGTGTGGTTTTGTGCTTTTACTGTTGTCTTTACAGCACCCATCTCCATTTTGCAAACTCTCATACAGTATAACTATTCTAGCAGGGAAATTTGTGTTTTTATATATTTTATATTTCACAGATTTTTTTGTGGACTTTAGTAAGCACGTTGAGAGAATTCTGCAAAAATTTATTTAAAATTTTCTTGTTTGCTGTTTGAAAAAGGTTGCACTGATCAAAACTTTATTGAGAATAATCTTTTTTTTTCTTTTTTTTTTTTTTCTTTTTTGGTTACAGGTAACAGTTGTGAAGAACTAAACTCAGGTTTTTGAACTGGGTTCTTCAGAGTTAGTAGTTTAAACAGCTTCTAGGTGCAGATCTAAACTTTGACTCGGAATATTTTGACACAGTCTGCAGTTTAGACAAATAAAACCATTAGTCTTTATTTGTCATACATACACACATATATGTATTTTATTTTGAGAGAAACTGACATACTGGAGCAGGTGATCCAGCTTATGATTTTTATATTACTAGTGTGTGAGAATTTCCATTAATTCGTTGTCAAAGTTATGCAAAAGTCCTGATGTTGTTTGTAGTACAGGCAGTTTAGAGGCACCCCTTACTGGGGTGGGGCAACCCCTATAATATAATTCTAGGGAAAATCTGTTATTTGTAAACTTGTGAAGTTTTACTCCAAAATCGATGCAGTGATCTGGAATGCTTTACAAAACTGACACACTATGAATTGCTATGAGCTGCAAATTGCTTTCAGATTTTAACCTGCAAATGATGAGTATAATTCCTTCTCAAATCCTGTCTGATTAGGTGTTCACTTTTCTGTTTATTCTGTGCTTGTTCTAGCTGTGTTTTCTGCCTTTTTAGAAGCAAGCACTCTTCCAAAATGATGGGACATTTAATTAGACTTAAGCATAAAAAGTCTGGATTGGAGCTGGCTTGCTTCCACCTAGTTAGGAGATGGTGTGACTATCTGCACCACTTTTTACACAGATTTCTTTTTGTTGATTAAGCTCAGAATCGGAATTTACTTATTCAGATACTGGGGTTTTTATTGTATTTTGGGAGATAAAATCAAGGTTATGCTCATGACTGAAGGTTAGGACCTACCTGACAAAGCTAGTATGTCCTGTCTAGGCCCTAGTGAATTCCTCCGCATGCTGAGGTACCTCTGAGATTTCCACTCACCTCTGAGGCTTTCCTTCTAAACAATGCAACTTGATTTTCCTTCAGCTGTTATTGGGTTCACTTGTGCAGTTAGTGCCCCTTGGATACAAGTTTAGCAGTGAGCCTGAAATTGTCCTTTTCTTTCTTTCTGGTTACTGCAGTGCCCCATCTGCTTTAAAAAAAAAAGAAAAAAAAAAGTAATAATAATTTTTTTTGATGAACCTTAGTTAACCATCAGCTGCGGCCCTTGTTGAAGGGACTGACAGAGATTGGATATAAGGAAAACAGTGGTCTGTCTCTAGCTTTATGGTGTTTGACAGAGCTGTTTCTCAAATATGCAGATGATGCACATTCTAAGCCAAAAAAAAAAAAAAAAGTAATTTGAGAACTAAAAATGAGAGTTGTGCACAAGTATAAAAGTTTTACTATTATTGTTTCAGGCAGTCATGTCCAAACTAATCGAATCAAGTGTGAGAACTGTCTGAATAATTGGTGATAGTGGTATTCTCTGTGTATTTATAGGTACAGATGTGAATGCTACAGTAATAGATGAAAATGACCCTATTGATGAAGTGCAAGGATTTCTCTTTGGAAAACTAAGGTAAAACTGTGTTGTAAGTTGTTGGGCTTATCAAAGCACTTGATGCAGAGATGCTGATCTCTTGCTTTATTATTATTTTATTAAATATGAGTGCTTTGTTATCTACATACGTTTTCATTTGTTGGTTTCCTTGAATTAGCAGCAGAGTTGCTTACAGGAACCTACTTAAGTTTTTTTCTTTTTACCCTCACTCCCTTTCAGGCAGTTGTATCCTGACTTGACAGAGGAGTTGAAAGAGCTTAGAAAACACCTTGTTGAAAGCACCAATGAAATGGCACCTTTGAAAGTTTGGCAGTTACAAGGTAATCTGTATGGAAACTTTCAGTATTGTACTGCAGATACTTAGATGTAAAAAATATCTTCCTGCATTCTATGCAAATGCCATTGCTTGAGGCAGGGTACAGCTGGAGAGTCTGGATATAAATGTCTGCTTTGGAAGCTACTGAATTTTCTGAAGCTGCTTTGCAGGGTCCTGTTGAAATAGCTTTTACAACAATTCTCTTTCACAGGACCACAAAAGTGAGATTTGCTTTTGTACAATGATATATAGAAAGCTACTCACTCATGAACTGGCTACTATAGTCACATTCTTGCTTTGGAAAGCTGAGATTTCTTAAGACCAAAGGAAGGACTAGTCTTAGGATACTACTTTGAGAGCAAAGTTCCCTTTTTGCCACTTTCATCTACTCTAGAATCTGAAATGTTTAAATGGGTTCTTAGTGTCAGACTACCTAGAATGAGGATGTGCCTGGTCTTGATAGGATCAAAACTTGTAGGAGTTCAGACATGCATGCTACTGAATACTGAATATTATCCATCAGTCTCTCAATTCAGTCTCTCCCTGTCAAATTTCCTGTATGACAGCTGCATAGCACATCACATAGCTATGACCCCGTTTACTTCTTGGAAAAGAGGATAGCAGGAAGAAGACTGTGTGAAGGGTTTTGTTCATAGCAGCCTACTCCTACTTAGTGTCTTCCCAAAGATCAAATGGTGACTTATGTCAAAATTCAAACTGGTAGTGCAGTTGATAAATGTGTGTGCAGTAAATACAGCGCTGCTTGTAAGTGAGGGAATGTAGATCTGTTTGTGTGACAGTGGCTACCTCTTCCACTGGAATCTGCTAAATGCCCTGGCCTACAGTAGGATTGGTACTGCTGTGGCATGTCCTCAAAGAATGCTCCATTGTTCTAAATTTAACAAACAATCCCACAAATCAAACATGACTAGGGAGTACAGCATCTCTTGTGCCATTCATGGGTTTTGTGGGCTTTTCAGTTCTTAAATTCACGATCTTTCCTCCTTTTGACTCCCACCAAGATAGGGCTAATTTAAAGTTTCTGTTAAACCCAACAAGAGTCATTTTGAGCTATATTTCAAAAGCTTCTGCATACAACTCTAACCTGTTTCCATGGAATGCATCTGCAGTTCTTGTTATAGGCCTGTTGAAAAGGTTATTCATCTTCTGGAAGTACTTAGAAATGCTGAATATATATTGTAACTGCAGAGAACATATCTCCAACAGATTGCTGTTTATCTTCCTAGCCTGTGAAACAAGTGCTGAGACCTCTTCTGAAAGGTAGATCCTCCTGTCCCTACCAAAAAAAAAAAAAAAAAAAAAAAAGAAAAATAGGGATGGTCTGGTCTCAGGAAGCAAGTAGACATTGTACACTAGTTCAGTTTGAAAGAGTTACTTACTCAGAGGCATTTAATAAAAGCTGCAAATTAGGAAGAAGAAAAGAAAAAAACTGCATAAAGGAGCAGATAAGCAAAGATGCTGAAAGCCAAAGTTGGTATGACTGATGTATAAATGCTTATTCTTAGCGCAGTGCTTTAGGTTGTTTTCAGTTTAGAGTCTTTGACTTGTACTGTTTCACTTCTAGATTTAAGTTTTCAAACTGCTGCCCGTATTTTGGCTGCCCCCCCTGTGGATGCTTTGATGGTCATGAAAGATCTCAGTCAGAACTTCCCTACAAAGGCCAGGTAACTTTAATGATGAGTACTAGGAAGTTTTCTTAATAAGTTCTCTTTTTTTTTTCTTTTTCCTTTTTTTTTCTCAGCAGAATACTTGACAGGCAGCATAGGTCTGGTAAAAGTCTGAGCTTCCATTTAGCTGGAAGCAAATACCGCAAAGCACTTACGCAGAAGAGATCTTCAGCTTATGACTACAATGGGGAGCTTGCACTGTTTTTCTTTGGTATTCATGAGTGGAAAATTCAACAAAATTGCCTGTGCTGTTTTGTTTTGAAATGCTTCTGAACTTTTTGCATCAAGACCTTAAGAATACACTGGACAGGGTTTCTGTCTGGTGGTTTTAGGATTTACCTTTTACACTTTTGGAAATGGCCCAGTGTTTAAGGGAGTAACTGTTATGTCACAGGCTGACCAAATGCAGAAAATAGAGCTACTACACATCAGTGAAGGTCTTGGATACGTCCAGATTAATTTCAAGAAATTCAGTCATGATCTTGCTTGCCTCACCAGAGTAGAAAAATATGTGAAGATGATACTACAGGAGCTACTCCTTCTAGAGTAGGTGGAAGTACACTTAGGAGTAAAAACAGAATGAGTTCTGGTCTTATCTCCAAGTAACTAATATTAAAATTGTACTATTTATAGCTTCTGAAGTTTGGAATTGTGCTGTCATCTAGTTTTAGGCAGATCAGTGATCTGAACTCGCCCATTCTGTGACAGCACGACCATTAGATCCAATGTAAGGGCAAGAACTGGAGCCCACAGCAAGGAATGGAATCTTCCTATTAGCACCTGCTCCCACCCCTAACAGTCCAGTTTTATTATGGCTTAATGTGAAACTAAACACACAGAGTCAAAAGCTTCTTGGGGCAGTTGACATGGGGTTAACATTTTTATCTTCTCTTCAATTATGGCAGGCAGTTTTTGAAATAAATAGTAATGCATCCTACTTTTTAATGAGGCTACAAAATGCAAGTGCTTCTGACTGCAGCTCCTGATACTAGGAGACTAAATATAGTTAAGGTAAAAACAGTGGGATAATTGGGCAAAATGGAACAAAAATTGACAGCATGTTGTTTTTATTTCCATAGGGCGATAACAAAAACAGTTGTTTCCTCAGAACTCAGGACAGAAGTTGAAGAGAACCAGAAGGTAATGCTTCCAGAAAGTTATGTTGTGCTTTCACACATTTAATATAAACTGAAGCTTTGAAAATATTTCTGTTAAAAAAATCTATACTTTGCGTAAAAATATGAGCCAGTGTTTTCACACGCATCTTCTATGAATTTGAGAAGTAAAGAAGTGGCTGGATTTTCAAATGTGGATTAGGAACATAACTTTTCACAAATATGAAAATACTAATCAGAAATTCTTTGAAAGAGATCAAGAATATATTGGGGAATGATGATCTGGAGATTTTGTTTACAGAGTTGTCCCTATAATGGTTGTTCACAGTAGCCAAATGTGTCCTGCCAGTTATTTGGCCAGTGCTTTTTAATGTATAGAAACATGAGCTGCTAAATCTGTTAGTTGTATTTATCTACCTTTATAAAATCAACTTTAAATCCAGTGAAAATACTGTATTCTCAAGCCTGGAGGAAAATGTTCTATTTATTTACAGAAAATACACAGCATAAATATTCTTAGGATTTCCAGGCAGACTGGCTTAATTCCTAGCCTGCAGAACAGGACTGTTATCAAGTAGGAGAAATCTTGATGTCTATGTCACATCAGTCCTTAGTTTCTCTAATAGACCAGCATGGCTTGTAACTTCAAGTTGCAGAGAGATGGTTAGTACGCTTGTATAAATGTGCCTGCTCGGTGGCCTTCTTTCAACCTCTGACCTAGTTTTTATTTGACTCCTGTAACAAATGTGTAAACTCTGAAATTCATAGTATAACTCACCCTGAATAATAGTTACAAGCTTACCTTGATTAAGTTACTGATTTTAGGTTTTGATTTTACTCTGAACTTCCAGCAAGCAACTGTATATGAAATGTGCGAGTGTGCTTTTTAGTGGGAGTTATTACAGTCAGAGTGTAGTTATATTTTTGGATTATGTTCAAATATCTGGGCTGCAGGGAATGTTAGAAAGCTGTTGCTTGGAAAGCAATTATATTAAGCATATTCTTACAGTTTTAAGGAAGCAAAGGAAATACGTTTTTCATGATCTAGTTTAAGATGGGATTTAGAAAATAAATTTTAGAGGTACAAATTCATCAGTGTTTACTGGGAAGGCACAGGGTCAACTCAAAACCTCCTGCCATCGCTTGTAACAATCCGTACATACTATGTGGAGGAAATGGTTCCCTTATTGGTATTTTGAGGGGGAAGCTACTTACGGAATAAAAATTTAGCAGCTATCCAAATAAGTCATATTCTTTTAGCTGTGTTTTGAAATAAAACCGTAGAAAAATAGGTTGTGAGGAACCTCTGGATGTCATTCAGTTCAACTTCCTGCCCAGAGTGTGTTCTAGTGTTTGCAAAAAAAGTTCGAACAACTGTGCTGTGTACTTGGCATTAACAAACCACTGAAAAAACAGTAGCCACTTGAGAATTTCATAGAGTAGAATGAAAATACACCTGGTAGTGCAGTTTCGATAAAGCACAAAATACAAGTTCATAATAAAATCAAAGCCAAACAATACCTTTTAATATATGATCTCACAAAGTATGTGAAGTATACATTTATGTCTTTTTTTTTTTTAATCTCATTGATAATATTCAGCTCATTTAGTGTAACCTTTAAGCTTTCACCTGTAAGCTTTACAAGTCCCCTGAGATTCCTGTTCTGAATGAGAAATCCCTGGTTGTTCAATAGTGATAAAATCAGAAAAGAGGACTGACACTATCCACCAACGTAGTCCTGGAAGGGATGAGATGTAGAACATTTCTAAGCTAAAGCTGCCTAGGGCTTTTCTGCTACATGTTAGAGCAGCCTGATCTCTAGGTAACCCCGCAATTTGATGGATGCATTTTTATTCCAAATACGTCTAGACTACTAAATTCAGATATGGATAGGTTGTAAAGAGCACTGCTCTTGTCAACTTTTCCTTTGCATGACTCTAGATATTATTTGCTAGTGAAGTTCATGGCTTGTAATAAGTCGTAGTTTAGTGGTATGTATGCACAGAAAGATGTAACTTAACATTGCACATACTCAACTCCTTTTTTGGGAGCTTCATTAATTAATAGATTATATACATTCTTCCTGCTTATATGCTGCTTTTGTGTTCTAGGTACTTCACAAGTTACTTTGCTATTCCTCCTTTTGCCTTGCCTATTCCCTTCACAATATTAGGGTTTTTCTTCTTTTTTTAATGTGCAAATATTAATGTTTTTCCTTCAGTGTTTGTTATGCCTCTTAATAGAATTTTGTAACTGCTGCTGCATGAGAAGAGGTATCAGGAGGAAGAAATGGCATGTCTTAAGTGTGTGTGTTGTGGTTTTTGTTTGTTTTTAATGGAATTTTACATGTTGGGAGTTTTGCTTCAGCAGGACTGTTTTCTACTCACCTCTCCCCGATTCAAAATTACACTCTGATGCTGCCTCAATTTAGGGGCAAGTATCCAGTCAAATGGAGTAATGCTTAGGGGTACCTAGGAGAATTTCCAAAATATTCCTGAGATTCTCCCAGACACTTATGTGCTATCTGTTTTCTGGAACATCACACTATTATTGAAGCTCATATGCCTCATATGCTCTTTATTCATGATGCATCCACTATCTTAGGACTTAGTTGGTACCTTAAATATGGCAGTCAGTACCACTAATGAACGCCACACAACATACAGCAATTCAAATCTGTTCTATCCAAAAATGAGCTTTAAAGAGCTAAGATAGGTACCTGGATACTTTCTGTCTGGAGCTGTCAGCTAGAAAATATCAAATGACTTCTCTCATATATTTTCTAATGATTTAATCCAAGTATATTTTTAAAAATCTACTCGAGCAATTTCCAAATTTGTCAGAATTGCACAGAAACAACAGAAGTCCCACTGATGTATGGCTACACTAGATAGCTTCGTTTTTTTCCTCTTTGGCTATTTGAACGTACTAAGTATGGATATATACACTAAGTGAAGACTGTAGTTGAGAACTAATATAATGCAATCCAAATAATGATGAGGATAATATCCATAGCTTTGACACACTAAACTCCATAATCATTTTTATTCTGTTTGTAGTTTTCTTCTAATGGCTTTTTCCTCCCCCCTCCCCTTTCAGTATTTCAAAGGAACATTAGGATTACAGCCGGGAGATTCTGCCTTGTTCATCAATGGACTACATATTGATTTAGACACTCAGGACATATTTAGGTAGGAATATCATCTTTTCCAGAATAATTGTGTCCTGTTTAGAATCTTGCATGGATGCTAAAGTCATTTAGACAGATTTGAACCTTTGAAAAACACAGTATTTAAACTAGATGTAAATGATTAATTGATTAAGTATGGGGAAAAGCAGACAATGTTTACTTCTCTTACACAAGTGGTTTCCTACAGAAAAGCTGTTGTGAAAACTGCAATACTCTAGAATATCAGAAAAGGAACCTCACCCTATTACTGTTCTTTTGACTTGTTCTGTGAATAAGCAAGACTTTGGTCTTCAGGACTGTCAATAAATACAAGCTTATTTTGAAGACAGTAGCGTATTTGATTCTCAAAAGCTAAATCCCTGTAAATTTTCCATCTGAAAATGGCCTTGCATCTTTGTCAAGACCTGTTTCAGTACTGTGGAACTGAAATTACAGTTGTATATCACACTTAAGTTATCTTGATGTAATGCACTTCTTCTCCAAAAAATAACAATATGTTTTAAATTATCTCAAGTTTCTTAAGGCAGTTAGAAATAGGTAAGACGTAAGAAATAATGAATAGACCTCACAAACTTCTGTTTATACTTTCTATCTGTTAACCCTTAGGCTATAGCAAGTTATTTGTTGTATTTTAAAATTCAATAAAGTTATTTTTCTTTTCCTTCCAGCTTGATTGATGTGTTACGCAATGAAGCCCGTGTTATGGAAGGCCTGCACAGCTTAGGAATTGAGGGTCTTTCCTTGCACAATGTTCTGAAGTTGAACATCCAGCCATCAGATTCAGACTATGCTGTGGACATCAGAAGCCCTGCTATTTCAGTGCGTTTGGTTTATATAAGAAATATCTTGCCCACTTTTGAGCAACGTGTTCTTAAGCTGTCAGGGGAACTTTAGTTCTTCACCTCATAATCAAATCTAAAATTCTGCAGAGAAGAAAAAGAAGCAACGATAGAGAAAACGAGTGCTGTGTTTTAAGTGCAATTAACTCTTAAGAAAGTTCAACTTTTTATTCATATAGTGCTCAAAATAGTGTCTGATTTTTAAAATGTTTTACTATTCCAGACTTGAACAGGAGGACTGGGATCACTTAAATGGCTTTATTTTATTTTTCTTTAGTGGATCAACAATCTTGAGGCTGACAGCCGGTATAATTCCTGGCCTTCCAATGTGCAAGAATTGCTGCGTCCCACGTTTCCAGGGGTGATCAGACAAATCAGGAAAAACTTCCATAATTTTGTAAGCAGCGATCTGATGAGAAATGAAATGTTCCTTGTTTTGTTTTGTTTTGTTTTAAACAGCAAGGGCATTAGCTTTTGGAACTTACCTACATATAGGTAATTGGATTCTCTGTCGTTTAAAGATGGAGTTAGGTTGCTTTCTAAAAAGATTCAGTTCTACCTATACTGTCAAGTTATGAATGTGAGTCAGAGATTACTGAACATAGTTCACTGACCTCTGTTGGACTGGTCATGTGAATGCCACCATGTGAACAATGCTGTAGGACCATTAACATTTTATCCTTCTATTGAGATGCTTTTAGCACTGAAAAGATCTAATAAAAAAGCAACACTTCATCTGACTAAAGGGCTGTAACTTCATTTTAAGGGCCTGCTTCTGTCTGGGTGTTGGCCTTGCTCTGAGAATGTCTAGCAGGATGGGCCCTCTAGGAGGGCTAGGCAGAGCAACATGGTATTTGTGCATTTTGGCAAGATGTGCATGGAGCTCTTAATTGGGAAGTTTCTGACACGACCAGAGACAGAATCCTAAATTCTAGGGCATACTGAGGTAAAGGTAAGGCAAAAAAGAAGTATAGTCTGTCCTGTGTAAAGGGAGTAGTTTAGACAGGACATCTTTGATTATGATTTTGGACTTATAGGAGAAACTTAGTGGGTCTCATGTCCCTGTTAGTGAACAAAATGGAACTGGTAATAACTCTGCATTAAAATATGAATTAAGCTATCTCTAATCAAAAGCCAATGCCTTAACTTGTTAAGGGAACAGAAACCTCTCATTTCCAATTTACGTGCAGGTACTGATAGTAGATCCTACTCATGAGACTACAGCAGAATTGTTTAATGTGGCAGAGATGTTCTTCAGTAACCACATCCCACTGAGGTAATATTATGTTTTTATGGGAGGGTTTTTTTGTTTGTTTGTTTAGATCAGTTTCATTTTTGTGATTCTTGCAATTGTAAAATGCTTGTTGTTAGGATGCTGTAGAAATTTTAAATACTTTGTATTGCTGGTAGGAAAGGCCATTTTGAAAATGTTGTTCCTTCTTTAAAATGTTTTGAGTAAAACTTTTGCTACTGGCAAAACAGAGCTGAGTAAGAAATTTGGTTTCTCTAACAGTCCAAAAGATACTTAAGAGCAAGCACTGTGGATGAAAGAAGATATAAAAAGCAAGATTCTGACAGACTCTCTGTTAGAGATTATATATCACAATTCTGATTCCTAAATACTGTTCAAAATCTTATCAGTATATTCAGAAAAAAAACCGTTTGCTTAAGATGATCGTGGCTGACTGTTGTATGAAGAGTCCATTACCTGTTAGTATAATAGATTCATAATCTGGGGGTTTGTTTGATTACAGGATAGGACTAGTCTTTGTGGTTAATGACTCAGAAGATGTCGATGGACTTCAGGATCCTGGTGTTGCCCTCCTTAGGGCGTACAACTATGTGGCACAAGAAATGGATAATAATTATGCTTTCCAGGCAGTCATGTCTGTAAGTATTCATTTAAAAGGGAAATGAATGTTTTAATATTTGCCAAAAAATGATAGGTTATGTTCATGTGCTAAAACATATGTAATGGGAAAAAATATTTTTCTACTTTGACTTTATTAGTGTTCAGGGTACCTCAGAATACCTGTACCACAGAACAGCTGTTTCCCTCTAAAGTGCTATGAACTAATTTTAGGAAGTTAGGCCAGATTTAAATGTGATATTTATACTTTTGTAAGTGTTTCTAATCCTACCTCTTTCTTTGTTCTGCTAATACCACTTCTAAACTATTCTATCCCTTTAATGTTTCAGCTGAAAGTTTTAGTTGACACATTCTTGCAACATAAAAGATTATAGATACTAGTAAATTTATTTTCACTTGTAGTTCATTTCACTTGTAGCTTGACACTGTTGCACAAATCTGTAAGATGGGCATAAATTTGCTAGTTTTTTGAAGATAATATTTTTCGTTATACAAATGACGGGGGTTTTATTAGTTGTTAAGTCAGAAGTAAATCTTGTGCCTTCAAGAGGGAAACAAAATTAGCTGCTTTAAATGTAGAGTATGCTACATTCATAAACACAACTTCGTCTGCAAAGAAGAGGTAGCTGTTATGATGTGCTTCGCTTGAGCCTTTTTTTTTCTTTTTTTGCTGAGCACTGCTTTTTCTGCTCAAATATTTTTTGTAACTGAAGATACAAGTTACTATTTAAAGAAATCCACAATACTTACCTACTTCCAATCTGGCTGGAATAACTATGAGGTAAAGCAAGGTAAGTTTTAGATCTACCAGCACTTTGCAACTTTTAGCTTTGTATTTATAAGACATTATTGAATTTATTCAAAAGATTGTCATTTTTATTATCTAGCTGTTAATACTTTGTATAATTACTAGAATACAGGTGGCATGTTACTTTACCTTTGGTAAGAAGAGTTGATTTTTCACTTGCAGCTGTAAACTTGTATTTGTGTCCCTTTTCCAGATATATAACAAAGTAAAAACAGGAGATCAGCTGAGAGTTGAGCATGTGGTTAGTGTTCTTGAGAAACAGTATCCTTATGTAGAAGTAAACAGCATTCTGGGAATTGATTCTGCCTATGATCAAAACAGAAAGGTAAGAATTTGTGAAATAAAAGATTTTTTTTTTACTTCTTCTTTTTCATCAACACTGTTTTGCAAATATCATTGCTATGTACAGTTTCTTGCTCAAGTTCTCTTACTTGGTAAACAAGTATCTAATTCATTATCATACTAGGGTGAGTTTTAATACTGTAAGTATTTATGTTCATCATAAAGTTTATGTATATGTGTGTGTGTGTATGTATATATACGCATAGACACACGCACACATGTATATTATATTACAAGATTACAAGAACTAAGGTAAGTTTCATGTCTCTAGAATTGCTTAAAAAAATGCAGAGAGCATGACTCACAGGGGAAACCCAGAAGCTTAGTGTTTGGGAGGGGTTTGTGTGGGTTTTCTTTAGCACTGGTATCTGAATAGTGTCTGAGATAACAGGATGCTGATAAATGCAAAACTCCTTGCCTGTAGCAAGGCATCTGGCAACCCTTCTCAAAGGATTTTAAAAAAGATATTTTTAGGGTTGGTACTTTTCTGTATGGAGAAAGCTGGGAGTACAAAGCAGTACTGGGTCATTTTTTTTTTATGTGAAATGAAGAAGATTGTATTTCGGGTTCTGTAGGGGATGGTCTTTTATTTTAGTTGAATGTTCCAGAAGAAAGAATGGAAGTACTTTCTACAAAAGCTCAGTAATATTTATGATACTGCCAGCATCTGGAAATCTGAAGAATGGTGCCAAGGTTATGTACATAGGAAGGTGTAAAGCATAGATGCATGTAAGTCTGTGTAGGAAAGTATAGAAAAAGCATTTTGAGGTAATCATAATGCCTTAAATTAGGGTAGACATTCCTGAATGACAGGAGAGGTCCTATCAATCTACATGATAGATACAGTACTTCTTGCCAGTTGATTTCACTGATCAGAACAAACAGAGCAAATCACACTCCGTGTGCTGAGGCATAAAGGACGTGGCCAATGTACTCAGTGCAGTTTCATGGCTAGGGGCAGAGTCTGAGGAGGCAGACTGCTGGAGCCTCCCTCTAAAAAGCTATCCTCAAATTTTCATACATATGAGACTCCTGCTTAAAGGGATCCCATTACTTTCTCTGTTACCTAAACATGCCTCTGTTGAGGCATCTTCTTTTGAAGTTACTTTTGAAGTTCTGAAGTTACCATGAAGTCTTGAAAGGGAGTATGTGACTGGGGAGGAAGCAAGACATTATTTAATCAATTGCTTGCTTTCAAAAAGCAAAAGGCAGAAATGGCATGATGAGAGTGAAGCTGGAATGTGAACCTGGGCTCTTCTTATGCTGAACTAAACAGATTTCCAGTGTAATTAATAACCCGCTTGGCTTGGATTTCAAGCAAAGCCTTCTTCTCACCCTGTTTAAAACACAGAAAAAAAAAAAAAAAACAAACATAAACCTTCCACAAGAAATCCCCAACAGATAGTGCTAATCTCTGAAAGACTCAAGAGGCCATTTTTGAGCCCTTGCTCCAAATGTTCTACTTGACACCATTCAGCATGAGCATATCTTAAAAGGAGGTCTTTAAAGAGAGCTTACCCCTAGATAAAGGACAAAACACTGGTCACACTTTCATGTGATCTATGTGATTTTTTTTCTTTCTTTCTTCTTCTCTGTTCTTAAAAGATAACTATGGGCTAAGGATTAATGATAAAGAGGTTTTGAAAGTTCTCAAAAAGAATGCCTGAGCAGCAGAACTTGATTTTCTGTCCCTAACTGAATATGAATAATGATGGCGCATTTTGCAGTGGTTATGCGAAATGGAGAAACTTGCCTTGACAGAATAACGCCCTCTGGCTTCCCTGCCTCCCTCCCACAGGAAATGTGTGTATAGAAAAATCTTTGGAAACATGTTTCCAAAAAAACCCACCCTGAAACAACCAACCAACCAAGAAAACCCACCAAAGCCTCCCATAGCTTACATTACAACAGTTGCAAACTTATATGGCAAATGCTGGTTTCATACTGTGCATTTCTTTAACTGTTACCAAAAAGTATTCACTAGAATTAACTGATTTATGGTATGAACTTAGTAGACTAGTTTGCTAGCATAATGACTATTTATGTGCGCTTCTTTAATATGAACTAACTTTTCTTGCTTTGAAACTCTGAAAGAGAAGGGCATCTTATGCACATAACATACCAGAAGTATGTTATGCATTGCATAGCATTTGTATTCAGTATGTGTTACATAAAAGCTGCAAGGACATCTTGGTGTGTTTAGAATAGACTTTGGTAGATATTGCATGGAAACATGAACCCTTGTAGTAATGGTCTGACATGTTAAAGTTACTTCTTTCCCTGTATTTAGGCAGCAAGAGGTTACTTTGAGCAGACGGGTGTAGGTCCTCTGCCCGTTGTGCTGTTCAATGGGATGCCTTTTCAAAAAGATCAGCTGGATCCTGATGACCTAGAAACTGTGACAATGCACAAAATCCTGGAAACCACAAGCCTCTTCCAGCGAGCTGTGTACTTGGTATGTGCTGGGTTCAGCTGTGATTTCAGAGAAAAACATCATTTGAAAAACTGACTTAAAAGTCCCTGAATATGTAATACACATGACAACTTATGTAACTAGTTGGTTTTTAAGTGGTTTAAGGCAAATATATGTGTGATATAATCAGAATTGCTTTTTCTTTCTTTTTTTCCTTCAGGGTGAATTATCTAATGATCAAGATGTAGTTGAATATATCATGAACCAACCTAATGTTGTTCCCAGAATCAATTCGAGGATCTTAATGTCTGACAGAGAGTACTTAGATCTGACAGCAATGAGTAAGGGATGCTTTTAACTGCATTACACCTGAAGTATAAGACTTTTGCTTTCCTAACAGAATGCTCTAGTGGCAAAGCATTAACAGTACCCCAAGTGACATTTTCAGGGGAATTTGACTCATGAAATCGAGAGAATAATGACACTAAAAAAAGCCAAGAGCAGTACAGTCCTGTAATGTGTAAAGCAACAGCTTTTTCCTTATTTCTGACCTTTTGAGCAGAGGTTGGCAGTTGCCTTTGGAATTATTGAAAATATGTTGTGCCATATATTGTAGAAGAACTTCTTAGAGCTGAAAGGTTAAAATAACAATAGCCAGTGCAGAGACTCTGCAGTATAACAGCAGGACTGCGGATGCACTTGTGACCTTTCTTGAGTTGGCTGAAGAATAGTAATACAGTGGCTTTTATATGTGTATCATTTAGGTAAACTAACTGGAATCAAGCCAGACTTGAAAAATCTGACTTTTCCATGTCAGAAATGCTATGTACCTATTAGCGTGACTTAGGAAACAACGAGAACTTCTCAACATGTTAGCTATTAACAACAGAAATGAAAAATAAAAAATCAGTATCATAAGCAAAAAACTGTGGGACGTGTGACTTGATGTCCTGGTAACACCGCTGATTTTCTTTCATTTCACATGGAAATAGTTTGCTTTGGCATGTAATACCTTCTCTCTCATACTTCCTCTCCAGATAACTTTTATGTGGATGACTTTGCTAGATTCACTACGTTGGATTCCAAAGACAAGACAGCTGCTGTGGCAAACAGCATGACCTACTTAACAAAGAGAGGTAGTATCTACAGTAGATTATGAACCCAGATATATATTTTTTTATATGTGTTTCAGAGCACACATGCAGTACTCAATGCATTTAAGCCATGAACCTTTTTCAAGCCGGTGGGCAATGGTGCCATTCAGATGTTAAAAATATACTTTTGTAGGGCTTGACATCTACATGGAACAAGAGTGTTCCCCTCATTAAACACCTGTAGCCTTCTATGAATAAAGTCCCACCCAAACTTATGCCATGTTGCATAAGGCTACCAGAAACACAGTAATGCAAGCTCTGATCCTGCAGTTACACTGACTAGAAAAGTGTAAAAGGGATTCCAGCTCTTTGCCTCGTAATTCGGAATAGCTAAAGATTATGTGCATTCAGAAGAAATTTACAGCTCATTATGTAAGACAACTGCTAATCTGGTCTGTGCTATTCTTACTGCTCGTGTGCATGTACCACTTTGTCAATGATGGTATTGTTTTATTAGTTACATAAAGCCTTCTGTTAGTATTAAAACAACTGTGCTACTCACTGTAAGAAATGGATGCACAGACCTAATGAGTACAGACCTTATGCTTAATCAGCCCTTGCCTATTCCCATTTTAATTAGGAATCAAAAATAACTTGCTGCTTTTTGAACCAACTTGTCTTGTTTCTGTTTCTGTGTTCTTTACCAGGCTTTTGCAAGTTTCCCCTGATACTATCTCAAGGCACTGTCACCTGCATGTACTGCCTTAAATGTTCCTGTTGCTCTTTGTCTTGCATTTACCCTTGGTTTATGCTCAGTCACTTAGATCTAAACAAGTTTCTTCTCTCCTTTTGTAAACTATTAATTAAACCTACACTTCCATATGCTCATTTGAAAGTGCTGTTTCTTCTGAGGTATTGAACCTGGAGGGGTAAAGCAGCATCTACTCCCGTGAAAATTAAAAGAAAATATAGGTATTTGTTAACCTTCTGGAGGATGTGACTGCTCATTCAAAATGTGGTTAATTTGATTAACTTAACTTACTCTTTACTTTCCTGCTCTCTGCTGATTTCATCTCATCAGTCAACAGCTTCTGTTCATGGAGATGTACCAGTTTGCGATCTCATGGCTTCACAGTTTTTGGTTCACTGCCCTTTCTATGACTTAGGGTATTTGGTATTTGATTGCAGTAATGTTATAGCATGTTTATTTTCTAAAATAATAGAAAGCTATATGTGTTGTTGACTCAGCAGCAACACTGAAATAGTGCTGGCTTGCTGTTTTTTTGAAGAGTGCAGTTATTATTATTAACTGTCGACATCCAAGTCAAATGCATGGCAAGTTTTGCAAATGTTCTTCAGAATGCAGCCTTCATGGTATTGTATGAAACTGATATAATTAGTATAGTTAGTGCTGTAGTATGAAAATAAAGCATCAATCTTTGAAAAAAGTGGCAAAGTCTATTCTAATAAAAAACATAGACTTGTGTGTTAAAACTGAACTTAGTGATTCAGTTATGCCTAGCGCAGTGCTGTTCAGCTTCTTCATACACATTGAGATTACTAAAAAAAAAAAAAAATTAATGTCTGTTTCCTTTCCATTTCTTTCCTCTCTGCTTTTTGACCAGGAATGTCTTCCAAGGAAATCTATGGTAACTCATGCTTTAGCATTTCTTATGTTACTGTTCTGGGAATTTTCCAATTCCTTTATAAGGTTAGCTTTAGAACCAGCAAGAAATAAAGCTATTTAAATGCATGTTTGCTTCAGCACTTTTTGTCTCTGTACGAAACTGATTTTGTGAGCTAATAGTATCAGCATGAAGAAAAGTATGTCTGTACCCTGGCACAAATCTGTAATTAATTTATGGATTCCTTTAAAATTTCTAAACTGAACAGGTAGCAAAAAAAATGCAGTTTAGAAATGGTGATGCATGCTGTCCTATGTGGGTTTTCGGTGTGAGGGGAATCAAACCTAATACAATACTTCTATTTTTGACCTACCAGAGTTGATAGCTTAGCTTCATCTGCATCTTTTCTATGTCCTCCTTTTTTTTCCAAATCTGTGCATGCACATCTTTTTTCATCCAAATGACAAAAAAAAAAAAAAAAAAAAAAAAAAAAGCTCTCCTTCCCTCTACCTCAAAAAAAATTTTTTTTCCCCCTACAGATGATTCCTTTGTTAGACCAGTTACTTTTTGGATTGTTGGTGATTTTGATAAACCTTCAGGGAGGCAATTGTTGTATGATGCAATTAAACATCAGGTAGGTAATGCTTGCTCAGTGTAGCAGTATAAATAAAGCAGTGGATGGAGGCTTGAGAAACACAGGATTATACTTCTGTCCTGTCTTATGACACAAGAGACTAGTTTTTCTGCACGTTTCTATTTTCCAGCCTTATCTTGTCTGTAGGGGATGGAACATCCCTGATCTGCTTGTGCTAGGACAGAATCCCCTCTCAGCCCTCCACTAACACAATAAAGAAAGGATGCTCTTTAGTCCCTGTTCCTAAAATGACATGTCTGAACTTTGGTTTGGAGATGAACATGAGCACTGCTCTCTGTTTTGTCTCTTGTTGCAGAGACTGAACCATAAAAATAAGTAGTTTACTCCTAAATCATTGTTTTGCCAGATCTGAGTGATGGCCAGGGTCCAGTTTTTATTATGTAGCAAATGTACATTGTATTATCTAGAAGATCCCTGTCACTGTAGTGCCTATATGTAGACTAAGTATTTTAGCATTTAATTAGTATTTTGTCCTTTTAATCTTGTGCTGTTACTTGCCCAGTTGGCATCTGGTTTTCACGATAAGTAATGCAAAGCTTTTGCTATACATGTTATTAAAAAAGATTATTATTCTTGTAAAAAAATGTACCTGAAATCTAAAACTTTTCTAATCCACTTCTTAAACGCAGAAATCCAGCAATAATGTCCGAATTAGCATGATTAATAACCCCAGTGAAGATCCAAACAGCAAGAATATACTTGTTGCTAAGGCCATATGGGCAGCTCTGCAGACACAAACTTCAAATAATGCCAAGAACTTCATCACCAAAATGGCAAAGGAGGAAACTGCTAAGGCACTTGAGGCAGGAGCTGACATCTTAGAATTTGCAGTTGGGGTAAGCATGTTTGTTGGTGCCTACAAAGGTAGGATACTTCACTAGTTCTTTTAATGAATATCTTAATGTAGCATGTTTATATGGAAAAGCTGAAGTATGGAGAGTAACACTGTGGGGTGGTTTTTTGTTTGTTTTTTTTTTTCTCTGAGAGGTTAAGCTTAGTGAATGACAACACTTTGTCTAACAGTAAACATAAATCCTCTTACACATCAAAGCTACTCCACTTTAAAAAGTCAAAAGGAATGCAGGTTCAGAGATCTGTTAAAATGAGTTGGTTGTTCCTTGTGTATCAAGAGAATTTCATGTTCATGATCTGTTTAAGAAAATAAACTACAATTCTCAAATGAGGCTTAAAAATTAGCCAAGAACCACTTAAGAACTGAAGAATGGAGTACAGCCCTTTACATCAGAAGTTGTGATCATGTCTGAGAGTGACAGGTAGGAGTTAGGTTTAACACCACGAAGAACAGGGGCATGAGGATAGATTTTAGCAAGTTACAAAGACCTTTCTGAACGGAAACAAGAAAGACGTATTTTAAAGTGCTCATGGATGTCATTTTCTTCCTGTTTCAATGTCAAATATTTTTTTCCCTCAGGGTATGGATATCAGTATGTTCAAAGAAGCCTATGAATCTCCCAAAGTGGATTTTATTCTGTCTCATGCTATATACTGCAGAGATGTTCTGAAGCTGAAGAAGGGCCAGAGGGCTGTGATCAGCAATGGAAGGGTGAGATCGATCAGCAGATAGTAAGAGTTTTTAGAGCCGCAGAGAAGCGGACCTTGAGCAGCAGAGTCTGAGAATCTGATACAGTGTCTCTGTCTTCTTCGGGTCACTAGATTGCACCTAATTTGATTTAGTCAGACCTCCAGTGATCTGTGCTTTGTACTGTGTCCAGTTGAAGTTTTGTACAAATTCAGATGTTTAAGTAGCAGAAGTTTCAGTCACGTTGGCAATGAATGGAGTCCAGGGCCTAAAAGGGCATTGGGCAAAATGCTCCCGTATCTGCCCCTGATTAAAGGATGCTGGTGACCTGATCTCTCCCACAAGCTCTTCCTACAAGACCTGCTTAAATTAGGCCAATTCTGTTGTTACAGTATTACTCTGCAAATAATGAAGCCCAGCTGTGTACAGCATTCAGCTTTCTTCTGTCATCTGCTTGATACTTAGGAAAAAAATGCAAGTTCCAGTGACTACTGTATACTTTATCAGGTTAAACATTTCAAGTGGTAACTTGCAGTATTCTATTCCCATTATTAGCAATATAGCAAGAATTCTCTAGGCAGCTTTTTAGGCTTCTGAAGACTACTGGAGTAAGATTTGGTAGAGCTTTGCTTCACTACTGGAATTGGCCTGGTATTCTGTTGCTCCCTCAGGTTGTAATATTGCAAGTATAATTTAATAGACCATATTTTTGCAAATCAGTGAGCTTACTGAAAACTGTAAGCATGCATTTTTTTTTTGTCTCAATGTCTAGGTTATTTTGTACTGTTGGCTCTAGATAGCTGGAATTATCTATTAAACTTGGTTGTTATAGGCATTAATATCAGTCAGAAACAGTTAGCACCCATTAAGTTTGGGCCTGAGTATTTACTTAATACATCTTTGAATTTTGTTTCAGTGCAACCTTTATATAGTAATTCCAATTCCATTTTCTTTGTAGATTATTGGCCCATTAGAGGATGCTGAGATGTTTAATCAGGATGATTTTCACCTCCTTGAGAATATCATACTGAAGACATCAGGACAGAAAATCAAATCCCAGATTCAGCAGCTGGGATTTGAGGAAGATCTGTAAGTAAACCTGGAGAGACTAGCAAGAAGTGGTGGTACTCTTACAACATGACCTCCTGCAGCCTGGAGAAACCTTAACTTGTACAAATTAGGTGTTGTAAACAAACATGCCTGTATTCAGTATGGTCAAGTCTCAACTGTTCAGAGAAGCAAGTCAGAAAGGAAAAAGATGTAAATTATCTGTTTTGGGTTTAATCTGTAGTATCTTATGTTGGTATGGAGCTGTAACTGTACCCCCAAATTCAGGAAGCAAAACTGGGAATACTGGCAAGCCCTACTGTGGTACTGTGCTCCAAGTTCATCATTCTTGACTTATTACCTGCAATTAGTAGTCATCTACTGTGGCTGTTAACCTCGTAATGGAAATTGAGAGCTGTTGACTGCAGCCTCACTGACAAGCAGCAAGGAAGTGGAAAAGTGCCCAAGTCTCTTGGGACTTGCCCTAAAACCGTTTAAGTGAACATGGAACAATAAATGCAATAGTCCCTGTGCTCCCAGCAACATGGGCTGCGACAGCCTGTTGTGTTGGGTATTGGAGGAGTTTAGGAAGTGATTTCTTCGATGAAATTAAAACACGAGTAGAGTGAAAGGGTATGAAAAGAACAAGGATGGTAACGCATTCTACAAGGGCTTTTTAAATTCATTGCTGTGTTGCCCTAAATGAAATTTCATTCCAAATTTAATTGACTCTGGCTAGTGACAGCATTATCGACAGAGAAG
Source organism: Rhea pennata (assembly GCF_028389875.1). Lineage (NCBI taxonomy): Eukaryota > Metazoa > Chordata > Aves > Rheiformes > Rheidae > Rhea > Rhea pennata. The sequence continues at coordinate 26,057,119 of NC_084671.1, read as the reverse complement.
CTGTCTACATGCAAAAGAGAGCTGTTGCTAGCTGCTAAGGGCTATGTTACAAGGTGGTATAAATTGCTGTGTGTTATTACATTTGTTCTTGAAAAAGCTTTCTGCACTGGACTGCCTTTCTGCTTCTTTAAATGGAACAGAAGCCTGACTTCTCATTAATATTAAGGCCTTCAGACTTGTGGAGGGTTTTCCCCTAGATAAATCTTAAGTGGCAGACTGGTTTAAACCATTCGCCTCCTATGTGTCCTGGTTTTTTAACCCATATGTAGGATTACCACAATATTTATTTAAAATGTGAAAAAAGGAAGAAAATGGAGAAGAGACCCTGAAGAGTAGCTTTCCTGAATCAGTCTGCATTTCAGCTTACTGCTGCTGTCTTCCCAGTATCAAAACCATTTTTTTTAGTAATGTATTTCACTGTCAATATTACAGAAACATGTAAATGGCTTTTATCTTGTTTTTAAGCAAAACAATAGGAAAAGAAGTAGGGATGAGATAACAATAATCTTAGTTCGAGCTAATTCTTGCCAAAAGAAAAGAGGTGCTCTATTCAAAGGAAAATCATCTTTGGGTTCAACAGAACATGCACTAGTGTCTGCGATCAGAACTGGTATTTACAGAGTGTGTGTGTGTGTGTGTGTGTGTGTGTGTGTGTGTGTGTGTGTGTGTGTGTGTATTTGAGCTTGTAGTTAAGATGACAATTCCTGCTGTATTTAGCTTTACAGCTTTTGCAGCAGTCATTTTCCCATGATGCTGCTGTTAAAAGCTGACAATTGATGCTTTTGCAGGCTCCAGTAGGTTAATTGAGGTCTTTTGTATAGACATTGTGTGTGAACCTAAGCTCTAGGAGGACAGTTCTAACAGCACACTATACCCTTTTGCATCCACTGCTGTACTGGGAATCAAAAGGGAAATCAAGAAAGGTGGTAGGCTTTTTGGATGGTAGGGCAGAAGAGGTGATAGCCTGAACATCTGGACAGAGCAGAGTTCAGATTTTTTGAATAACACTGCTAAGGTTTGCTGAAAGTTTTTGAATTGAACTGCTGCATTAGAAAACATTGTAAACTTGGAAGTCTTCACCAGGCTTGTTTTTGTTATGAACAAATTAGATACCTATCACTGTAAATCTATGAGACTGAGCTAATTAAGGAAAAACCGACAGACTCGTAAGTACAATATAGCTTCTTGGCAAAGCTATGATGTACAAATCAATTTCTATTGAACTTTCATGAGGTGTTACATTTTTAATAATAAATATGATATTCTTGAAATACAGACTGAAAATTTTTCGGAAAAATAAAAAGGAAGAACTTGTCAGCAGTGATTCTCTTCCTTAGGACCCCTCTTCCTCAGAATTCTCCCACATGCAGGATTGCTTGCCAGTTCCTGGAGTTGCAGTATAAAACAGGGAGGCTGCTGTGAATTAAGGGTGTGATCTGAATCTTTTTACTTCAACCTCTCCTATACCCATATAGGGATGCTGTGCCTGCAGCATGGTTGGCCTCCATTTACTTAATAGTTAAAACCCTTTGGTACCCAGAGTGATAAGGCTGTATCCCATTTTAAGCATCTTAATGATGGATTAACCCTTAAATATGTTTAATTCTTGAGAGCTACTTCAAAGCATCCTTGAAGTAAAGGGAAGACGACTGTAAGGACTCCCGTTCTGGAATAGATTTTTGTTTTCAGAAACACAGATCATGTATTTTTATGTTGCTATGTGTTTCAAACAAATTAATTATAAATATATGCAAACAGGAAAATAATCATATAGAGAGAGGTGGTAAAACAGTTTAGGTGTCTGGCTTCAGACTGTTGTTTTTGTTTTTGCTAAATGGCAGAAACGTGGTAATTCTGAGTACTCTTGAGTATTTGTAAACCATGTTTTTTTTGTTTCTTTTTTTCAGTGCAAGTGACTTGGTAATGAAAGTGGATGCTCTTCTCTCTGCTCAACCAAAAGGAGAGGCAAGGATTGAGTATCATTTTTTTGAAGAACGATACAGGTATAGGATTGTTGGCATTTGCTAAACAACATTTTTTTTTTTTTAATGTTTCCATGGCTTGAAGTTATGCTTTAACTTCAGATAGCAATAGAGAACTCATCATCTGTGGACTGTTAAGACACAGCGAGACTTCAGATAGCTATATAGGTAGATAAATAGCTATAGTTTGATCGCTCTCTTAATATTAATACACATATATATCTGTATATTAATATTGATGTTATTTATATGAATATATATAATATATACAGATCAGTATCAATGTACAGATATATATGTATAGTTTAAAGAAGGCATACATTAATAAGTAATTTGGCTTCAGATGGCTAATGTTTTTTCCTGCATCTGTCCATAATTTATATACTTCAAAATTGTTTTCTTCTGTTCAGCGCAGTTAAACTGAGACCAAAAGAGGAGGAGACATACTTTGATGTTGTGGCTATTGTTGACCCTGTCACCAGAGAAGCTCAAAGACTTGCTCCATTACTTTTGGTATGCATGCAGTACAGTAATGCATTTTATGGCATTTGCAGGAAGTTCTTTGTTCTGTAATTTTTGGAAAGTGTTCTTCGTCATCAACTCTGTGGTGACTAGGGGCCTTCTAACAGTGTGGTTGAAATGCACAATACATTTCTTTAGTAGGTGTAATTAGTGTAAAACAGTGTGATTAGTTTTTCTACTAGTTATGAAGATCATGCTTAAATATTTTCTCTATTAGTTTCACCACTGACAGTTTAGTTTGCAGTGACTCTTCTTGGGGAAGAACATTTCTGCATCCCCTAAAGAGGGGCTAGAACATGAGAGACCAGGTAATTGATTTGCTGCCACTAATTAAAACATGAATGTAGTAAAGTAGTAATGAGGAAGGGAGGATTTAGAACAAACATGTCATATGCCTCCTTGAGGTCCTGTCTATAAAAACAGTGGTCCGCTTTCCTAGTTAGTGTTTTAAGGGATATGTCTTTCTCCTTATTTTAGGTTTTGAACCAGCTGATAAATATGAACTTAAGAGTGTTTATGAACTGCCAGTCCAAACTTTCTGACATGCCTCTCAAAAGGTAAGAAACACTATGCCTGGGGGCAGAAAACACATTGGAAAACAGCAATATGGGAGTAGAAGCATGTGCTTAGTATAATGAAGTTGTCAAAGGCTGTTTGGAAGCCCTGTCACAAGCTAGGGTATAGCCTGTGTGAGAAAATCGCTTCTGCTGGGTTCCACATTTCTGCCGTTCTGTATCTTAAAAGATACAGAACCCACCTCCAAACAACATTTAAAAAGAAACTTCCTGGAATTTGCAAGCACACAAACATAGATGACCTATAGAAGATCTTGATAAATGCTTCCAGCTCGTTTAAATAATGGCAGAATATATAATAAGAAATCTGGCAACTTGTGAATGGTGTGAAGAAACTCAACTAGTTTACAAGTTGGGTGTTGGTTGGTTTTTTTTTCCCCATATATATGAGCAAGGCTAAAAAACTTTTTAAAAAGTTATTAATCTTAATCATTGAGTTTTGCACAATCTGGTAAACTGGCAGAAAAAAAAGAAGTGAAAATTCTGACCTGATCAAAGGATATTGCTTTGAACAATGTCTCCTGTATGCAACAGGGAATAAAAACTTAGTTTTGGCTTCCTGGAGGCAATGGAACTCTCTGGGAAAGCTGATGTTCTTAGCAAGTTCAAAGAAAAAGAAATACTTGGAATATTTGGGAGAAATATGTTCTAGTATGTGTTTTTCCTAAAATTTCAGCTTTTATCGTTATGTTCTGGAGCCAGAGATTTCTTTCACAGCAGATAACAACTTTGTTTCTGGACCAATTGCCAAGTTTTTGGATATGCCCCAGTCGCCGCTGTTCACTTTAAACCTAAATACGCCTGAGAGCTGGATGGTGGAATCTGTCAGAACCCCGTATGACCTTGATAACATTTACTTAGAGGAGGTAAGACAAATCAACATGTTCCTGTTGATTTTATTTGAATGTGTGTCCCCCCCCCCCCCCCCCCGATTATTTTTGTAGTAGAAAAGAATTGTAGAATTTTAAAATGCAAATATATACAGAACAGGGGATGTTAGTGCTTTTTCAAGGAGCAGACCCCCTAAATACTTTCCAGTACAAGCGCGGGTAAACCTGAACTCACTGACAGTAAGGTTGCTCTCCTAAGCTGTCCATGGATGCCTGGGGACACAGACTGGAAAATACTGGGTAGAGGATGAAATGAAGCAGATGCTATACTCATAGGCTTGAAGTAGATCCTATAGAGATTCTGTTTTGCTTGTGCATGTATAACACTTCAGAATGTTCTGAGCTAGAAATGAAGAAACTCTTCATGGGTCATTAAACCCTCCCCCTCTTTTTTTTTTTTTTTTTTAGATTTGTTAAAATAATCTCTGAGAACTTCCTACAGCTAGTGTCGCAATTAAATATAAGGGTTTTCTTTATTTCTGTAGAGATTTTTGACGTAAGACCTGACAGTCCTGTTCCAGCAAATAAATTACACTTACTTCCTCTTGTTCTGAGAAGCCACCAAGTTGGTTTTAGCTACCTGTTAATTTTCACAGGTTTTCTTACTGGCAAAGACTCTTGAGGATCACAAAAGAATATACAGTGTCAAAAAAAACAGGAGAACTGGTGCAACAGAAATGCACTCGCACTGGTTTTAGGAGTTGATTGCTGCTAGAACAGGTCTGGAATTAGACTACTATAATACTGATCAGGGAAGTGCTGCCACAAAAGCAAGGGGATAAAATAAGCAGAAATGGAAAAATCCAAGGAGCTGGAATCTAGTTTATTTAAAAAAAAAAAAAAAAAAAAGTTAAAAATAAAGGAGGAATATCTGTTTGTATGAATTGATAATTCTCATTAAATTTTGAATGAGATGGATAATCCAGTGCAAATTATTAACCTCTTACCATTTGCAGTTAACTTTGATTTAGACTAAGTCTTTGCTGATTTAGAAAGAGAGGGCTGGTAAGTTACAAATGCACTATACTAACATGTTAGGAAGTGCACTAAAAGCATGTGTAATAAAAGTTAGGAAATCTGTATGTGATGCAAAGTAGAAAATTTTGTACTTCAGAGTATGAAGTTAATAGCCTAAATAGGTTGCCAAGTAGTCTTCTTCCCTTGGAACAAGCCATTATGTAGCTGGCATAGAACAAATACAGATTATATATTAAAATTATAATAATTTTGTATGTATAATCCAGAGTGTGTGAAAGATTCCAGATTGACAGCTCTGGAGGCTGAAGTCCTCTATTTATCCACAGAACGGGTATGGCATGGGCAGTGGCAGTACAAGCTTCCCCACCAATGTGCCTCAACCCTGACCTGGAGGAACCACCTCTAGAGGTGAGAGGGTAGTTCAGGCTCCAAAACCAGCCCTGGGCCTTGTCTGCCAGGACTGGCAGCAACAGCAGCACCAGCTGCGCAGTGACTCCTGCTGCACGGACGTCTGTCCGCTGCAGAGCCCAACGGGATTGTCTGACCCTGCAATTAGGCCTCTTGCAAATCAGCAGCCCGTACAACCTTGTGGTCATTACTAACGTGGGTTAGTTTGTCACTGAACGTTATTATACTTCATTATTAGCCTCTCCTTACTTTTGCATCCCACTGATAACTGTTTGGAAATCTGATGCAGTATAGTGGCAGAGTCTAGTGTTGCTAATCCTGTACTAACGATTCAGAAATTTAGAAAACTTCTAGTTTGTTTTTGGGGGGAGGTTTTTGCTTTTCCACTCTTGATCTAACCACTAAGCTACAAATGGACCACTGAAGGGCTGATACAACTATCCATTTCAAGCCTCTGAATTTATCTTCTTTGCTTAGATGAACTGATAGCTTGGAAGAGGGGGATTAAATACTTCAAGTATACTCAAAGTGCCATCCTGAGTCTCTAAATAAGAGCTTTATGTTTGCTGGTGCACAGTTTCCTATTCCTAATGTGTAGTTTGTTGAAACTAGCCATTAAGCTCTCATTCTGGATCTGCAATGACGAAAGATGTTTTTTGAGACCTGCTTGTTTAGCTTCCTGAATTTAGCCTGATGGGGAGTTAGGCCTGAAGCAATTTGTGAAACATGGCAAATATATTTTCTTAGCGCTTTTGTTCTATATAACCAAATGAATTGGTCCTTCGGACAGTCCCCCAGCATGACGTAGGAGAAGTGCAGAGTAAAACAAAATGCTAATTTCAGATGATAAATGTAAGATAAGCATATTAAAACAGATTTAAATTTAAGGTTTAAAGCTTGTTGTGCTTCTTGTGAGATGCCAATTTATTTTACTAAATTCCCTAATATGTGTAAAAATGTTGTAAAATCAGAGTAACCCCTTTCTTTTATACTGGGGTCTTACCAGTTTCAATTCAAACTTTTTTGGCCAGGGATATTCTCTTAACAGTATGTCTGTGAAGTGCTTCACTCTGTGGAGGTATGCTCTTTGGGGATGTCTAGAGATTTGTTTAATAAAATTGATCTAATATAAAGTAAAGCAAGTACTATTTAAATGCTATTTCAGAAAGTAATTGAATCATTTTAAAAAATCCAACACTTTTGAGCTACTTCCAAGTTTAGCAGTATCTTCTCCTTGCAGGTGGATAATGTTGTAGCTGCAGAATATGAATTGGAGTATCTGCTTCTGGAAGGACACTGCTATGATATTACTACTGGCCAGCCACCTCGGGGACTCCAGTTTACACTGGGAACTTCAACCAGTCCTGTCATTGTTGATACCATTGTTATGGCCAACTTGGTAAGTGTTTAATTGGCAACAAATAACTCTTGCTCTCCAGTTAGCACAATCAACCACTTGCATAAACCACTAGGTATCTTTTAATATGTGAGCTAGCGATATGTGGTGTTATACTTCATGGCTGCTTGCAGATGTATCAGAGCCACATCATTCCTAATGCTGATGTGCGCTTGCTGCATGTTTGTCTGTTAACTCTTTCAGGAATGCTCTCCTTCCCTGTAGCTTATTGAGGAATAAGCTTCTGGAATGAACTCCAGAAGACAGTTCTGTCTTCTGGAATGCCTTAAAATGATGGCCATATTCTTAAGCAACCTCCTTTCAGGAAAGGCCAGACCTATGTTTCCCCAGACTGGATGGTACTTAGGGCATCCGCTCTATCTGGTACTGAAGGCCTCAGGTGGAAAATTGTCTTGCCCTGCACACACTGCTTCTGGAGACCTATGGAGCAAATGGGGAGAGTCAGTAGGAATGATAAGCATCCTCGAAAACATAGGAAGTTTGAACAGGAATTGTTTAATTTTGTCATGAAAACGTGATAGAAGTCCAAGTACATGACTGGTCCCTGCGGTGATCTGTGTTAGGTGGTTGTATAAGGGAACAATCTGTTTACAGGGTCTGTGCTGGACAATGTGAGAGGTAATGTACTTACATTATGCTAAGGGAAATTAACCACTCAAGTATTTTCTTTATATTTAGTGTAGAGCAAAACTGGACTGAATTGTTTATCATGGTTTTGAAATCTTTAAAAGTGTTTAACAAGTTAGGAAAAAATCTCCACTACCTCTAAATATTTAATTTTAGATTCGTACACTCATTTTCTATTTCTCTGCATCCTTTCTTAGACAAAGTATATCCTATTAAATCTATAAAAATGAAGATGAGCATTATTTTGTTTGTCATCACATGGTCTGTACATTGGAGAGTAAATCTGAAAGGCCTGGAGTTTTTGTCCAATGAGCTAAACCAAAGTACGTGTACCACTGTACACGCACATGTATCTGACCATCATCTTCCTCAGCTCAGTGTCTGCTGTGTTAAAGGGCAGGAGAAGAATCTGGAGGGACTAGGAGACAGTGTTCTGAGTATGCCCAGTGCATTTTTTTTTTCCTTACAGCAGACTGGTTCACATTTCCAGTTGCATGCATATGCAGTAAGAGTGGAAAACCAGGTAGCACTCTGAAGCATCACTACAAACGTTTGCATCTTCTGCAGGTATAGAAACCTAAATCACAGAAGAAAATCAGAAAACTCTAGAACCTGAAGCTGCAATAATGCTTCTATACAATACTTGAATTTTACTGTAATTTTTTAGGTTCCATACAAGAGTTACCTTGTAACATATAAACCATTATTATTTCCTGATGAAACATCAATCTGTATAGCTTCAAAACGAATTAAAGTCTTGTTTTGTAGTCAAGCCCTTTCATGGACTGCTATGTAGCTAGCAACTGGGGTTTTGAAAGTCACTTCTACTCTTTCATGAAGGTGAGCCCTCAAAGTAGTGTGATGCTTTTCCAGAAACACCTTTGGGATTACATTGTTCCTGTCCAGACTCCCTCAAGACCTTCTGTCATCTAACCAATAATGCTAGACCTTTTAATACTTCTGTCTCCTATGTAAAAATGAGGATTTTGAATGGAAGTTCTTGGCTTTTTCCTGTTCGCTATGTTTTTAGGCATTAAGGTTACGTTAACCAGCTGGCTTAAGAATAACTATTCAGATCTAAAGCACTAGATCAAAATACACATAGTTTACAGCTTCTTTTTTCTGCATTTCCATTTTCTGGAAACTGACATATTATTCCTTTCCTTTGACAGGGTTACTTCCAGTTAAAAGCTAATCCTGGTGCATGGACTCTAAGACTCAGAAAGGGCAGGTCTGAGGATATCTACAGAATCTACAGGTAGGACAATAAATGCAAGACTTTGGATTTGTTGTTGTGAAACTTTCAAACTTAGATGGGTGCAGCATTGCAATAGTTGAATCTAACAGTTCACTTGCTCAGTGATAGTCACTTGAACAGCAAATTGCATTTCTTCCTGTGTTGCATGAGATGAAATAAATTCATTCCTTTATAAAAACAAGTAGATATGTTCAAGTATATTTTATTTGTTTCTTTGTTCCATATCTGAAGATATGGTTTACAATGTTAAGGTTTAATAGCATGTAAGAAAGCATTTGAAGAAGAAATAAGGAATGTCTAATTTTATTTTCAGCCACGATGGTACAGACTCTCCCCCTGAAGCTAACGAAGTTATTGTTGTTCTCAACAACTTCAAGAGCAAAATTATTAAAGTGAAGGTGAGTTTAAAAATAAGAGCTGTTTTTAAAGACTGTTTGACCAGTAGTAGGAAGAATCTTTCATTAAGGCCTGATAATCCATTCCTACAAGCTTAGATTAAAGACAGTGCACCTAACTCTTTCGATTACATCTCTGGTGAAAAAAGTATCTGTAAATTTGATTTCCTGGCACAGGAGAGAGAATGACATGCAACTACTGTTTCTTTTGTATGTGCATGAGAAAAATAATGCTTGAATTTTTCTGGCTCAGTTGTGGTCAGACTGTTTAAAAAAAACAAACCTTCTGTCAGTTTTGTATGTCCTATGTTTAACATTCAATCTATCTACTGATAGAAAATATATTACCAGGTGAGCAAAAACAGATTTTTAACAGATAAAATTCTAGCTCATTGTGATACAGACTAGGTAAAAATACATATAAAAAGCAAACACTTTTTGTATTAACCTAATCTTTTAGGGCTGCTTATTAGATGACAGTGTAGGTGAAAAGTTTTAACGAGGGTGATTAATAACTGATGTTTCACATCTGATTCTCACCTCCTCCCAGGATTTACTTGTGTTAGAGTAATTATGCGACAGTCTCCCAATTTACCTCCAGTTCTGTTTGGCTGGTGCTGCTGTGCTGTCTACTTATCTGCTGTGGAGTTTCAGTGGCCAGCAATGCCTCTTTGAAACAAAGTGGGATATGTATGTGTGGGGGTGGTGAGCTGTTCATGTGGGGTTTTGTTTTGTTGCTTTTTTTTTTTCCTGCTGGTCTCTATCATCAAGGATCATCACTAAATACATCTTAGAAAACCATTCTAGCCATCTAGAATAACAGACTTTAGTGTCTGAAAACAGCTTTAGAATCTATTTTGGAAGTGTCGGTGAAGTAATGATCTGTTTAACTGTTTCTCCATACAGCTCTGGTTACATATGAGGTAACTGGACATCAGATAAACTGGTACAAATAGAGCCAATGTAAAAATCAACACTCCATAACTGTTTGCCCAGTTTGTGGTTCCGCTGGCTGAAGCAGCATTATGCATTTACAGGTTCAGAAGAAACTGGACATGATGAATGAAGATTTACTAAGTGACGGTACCAATGAGAATGAGTCTGGATTTTGGGAATCTCTCAAATGGTAAAATTAGTTCAATAATAACCTGCACTCTCTTGAAATTGGAAAACTGTTTTATCTTCTCATAATAGTTAAGTCTGTGCTATTTCACAGCAGTCATAAGCCTGTGGAAGCTGGAGGTCTGATTCTGCAAAACTGTTGATCTCCTCATCACCTGTAAAGCCCTTGTTCTCTACAGTACCGAGTTCCTGCTTTGCACTGGCCTGCCTGCCCTAACCTCCCGTGTTACTGCAGTCAGAAATGTTGCTCACCTTCACAAGCAGCACTGCAGCCAATGTTCTTTCAGTTGAACAGACATTTGCATCTCAGCCATTGGGTCCTCCATGCTTGAGGAAGATCTCTTGTTGGGGGGGGGGGGGGGGGGGGGGCAAACCGCACAGTTATCCTGTATTAAACCAGCAGCGCACTGTTCCTTGTATGGCTGGGCCTTACCATCTTGTCCTGTATATGAACAAATTTGTCCTTTCAGGGGATTCACAGGAGGACAAAAGAATGAAGATGTGAAACAGGATAAAGATGATGTACTAAATATATTCTCTGTGGCTTCAGGACACCTCTATGAAAGATTCCTCCGGTTAGTTCAGATTTTATAATTGGGGTGAGGGGGAGATGTCTCAAATGGTAGCTGTGCACTGCTGTCCACCAAGAGAAAAGTTAGAATTTGCAGAATATATAACACCTGCTTTTCCAACAGCTCAGAAGTTCTCTATAGTTTTTGCATCTACTGCAGTATACAGGAACTGTTCTCTGTGTTCATGTGTTCATGTTTGAAGTATACTTTGTTTAATAGATGGTACATTGCTGTCTTAGATTTTTTTCATTACAAAATAGCCTAATGCAATTACGTTTTTACAAGTTCAGGTTCTTTTCCTGAACAAGAGTGAATTATTCTGCAACTTTTACATGGATTCTTTTTAATAACTTTGTAGTTAGAATTAAGCAATTTACAATAGGTTTAAGTTGCATGAAGATCAGTAAGCTGATACGTACTGCATGTAGTTAATTCTTAATAATTTTACATTATCAGACTTAGTAATCTGTTATGCAGCTCATTTTCTCTAGTGCATGGTAGCTCTTTTTCTTAAGTGCTTTTTTTTCTTTCTTTTGATAGCATAATGATGTTGTCTGTGCTGAAACATACTAAGACTCCTGTAAAGTTCTGGTTTCTGAAGAATTACTTATCTCCTACATTCAAGGTTTGTTACTAATTAGAAAAATATTGTAGCACAAGAAAAGTAAATACAAAAAACGTTTCAACTTGTACATCATACTATTATATAAATTTATGTACAGTTACCTGTCTATATTCTGACAAAGCATTAAGTTGTTATAAGATGCTGGTTCTGCTTGGGAAGCTTCTAGAAATAACAGTCAAGGTGACAGTAGACTCATGTTGAGGGTAAATAGTTGAGAGAACAGCTCATAGTAGGAAAATCATACTTGAAAGAATTTTATCGTGTGAGCCACAAGGGTAAAAAATGTTTGAAGCGTGGATTTTAAGATGAAATTCAGGACTACAAACTTGCATCTAACATGTAAGGTTTGAGGAGTATAGTAGAAAGGCCAGAGAAGCAGGACCTGAGACTAGGCGTGGGAAGCATTTCATGGGAGGAGAAAAAAAACTCCAAGGAAGCAGTCTTCAGACTGACTACAGTACATACCAATGGTGCATGGTAAAAGAGTGAAACAGGCTCTAAATAAACATCCCTGGAGATACTTAGAAATTATCTGTGATATCTTACGAAACAAGCAGTGAACAGCAGGATTCAAAACAGAGCCCAGAGGTAAATGAACGTATGTCAAAGCTGCATATGTCAGGAATTTTACAAGTTTTCACATTTAATTTTAGGAAATGGCGTTTCTCAGAGAGTTTTACCTATTCAGTAAGAACAAAGGAAAGTAACTGGTTGTGTCCCTGTTGCTCCAAACATGGACTGTGCTGCAACTCTGATTTTTCCGGGTCACCTCTGAGACCCTGCAGCAGACACTCCCCACCTTGCTGATTGATAGTCATTTTACCAGCATCCCTCAGGTGATTGTTCTCCCACTGTCACAAGAAGCCTTACAGATGAGAATTTCAATCACTTCAATACAGCAGGCCAAGTTGTTCTAGTAAATAATTGCTCCCAATTATTTTCTCATTTTATTATTTTTACTTGTAGTGCTTTGTACATTCCTAAATAATAATTCTCTCATCTATAAGTTTTATGATTTGAATAATGTGTTCTTTTTAAACTGACTTGTGGATCACTATAAAATGGCTTGTATGGGGAAAGGATGCCAAAATATTTACATGTATGTTAGAACAGTTGGCTTTACAATTTATAACTTACTGTACAGTTAGAGTTATGTTTTACTCTGCTTGAAGTAGCAACAGTAATGTAGTTATTCTTTGTGGTATTTCATTTTTTTAGTGTTCTCTGCCTTACTATGGGCAACTATCTTCTCTCTTGTAATGCACTTTTTTTTTCCTGCAGAGGAACAAAGAACTGAGATAAGCTACTTTTTTCCTCCCCCCTCACTCTGCAGGAGTTCATCCCGTACATGGCAGAGAAGTACAATTTCCAGTATGAGCTTGTCCAGTATAAATGGCCACGATGGCTTCATCAGCAAACAGAGAAGCAGCGTATCATCTGGGGTTACAAGATCCTCTTTCTAGATGTGCTCTTCCCATTAGCTGTTGATAAAATCCTGTTTGTGGATGCTGACCAGGTAACATAGAAGATAATTACTTTATCATTTAAGAATGTTCTTGACTACAATCTCTGTATTATTACAAAAATTGCAATTGAGCACTCCCAGGCATGACTGAAAGTTGATTACGTAACTATAACAGGCTTTAGTGAGTACTGCGCTTTCTTCTACCTGTTCACAAAGCATAGTTTTGTTGGCCCATCTCTTTTTTTTTCTGTTTCCTTATTCACTCGCTGTTGTGATTCCAGCTGAACAGATTCTTGTTTTACCCTTGCACTTCCCCAGTTCCAGTGCTATATTTTCTCCCCTCCCTGCTTTTAGCTTGGCCAGATCTGAATGGCTGTCAGAGGAATGAGAAGACAAATCCCTAACATGTGAAGCCTTGCCCTGGGGCAAGGCAGAAAATGTCTCTAAGGCTTTGTATATGCTTACTGCCTGAACAGTCTGAAAAAAATAGGATGGGCACAGAGTAGGAACTGCCAAAAATATTCCTTCTATAACATACGAAAATGGAAATATGTATTATCAACACATAAGTATAAAACGCTTTAGGCATTCTGCATATGGACAGTATGATCTCACGTCAGTTAAAACCATTACAACCTGTGCTCAAGTATCACCTATGACAAATTTCTAGCCATGCTTTTCTTTCTTTAGACAGTCTTTGCATTACGTTTATTGAAAAAAAATATTAATGCAGTTTGTTTCCACCACAGTATTATTTTAGGGTAGTACTACTGCAATAGCATCTGTGTGTCAGAAAGGTATTAAAAAGCCTTCATGCCTGAAGGATTTGCAAACTTTCAAGAGGACAGGAAACAAAGAACTGTAGCAGACTTAATCTATAGCAAAAATTCTTGCTACTTGTTAAGCAACAGCTTGGCACTTCAGCTGTCAAACTTCTATCTTGATTCTCTTGAGCTCCACTTTAGTAGCTCTAACTCAGGGCTGAGGGGAGGAGGAGGAAGAAGGACAAATCAGAAACTTCTGTGCCAGAGGGGTTTTTGTACTACTTCTGTATTATGCAAAAGACTGCAGAGTAATAGATACTCCTATTCTTCTTCTAACTGTTTACAGAGTTTGAATTATAAATCCTAACTAGTATTTCAAAATAGCTTTTGGCAGGCTTATACAAATAAAAATTTCCTTTCCCTTCAGATTGTACGCACAGATCTAAAGGAATTAAGAGATTTCAATCTAGAGGGTGCTCCTTATGGATATACTCCATTCTGTGATAGTCGAAGAGAAATGGATGGCTACAGATTCTGGAAATCAGGATACTGGGCAAGTCACTTAGCTGGAAGAAAATATCACATCAGGTACTGAAGAACTTTTTTTTTTTTTTTTTTTTCCAAAATGGAGCAGAAAAGCCATTGGTTCCACTTAAAAATGACAGAAAAATAACTGGAGTACACAGTGCTGCAGTAAACCACTTTCTGCTCACTTAATTCTTTCAGGGTTCCATTGCCTATGTCTATCTGAACCCACTAGAGACACTGAAATTACTTCCATATGCTACAACTCTTACAGCTGTAAAAGAGAAGTGTTAACTAACCAGGCATTGTCATTTGTTAATAACAAATAGCAGCATGGATTGCATGACAGCAAAGCTAAGACAGATCTGTTGCATAAAATTTTACACGTGTATGTGCCGTGATGTTTTTAGAACTGCTCCCCTGCCTTCTATTAGATGATTTGTGCTATTTCCACCACGAGATTGTTCTAGCACATCAAATCTCAGGGTTCATTGGGGCTGCAGTAAGTTACTCATCAGTCAAACGTCATTACTAATTGTATCATCTCCGTGTAGTGCTCTGTATGTTGTGGATCTGAAGAAATTCAGAAAGATAGCAGCTGGAGACCGACTCAGAGGACAATATCAGGGTCTTAGTCAGGATCCTAACAGTCTGTCTAACCTTGATCAGGTGTGTGTTTTATCCTTTCCTTACTGGGGTGAGATGGCAGCTTGGGCCCCCTCTTTTCCTGGCCAAACTTCTATCACAGCCAGATGCCAGTGACAGTCCTGTCACTCCCTGCCTTCAAGTGAAGCAGGTGTGGATACCACCAAATATAACTGCTGGTTGGAAACACCACATGCCTCTTGCACGTCTTCAGACTCTCCGATCAATTTGTCCAGTATAGTCTAATGCATAATACAACTGGACACTTGTGTCTGTCTTTTTAGTTACAAAAACTCAGTACAATGGGGGGGGGGGGGGAAGAGCTGACAGATATGTTCCCCCCCCCCCTCTGACTACAAAAACTGCTATTAAATCTTATTCTTAAATACAGGATTTGCCTAACAACATGATCCACCAGGTGCCCATTAAATCACTCCCGCAGGAGTGGCTTTGGTGTGAAACATGGTGTGATGATTCCTCAAAGAAGAGAGCAAAAACCATTGATCTAGTAAGTGCAGTATGGCTCACTCATTCTTATGTTGGAATAAAGTATTATCAACCTACCATAAAGACCTTTTTCTACCTCAGATCTAGGTGCCTCATTATACTGTTACTTAAATGTTTTTAGTACTTCATTTTTTTTTCCTTTCCCTTCTCTGTTTTTCTGTAAGCTATCTGGAGCAGTGGCATTATTAGTGTTTGCAAAGAGCCTTTGCACTGTACTGTAGGTAAAATACAGACATAGATTAATTTTTCACCAACACCAGATTAATTCCACCAGGGGGAACCATCCCTCTGTTCAGTAAAGAAATTTTAAAGTGTTTTGCAATGTCAAAACAGTTCATGTTTTGTTTGTAGTGTAATAACCCAATGACCAAAGAGCCCAAGCTGCAGGCAGCAATGCGTATAGTTCCAGAATGGCAGGACTATGATCAAGAAATCAAACAGCTCTATAGTCACTTCCAGAAAGAAAAGGAAACAGGAGCACCAGCCAAGATGACAGGAAAGCACACACAAGGTAATCTTTCTAACCATTGTCCTACCTTTGTGTTATTCTTCTCAACTGTTTAGAGGAACAGGGTAAAGCCTCATGCTTGCTCACTGTACACCTGTGCTATGCAAAGGCTTGGGTGGAGAATTTGTTAAATAAACTGTGTATTTTAACAGAACAGAAGGGCCTTGCTTAGTGAGGCAGGCATAGCTGAACTTGATGCTGAAACTTAGACTAGAGAGCTGAAATTGCACAGATGATGTTTCAGCTCTGTTAATATGCATGTTGTTCTTGCAGCTTTATGAACTTGGCATTTTAATTTTGTTGTTTGTTTAAAAGTGCAGTTATACACAACAGGTACAACTTGTTCTTTAGTCACTAGTGACCTCCGAAAGAACAAATTGTGTGGATTTATCTCTTGAGTTTCAAACCGTTCTGCCAACTGAGGCAGCTGCAAATGGAGTGCTTGCTCCTCACTATTTTTTCCTCCTCTTCTACAGATTCAACAGCACACGTGGAATTATGATCCATGGAGGAAAAAAAAGTCAAGTTAGACTGTTTCATAGACAATTTTTATATTGAAAGCTAGTTTTTTCTGGTATGTCTACAAAACTGCTGAATAACTGAATGGGATGATGTATGCATTTTTATTACTTGCCTTTGGGTTAATTTCTGCATATGAAATAGGATCTGGATTGCTGGAATTAGCATTACTGGTTTTTGCACCTGTGGTGGAGATGAAAGAACCCACGATGGAATTTAGCATTTCAGAAACAAAACTTCAAAATCCACTGGAAAAGCTGCAGCCTCTTCCTTCAGCTGTCGCTGCCCCCACCCCGATCAAGATTCTATTGGCCTCAGCTCTAACTCGAGTGAGCCTGAAAAATGCAGATACACTGAGCACTTGGCTAGAACGTAAGTCCTTACCTCAACTGATGGAGATGGTTTTCCAGCTAACGTTAAGGCTCAGATTCATGCCTTAAATTGGGATAATGTTTCATCTGCAAGTTTTCAAATGGTCAAAAATGCTTCTCAGATTTGTTAGGTATGTCCTTTTTTGTAACAAATCTAGCATTCCTTAGATACTCCAATTCCTGTCTTCATTTATTTCCTAACCTTTGAAGGGTTGGCTTAGTGTAAAACTACTACAATCTATTCAAATGCTCATCTGAACAAGTGCCCACATTTCCTTTTTATTTTTTTTTTTTTGTAAAAGTATAATGTTGAATTTGACAGTTCAGTTTCTTAGCCCATCTGACTTGAAACAAGACTACCCTCCTTCCTTCCTGCTCAAAGTTTAAATCAATTCACTGAATGGGTAGGGCCTTACTATTGCTGTGGTTCATTGATTTCATGAATGTGTTTTGTTTAGAAAAATCTGTGGAAGCTTGGAAGCTTTTCATCATGTAAATTTCATTAACTTTATTTTTCCTCAGAGATGTTGTCACATCAATAAAACTTTAGAGTTCTTAGGTCTTAAGCTCTAGTTCACATTCGGTCCTTTGCTCTTCCTTTTTGCTTGCATATATTATAGTCTAATTGGGATTTTTCGGTCTCTGAACACTTTACCTGCATTCATTTACTTAATGCACAAACAAAACCTTTTGTTCCAAGGGTTAATTTACCTTGGACTATTTCAAGAATTCTCACTCTTGTCTTAGTTTTCAAAGATGCTGCTGCCATAGTTCCGTTCTATGAACAAACGGATGAAAGATCCCCCAAAACCCTGGTCCCTTCTCCTTTTTCTTCACTCTGCATGATTCCTGCCTGCTATCTGGAACACTTGAGATGAAGAGTTAAAATATATAACTAAAGAAGTATTTCTGTGCTAAAGAGTGTAGCTCCCTTTCTTTCTCTAGAAGTCTAGACTTGGAAGCTAGTTTATTGCAACCTCTGTGTTTTTATACAGGTAAATGTTCTGTGCAGTAAGGGCTTCTCACTGACGACAACCTTGAATTAAGATGTTTGAGAATTATTCTATTCCTCAGAGAGATAAATGTTTTGGAGAGATCTGACCTTGGCTGCAATATTTAAACTATCTGTAGGGCAAAGCCAGCACTAAGCAGCTCTTCAGCCAGCTCAAAAGATGACCCAAACTTCTAAAACCTAAGAGCACACTAAAAGAAACAACCAGCATCCCTTAAATGCACATTCCTGACCTTGACAACAGTGCTAGTAAGCTGATCAGTAACACAGCACACACTCAGATACCAGAAGTGGGTGGCTCTAGAAACGCAGAGGAAAGGGCAGTTCATAATCTCCCCTTCTCCAGAGGGCAAAGCTATGCAAACATGAGGGGTTGGATTTCAAGCCACGAACTTACTTACTGAGTATGAATTATCAGATTGGTATTTTCTAAATTGTCTGTAGATACTATTCAAATAGTCTCCCTGAGACTCTGTAACTACCAAGTGGCTGCTGCAGCCTGTCAAAACAGTGCCAGTTAAGGCTAGGCAGACCTACACTGGAAAAATTCCTTCCAGTGTAAGGACAATGTAGCTGCCAAGTGACTGTCATTACATACTATGTTAATTAGTCCTTTTTTAAAACAGATCTAAACACTACATGTAAAACTACTTTTTTCTCTGTTCATCTCTCAACCACTTCTGCCTCTCTGGAGCACACAGAATGGCACAGGGGCAGGTGGCAGCAGCTGAACCCAACAGTTTCATCCAAGGATGGTCCAGGGCAGCAGAGGAAGATTACTTAGGACAGTGCTTGGGTTGGGGATAGTCTGCCCAAACCTTCAGAACAAGAAAAGTACAAGTTCTCTACACAACAAGACTCTCCCTTATCTAAACCAGTATTTGGCTCCAGCTTTTTTTCCAAATATTATTAAAAGCCAAAAGATTAAGAATAAAGTAGCCTGTGAAATTTGGCACAATATTTACAATGCCTTGTTTGGAACTGTTCAGAAAGAGAAATTTTTTTAAATTGAATGTGTCAATTACAAGCCTCCCCCCCCCCCAATTATGCTCTTCTTACTTCATTTTTATGTAAAAGCATGCACTTCACCCATACCACAATTTTAAAATGTAGCAAGCTCTTTCTACTGTCTTTTTGTTCTCTCTGGCTAACAGAGACCATGCTCTTGTTCAGCTCTACTTATTAACTCAGAACTGACACAGGAACATATGCATCATGAGACTTTGTACCTAATACTGCAAAAGGAGTACCCTGCAAGAGTGCTGTGCCTATTCTCAAGTACATTATAAAATGCACGTGGTACTAATCATTCTGAATATGAAATACCAGAGTTTTAGGTGACAGTATTTATTTGTGCAAAAGAAAAACAATCATATAGCAGTCAGCCTAAATAGGAGGCTCCACATTTCTTTTGGCTTTGTGGGTACCCTTGCCCGTAATCCTCAACTAGGCATTGAAAGAAGATCTTCAGAGCACTGCCTCTAGAATGCTCCTTAGATTAAGGAACAGAGCCACTTCAGGTAATACCGCTGGTGACCTGCATTCCTGTAAGCCAGCAACACCGGTACAAAAGACAGAACTTTGTTATTAAAGAGGTCATAATGCAATTTTGGATCCCCTAGTTGGTCTGGAAAGGCCGCCTCTTTCTTTAGTAAGGTGATGGCACTAGTCCAGATACTCTGACACAACAAGTTTGTGGAAGTTCAGCTGGTCAAAAGTTAACATTGAAAGAAAAAAAAAAAAAAAAAAAAAAACAAACTATTTTAAAAGGAAGGTTTCACTGCCTTTCTTTCCAGAAAACAGAAATATGATGTTCTTAAGATTATGCTTTCAATTAGCTGTGGGGAGGATTTGTGATAAAACAAGGAAATGAAAGGGATGGGATGTGTACAAAGGAGCAGGAATTCAGTTACACTCTTAGGAACCAAACCGTTTTATAAAATGGTTTTGCATGGCCACTTCTGTAACCTGTTCGGGAGTATACTGTACCTGGGTGCGGTACTGAGAGGTATGGGGAGCTACTTGCTACCAAATGTTACCTGAGATTACAGTGAATTTCCCAGTACGGTGACAACAGGAAGATCTGTCTAATATAATAAAGACTTTTCTGTTCTTTGCCCTTGTTTCTTGTGTCACTTATTTTTGGTTCTGTAACTGCTATTTTAAGTGAAAAGTGTACTTTAGTAAACTTGTTATTTTAGATTTGAGTGTTACGGTACTTTTGAGAAGCTCCTAGAAGGGAGCAGTTAAGAGGCTTCCCATATTGTTCATCGTGGTATTAAAGTACCATGAAACTGAGACACATCTAGTAAAGAAACAATAGAAAGTTTCATATTTAAGGAAAACTAGTAGTTTCTCCCTCCCCCCCCCAATCCACCCACTAATAAAAAAGTGTTTCTAGGTCAATTTTATTCCTTTTGATTAAGCTTTATACTTCTACTGGTGTAGTACACCTAACTTTTCTGAGCGTTTATCTGGGGCTCCTTCAGTGGTAGAAATGAATTCCAAAGTCTTATGGGCCTCTGAGAAAAGGCTCCCAAAGAGTCATTCTTGTTCAGAACTATAAAATAGACAGTTTTTACACAGAAAGCTCAGCTGAATGCAGGACTAGTTCTTGCCACAGAAATATCTACTCGTTTTTCTACAGCTGGCTGTTTGAACTTGTTCAGGTCTGGAAAATAATAAATCCCAGACGACAACTAAAAGAGCAGGGAAAAGGAAGCACCCAGAAAGAATGAATACATGCCACATGCCTATCGCCTCCCCAAACTATAAGGGATTTTGTGCTTCCCCCCACCAGCAATTTTAATTTCCTATGTACATATGTAAGCATCTGACTGTACATAGATACATGCTTTTGTGCCAGAGAACCCCCACCCCCACCCCCACAGCTCTAGGATGTACAATGCATCATCTAGCCTAAATGACAAAGCACCGCTCTCTTGGGGGGGGGGGGGAGTAGGAGTGTTTTGAAGCTTTCTGTACAAATCCCAACTTTAAACTGCATCAGCCTGAATATAGCAGTTGTAATTTTTAATCTCTGCTATATTTGACACCTCCCCACCCCCCAACCCCTATCAATACATGATTGTCACTGCAGCCACACAGCAGCCCCCTCAGGAAGCACTTCCCTCTGCCAGGAATGTCAAGCCACAGGGTCTGCGCTGGTTCCCCTCCCACGCTGCAACACCACACGACCCCGCTGCAGCGGCCCACCACGGTCTGCCTTGTTTCTGGACTTCTTGGCCTACGTGCCAGCCACTACGCAGCACAGCATCAAACCTGCCCACGTGCTCCCACAACAACAGTCTCAGAATTGCCTTCCAGCACCTCTGCTCAGTGGTCACCAATAGGCAGAGCCAGCTTTTCCAGCGCAACCACTGCTCCCGGCTCCGCGTGAATAGGCTGGGCGGCCCAGTAACTGCAGCGCTCCATGTGACAGGCCATCATGGGAGGACCACTCCTGCCCCAGTGCTGAGGCTGCAGCTCTTGTCTAACACACACCCTCGACACAGGCGAGCACCACGCAGCCGGACACCAACCGGCTGCTGCGTATCACTTGGGAATTTGGCCTTGCTGATCAGAACGAGCCCGTTCTCCAGCTCAGTCTTTTTGCTGCCTGACACACCCATTTGCTGCATGCAAATTACACCCAAATTTCTGCTCAGTCTTTCTCCATCCCAGTTAACAGAAGTCAGAACAGCTTATGGGGCCTGCTACAGCAAAGTTGCAAAGATCAGAGCTACAGCTGAGGGGAAAAAACCCACAGTGTTTCTGGCCTTGTCTCAATTAGGAGTGGGCAAGCACTGCTGAGTGCCTGTTTTCTCTCCCAGGCCTGCTTAAAGGAAACCTGAGGCAAAGAGCATGAAGGCCAGGGCTACCCGAGAATGTGGCAAGGGTACCTGCAGAACCAGCACGCTGATGAATAATACACCCACATGACAGGGTGAATGATCAGTCACTTCAATTTTGTCAAAGTTACAATAGTTAAGGTTATTAGAGAACTGCTGGCAAGGAGATCCCATGCAAGCCTTCCGCATGCACATCTCTACACCTGAAGAAATCCTGTCTAGGTTACTGATTTGGCCTTGGGTGCCCAGCTGAGATGGATGGTGCAGCACCCAGGCACATACCAACACTCCTGTGAGCTAGGAAGACACAGTACACATCAGCATCCCTAACTGTTTGCATGTGCATCAAGTTTTCCTGTCCTGTGACCAACACTTTCTTACTTCCATGCAGTTCTGTGCCACTCTAACAAGAAGCTAGCGTCCCATGTAGAAAGGGCCCTTGGATTTAATCCTGTTCCTAGCAGACACCTGCAGCCTACATCACAACAACAACACAACCCTCACGGATCAGTAACAGCACTTACCCCTGGTGGCTCCTGTTCTGAAGTTCTCACCAGGTTTGAGAAGTGCACCAAGGCTACTGTTAAGTGACAGACAGAGCTGCATGGAAGGTTATTTGCAACAGTTGGGAATCAGAAAAAAAACCCACCACACTCCATTACAAATCCATCCAGCAGCTGTATGGGTCCTCAGTCACACTGCACCAGCTGGCAACCGTCCACAGAATGTCCTTAGTGGCTTTGTCTGAGGAGCCCAACCTGATCCGCAGACACTGCCCAGGTGTCTGAAATGCACCCCTGGGAGAGAATTCAACCTGTGCCCTTGCGAGCAAGGGGGCCCAACTCTGCCTGCTGTTTAACACAGTCACTACAAGAGCAACCCAAAGCACACATTCCCCAGGAAACCGACTTTCCCAAATCCAGCCGCTTCCACACAACGGCCTTTAAGTCACCACATAAAGATTCTCTCTGAAGCTACATTTACACTTCATGCTTCCACTTTGGCTAGCAGGAACAGCACAGCTATGCCAACACTCAGAGTGTACCCACAAGACATTTGCTCTTCGTTCATTTTGCCTTCCTCCCCTTAGCCACATAACTATATTTACCCAATCCCAGCTACTGCTCCTACACTATAGGCTCCATCTGTTTTGCTTTAACATACTGATCTTTGCTGACTTAAAGATAACTGAAGACCTTTCCCCCTACCCTCCTTTTCTGCCTGCAGCGTGTGTCAGCTGCTTACTGGAATCCAGATAATTGAACAGCATTCCTCCATCAGGAAACTCCAGGAAAAGCACTTCTGACTACCAGGGCTTATTACTGACTGGACTTTAAGATCATTGCTCAGACATACTGCCTTGTGCCTGGAACAAACTGAATTTGTTCCCTATTAGCCAACCTGGAGGTTGATGAGGAATGAAAACAGCCTTTCTTCTGTGTGAGTATCTAGAATAAAGAACTCAAATATATTTGATTATGACACACCAGGGTCCTCTTCTGCTTCTGTGAAGCCCAGAAAATGGACAATAAGCAAGCAAACTTCCTGCTTTTTTCACTGAAGCTGCTACTACACTGGAGAACAAAGCAGCCTGGAACTGCAGGACCTGCCTGACCACAGCACGGTGACTGAAGTGCACTGATTTACTGCGGAGCTGCTGAACCCGCAATCACGTGGCTACCTGGCCACCACACTTAACGACCCTCTGACTATACTGGTTTGATAGCAAGAATCTTCATTACCAGCCCTTCCCAACTCCTAGAGATGGGAGGGGAAGGATCGAGGTGTACACCCACCTGCAGCTAGATTGCCACCCCTGCTCTCCCCGCAGGTTTGCCTGCATATCATGCGCCACATTACCAGTGTTTCTGAGCTCACGACCTCACCTTCCGTTTGTCTGAGGCCGGGGTGTTTCTCACCGTTCCCCCCTCTGCTGAGCACAGTCACTTTTGTGTACGCAGCAAGCCCTCCCGGCTTCCTCCTGAAAGGTACTACAAGAAGGGGGAACCCACAGCTTTCTTGATGCAATACCCATTCCCAACTCTGAAGCCACATACCTTTTTCCTTCCTCTTGTGGTCAAAGTTCCTGCTATTCATACTTGCTACACCTGCTTTTCTTTGCTGAAAGGGGCTGGTCCAAGAGGACTTCTAGCCTCCAACATTTTCTCTGCCTGTACATGTTTGTTTACTGTAACAAAGACAGTTCAAGCTCTGGAACCCCTTACAGTGTCTCCTTCTGCCTAAACCGCTTTCTTGATATTTTAAAACAAAATATAAAGTAGAAAAGGAAATCTTAGCACCAAAACTGGATACGTTATTCCAAGAAATTCAGAATCATTTTCACCAAGACTGCACAAGGAGAAAATGTTTGTGTGTATTTTTGTACATCCACACACTCTACTGAATATTTGCCTTTTACACATTCAAGCATCACCAGAGACCTTCTGGCCATCAAACTGAGAATTTCTTTTGAACTGTCTACTAGAATCACTAAATTCTTTTCTATGTCAAGAATACAGAACCCTACTTGTAGGAATAAGAAGGGTATCTCATTCCTGAATGTGTGATTTCAAGTTTGCCTTACTGAAATGCCTTAAAACATATATATAAATAAAAACAAAAGAAGCCCCAAGCAATGTGCATGGCTGTGTACAACGCACTGCCTCTGAACAGCTGTCACTGCAATTACTTCCAGACCTTTACGAAATCACTACGTAGCACAGATCACTGCAGAACTCCTACAGGAAGAGGAGAAGAATCTCAAACACCTATTTGACAGGGATTCCCACAAGTGTACAATTAAACTTTGTTAGCTGGTTCTTAATCCTTTTAATGCACCATCTAGAGAGATACTATACAGTAACATTATTCTGGGACTACAAGGCAGGCTTTTGTGAAGCCTTTATGTACATAGTTAATTCTATTAGTAAAGCTAAACCTATAATTCCTCAAAGTCATACTGGTTTGGCAAGAGCTATGTTCCATAGAACTCGAGAGAGTCATTTCTGTTTTCAAGACATCACTAACGTCCTGTGAGCTTCCCCTGTTTTGTTTCAGACAGCTGTCTGGACAAGTAACCCTTTGCTACACTTCTTTGGAACACCTGCTTTGTCTTCCCTAGTTTATTAAAAACCAGCATCACTGGGTCAGTGATTTCCCCAGACATCTCTTTAGACTCTTCTTAGACATCAGTTATTGAGCTTCCCCTCAAGAAAAAGAAAAAAAATATCTTAAAATATCAGCTGCTCCACACATGTTGCACCAGACTAGTGGAGGTATCTGAGCACTATTAATGGAGGAACAAAAGCACATCGTTCTCATTCTTCCTACACATAGGACGTGCACCTCGTGAGCAGCTTGCTTATTTTAAAAGAAAGTAATTTTACCATCTTCACCCTGGTAAGAAAGCTAAATGACAATCAAGATTTCCCCTCCCCCTCAATACATTTCATTTTGTCCTTGAATCCAGCTGTATTTAAGATCCACTCAAGATTTCACTTCTGTCTCCTGGGTAAACGAGGCTGCATCTGCTCCAGGTAATGGCGGCCAGCTGAGCTATGCTCCTACCCTGGCCGTGGCCCTGACACAGTGGGGGCACGCTGGCAAGGTCACCGGGGAAAACTCTTCACTGCCATTCCTCTCTCCAGATTAAGAACAGATTGTTTTGCTTTCAAAAGCCTTTCAACTTGAGTCTTTCAAAAAAAATCCTCCAAAGTGACATGCAACAACTTTGCTTTTTCCCTCAGACTAATCTATTTCAACAAATAAACCAAGCTTCTTCCCAAAAAGCTACCTACTTATTATCAGTCTTAGTGCTTATCCCCGAGTTTCCCACATGGATGTCTCCAACCAGTGCCAGATTTTAAGATTTTAATCTGTAAGAGTTCTGCAGGACCTGCAAATTCACAAATCCAGCCTTTTTTTTGGGGGGGGGGGTGGGGAGGGGGTTAACTGCTTATTCAGAATCACAATAGTGAACTGCTTGAGGTAGCTTTATAGTCATGTTATCCTTTTATTAACATAACCAAGGAAAAGCATGCTGGATATACCAAACAATGATCTTACTAGCAAATTACTGGACCTGTAGATGGAGCACTTGCACTGCTTAAAAAAAAAGAGAGAGAGAGAGAGAGACAGACAGACAGACAGAGGAAAAAACATTTCCCCCCCCACACACACACACACGTGTCTGCTGACCCCTTCCCTGCAATTCCCAGCATCTTTTAAATTGGAAAATATTTGTCCCATGTGCTTTAATGTGGCATTCAGTTAAAAAAAAGAAAAGAAAAAAAAAGAAAGAAAAGAAAAGAAAAAGCAAAGCAGAAGTCCAAAGACAGAAAACTGGAGCTTGGCAAGCTTTATCCAAATCAGCTACAAACAGCCCTGCAGCTGCACTGGTTATGTTACATGCATGTTAAGACATGCAATGCATACCATCTCTGTGAAGACTGATACGTTTACTAGACTTGCTGTTATTAAGTTATAGAGGCTTTTCAGTGAAGCCCAAATATAGCTACCTTGAATGGTTTAACTGCTTCCAGGGGAAAGGTGAAGCTAGACTGATTCAGTTTTAACTTGGAATAAAACCCTGTGAAGCCTCTTCCATTTCACTTACTATCAACTCTCTAGTGCAAATCCAGAGCCAATTAATTCATTTAAACAAAGGTTATCA
The DNA here is from genome assembly GCF_028389875.1 of Rhea pennata. NCBI lineage: Eukaryota > Metazoa > Chordata > Aves > Rheiformes > Rheidae > Rhea > Rhea pennata. Next base: position 26,030,909 of record NC_084671.1, on the reverse strand, counting down.
TCCCTTTTAGGGATGCACTAGGGATTCACTAGGATTAGGATCTCTTTTACAAAAAGGGGTTGGCTCTGGGAAATACAGGCTGGCAACACAAGATTCTTTACGACAGGTTGAACTAAAGGTTTATTTGGTACACTCTTGTGTTTCTGAACAGGACTATCACAAGCTCTTTGGTGACAATAGGCAAAAAGCAACTTAGCAAACTCCAGCAGAATTCAAAGTGTCTTCTTCTTACCTCCCACTGTAGCAGAAAGAACTGGGACTTAAGGACAGCACCTGTGCCTCCTCGAACAGGAGGGTTGTACTTCCAAATGCAGCTGTCATCTTGCATCCCCCTCGGAGAAACACCATTGCATGGGTAACATTAACACTTACAGGTTTGTGTTCAACGTGGTAAGTCAAATGTGTATTTAGAAGGCTTTTATTCTGTTCACTGATATAACTGAACGATTTGCTTTCTTTTAAGGGGTTTCCTAGCATCAGAAACGCAGTGTGTTACAAGCGTTGTTTTTTTTTTTTTTTCCTCCATAAAGCAAACGGGAAACACGCAATGACTGAGCTCCACCATTAAAGTGCATGCTACCCAAGTGGCACATGAGAGCTAAAGCTATGTTTTTTCTACACTTCGATGCAAATCTTTCCTCTGTGTTTTCAAGTACCCTTCTGCTTATTTCCTTGGAGGAACTCACTAGGGAACAAAATGCCACAAAGAGAATTAAGAAAGAGCAAAACATTCAAGCTTAAAATGCAAACTGTCTCTTCCTGATCTTCAGAGTTGTTGCCTTGCCTGCTTTCCCTCTGCCAGAGAGCTGATGCATGAGAAACCTACTGCCAGCTCTTATCTGTGGAATAATGTCCCTGATCGCTTTGTGTTGCTGACCAAAACAAGAACTGCATTCTAAAAGCAGAAAAAAAATGACTTGAAAACAGCCTCAGCCTCATCAAGCATAAGCTGAACATTAACATTTGGAGTTGATTTCTAGAGCTCTTTTCAGCAAAGCACAGGTATTTTAGGAATACAGGTCTCAAGGAAGGAGATACTAGAAAACAACTTACATTCAGACTTTGAAACAGTGAGGTGAAAGGCCTGACCTTGCAACCACTTAAAAGCCACCCAACTCATTTGTTCATTCATTCAAGCCTGTAAAGCTTCATGCCAATGCAGCAAAAGACTACACAGAAGCTGCTCTTAGCAGGTCAGCAGCCGCATGGCACATTAACCAAAACTCTAGCCAGTGCATATACTATATGGAATTGCTCCTGAAAGTATGTCTCCTGCTAGCAAACAGCCTAAAATTTGAAGAACTGAAGTGATTGCTTAGGATACTCCTGTAAGCTATCAACAACGGATTAAAAATATAGGAAAAAAAATTATATATGTAAGTATTTCTGCTGACTGCACAGATGTCCAGGCTCTAGCTCTTCTGCATCCTCCTCTAACACATTCAATGGACTGCCACACACACCTCACCATACCCATCCGCAGCACAGAAGGAATGAGCCCAACCTGCGTGCCCTTCCCACCTTCATCCAGCCCTATCCTGGGGAGGGAAGAGGGGCCTGATCCCAGGATGGCAGGCATGTTGCTATAGAAGTCACCCTCCTGCAATCTGGGAGCAAGAAAGTCTCTAGACAACATCCTACAAGCAGTAAAGGGGACGAGGGAAAGGGGACAAGTACACATGCCCCCTTGCTCCCCTCTCTGAAGCACCAAGTTCCAGAGGACACAGATGTCTGCAGTACCAAGAAAGCAACAGGAGCCAATATATGGCTGCAGAGACAGAAAAATTACTGCATGTGCATATATCTGCACATAGGACTGCTGATTGATTCAACTAACGGAACTCCTAAACTGTGGCTGCGAATCTACAGGCATTTGGGGAGGGGCACTTAGGACTGTTTAATTAACATAGCAATTATAAGTACCCATTTCTCTCAAAAGGGGACAGAAATTTCTGCAAAAAAATAAAGAGCAAGAAACAGTCACTGTACCCTAAACCAGTCACAGAAAGCCAACTCCTAAAAATAAACACTTACAATACTTTCACCGTCTTCTGGCACAATACAGAGATGAAGCTGAGCTGGAGCTTTTATTCAAATCCCCACATAACCACTACATTCAACTTCAGTCCAAACTCCCTTTTGTTTGGATCAATAGCTCCCCAGAAGGCGGGGGAGAGGAAGGAGTCATACGCCTGAAATACAACAGGGCTCTACAATTCAGTTTTTTCAAGACATCATTTACCCAATGCACTAGAACACACCCTGGCATGCACATACAGAAGAGGAGGAAAGTTTCACAAACTAACTTTCTTACGCCTTCTCCACCAAGAGTTCAGAGATGTTGCTCCAAAACGAGTGCTCTGCACGGTCTCAGTCTGTAGTTATAGGAGAACTACAAGTAAATAGTCTTACTAGAAATCAGTAGCCATGCTACTCTGATAACAGAAATCAGAAACAGAACCAGAGAAGAAAGAATCAATTCATCATCTAATTAGAAAACAACATCCACCCTCCACAGCCAAATGGCAGGAGGCAAAGTGACCAAACAAAAACAAGTAGTACTGAATAGGAAGGAAATAAAAAGGAAAAGGAGAAAGGAAACAAAAAACTCCCCCTACTGTTTAAATGATATACTGATGACCTGAAAGTAGCAGATACATTATTTATTTCAACTACGTATGTCCTTTTTGATTTACTTTTTTGTCTGATTTGCTGTCACTGGTGAATTACAAGGTTACTAATAATGCAGAGCAGTGAACAATGTGTTCACAGTCATGCCAACTGAATTTTGTCTATCTGTATGGCATGGCAAGTATTTATAGATTTATTACAGTGGAGGCATTTTCTAAATGGGAGCTAAGACTTGAATACATAGAATAGTTCAAACCTATAAAACAATGAAAATATTTTGAAGTCATTTTTGGAGAAAAATCAAACACAAAAGGTTGTCAACTGCCAATTTAAATTCAGACAACTGCCATGAGGTGTGAATCAAGAGACCGGACTTTCATTCCATCATTCTTTAGAAACCACAGCTTGTGAGACCATTAACAATTGTTCAAATGTATTAAAAGAGGGGTGGAGAAACAGCCACACAAGCATCACAACTCACCAACTCCTGTTAATTCTCCAGCACTTGAGATGGAGTTTCATGACAGTATTAAAGATATTCTTGGGAAGGCAAGACATGCTATCTATTTAAAGACTTGCTCCCATCTGGAATCACACAGTAGCAGCCAGCTTCATTGTGAAACTTCTAAGTCATTGTGAAAATTCCAAGAAGCTTTCCCCCCCCCCCCCAAGAGGGAAATGACCTTAATGGGGGGGGGGGGGGGGGGGGGGGGGGGGGGGGGGGGGGGGTGGGGGGGGGGGGGGGGGGGGGGGGGGGGGGGGGGGGGGGGGGGGGGGGGTGGGGGGGGGGGGGGGGGGGGGGGGGGGGGGGGGGGGGGGGGGGGGGGGGGGGGGGGGGGGGGGGGGGGGGGGGGGGGGGGGGGGGGGGGGGGGGGGGGGGGGGGGGGTGGGGGGGGGGGGGGGGGGGGGGGGAGGGGGGGGGGGGGTGGGGTGGGGGGTGGGGGGGGGGATCCCTTCTGAGCCTCTCATTGTAAGTGGACTGCAAAATGCGGCAATGCAAGCACAGTCCAACCTCGTTCAAGTATGGCCCCAGAAAGGGCTGGTCCCAGCCCCGTTCCTTCAGCCATATGTTTTCCCCCTTCTCCTGCCTCAGGATTAACTGCACCCCTTGAAAGCAAATAGGTTCAACAAGCTGATCTGGTGAAGAGAAGTAGTTTTTTTGTTTTTTTTTTTTTGTTTTTTTTTTTTTGTTTTTTTTTTTTTTTTTTTTTTTGCTGGGTTTGTTTTCCATCAGGCAAACTTTTGAACAGACTGATTCTACATCCACATCATCACTAGATACAACAGAAGGAAAAGCAGTAGGAATACATGAAAAAAAATGGAAAGGGGAAAAGAAGGAAGTGAGATGGGATTGAACTGTTATTTTCCACAGCTGCTGAAAATTGCACAAAATTAGCTGTAATGTAAAAGCACACCTTTTAAGTAAAAGGAAGGATTTAAGTGAAGTGAGTGTTACTGAGAATACAAATGAAGTTCTTGATGCCTGAGCCAAGTTACTGCTTTAACAACTGTTAGTTCCATTTAAGCTGTAAATAAGCAGTCCAGAAAGATTCCCTGAATATTCTTATGGTGCTGTGTAATACATCTGCATTTCAAGTATTAACTGAGTAATCCCTATCTATTATCTAAACGCCTTTGAACATACTACAATGAAGTATAATCACATTCCACAACCGCATCAACTCCCTGCTACGAACCACAGAGAAAGATTTCTAAGCTAATTGTCACTGAATTGTGAGTTAATTAACGAGGAGTAAATGATAAGATCAAGCACAAGACTGTCAACAAATTCTGAATTTACGAATTATGACAAGCTTGCATGAGTGTGCTGAACCAATATTTAGACTGTTAGAAAGCAAAGAAAAGCAACCTAGAAGAAATCTAGGCTCCTGCCACTGATTAAAGTTCAGAGAATCAACTTGTGACCAAGCTAAATGCCTCTTACCTGCAAGGGTAGGAACATTACATCAACAGGCACAAAATTCCAGGCATTTTGTGAGAGCAGATCCAGAAAAGCTGGCCATTTTCTCTGTTATCACAGAGCCTGTAATGAAAAATAGAGCACAGTCTAATCAGGAGTTTCAAGATAATGATTTCACACCACTCAGCTGAAGCGGAACTTTCACAGCTCATCAGGTGGCAAGTGGAAAGATGATTTTTGTCCCAAATGAGTTTCTGTTCCCCCAGTGAAGATACTACCAAAACCTGTATCAAGTCTTATTTGCAGCCTGAATAGTGCAGAGGCCCTGCACAGAAAAGGATTTCTTCACACAGAGCTAAACACTCAGAAGCCAATGGCTAACAATTCTCCCTTTTGCTCATCAGCACTCTCTAAGATACTGAAATGTCATATGTACCAGCTGATGTATGTATGTTATTAGTACAGGGCATATATATGGTCTGTCTACAATAAATAGAGTGTGTGCTCAGACGTAACACAGCAAATAAAAAGCCTGGGTTACCTGTCAGCCTCTATCTCACACTGCAGGCAGAGGTGCACCTTGCTAACAGGTGGTGTAGTTGAAAGCATTTCCATCTTGCCTTTATTTTTTCCTGTAGTTCAACCAGCACAAAGATGCTCACATGAAGCACTTCAGGCAAAGGCAGCCTCATTACAAGGTTTGAATCAATCCGTTAAGGCAGAAGCAGGTTAGGAAACTCCACACAAACCACCAACTCATGGGGATACTAACTCCTGCCTCCAATCCCTTGGCAAAGAGCATGAGGCAGGGGGCATAGCTCAATTTGAAAACAGTTATGTCAGCCACAACCTTTAGTGAAAACATTACACCTAAGGTGTCATGACACCTAAAGCTCTGAGCAGATAGTGATCTTTTCTCTCTCCCCTCCTTCCCCCTCCAAAAAAAAAAAAAAAAAAAAAAAAAAGAGAGAGAGAGAGAGAGAAAGAGAAAGAAAACACACCCACAAAGGCCTTAACATTTAAGCTGGCCATGTATGGGACTGTTACTCTAGTGAATAAGCAGTTTCTGGAATAAAAAGGTACAAATTACATAAAGGTCAACCCTGCAAGGAGTTGCATGCTGTGGCTCAGACATGGGAAAGCCATTCAGCATGTACCAGCACATGAACAGCTGTAGTGAAATCGAAGGAACCTACTCTGGTTATTCTGTTCTGACAGATTGCAGCATTAGCTAACCCCAGAGTTTTATGTTCAGAAACTTAACAAACAAAACACAAGTCTATTACCTGCACAGTTAAGTATACAGCTCTCAGTCTTGGTTTCTGCGGGCCAGTAATTCTTTTTTTTTTTTTTTCTTCTGAGTACTAACATTACTGCTCTATACCTTTTCCATACAAAAGGTAAATACCCAGTTGTGGCCTTGCTTTCATTTATATCTGCAAGCAGTAAGGAGCATCCAAAGAAAAGATGCTAATAGCACAATAAATTCCCTGAAAACCATGATATAGCTGTAGCTTGTCTCCATAATACTGACATTGTATTACCTCTTCTTTAAACCTACTGCAGTTAAACCCAAGATCACGCACACTTGATCAGACTCCTACTGTCATTAACGTCAACTAGGAGAAAAGTCAGGACATTTGGAGTATCGGAAAAAAAACCCAGGCACTCAAGCTGAGAAAAGCTTCGCTAATACCAGCTTTTCCCATCCACATAAGACAGGCTCTTTAGTACCCCTCATCACTTCCTTGTACACTTACTTTCTTGCAAGTGCCACAATCTCAACAGCATGGCATGGGATTTAGCTCCAGGGACAGAGAAGGTGAGAAGAGAAGGTGCTTTTAGGCCTACCCCAAAATATGAAAAGGCTAGGAGAGCTAAACCCTGCCTCTTATGAGTCTAGGAAATCACATTTGTAAACTGTTTTATTCCCTCCTTGCATTACAGAGGAGCATTTTTTGCAGAGAGCGAAATAACTGCAGACAATCTAAATGGCTTTTGGATCAGACCCTTAAGTTTCTGAGAAACAAACACACTTGTCTCAGCCTATTTAGGAGAGCAGAACCCAAAAATCAATGAATGAGAAGAGACACTCAGGCCTTCCTAAAGCATAGTCTAGTACAAGACCTGATGTAATGTTCATGTTGCATACAGAGACAGTAACTTTCTCAACAAAGCTACAAGGAAAACAAGAAGGGGGACAACCCAATTCTGGGATGTACTGTAGACAGCATCTAAGGCCCCATTATCAAACTCTGCCTCAAAGCTGAACTGTATCTTACTAGGCACAGCATGAAATGGAAGTGGTTTACCTGAGTTGCAGGCCAGGTCACATGCTCTAGACCCAAGTTGCACACTGCACTGACAAAGGTTTTCAGACACTCTAAATATATCCACAGATTTCGGCTCTCATTTTCAGAGCTGCACTTGCGCTTTCTTCCCTTACTGATGGGCCAAGCTCACATGGCTCTGCGCACCTGAATACCTCAAGGCAGCATAACAACTGCTCAGCAGCTTGTGGATGGGCAGACAGGCTTCTAAACCAGTTACGCACTCAATCTATTTTTAAATTTTCTTTTTTCCTTCTCCCCACCCCCACTTTCCCTTTTCAAAAGAGTTGTTTTTCTCCCTTTAAGAGTGAAGGGTGAAAGGGAAGTCATGCATGCAAACATGTAGCAGCTAAGTGTGCGTGATTCCCCGTGGCAGCCCTGTCAGGAACTCACCATCTTTATGTACGAGATGTCACTCTGGGGAAGGTTCTTACACCTGTACTGAGCCCCTTCAAAATTCAAAAACATGGCATATTCATTGCACATCAAACTCCTTTCTCTTTCCTTTTAAATCCTCATTCTTGTCCTTTGTAACAGGAGGCCAAGATAAAAGCAGGCCTGGTCTTCTGTAACACCACACACACAAGATTTGGGGGAAAAAGTCAAAGCCCTGCATCAAAGCCTATCACATCTCACCAAACTCACAAAGCACAGCTTAACGTGAAAATATCTCCAGCTTCACCTCATGAGCTGTCAAATTCACTCCTATCGGTACTGAGGGCTATTTCCTGATCTGGTAAGGAGATTATTCCTGGGAGCTCTGAATCACCAACAAAGTTCTAAACAGGGAAGCACAAGTAATCTGTCAGCTCCCTTTTCCTCTAAGTATTCTTAGTTATGACTCAGCTGCGCAAAATACTTGGAGGACTGAGCACAAGGTTCTGTGTTCTGAAGTCTGGCAACAACTAACAGGATATTGATGCTTCTAAGCTCTGAAGGAAAAGTCCCGAATTACTGTTTACCTTTGCAAGACTTCAGCAGAAGCAGAGCCTTGCGTGAAGCAGGTGGGAACATGCTCAGGAACGTATTTCTGAGTTCCACGGAACACGCAAGACTGCAAAAGTAATTATTCTTGTTACCATGTCACTGATGAGATACAAGCAGAGCAGGTGGATTTCAGACCAGACAGCTTCTGCTACCTACAGAGCATGGAGGGAGCAGTCCATGCAGCACTGCAGCCCCTGAGAGTGGTAACTGTGCCTAATGCTTACTTAGGCCCTGGCTCCCTTCCTCTCTCACAGGATGCAGGCACAGTTTACCTTTCAGAAAACTTACTCATTCTCCTGACTTCTGTATGGGATTTATCCATGACAGTCACTCTTTGTTGGCAGGTCCCTCAATACTGCACTCTTGTGCCAGATCTCAGAATTACCCCAACTTTTATTGCAGCTAAGAGAAGCAGAGAGTCTGGGCTGGAAGGCAATGAAACCTGAACTTTGGAGGAAGCAAGAAAGGTTTCACTTATAAGCACCACCACTTTGATAGGAAACTTGGAATATTTGCAAAAGCTTTGCACTTCTCAGACAGAATAGGCATACAGAAAAGACAGACATATCCTCTCTTATTTCTTCATTTGCAACTCAAAAGCTCCACAATTCTGGTTTCCCATGCCCTTCTGTGGTAGAAACAAACAAATACAGCTACTGAAAACTGTGCTAGCAGAATACTGGATGTATGACCATGGATTTTTATTCCTGAAAAAACTGTGGAAGGGATCTATTTGTGTGCAGTTCACAGCTGGAACTCCCACTGCTCAGGCACTCAGCACATCCCAGCTTGATTGCTGCAACTCCCCCTCTCCAGGCCCTCTCACCCCAGGTTGCCCTCTCCAACCCATATGGACAAGTGCAGCCAACAACTTCCTCAGGCTCTCTGCCCAGATCATTTCTCCTCCCTTCCCTTTCTCAACTGTCTTCTCCTCCTGCACTGTACTACAATCAAACATCTTGTTCTAAACCTCGGGACCAAGCACAACTTTACTTCCCTCAAACTATCCTCTATCTCATCCCACCTCTTCCTCCTTAAAGTCACGTCTTCTTCTGTCTTGGGAAAGAGAGATGTACACATTTTTAGAGCTTATGCACAATAAATTTCCTTTTAACAGCTTATTATATCATATTGCTTATAAAGCAGGTAACTGAATTTTGGTAATAATCTTACTGCGCTATCTCCAGTATTTCCTCTCTCAAGTTTTCAAAAGGACTTAAGGGGGAGGCGAGAAGATGATGCTTCCTTCAATATCCATATAAGTTTTGCATCTTCAGGGTTGAAGTAATCCCATGCAATCTAAGGGTCTGAAAAAAGGTCTGTTCTAATTAAGGTAAGTGATTTCAACTTCCTTTTCATCACATGCTTCCAGAAACAGAGAGACAAATTCCTGCAAAATTGGTTATAAAAAGAAAAAGGAGGTGCCAGCAGCACTGTGAGTTCAGTTCCTTGCCCCTGCACGTCTTACTACGTTGTCACGCTATGCTTACATTCACTTCTCAGACCTAGCCTGCTCTGACCCTGTAAAGGGATCAGAAGATGCAAACCAAGAAATTCCTGTGGCTGTTAGGTGGGTCAGCTGAGTGCCAGGAGGGAGATGGGCGCAAGTCTTCATAGAAAAATCCCACCATAGAGAGCAGCTGCTACAGGAAGCTCGATTCCAGCTCCAAGACACACAGTCGTTAAAGACTCCTTCAAGATAGTGATAATCCCCCACCAACACCATCAGAGCAAAGAGCAGATACCCACACACACTCAGATGTCTTGCATCTCAGTGGATCTCCTAGAAAGGGAGATGACTCCTGCTCAGCTCTCCCACTTGTTCCTCCCACAACAAGAAAAAAAAAAAAAAAAAAAAAAAGAAAGAAAGAAAAAGAGAGAGAGAAAAGAAGAAAATCTTGACTACCTTCCCCCAGGTTTTCCTATGACCTGATCACACAGCCAGAGCACCTGACCTGGTGGCTCAATGCACTGTCTGTGAGCTCTCCAGTTTGGAGTGGCTTTGTCACGTGGACATCCCCAAACATCTCAGAGGCAGACCCACCACTGGGGAGAAGGGGTGCCCTCAGTCACCTCCACCAAGCCGCGGGCCAGGAACATGGCTGGGAGGCAGCAGCTCCAACCTGAGCATGCCTCAGGGATCTCTGATAAATCACCTGAGGTCTCTTCCCTGAGATAAACCCCAAGCTCCTCACCTGCAAGCTTCTCTGCAGAGAATGCTTGGCCTGAACCCTCCACAGGTCCTTTGTGACAGATCTCTGCAGCACAGCTCAGGGAGGCTTTCAGCTGCGTTCAGAAGTACCTGCTGCTTTTAAGTCAGCCACTGATATTCACTCAGATTCTCTCTGATATTCTGTAGCCACATTAATAAAGGCCTTGTCAGACTGTAAATCAGAACCCATCAGTTTCTGTGTATAATAGCCTACAAAACTCAGAGATGTAGTTTCAACTTTTTACCTGTGCAAAGCTGAGAATAACCTTGGAAAGTTTTAAATCAAAGAAAAAAGATTATGAGGTGGGTTTTTTATGTGTAGAAAATATAATATGATGAGAAAATCGGGGGGGGGGGGGGAAGAAACAGACCATCTGGAGATGATAATAAATCTCACAATAGGCAGCATTCCCAGAATCAAAGACAGAACTTCATTATATTAGGAGAGATGACTAATTAACTTGTGAGGAAGATCTGGTGATTCATGTGCTCCAATGGAGTTTGAGAGTTCAGTCATCTTCATCAGTGTCATCAGATCATTGTCCCCTCAAAAATTATAGTTTATCCCCTATTCTGTAGCTCAGGAAAGCATGATAGACTAATTGGGTATTTAAACAGGGTAATGACAATTTTAATGAGGAATTTTGTATTTTTGTGCGCCCAAATAGGTCATTTTTTTTAGATAGTTACGAAAAATCTTTTCAAGTTAGTAACATTCACTTTTGCAGAGACCAAATGTAAAACTGATTAAAGTCAGCTTTTATTTATTTTTAATGAGACAAGTTTGCAGGTCCTCACACTGTTAACACTGAGAAATTCCTAACTTCACCTTACTGTTAATGCAAAGATAACTGATTATACCATAGCCCAGGGGTAAGGTAAAATGAATTCTCCTTTCCCATGATTTAAGTTACGGCTTCCCGAGGCAGGGTCTCATTTTGTTCTGTGGTTTTATGGGATAGTGAGGGCATGATTTATGAACAAAGATGCAAACGCTAAAGCATTTCAAAATAATAAGATATAGTTAAACACTGTGGGTTTTCACATATCTCAAACACCCCAAGGAAACACTTTTTTTTAAAAGGCAAAAGCTCCTCAGTGAAGGGAGGCAATCAAGCTCTTAGACAGACAGACAGACAAATCCAGCCCTTGCTGTGGTTCAGCACTTATCCTGCAACTCTTTACGATCATGCAACACCGTTTAACAACATAAAACACCTTAAGAAATAAAATAGGAAGATTTTTGGCTTATATTCACTACCCGCATTCAAATGGAAAGTCCTTGGCTATATTTAAAAGAATGACATGTTTTGGTGGATGTCAACTTGTCCCTCCATTTGTCTTCTCCAACCTCTATCCTCCAGGGTTCCAAAACTTTCTGCATATAGCAAATTTTCAGCAGTAGAAATCTCTGCTTGAATTATTAAAACTAGTAGGAGAATGAATATAAGAAGTTGCAGAAAGAAATCAGGTACCTTATATGCAAAACTGCAATTCCTTCCCAAGAATCTTCTATGCTTAACTAAAATTAAAGGGGGAAAGGAGAGGAAAATACACCTGGACACCCTCAGCACACAGAAGGCAGCTCTGGAAAATCTGAGCAATGAATGCCCATAAGGAAGGGCTGTTGTGAGGAACGTCTCCCTCCCCACCTCAAACCACTCCACCCTCCTACCCCTGCTGGAGAAGAATGCCAGGAGAGGCGTTTTCTACCTCACATTGCCAGTTAGCGTGGTTTTCAGCTAACCGAGACCTCCAGGCTACCTTTACAAAGAGGAGGAAGAAAGACAAAGCAATTTGTTTTCACAAAGAAGCTATTAGAGAGGGGGGGGAAAAAAAACCATCAACCCACAAACAGAAAAAACTGTAAGACAGCTAATGAGATTCCCAAACTGAGAGGAAACGAAGTAGTACAACATGTTGGCGTGGTTTCTAATTCTAGTCCTGCAACAGATGTTACAGACATTACAAATTTTAAGTGCTTCTATTTAATATAATTCTTTTCCCTTGTCAAAATGACTAAAATATCTACATACACAAAATCAAGAATAAGCCCAAAAGAGAAAGGCCCTAACAAGCAACTGTTAGCAAGTGACAGATTGCTTGATGAGGGGACAGTAAAGTCTGTTAGTTGGCATGCAAGCAGAAGGCTTTATTTACTGCTGCAATTTTTTCTTCCAGTACACTGTCCCAGCAGATTTATAGTTTCTGATTTTCTTGCAAAAGTCTTTAAACGTACATACAAAAAGTCAAAGCCTATGGTCTGAAAAAATTGTAAGCATTGCTTAAAAATAAAAGCGAAGTGATGAAAGTCCAGACAAAAACTTCATGCATAGCTCTTGTATGTATCTAGGATGAATGATTAGCTCAAAGGCATTATTCACCCTTTCAACAACAGAGGGCTGATGAAATACAAAATAAAGAGCAGTATTTCATAAAGATACATACACACACACACACACACACACACACACACACACACACAGATAGAGTGGCAAGGTGAATCCTCTCTAGACTTTGCAGGGAATTGCATGAATAGTATCTGCAAAACTTAGCTGCCAGGCTAACCTACATCTCTGTGGGAGGATATTGTTGTGCCAGGATCCATGCCCCAGCTGCTCCCTTCAGGCCAGTGTTCAGACCCTCCTGTATTTCTGCGAAACAACTAAATGGAGCTTATTTGAGCTACGTCAGAAGACTAGATTTGCCCTCAGAATGGACAATCAGATAGCTCTGAGTTCTTTGCAGTTTTCCCCAACTTAATCTCCACTAAAACGAGGGAAACTCTGCCAGTTTCCAGCAACCTTGCAGTGCAGAATGCAGCTCTCTCCCCACCTTCGCAGTTACCAAGGCCAAACGCTGCAGTCTCAGAGCAGAGTGTCCATTAATGACCTCAGGAATCCAGTACTACACAACAGGGCTTGGATTTAACACTTGGAGCAAGATAAAAGGTCTGGTCACGTATCAGGCTGGTTAAATTTAACAGCCTACAAGAAAATGTGGCTAATTGGGAGCAGTTTATAAGTTCCCATTCAGAATCAAAATATTTCAGATTAAGGAAACACCAGAAAACATGTTCAGCAGTAACAGGTATTGATGCAGGCTGTTACATTATGCAAAACATCTGACCATTCATTAATTTGGCTGCAAGCTGCTGTACTGAAAACTATGCCTGGCAACAATAATGTGAGCCCAAAGAAAGGACTCTATGGGGAAGTTATTTACTCTCTCACAAAGCCAGATGATTTATACATGTTGTCACTGCCTATGCCAGAAAATTGATGACTGATTACCATTTTAGTATCAGGTATCCAGGCTGAATTAACTAGATCAGGCCACATGGAAATATTTACTGCACAACTGAGTATAACATTTGGATTAAGTCAATAGGAGGAAGGACCTTTTAATCTGAATCCAGTAGAACATATTAAAGCAGCATGAATTAAATGTTTATTATTTATCATTATTACTCATTTATTAGTCAAACATCTGGATTCCACAACTATAGCCTTACAGAATGGTGTTGTTTGTGGGGAAGAGCAAAATAAATATATAAATGAAATTTAGCTTGTTAAACATCTGTGAAACACTGCTATCATTCATCTCTTTCTTAGCTCCTGGAAGACACTTATTCAACTTTTTCCTTGCATTGCTGGTTTTGTATTGATTCAACAGTTTCGGTGCCAGACCAACACAGCTCTGCAACTCCCTGTGTAAGGAGAAGATTGCTGCTTGAGATAGCCCTTATCCTTGATCATCAGGGTCAAAGCTCCCAGCCAATGGGGACCAGGGAGCAGATGAGAGTCAGGGAAGGACAGCACAGCATTCTTTGCAGAGTGATAAAAGCTTCTGAGAACAGCATCATCAAGAAGAAAAACAATTAAAACCATGTGGCAGGGGGAGGAACACACACACAAAAAAAAAAACAAAACAAAAACAATACCTAGCAGTGCATCCAAATACGCTACAGTGAGAGTACAGTCTGAATGATATCAGTATGGACTATGGTCTGAATGATATCAACATGGACAGATAATTTATTCATTTCATTTTTTTATAACACTTGTAATGTAAGAACCTGTGCGGTTTCTCTTCCAAGCTAGTTACTTCTGAGATTGGTTAGAGTGCAGAGCACTAGTGAAGCCTTCCTCACTTGCAACCTCTAGCTGCTGTAACAGAGGAATGACAACAGTCTATTAAATACTGTGCAATTCACGCTTATTTCATTGAGAGTTCTCCTTTTAACATGAGGTTTACGAAATAATAATTACAGTAAAGTTTAAAATTACTATACCGTTAAAGGCTACAATATATATTTTTTTGAATATACAGTACAAACAGGTTTCAGTTTCTTCTGCAGCCCAGAGGGTCTGAACTGATGTTCCTGGATCAGTCACCAACATTTGCCATTGCACAAAGCTCAGACTTTTCATTTATCTGTATACAATTTCATTTACATTCCTACTGTAAGCAGCATTTCAGTAGGCCGTAACGAAGTGTTATGAACTACAAGGCTAGAAGCTCTCCTGAACTCCACCCGCTTATACAAATCGCATAGAAACATGCGGTCACCGTTAGATATGAATCAAACTACACAAGAATCTCCACCCACATCCCTGCTCTTTAACGAAGACCCTGCTCAGAGTTACATAGAGCCACATGTGAATCCACAAGAAGGAAAAAGGAAGTTGCACTAAAGATGGGCAGACAGTGTGGGAAAACTCTGAAGGGAAAAGCAGACTAGCTCTGCTTCTAGGGACAGTGGCAAGAGAGATTTAAAGCGAAGAAAGAGATAAAATAGGTTTATGTAAAGCGAAGAAAGAGATAAAATAGGTTTATGTGAGAGAGTGAGTGAATGTGTGTGAGAGAGAATGCAGCCATCTGAGGAGCTCATCTCCTTCTCCAACACAGTACAGTGAGGATCAGCTTCTCCTTTCAGGAAAGGCAGGCTCTCACCCAGGTCGGGGAGTAATGGCCAGGCACCAAAGGCACCTCCCAGTTAGCCTGAGGCAACACGTCCCTCGGAGGCAGCGCTGAATAGTGTAAAATGACCAAATAGGAATGGGGTATCTGCCAACAGCCTGGACTCCACCATAAACAATCATCAGTGGGACCAAGCACCCAGCAACAGGAAAATCCCTCAAGCAGCTCTTCTCTCATTAACTAATTTCCCTGCTTCTTCTAACCCTCCTTCAGCAACCATCTGCTCCTCTCCCCTTCCCACACCGGTGGTTCCTGCCAAGCACGAGGCCTTCCATCCATCTGCTCGCTAGCTCTCCTCCCTCCTTCACCGGGCGGCTGCCAGCACTGGCTGAGCGGCAGAGCCGCGGCACGGAGAGGCCCCGCGCGAACGGGGCGCTCCGCCTGCAGGGGCTGGGCAGGGCCCGGAGCGCCTCCCTGCCGGCCCGGCACGAAGGGCAGCCGCCCGCTTTCGAGGAGTGACGCTGGACGCGGCACGGGGCACGCGCGGGAGCCGCGCCTGGGCCGCTCAGGCCTTTTAACCGAGGAAGGAGAGCCGGCAGCAACTCCTCCCCGGAGGATCTCCTGGAAGAGCTGGCAGCCCGGTGAGACCGCCCTCCAGGCACCGAGGCGATGAACAACGGGCCGCACCACGCCGCCGCCCCGGGTGACCGACGGGCTGCGCGGCGGCGGCGGGCTCCGCTCCTGGAGCCGCGCCGCGGAGCGGATCGCTCCCCGCAGCGCTCGGCCCTTCCCTCCCGCCCCCTCACGGCAACGGCCGCGCCCTCGCGCCCTACCCCCGGCCAGCCCCTTCCCCCCAGCGCCCCCTTCCCCCCAGCGCCCCCTTCCCCCGCCGGCTCTGCCCGGCCCTTACCGGAGCGAAGCAGCGCGGAGAAGCGGAGCGGCCGGGCTGGGGCTGCCCCCGCCGGTGCGGCGCAGAGCAGCAGAGCGCGGCTGTAACTGCCGCCGCCGCCGCCATTTTAGGGGCCGAGGGCGGCGCGCGCGCGCTGCCGGCGGCAACCGGCTGAGACCGGATCGGAGCGGCTCGGGCCGGGCGGTGGCGCGCGCGCAGCCCGGCCGCAGGGGCCCGCGCGGCGCCGTGCGCGAGCGAGGGCGGCTGCGGCGGTTGCTCGGCCGTGCCCGTGCCCGTGCCGGTGCCGGTGCCGGTGCCGGTGCCGCGCAGGCTGCTCGCGCGGCGCGGGCGCAGCCGCTTGCTCTCCTGGGAGCCTTGCGCGGCCGGCGCGGGCCTTTCGACGCGCCCGAGCGCCGCGCTGAGCGCTCCCCTCGCTCGCCAGCTCGGAGCGCGGCCGGAGCGGCCGCGCTGCTGCTTACAGCAGTCAGTTCGGTTCTGTAACGGTTCCGCAGGCCCCGTTTGGTGAGAGTGCTCTTGAATACGAAGCAAAGGATTTGCTGTTAACTGTTCCGCAATACGTGGTACGACACGCATCGTTTATTGCCTGCAAATCTGTTCATTGGAAAAACAAAAGAGGACTGTACACTATTAAAAGTAACTAATTTTTAAAAGATGGTTTAGAGTCTTGAAATGTGTTTTGTAATGTTGGCTCAAGTGTAGCAATAGGAGTAAACAGACACTGCAGTTTTTGCCAGAATATACCTGTTAGGAGTCTTTTTCATAGGAAAAAGTATTTTCCAGCTCTCAGCGGTTTTCTCTGGTGCAAAGCGCAAGATGTGTCATACCGAAACAGCGTCCGAAGGCCGATGCAAGGACAACACACAAATAACAGATGCTCAGTTTTAGGGTTTATTTCATCTGCTAACATTCATTCTTGACCTAGACAAAAACAATTAGATGGTTATTTTTTAATCCAAATTTTCTTGTGGAAGAAAAGAAAAAAAACTTTTAACACATTTTTTTTGTTGTAAGATGCTATAAATAAATATATAAAGCTTTAAGTGTTACTTGGCTCAAGTTTGATAGTTTTACTTTTTGTTGTTTCTAAGTTCCTGGTGTGGGGAAAAGACGTGCAAACCATACGCGTTCAGCCCAGTGGAACGACTCCAGCCACGCTCGCTTTCAGAGAAGCTGAATCTGTTTGATCTACAATGTGGGGGGATGAAAGGAGGGTGGCAGAGACACCTCTTTTTTTTTTTACCCTCAGTCACACAACCCCTAGAAGATAAGAACTGAGTTCCTTGGTATATAAAGCACATGAGGAGGGAGGGAGGGAGGGAGGGAGAAGGAAGACCTGCTTGCATTGCCCTTTCCCTTTCTTGGGCAGCTTGTGCAGCAAAGAGGAAAGAAGAGACAATATAAGCAAAGCCTCATACTAAAGCAAATGACAATGAAGAATAGAATCAGATACCAGTAAGGACTGGTGAAAAATCCTGTGGCTGTTGCATGTTTGCCTGGCAGACTACGCACAAACACAGAGGAACTTTACATTGAGAGAGGGTAGGGATTTTTGTCCTTTTCTTACAAAAAAAAGCTTAAGATGGAAAGGGGCAATAAAAATAAGTTAAATCATATTCCAATATGTACAAAACAAATCATGCTCAGTAAACCATTTGAATATAAAATTACTCATTATAGTACAACTCTCTCAATCCAGTCTGCAGAATAGACATCTGGGGAGAAACGGGGAGGGGGAATTGTGGGGCTTTCGGGGAGGAGAAAGACATTCGCAAATTACATTTTTTCTCAGCTTGTATGGTCAAAAATTACAGAGAAAAATATCACCTGCAGCTGGGTGATCAATACAGGCATTAATACCCAGGTGTTTATCAGGGCTGCATTCGTTTTGGCAGAGCTCCTGTAGATGGGGCAAAACAAGCAGCCACCGATAGCTCTGACTGCGTGTGCAGATGCAAACGACACTGCTCGCTGATTTACCTGGGACTACTGCTGACTGCTCTGTGCTTTAATGGCCTGGCTCTATTGCTGATCAGGCAGTGAATCTTGCATTCACTTCTGCCACTGGAACACGCTATGCTGATACGACCAAAAACTCGAACAGAAAGGTAACGCAGCAAGCCCTGGGACTTGCGTCCAGCCGATAATGTGGGTGGCATCCCAAGCAGTAGCCTCGGAAATGCAAGTTTTAGCATAGCGTGCGTTGCAACACATACTGAGCACTACTCGTTTCTGTGACACTCGGAAAGCTCTACCGAATAGGAGGGTGTCTGAGTAGCTCAAAAATCATTAAGAGGCTGGATAAGCTTTTAACCCCAGGATATAAATTAGGTCAGGCCCTGTTCTATAATGACCTAAAATCATTACCATCTTTAGCTGTTCAGTGGTCTCTGTGAAGTGATTTGATGGGTTCAGGGTCACAAATCCTTTTCCTAACTGACCTGTGTCCATACTGCCGCTTCTGGTAGTCCTTCTGTCTTGCTCGTATTCTCAGCAGCTGGACTGCCCTTCTCACTCCTACAGGACATCCCTGTGAGAAAGGATTCAAAGGCTTGTTGGAACCTTTTTGGCGCTGCTTCTGTTGCTGTTCCAGTTTGGCAAGCAAGTGAGGGACTCTAGAGTGCAAACCCATCAACCTAAGGTGTTCCCTATTTACTCCAGCATGTTGAGCATGAGGGCAGAAATTCAAGCAAGCTAGAAATTCACACAGAGCCTTTGCTGAGAACTTTTCCTCAATGACTTTGTACCCAGGAACAGCCTGGGTCCACAACCACGCCAGTCTACACTGCTTTCTGTGACCAGGGTAGGGTACAAGGTGGCACCTGACAACCTGGCGAACATTTGCGTAGGTGACAGGTTCCTTCAGTGGAGCCAGGTGGGACAAGACAAACTAGCAACAGAAAGTGATTTTCAGTAACAACACCCAGCAAGCAATGAGCTTAACACTGTTGAGGTGACTAAAAGCAAAAAGATCTCCCTCCTCTTAGGCCTGCAAGGTGTTGTCTTTTTCACCTACCCAAAGCAGGTATGGGGTCCGGCTGGGAACTCTCCATGGACGGCGTCAGGTACACAAGTGTCAGCATGCCGTACGGCAGCACACACTCAGGCCCATCATTTTTGGCTGGGTACCAGACAACTGGCTCTCCAAAATGTGCACTTGCACTAATGTTACCAACTGTATAAACCCCTAGAAATACCTTGCACAGTCCCAGCTATTGTAAAGGCTTCTCATGGGATGTTCTGGGAACCAGAACAGAAAGAATGTGGGGACTGACAAGCATCGAAGTCTCACAGGGCCTGATAAAATCTGAATTCAAGGGGAGCTATCTCAGCAACTTCAGTGAGAAGTCACAATCTTGTTCCTGCCTCACTTTACCTGTAACTCACCTATCCTGACCTGGATCATGAAGCATCAAATGGCCCCATGAAGAAACACCTGATGTAGTGAAGAAGGTCTCGATGTATCTGGAAGTCTCAGGAAAGACATACTAGAAGAAAGGGGTATATATTTAAAAAGAATGTAGTATCTGGCTGCTACTTCCCCCGGAGTGCCTTAAAGCCATTGTTCTCCATTCATTTTAAAACTACACATACATTTTTCATGTTATTGTAGCATCAA
Source organism: Rhea pennata (assembly GCF_028389875.1). Taxonomy (NCBI): domain Eukaryota; kingdom Metazoa; phylum Chordata; class Aves; order Rheiformes; family Rheidae; genus Rhea; species Rhea pennata. The sequence goes on along the minus strand of NC_084671.1, from coordinate 26,011,379 downwards.
ATAATCAGTCCTAAAAAAAAAAAGAAATGGTACCACTTCAAACTGTAGTACATATAAAATCACAATAAACTACATTCACATTATGTTAAAAAAGTTCCCTTAACCCCACGAAAGGAAGAAGATAGTGCCAAGTATGTCCTGCAACCTGTGCTCTGGCACATCGCACTTACAATAAATTAAAGTGTGACCTACAGCCTTAAACAGACCAGCACAGCAGCCAGGGTGAGTGATGGCTTTCGGGTCATCTCTCTCCGTTTCCTGTATTCATACTTAGAATTCAAAGTGACCTATACTTCTTATACCTTGCAGTACCTTTGCAGTGAGTAAATTTGTTATTCCCAATGTACAGGTGGAGAAACTTGAGGAATTTGCCAGGAGCAGGATTTGAATATAGAAATTTCTGCCTCAATGCTGAGCTGAGGTCCTTTTATGGGTTGAAGTGAAACTGTTAACAAGACTCTGTATTTTCATTTCATTTTCTTGTTACTGTAATATATTACAAAAGAAATGTTGGAAGAAGGTCTTCTACTGCCATGCTTCCAGGGTCAGAGGCTCCCTCTGATTTAGAGAACCCCGCAGACAGATCCATTAAAATCCAGCTGGTTACTTAGAGCCCATAATACAGAAACAACCCAGGCACATAAGGCCAAATTATGTTATCAATCCTGATTGTACACAGTCCTATTTATTGTCACCCGTTGGTAGATGACAGCAGAATTTGGCCTTCAGTGCAGAATTGTTCTCAGAAGTCAGTACCAGCATATACAGTACTGCCTGAGCCCTCACAGCACGCCCTCCTCCGGAGCTGCTCCGATGTGCGCTTTGAACACGGATTAATTGTAGTAACCATTTGTGCATTATGGATCCATAACACAGAATGCACAGTGAAAAGCCTTTGGCTAAAGTAGGAAACTGTGCATATAAAACAGTTGCTTTTTACATCCCGTGTATTGGCTTTCTGGATAAATAGCCCGTAAAATTGCATTTTTTAAATATAAATGTTTTCTTTAGTTACAGCAACACATAAAAGTGCTGGGAACTAACAAACATAGCTCCTCCCAGTCCTGAAATACAGAGACGAACAAATGGATTTGTAATACCCTCTGCCCCGAAGCCAACATCTGAAAATTGCTTCATTTTGCTTCCCACTTTTCAGCTAGGAGCAAACGCTTACAGCCAAGTCACACACCTCTGGAAAGAGGGGCCAGTTTTTGACAGAAACACTGACAGACCCTTAAGGACCACACCACCACCAGGAAATACTGGTAACAGCCTAATACAGGGGTAACAATATCAGGCTGTGCTTGAAGATGAGCATGTGCTTATGCCCTTTGCAGCACCAGGCTGCAGACCTCATCAAAATCCAGCTGAAATCGATAGGAAATGCATCTTTTGACTTCGGTGGATTTGGATTAGGGTAACAGCGTTGCATTTTAATTCAGTGTGCTGTTTGTATTTTGTTTTGAAGTTTTTAGTTATCTTCACTCTTTTGGAGAAGAACATCTCCAAATGCCAGGTGTAGCCCCCACAGCGTATATAGAAGAAACAAGGCAGCTCCTGCATTTAGGGCGGCCAGCTCCTTTGCAAAACTTGGTCTCAGTTTGAAACTGCTGGAAACAGTGTAGAGAGGCCGAGAGCGAATTAAAACACAAAACAAGTGGATCGGTGGATCTACGTGATAAGAAAGAGAGGCTGTGTAAAAATGACTGCTGAAGCAGAGTATATTGTCTCTCCGTCTCTCCTCCTGTGATTTCAATGCCATATTTGATCTGCAGTTAACATGGCCTTTGAAAATCAGAACATATTCCATCTGATTCACACTTTACTCTAAACAATAGCTGGTTCAGGCCTTAGAGGCGGAGTAGTGATGGAGTGAGACACGAAGCAGGCAAAAACTGCCTCATTTCCATGCCTCTAGCCGAATAAAGAAGTGCTTGCAACGGCAAGAAAATAAGCCATACTTTAATTTGGTGAATGGGAGGAGGAATTAGAGAAGGCATTGTTGTTCCATGACTCAAAAGTCAATAAACAGAACCTGGTTAGACTGTCATCGCATCGGAGGATTAAACTTACACGAGTCCCTAAAAATGGCATTAAAAGAGAGAGAGTTCTGCTTTGAAAGTGGTCTGAGACTAAGCAAACATTTTCCATGATTCTCCTTTCCAGTTTTATGAACCCAGCTTGTTCATCTAAAGGAAGACTGTGGAACAGGCATTCTGCCGAAAGACAATGTTCACAGTCTCATAATTTATTCAGACCCACAGTCAGAAATGTTTACAGCTCTGGAATAAAGCCCCATCCTGTTTCCATTGAAATCAGTTCTACTGACTTCACTGGAACTAGGCTGATACCCATTCTTTCTTGATAAAAACAAGTAAAACTAACTTAAAAATGCGGATATGGGTACATATACATTTTTGTTGTAGTCACCTATTTTATATAGCAATGAACAAAACAAAATCACCCCTTTATCGCGTCGCCATTAATGACTGAGCATTTGCAGAATCTTCCTGGAAAAGGTCCTGCAGATGTATGAGGAACTATTGCTATTTAACTTGCTCTCCCTTGTTTAATATGTAGGATAGGGTTTTGCATGGGCTGTTAACACATTATACTGATGAAGGCATGAACTGCAGCTGTGTGGGGTGACGAATGGCATGTCTGAGCCTATGTGGAATTAGGTTGGCTTTTAACTTGTTTTGGGACCTGCCTGTGAAACAAATCTGGGGAGCTTTGTGCATGAATTCCCTATTATTTTTATGGTGAAGTTGCTTATGTATATTTGATACCAGTGCAATGTATCAAAACCACTGTGCTAAGTACATCTCCCAGGCCACAGTCAATTTGCTTTAATGTTTCTCATCCTCTGATGTTTTTCTTCTTTTATTTTTACGATGCTCTACTTTCTGGCAGTGGCTGCCAGCTGAAACTGAGCAACTACCCTTGTGCTTAGATCACAGCCTGAGAGGATAGCACATCCTCAACTTAGTCACTGTTACCATTTACTTTCAAACAGTACAATTTCCATCCCACCTCCAAAAATATCCACAGAAGAAAACCTCCCTTTTCTTTTTTTTTCTTTCTTTCTTTTTTTTTTTTTTTTTTTTTTTTTTTTTTTTTTTTTACTTTTGCATCTTCATATCATTATGCTTAGGGGATAAACAGATATAAAAAAAAATCCTACTTCTGTCAATTTATGTCTGAATCGGGAGGATAAGAAACGTTCTTTTGTATTTGGCCTTAAGAGTTGGTAACTGCATTTGTGCATTTTTTACTTCTGCATCATAATGTTGACCCTTTTCTATTTTTATGTATTTATTTATTTTTTTAAGAATCTCATCGGTCTTGTAAGAAACAGTAAAAAGACCCTATGCTTAAGGAAGCAATCTATCTTCTGTTTTACAGACGTGCTTTTAAATAAAATATTTTTTTTTGTTGTTTTTTTTTAATTTTACTTCCATGATCTTTTATATGGAAACTCTAGAATCTCATCAATATAAAAGTCTGCCTAGGCTACCACTTCTCTATAATATGGCTCATGTAGTCCTCAGTGGGCAAGCGTCCTTGCTCTTCGGTCTCTTCCTTGGGAAGTGCTTCATTGGACCGGTGAAGAAGCCTCTCTTCCCGATTCTTTATCCTCTGCTCCATCCTCTCCAGCTGCCGTTTGTACTGGTAGCGCTGTTGGAAGAGGTCCTTTGCATAGTCATAGAGCTGCATGTCCAAGTCATTGAGCTCCTCAATCCTCCGTATGGTGTCATTATCCACCTCCACCCCACCTGCCCGTGTACTGTTGTACTGCATAAAGGGCCTGATGAATTTCAGATTAAAAGTTCTCTCAAACAGGTACTGAGTCTTTCTCTGGAACTCCGTCAGGCCGAAGAAGGCCATGTCTTTGAGGTTCTTTTTTGCGCTCTCTAGCAGGATCTGTGCTCGCTTGTTCTCAGGGATGAAAGACATGTTATAGCAGCCCACTAAGCTCAAGTCAGCCAACATCCTCACTTGGCGGTTGTTGGCCAAATTATATGGGCAATCCATGAACTCCTGCAGCGTGCAGCCTGACCAGTCTGTGCCTTCATAGCATGAAGGCAGCTCTTCAGGAGTTGGTGTCCTGCCATCACACATGTGCAAGGATGTCTTCCACGTAGCCCCTCGTTGGACGTGACGCCATTCGCTGAGGTAACGAGATACGGGGTCTCTCAGCAGCGTGATATAGTAAAATTTTCTACAAGAAGAAGAGAAAAAAATAAATATTCTGCTAGCAACAAGAAAGATACTTGGCAAGCTGAGATCTGCAGAAGGCACCAAAAGGACAAGGGTAAATCAACATTGCAGCATCCATTTCCCTGTACTCTTGGATTATTTTCTTCTTGGGATCTCTAATACTAAGTAGTTTGTGCAACATTTGACCCATGTTTCTCTTTCTCATTGCCCACCATTCTTGTTGTGCCAAGTAGTAACTCTTTCATCAGGACATCATTTTCTAGCAACAGGCTACAATGTCAGAACAAGTCCTTCATATTCAATTGATCTACCTGTTTCACAGAGCAGCTTTGGCTTTAGAGACTGCCCGGCCTTTCACACTACCATGCACCTTCTGAGTGAGCCCAGACTTGCTCTGCAGGACTGGCCAACATTGCTGAGCTGGCCTTATCGCTTTCACTTCACGCTCGTGTTGACTAGGCCACCTGCAGCTCGACTGATCTGGCTGCAGAGCGGAAACCTGGGAGTCTGTACTGAGTAGCAGCACACCAATAGAGTAACAACATAGCATCAGACAGAGCCAAACTGAAATCAAGAATGCAATATGCTTTCTAGAAAGCGAATACGTGAGATGATCAGTAGCAATAGTTTGTTCTTATTTCAGCTGATGCACGATCAATTCAGACAAAAACACTTCTCACATATGAGACTGAAAAGAGTGAAAAAGGAAGACCATCAGGAGCAACATAGAGTGGCGTAGGACATTCTTGCTGCTCCAGGTGTAATGAAGTGCACTACAATACGAGCAGACCCTTGAACTGAAAGTATGTGAGCCGTCTCGTACAACGAGTCCCTCCAGCCTTGGCCCACAATGAGCCTGGGATAAAGTTCTGGGGCTGAGAAGAGTGGCAGCCTCTAACAGCTCTCTCCAGACAACTAGAAGGGAACGGGCCTTTTTCTTTCATTACCTTCCAATAGCTTAGCACTGCAGAGTCTCAGAGCGTTTCTAGAACAAGGAAATACCTTCTCTAGTTGCTAAAGTAGGCAGGGAATTAAATCCACATGTGCTGCAAGCTCATGGGGCTGCATGACCTTGCACACGAACAGGAGCACCTTGTTTTGGTAGGGTAACACGCACAAAGGCTCCGCGAGGTACTTCATCTAGGGGTGACGGTGGAAACATTTTCCCATTAAAAATTCATCTTTGCCATGGCTTGCTGCTCTGCCAGGGAGGCTTGAGGGAGCTAAACGTGATGGCCATTATGAGGGTACTACAGACTTTTTAGAGGAAATAAAAAAGTCAAATAAAAAAAAATGCTTTGGCTAAAATTAATGCACCTATATTTTCCTAACAACTTCAATATTATTTTTCCTAGTGGTCACTTAAATTACTGCAACAAGACCAGAGTAACTGAGTGTAAAAAAAAAAAAAAAAAAAGAAAAAAAAGAAAAAAAAGAAAAAAAAAAGAAAAGAAATTCAGTAAATTGCCCAGGAAGTCTGATTTTAAGGAATGTCTGCTTCCCAATTTGCTACTAATTTGCTGAAAGGTTGTTCCAAAGCAGTAAGTTTTGGTCTCTCCATCACTGGCAGGAGGTGTCACTTCAGGCTCTAACTCTCCTGCTTTCTGCCTTTGTATCTAGGCCTGGTAAAAACATTTGCCATTTGGGGGAACTTTTCAATCTCTCCATAGCAGGAGTATCACACTAGTTACTGCCTGTCTAGTAACTCTGGCTAGTGTATTGTCTGTGTAAGGGAGAGAGGAGGAAGGAGGGGAGCAGAGAAAGAAACACCTCCCTTAAATTTACCTCTTTTTCCTTCATTTACATTGCAGCCTGTAATAATGACTCAGTTACCCAGACTGAGATGCAGCTATGATTTATACAGACAGTCCTAAGAAACTTCTAACAGATGGAGATAAAATATGACAGTTGAAGGAACAGGAAAGCAATGACGAATACCAGATGTTTAAGTGACAGGTGCTGACGGTAAACACTACCAACATTTTTGGACCTGTGAACTATAGTGGTCATTTTATTTAGATCAATGTAATCCAAAGGTTATATATTTTTTTCCTGAAACACCTTCAAACCACAAATTTATTCAGTCTTGTAGCCTACACAGACACAGACAGAGAAAGAAAGAATTGAAATCTGCATTTTACAGACAGGGGAACTAGAAATATTAAATAATGTGCATAAAATCAAAGGGATGTCTGTGGCAGAGCTGGTACTAATCTCACTGGTGTCAGCCTAAGTCCAGTCCATCTTTTCTCTCTCTCTCTCTCTCTCTCTTTGCACTTCAGGAGTCTATTAGTAAATCTGATTAATAAATAGTATGTGAAGCTTCCAGGGTTCATTGAAACAGACACAGCTTCAACAGGACATGGATTGAAACAAGGCTGAGAGCAAGAATCTCTTTCTTCACACCTGGACTATAAAAATGTTTATTTTATTTGAGGTGATGCACCAGCAAATATTTTACCACAGGTGATTTCTCTCTAAGATTCATCTTAGTGGGTGGAAAGCATGGTAAAATAGATTACATTTTAAAAAATTATACTGCATTTGATGTGCACTTTCCAGCTCTATATAATAGAAAAGCGCTCGAAAGAGGGGAGCTGGCACCCTGACATGGAAACAAGATGTGTCTTTGGAAACTGCCATACTGGCAGCAGAACCAGGCTCTGCTGCCCCAAAAGCGCATAAATTAAAAAATACACAGAAAGGGACTGAGATGAATAGTTTAAACTGCTGAGCAGAGATGCCCCACTGATTACTGAAATTTATGCTGCCAAACTGTATGTAGCTCTCCAGAAGGATATTGTTTTCAGAGGTGGAGAACCACTCAGCTTGAGGGGAAGTAAGCAGTGCATCATTTGGTACTCCGGAGCCTCAGGAACCAGAAAGATGCCAATTTGATAGTAGGTAACAACCATGGATGCATTCACCTAAGATACTCCTTAAGATATCTAAATTGGAGTTTTATTTGAAAAGTCTGCAATCTCAAAACTCTTGGGATTACATTTAATTTCAAATAAAAGTTAGATATCTATCTAAAGCAGCATCCATTAGCAGCATCATTCCTAACATAGTGAGTCAGAAAGTTGGGGGAACTTTGCATCCATGTGGCTGAGAACATAGGCAGTGCCACTTGTCAGCAATAGCTCGATATTTATGAGGAACCACATGACTAGTAAGTTCTCTTTTGTCATCAGAGATAAAATAAACCCATTAAATACAGCAGCTGTGAGTGCCCTTCCTTTCAGCATGGTGCCCCAGACAGCTACTTAACTCAAGTGTTCCTAAGGGCTCATTTCAGAAGCGTGGTCTTCTCCTAACCCAGATGGTTCCACTCAATGCTGCCTCATAAAAAGCCCAGACAACCCCATTTTGGTCATGCAATGCCAAGTCTCACTGGCCTTCCTGGAGCTAACAAGCTCAAGCAAGAAAATTTACTTTATTTAGTAAATTATCTGTTTTCTTTTTCTTCCCATGTGAAGCTGGGCAGAACAGCATTACTGCTCTTACAAGCTCCCCTTCCACATACCCATTAGGGGGCCTGTGACTCCTGGGAGGACAAATTAAAGCACAAGCCAAAGTTGCATCTCTGCCTCTCCTTGCACTATCTCCCTGGCAGTCCCAAGGTGAAAATTCACCAGAAGTCCCCAAAGCATACCCTGCTTTGTGTGCAAGCTACATGATTTTCTCTGAGGAAAGAATCACTAGCATATTTATTAAACAGAGCAAAATGAAATAAAGTTTTTGATAGGCAACTCTGGTTTAGAATTGAAGATTCAGAGAAAAAAAACCCACAATATTAGAAACGAAGGGCAGTCTTGTGGTTGTAGTATGTGAAATGAAAATGAATCCAGGAAGCCTGAGCTTTAAGCATCTCTTCTGTCGAAGTCACCTCGTGTGTCCCTGCGCCTTGTCTATTCTGGCAAGTCCAAACCTCACATATTTTGGAGCAGGAACGATCTCCTCCAATGGTTAGGTGAAGTCCCTACGATAACATGGACTGAATCAGGTGACAACAGTTCACTTAAGGCACATTCGCACGATACAGAGGAGTCGGTGGCACTGCTGGCCTACAGAATTCCCGCCCTGGACCCCTCATTCCCATTCTCACATACTACTAGCATGATGCATCCTTCGCCTTGCCAGTACAATTTGCTGCAGGGCTATACTACAAATGCTGTCACTGAGCAGATCTGGGTTAAAAATAACTCATTCTTGCAGACCTAAGTGAGTGTCTGAAGCCCCCCTTTAGTAATACTCTGCTCTAATCCTTGTCAAGTAGGTTCCTCAACTAATGAAGGGGAAATGAAACCCTTCTTCCTCTAAAAGACAAATTCCCTTCTCTTTTGCTAATTACCAGTCAAAGTAATGCTGATAAAGTGACAGATTCTAAATATGATGCTATTTTCTCTTTTCAGTTCATTTTCATCTGTTCTCTCCTACATTCCTATTTCATCCACCCTTCTGACTTCCCACTACTGGTCTCTAAAATCTGCTAAGAACTGCTTACTTGGCTGTGAAAGCCCCTATTCACTGCTGTGATTAACTGCTTCCTTTCCACGCAGCTAAAAACACATTTTAAAAAAATTTCTACAGGTTCTTCACTGAACTTTCAAGTGTCCCTCAAAGGAAAAGGAAAATCTGTAACAGGTCCTTCTTCACTACTTTGGTGGCCTTCTATCAGATAAATATCAAAATAATGATAGCCGCTTCCAATCACACTTGCTTTATCTTGCTTGCCAGGAGGGAGAAGGAAAAGGAAACTGTATAGGTCAGCCTCAACCATATAATCCCAATCTGTCAAAGCAACATGCCCTAAGGCTACAATTTCTCCACTGCTAAAAAAAAAGGGAAAGGAGCAAAAAATTCATCTATATTAACTGGACTGAATAGGGTGTGTACCAGCTGGCAGGACTGAAAAAAACCTTCTCTTTTCTTTAAAAGAAGGACTGACATGGAATTTGTGGCTGATTTAAGGCCTCTTTGTAAGCCAAGTCCGTGCATTATGCACACCTCAAACCGTTTTTTAAGAGTCCTTCCATCAGTTCCTATCTGCTCTCACTGTAAATAGCTTATCACTAAAACAACTCGTGAGTCTGCCTCTCCGGTCAAATGAAAATGTGCATCGACCCTGTTGTTAGTTTGCAAGGACAAAGGAAGAAACAGAGCAGTTGCTTTCCATACGGCAATGATTTAAGCACTCACCTTAAAAAGACAATTAAGGAGATTATAAAGTAGCTGCTATCTCCACTGAAAATGGACATCATCTCCTAAGGAAGCAGTTTCAGCATTGAGTTATAGGTAAATAATAAGTAAAGGCGAGTCGAGCTTCTATAATGATGGATGAGCTGAGAATGTGGCAGAAAAAAAGTTAAGGAATTTATATTGTAATTATAAAATCATACTAGCTGTTACCTACAGATAGCAGATGCACAAACTTCTGATTTACCCTTCTACGTAGCGCCACAAAGTAACTTTCCGTTCCTGGGGGAACCATTGAGCTTAGGAACATTCTCTCCAGCCAAGGAAAGCACTTGATTCAGTGCAAGTCGCCTAGTGTCTTACAGCTTATTAACTGCCAGTACACGAAAATCTCTACTTACCGCTTTTAAAGCCCAGATTTGGGAAGACTCCACCTACTTCCATTTTTATTCTACAGTCAGATTTGCTGCATAACCATACGCACTCCCAGTTAAAGATTGGAATTTAATATATGTACAATGATTACTTCCTTTGGTAGCAAATAGCCCTCATTTTCCTCAGTCTATTTCCTCTCATCTGGTGTTCATTTAGACTCTTCCTGCATTTCACACACAATAAACTCCAGCCCTTTAGAAGTCATACAAAAAGAAAACACCTAAAAATAAACAAATAAACAAGTCTCTTCTATCCCCTATGTTTAAATAAATGTTGCCACACCAAACACCAAGAGCCAGGGAACCGAACAGAAAAGCCAGTCCCCAAGTACTCAAAGAATGTAAACACGTACTTAACATTATTTTCTTTTCCAGTAAACTGGAGGCTGTCTATGCAGCAAGTCAATGCTTGCTTTGGTAACTGTGTTTGTTTTGCTTGGTTGTGTTTGCTTTGCCTGATGGACTCTGCTCTTGGGACTTTTCTGTATTAGAAGGTAGGATGTTTTGAAACGCCACAAACAACCGCTACACGGGCTCTGCTCACCTTCCAGCTCCCCCGCTCAGGGATTCTTCCCAGGCTCCAGTTTCACCAGAGGCCAGTCTGCAGATACGGTGATCCCTGGTGCCGAGAGCTTACGGAGAGCTAATTGCTAGAAATACCTCTCAGACCGCTTCAGGAGCTGGAGTGCAAGAGAACGCTCTCATACTACTTTGTAGTATTTATATGCTTTTCTTCAGACTGAAAAATTAAGCTCTCATGGACTCTCTCAGTTGGGTGCAATTCCCAAACGCAGGTTTCTAAATACAAAAGAGTGCATTTCAGCTGGTAAAATTGGATCTTTTTCAATCTACCTACCCCTCTTGTAAAGGAATGAGAGTTGTGGGGGAGTGATGCCCTGTCACAATTTGGCTGTATTTTTGAAAATGCTTACACAAAAAATACTCTGTGAGTGCCAGTCTGTGCATACACGCTGCAGAAACTCCCCAGCTGCTTCTCCTAATTTCAGGTATACACACAGTGCAGCCTGATACGTCACAGCAGCACCGAGAAATCATGAGCAATCGATCTGCATCTCCCAGCTGCGGTTCAGGAAACGGGGTAGTGAGAAGGGCCTGTCTTCCAGGATACCGTTTAAATGCAGCTAATTGCAACCTTTCTGCAGTAAGGGGGTTTAAAGGCAAACTCCCGAGTCTGTGAAGACGCTGGCTCAGCAGCCGCGGGGCGCGAGACGGCCCGTGGTCCCCGGGCGGGCCGGGTGGGACCGGGCGGAGGGCTGCCTGCAGCCGGGCGGCCCGGCTCGCCCCGCGCCGCGACTGCTCTGCTTGTCCGCTCCGGGCTCGCTGTCCCGTTACTGCCAGCCGCCCGCTGCCCGCGCGGCCAGCGCCGCTCCAAGGGCACGCGGGTGGCAGGGAGGCTCGCCAGGGCAGCGGGAGCCGCGCGGGGCCCCGAGAGGCAGCGCGGCGGTCGGCTAGACGCGGCTCTGCATTCACGGGACGTGGCAACGCAGGGGAACGTCACACCTGGCCGGAATCGAACGCAGCAGCAGCACCGGCGTGGCTGCATATTAATGCCTCTTACGCCATCAGAAATGCGTACTTTAAAGGTCTTTACTGCCCTAAATGAACTGAGGGTACATTTTTACCTTGGATCTCAACGTCGTTCAGTATTGATACTTGCTCTGTTCCCTATATGCTCTTGCACACGCAGTGCTAGTGCTAGTTCAGGTTTGTTAGCAGTATACCAACAGGCATTCATCCAGGAAACAAGTACGGGCCTATCACCCTGTTGTCTCATGACTCATTTATATCCAATTAGCAGAATAGACACAGATTGGTAGTTTTAACCACATCTCTACTTTTCATGAAAATCAAGCTGCTGTGTAAGCACAAGACTTCCCTGTTGCACTGTCTCTTGCAAACAAGTTAATCTAAAAAAAAATACACAGTTTGTTACGAACCTTAGAAGTGAGCTGACAGTTCATTTGTCAAAATGACAGATGTGATGAAAATTGGCCAAAAGCTTGAAAAAAAAAAGTGGGGGGTCAGGGTGAGGGAAGCAGACAGGAGATGGAGGGAAAGGCAAAGCCCTCTGGAGCCTTGGACTCCTTGAGGACCCATTAAAAGCTTATGTTACTTGCACCGTTTATAAACAAGTGCTCTGCTTTGCCATGATAACCTTCCTCATCTCAAGCACTTAGGAAATGTTGACTGCTGTCTTCCACGGAAGCAAGGCACCAAAAATGACGGCGCGCTACAAATCAAATACCTTTGATTTATTACCTTTCCCAAGTTTCAGGAGGTTTGTTGTGATTCCTAAGTGACCTTAGTAAACCAACTAATCAATAGCACATCTGAACGCTGACTGACTGCAATGGAAAGTTTCACTGCCAGAAGAATTACATCAACGCCGGCAGAGGACAGGCTATAGAAATGTGGAATGCAAGCCCATGCCTATTCTTTGCATTCCTTTGTTTTTATTATTACCCTTGCTGTCATCAAAACAGGAACTTTCAATATGAAGAAAATGTTGCCTTTCTCCATAAAAAAAAGTCTCACTGCTTTCTCTTACTGGCTCTATAACAGACTCTCACTTTACTCATTGTAGCATGACACAATAAATGATACGAGCATTTCTAGGAAATTACAGTCATGTTTACTGTAAAATACTTTGTTACAAAGTACTGTACCCATTCATTTTTGGATTTTCTTCCTGTATGTTAGACATATTAAAAACAAACAAGAAATGAATTAACTCCTGAAGAAGGCTAATGAGACATCTGTAACGAGACACCAAACTTCTCCTCTCTATGCCGGCCACCAATCTGCATTGGGCAGGTAGCATATAATAGCAGTTCTTGCCTTGTAGCAGATTGTTTAAGAAAAAACATCAGGGGTCTCATTCCAGCTCCAGAGGATAAGTCCTGCCTCCGTATGAAGTGCCAGCTCAGGCTGCCGCTCTACGGGCAGGCTGGACTTTGGTCTCCCCTGCCAGGAGAGGATACTTTAAGAAAAGGGGGTACTTTAAGGAAATTAGCACAGTTTCTCCTTATGCTTGCCCTGAAAAGAGCAAGTATGTCAGAGATTCAGCCTCCCCAGATGTCAGGATAGCTACAATGAATACAACAAGCGCATATTTTAACTAATAAAGGAGGTTTCTGCATTTGATTCCTGCACATTTCAAGACGCGGAAGGAAGTTCACAATATTGCCACACAGAAAAAAGAAAAACAGAAGCAGCTGAAACAGTGCAAAGACAAAGCATAAGTCGCTATGCAATATTCAAAGACACTTTATCTGATCTAGCTGCAAGCAAAGCAGCTAGCCTGGAATTTGCATTTTCTTTTGAACCGTAAGTTAGCGTCTCTTCTGTATCACACGAGCTCCACTGGCAGCGAGATACAAGGAAGATTCAAAAAAAGGTGTAACAGCATGATAGACAGAAGCTATGTTTCCTTGAAGGAACAGGCATCAAATTATAAAGCAACCATAGGGGAAGATGGGGGGAGCAAGAGTACTCAGAGGAGCAGGTACGGATGGCCTGGGCAGGGCGCCTGAGTTCTTGGCAATGGCCTGCCTCAGCCCAAAGGGGAGCAACGCTGGAGTCAGGAGGTGCAACGGCAACACGCACACCTTGAGTTGCTCGTGGATCACCCTCGTTCCCGTCAAAAACGGATGGATGGCTACTCGGTGAGTGAGAGGACTTAGGAAACGGAATGGAGGTGCACTGGGTTTTGAAAGTGGATTAACAGGTCCTGGATTTAGGAGTAAACATTACATTCCCAGCATTACAAAAGTCAAGAAATGGTACATTTGATGGAAGGAAACCGCAAAGAGCAGCACAGCCGTTTGTGGGGCCAGCTACGCTACAAGCTGTTTCAAAACCTCCTTTCCAGAGAGCTCACCTGCCTGCTCTCTGCAAATCATACCGGACAGCTAGCGAAAGAAGGCAACTACTGAGCGGCAGGGCAAATCGACATGAACTAACTACCGCAAGACACCTAGCAGCAAGAGAGAGATGACTGGTCCTACTTCCATTTACACAGTTCCCTCTTCAAATTGGTGCAGGAAGAGGTTCCCACACTATTTCTTTTCCCGTGAACAGTCGTATCACTGGCTACAAGGAGTACCAAAGCGCTCTCTTCTCAACTAACCGATTCTCCCTTGCTCAGGAACAGCAGATGCTGACAAGCACAAACAGATAATCCTCAAGAAAGCACAGCTACTAATCAGTCGCTTTTATATTTAAGATCAGTTGGGGTTGCCACTGCCAAATACTGCTTTTCTAATTAATTGCACTGGAATGCACTTAAGCAAGCCCCAGATCAAAGAATCAACTGCACAGATTGAAATAAATCCTGTCTGTGTTGCTAATGCCTTGGAAATGGATGACTTGCTAAGCATTCAAAATCCTGTGTACCAGTGATTTAAAACTACAGATAATGTGTGCATCTTTCAAGGGAACAGAGTTCAGAATAAGGAAGAAAAAGCTTCCTTCATTTGCTCATGGAAGACAATTAAGCAAAGGCAATTGTTCAACTCATTTCTGAAGTTTGTCTACCTTAAATTCCCTTTTCCACTTCCCTATCATCAGAAATCACAATGCATGACCATCAGTTTTCATTGTAACAAAACTTTATCATCATTATAGATTTCTTTTTTCATTCTTTTTCATGAAGGGTTGAAATCTTTTCAAAATAATGATAAATAAAAATGACTGGGGATGGATGTCTTACCAGTTGGTGCAATAAATCACTGTCTCTTTTTTGCATGGGTCTCTCTCTCATGGTTTAGAATATCATCAGAATGCCTTCGATTGATTTACAATTTAGTAATCCAGCCATCATCATCCATAATTCTACAATAAACCATGCCACTTAATGTAGCTGTTACAGATGTTCAGAAGTTCATTCCCTGCCTTTTAGGAGGTGATAGCTAGACAGCAGCTGCAGACGCTGGGATTAGCTGGAGAGAAAATCAGTCCTCAGCACAGCAGAGCACCCCGTTTTCCCGTAACAGGGCCCTGCCTTTCAGGCCGGAAGACACGCTGCCAACCTGGATACACCCAGGCTGACGTATTAAACACCGCAGGCGTAGAGGCACACACGCACACGCCTCGCTGGGGCGGGAGAAACGAGATGCCGGGCTTCTGCGTGAAATGTAGCAATTCCCCGGGAAACGGAGACACTGCCGAGAGGCAAAGGATCCGGCACGGGGCACGCAGAGCCAGCGCGCAGCAGGAAAGCCGCTGTGCGCTGCCTTCCGCGGGGGCACGGCGTGCAGCGGCTCGCCCGGGGAAGGGCTCCGCGCAGCTTGCCGCGGCCACGCTCCTCCCCGTCCCCCTGCTGTAACCAACACTGCTGCTTCCTGCGAGCACTACCGCAGACTTCACGGGCCTCGGTACTCACTTCTTCATAAATTACTGATTGCAAAACGGAAGGTTAATTCTTGCTTTCACCTTCTTTTGCCTGAGCTTGGAAACAAGGCAGCACGACCTGGCCTGCAAAATGGCACTTTTGCCAGTATTGTTTTTCAAAGAAGAGGAGCGTATGCAACACGCGTAACGCAAGCGACAGACAGCATTACTGCTTTCTGCCAACTCCAGCAGCCACAGCTCATTTAAAGCAGCCCTACGCAAACATCCAGCAGGAATTGTCAAGTGACGGTCTAGGTAACAGCAAGAATTTCCCTCCTGAGTGAACCACCATACTGAGGGAGCCCATGCAGACTGCAAAATTCATCAGCGGGGCAGCCCTGGGAAGGTCGTGCCTAGCAGAAAACGGGCAATGTGTAGAACAGGATTTCTAAAAGCAGCCTTTGAATCAGGAAGTCCTTTTGAGACAATTTTACTGTTTTCTCAGAAGCGGGCCAAGACTGCCGCCTCGCCGTTTACAGGCCGGCCTGCGGGCGCCGCGCGGGCGCTTCAGGCGTGCGCGGCGCTGCCCGCGGCGCTCCCCTCCGCCGGGCCGCCTCTCGCCGGAGCGCGCGGCGGGCCCGCTCCCGCGGCTCCGCCTGCCGCCCGGCAGCTCGGCGCTCCCGCAGCCCGGGCGCGGGCCTCGGCTCTCCGGGGGGCCCCAGCAAGGGCCGCGGCGCTGGATGCGCCCCGGCTCCCGCGAGATGGCACCTGCCCGCTTCCACCTGCCTGCTGGCGCGCGGCACCCAGGGGAGACCCTCTCGTAGCACAGTGCTTCCCTGCCCTTCTCAGGGGGTCTGCCACGCGTCCGACATATCAAGGCCCGAGGCGCTATTTGCTTTCACTGGACTGGTGGGGGGGAGGAAGGGCAGGAATCGGTAATTCCGAGCACCTCCACTCGCCCCGGCGGGAGCGCCGCCGGCGCCTGCCCAAGGCGGCTCCCGCTCCTCCCGGCAGGCTGCCGGCACTCGCCACCCGTCCCCAGGGCCTTTGGCTTCGTCTCTGGCCCAGCCTCCACCAGGAAGCTCACCAACGCCGCGTTTTGCTCCCTCAGAGGCTTAGATTGCCTGGAAAAGTTTTGCTGGAATAGCCGAAACTGTTAGAAGTAAATAGTAACGGAGCCCTGCCAGCAAAAAGCTGCGGGCAGCCGCGGGGGCAGCTGTGGGCGCAGCGCTGCGCTGAGCGGGCTGCTCGAGCGGGGCCGCAGAGGAACGCTTGCCAGCGAGCTCCTTCCCGAAAGGGGCCTATCGACACGGCTCGGCTGAGATAACCGCATTTCGAATGCAGGCACGTCCTTAGTCCCTCTGTCAAAACAACTGTCGCAGAGACAAAATTTCTTATGTTTGGCAAATTTTGAAACGTGAATGTGGCAATGCACATCCCCAAACCAGGCTATGACATATCCCAGCCCACTGGGATCTACTGGGCTGAGGCCATCAGGCTTGCAGAGATGCTGGCAACTGGCTGAGCTGGTAGAGGCTTTTGTCCCTGCCGACCCGCGATGGGCGAGGGCTGAGGATCTCGTTACCTGAGGCTCCATATCCCGCAGCCTGGAGACATTCAGTCCCCTGACAGTCTCTGCACACAGCAGCCATCATTTCTGTGAGTGCTGCCCCAGCGGGAGCCGGCGACAGCACGCTCATTGCAACCCATTTCTCGGGATACCCTGTGGGATCTCTGACCAGCATATTTCAATTTTTTCCTCCCAAAGACAGGGTGTATACAAAAGCAGGAGATCTGAAAAACATTTGGCATCACAGGAACTGCCAGCAACGCTTCCTTTGCTCCCTTCACCCTGCTCATGGTTTTTAGAATCAATTAACTATCTTAAAGAGAGAAAAAACGGCATCTCGCAGTTGCTTGCGGGACCAGGCACTGGGGTTCACGTTCCCCTGATCAGCCTTGCTGAGAAGCGAGGCTCACGCTTGTTGTGCATCCTGTTATTCCAGTTAGCTGAGACACAAGTGCCAGGGCCGGCACCGGAGGCAAGTGTCAGACAGAGCCAGGCAAAACCGAAGGAAAATTCCTCCCACCCCACGCTGGGGCTTGGTGTACCTGTTACTACATGTGCATCTTCCTTGCACCAGACATAGCAAAGCCAGAAGAAGAAGCTGCAGTTGAGAGGGACAAGAAGAGGACTGCTAACATAGAAAATTAATACTGAAAGAATCAGTACAGTAAAGATTCACAATGTTCAATCTGGGAAGACAAGGTCTTCATACTGCAGAATTCCCTGAAGGGAGGAACAGCAGCACTAAATTAAAAAAAAAAAAAAAAAAAAAAAAAAAAAACAGAAAGAAACCCAATCACATACTCTATATTTAAAAATTAAAAAGACTACCAGATGCAATTACATTCATGATTAA
Organism: Rhea pennata; assembly: GCF_028389875.1. NCBI lineage: Eukaryota > Metazoa > Chordata > Aves > Rheiformes > Rheidae > Rhea > Rhea pennata. The sequence continues at coordinate 25,993,750 of NC_084671.1, read as the reverse complement.
AAGATCTAACAGAAGCATATTTCAATTCATTAACTTAGTCCACACTTCACTACCTCAGGAGACCAGCTGCTCCTGCAATACAGGGCAGCAAAATACAAACTACATCTTGCTTGTATTTGATCAAAACCTTTTGGAAGTTTCAATGATCTGGCTGTTAACATCTCTTAGGTGATAATTAGGCTCTAGAGACAGCAAACAATGTTTGGGAGAGAAAATGCACTGTGGAAACCTAAGTAGTGGAGCCTTCTGCTTTGTGAGGGAGTCAGTTACTCCGTTATGTTAAAAAAGGCAGGCAAGGGCAAAATGAGGCCATTTTCAAACAGAGACTCATCTTGCCTGTGTACATCAGAAAGCAGCAGATGCTCACCTCCGTGTAAACTGTTTACTTTAGATTTTGCTTATTTCTTGCAACACAAGCCTTCACCAAGAGACTCGAGCCCTCGCGTGCCGCAGCGCGCTAGCACGGCTCTCCTCCGCAGGCAGACGCTCGGCGGTTTTCCCGGCGTGTTTGACCGCTGTTTGGCAGCGGGGAGCAGCCGCAGTGGGAGCGGACGCTTTTCCCAACTGCTGCCCTCCCAAGCGGAGCCCCCGCTCCGCCTCGGCCTTTTCCTGGCGCCGGCTCCCCTGCCCCGTCGCCGCAGGATGGGGCTTCGGCGCACGCAGCGCGCACTGCAGGCAGACTCTCTCCGCAGGCCCAAAGCCTCTTAGCAGGGCACATGCACAACAGCGTTTTCCTGCTGTCCCAGGAGGGCACTAAATTAACAGCAGAGGCACTGACTTACTTCCTTTCTATTACCGTCGTGGGACCTATTTCTCTGCAACTGGGCAGGAAGAGACTTAATTAAAGATAACAGGGAATTTCTGGTTATTGTTGGGCCTGACACAGATCTGTCCCCTCCATGCCTCTGGAAATCTGACACATTTTCACATGGCTTTAATTCAGCAACAGTCACTGATAACCCTTTCCACCTCACCTGGGCCAGGGTGGCCTTGCTCAGAGGACCGTGGCACCACAGGGACACAGCTATCACCTCCCTGGCTTGACAGCACTGGAGACCAGCAGACTTGGAGGTGAGAGCCCCTGCAGAGGCTGGAGGAAGTGGCTGGTCCATGACTCTCCAGCAAACAAGGACACCGTGGCAGTATTAGTCAGAAAAATGATAACTGTAACCCAAACCAAGGAGCAAATAGAGGAATGAAAGAGGGAAGAGGATGAGATATTGTACTTGTTAGAAAACACTCTTAACAGTAACTTTCAATTCTAAAACTATTTTCTAGTAACTCTAGACAAGTGACTGTAACAACTCAAGACATGTTTCCATTTCAGAATCAGAATTAAAACAATTTCAGTTCCTCATTCTGAAGAATAACAGTTTTTCTTGTTATATATGGGACCTTGTATTGTATGTACTATATCACGTATCAAATATATAGGAAGATTCCCCTTACTGTCATTTAAAGATTTGTCAATCTTTAATATGGCTCCAAAAGTCGAAAAGGTACATGCTCAAGTGCGCTCCAGTGCAAGATAGTCTTCCTGAACGGGATTGGGAATTCGATGTGATCTGAAGTCATGTACAGCAAAAAACCAAACATATTTCATGCAGTGCATGGGGTGGGTATCTGATACGGAAAAGAATGGAATGATTTCTTGTGAGGAGTTTAGATGAAATTGTGAGCGCGTTTTTCTCCCTCTGGAGCTCCCAGAAAGGGGCAATCATTTGCACGTAAGAGCAAGTGTGTCCATTACTATCATGAACACACCAAATTCCATCCGCAGGAGGAATCGACTTCCGAGGGCACTTAAAGCAGTCAGCTGCCAAGAGAGAAGGGCTCGATACGGTTCTCATCATTAAAGCGCCTGCAAGGCTGCTCCGAGTCGTGACATTAGGTACCGAAGATGGTGGATGGCAGATTTACAAGTCATGCTCCAATTTTTTAACCCAAAGAGCTTTACAATACCTTCTGCAGCCATCTCCCTTCACCAGAGAGTCAGTCGTTATCCTTGACAACAGAGAGCTCCACCTGCACTTTTATTCATCCTCAGTGAGCAGATGAGTTTTCTTTAAGCACAGGCCCTCACCTGCGCAAGTCTGAAGGAGTAGCAAAATATTCTGGGAGAAAAACTCAGAATGATCCAAATGACAAGAATGGGGAGGGCAAAGAAGAAAGAGAAGAGGAGAGAAGCTTGTGATGAGCTGGATTAAATTTGTTAAATTTAAGTTTGATTAAATTTGTTAGATTAAATTTGCAAAATTACTTAGAATATTGAACGCATCAGCATTGAGTTCATCGTCAGGTCAGCCTGATTGTGCAACAAAGGGCTTCCCTTCCGAAGAGATAAAATAGAAAATATTAGACATTTTCTCTTCTGAAAGCAGTTCATGCAGGAGGTATGTTGACACTGCAACTGCCACGATTAATTCTCTTTTTGGTAATTATTTGGGGTGAAGAGCCCAGAAGGTTCATTTTTAGACCCACATGCTATGTAATACTATCTCTTTTTGTTCTTTATGTGGATAAGGTTCTCACGGGTCTCGCTAGAAGAACTGTATTCTATTCCAAATTGAGAAACAAGAACTTTTCCAGTGCTTACCGGGGTGAATTCGAGACAGACCTGGCCGTGTTGCAGGGGGAAGCCGCCCACCTTGGAAGCCAGGTGTCCCTTCTGACAGGCTGAACACGCCTGTGCCCTGACGGGGCGCTGCCGGCATTGCGCGTGTTTCCCCGGAACCGCGCTCACCTCTCCTGTCCTGTCTGTCTTTCGGCGCTTGGCCTGTCGCTCTCGTCTTAAACTGTTCCAGCCACTTTTGGTTTGCTGCCGCAGCCCTTTTGCCTGCCTGCCTCTAAGTCACAGCTGCTCCGTGCACTCTTCTGCCAAATGCGCGCTCTTTCTCGGCACGGTCCAAGGCTCGCTGAACTCAAAGCACAGGCCTGCGCCGGCTTCGAGGGATTTTGGATCAGGCTTCGCCTGCCCGGCTGCCAAGTGCCTCCCTGAGGACAAAGCAAACGCTGCGCATCGGGCGGCTTAAGCAGAAGCGGCGGCCGCCAGGGGAGGAGACGCGCTAGGCGATGCGGGGAGAGAGGCCCGAGCTCCGCGGCCTGGGGGACACCCGCCGGGCAGGGACGCAGGGACGCCTCCAAAGGCTGCCTCCCCAAAGGAACTGGGATGGACTGGTTTGTGTTAACTGTCAATAAAGACAACGGTGATGTTACGTGCTTGAGAGAAAGCGTAGATGTGCTTTACTGAGGATGTGTGGACCCTTCTCAGTTAAAGACGGAGCTTTTTGAAAACTATCAGCTGCAGCTGCTTTGCTTTCTCTCAGGCTATGTCTCAGCCATCAGACCCACGAGCTCCTCTCAGCTGCTGTGCCCAGGTGGGGACCCAGTCAGTGTCATCCTGGCCTGCGGCCACAGTGGGCAGGAGGACAGCGGCAGGATGCTTCAGACATGTCCCTCGTTTGCGTGGCAGCAGGAGCTGGCAATGAGGGATTGCCACAAAACGCACACGACCCACGGCCTAGACAGAGGCAGAGAGCCACTTCCTCTGGAAGGACAACTTGTGAGAAGAGGTTAGTGCCGACACTTGCTCAGGGCGCCAAACGCCGTTCCCTCCGCAGAACTGTGCCCTACTGCCATTAGCACAGCATCAGCCTGCGCGCCCGCTTCGCCACCTGCCACCCAGCGGAGCTCACTGCCTTCAGCAGAAGCCGTGGGGGCTCCCAGCCAAGAAAACTAAGCACCTCTCCCTTGGTAATTCACTAAGAAACTGAAAAGGTAGAAAATAAAAGCCTAAGTACAAAGTTGAGGCCTCTTCTTTCAGTCACTGCTCTGCCGTGAAAACCCCAGAGTCTTCAGTCCACTCACGTGGCACCCACTGGCCCTGAGCTCTCTCCCGTCCACACATGGATTTTACATTGTTTGTGGCTGAAGTCTGCAAAAGCCAAAAGATTTATGAATTGCCAGATCCATGCATTCAGAAAATTTGACTCAGGGCCCTGAAAAACCACCAGAGCAGCTGAAATATTCCACTGCATTAAGCTGACCTCATTGTGTTTAACTCCAAGGGCTCTGGCAGCAGAGCTCAGGATCCTTCTAGCTACAAGTCATTTGCTCTAGTAACTCCCCTAAAGCTGTAGGAGATGTTCTCTGCCAAAACTTCTCTCACAGCAGTGATGCCTCTGTTCATCAGCAAGCAGTCATGATTTCTGCTAGTTGTGGCCCAGTTCTAGTCTATTTTAGGATCTCTAGAAGCTGTTAAAAACTACCTAACCCCCTCACTCCCTCCTCCCAGAATCTCATTTATCACTCTGCCTCCTGCACAGTTGCACTTCTTTCTCTCTTTGCTGACAATTTCTTTCCTATGATATAAATTTTGGATGACCCTCAGGGGCTGTTGAGCACCTAGGTGCAGTGGACCAAACTACAAAGCAACTGGGAAAGACTTAAGCAACTGGGACTGGTAGGCAAGGGGGAATTGTGGTAATTAAAAGGGAAAAAAGAATGATAAACAGACTCAAAATGAGACGATATTCATACAGCAGCACCCCAGCAATAAAGGAGCTTCCTCTGATCTCTCCTCCTTGCAACGCAGCTCTTCTCTGAAAAAAGGGCTATGAAAAGCATTAACTTCTTACTAGACAGATTCACTCTCCAAGAGCATCCAGTGTCATGACTTGGGGTATTTTTAGTATGTTTTTACAACCATTAACACTACCATCACCATAATTACAAGAACATAAGTTGAATTCTGCTTTGCCTTGTGTCTTCTAAACAGAACTATCTTCAATTAACCTTGAGTTCAGAACTAAATTCTGTCCAAAACAGCACTTGGTGAGCTACACGGTAGTGCAAAGAAGAAAACAGTTTATTTAAGGAGTTTATACAGAGGTGGTAAGAGAAATATTTTGGCATACAGAATCTGCACAATTAGCAATGATGCTTAAGGCCTGATGAACAAATGCCAGGCTGATTTTGTTGGGCTGGCAGAGGAAGTTCTACCTGTCATCTCAGTGGACCCACGCATGGCTGCTAATGTAATATATGTATATGTTTGCTTATATAAATGTAAGCAAACACTAATTACAAATAGGATGTGGAACTAAGAATAGGTGTCTGGAAATGCAAGTAGGTCGTGAGGAAATAAAACTTCTCAGAACCATTGCACTAATACAGCTATGCTTCTAAATGTCAACTACAGTTACTGCACTCTTGCCATATGAACAGCTCAAAATGTACATTTAGGTGGTGTGGGCGTGGGTACCTGTGTGCTCCCACAAGGAGGAAGTTAGAGAACCTCTTCCAGGCCTGCTGCTTCCCAGTCCAGCCTCTAGTGAAGTTAAATGGATCGCTCACTACATCTCATGGGGGCTCTTCCTCCCAAGTGGCTCCCGTCTTGATACACTGACAACCCACCGGTTCAAGAAGTCAAGGAACACAATTGCTCATGGGACTGTCGTTTGGAATAACACATTTGTACACTGCGAAGCGCAAGTGAACAGCAACCTGCTTTGCCTCCCAGCACTGTGGCACGTCGGCGGCTACAATCCAGGAATGTGCAGCACAGGTCAGGAAGGGGCCAAAGGTAGCTGCCGAATGCCACCGATCCCTGATCTGCCTTATGCTTAGTAAATGGAAACAGTACAAAAGCTGGCTTAAGCTTCCTGTCTGCAAAGGACCAGTAAAGCACTGGGGAATCAGTGGTAGCATGCAGAGAAAGCCACTCTGACCTCCTTGGATTAATGTCGGGGAGCCCCAGTAAAGGGTCTAGGATGCAGCTGGACTCCCCTGTGCCGTGGCAGTAGTTTGGTGTCAGTTATTTTGGCTGCAAGCCCCTAACCTGCTGCTGATGCAGCTCGAAGTTATCACAGCTGCATGGACGGGCAAGGGCAGGTCCTTGCCGTACCGTGCACCCGGTGCTGAAACGCCACGCGTGGCCCACCCGCCTGCCTGCCCCAAGCCCCCCTCCCATTTCACGTGCAGCCCAGCGGCTCGCTTTCGAACGTTCAGTAGTCCTATTTCTCCATCACTTTTGCTTTTTGTGCACATTCGTGCAGAAAAACCCAAACAAACAGACAATTTTCCCCTTCTTCTCATCTCATCTCCCTTGCAGCTCACTGATTTTATTCTCTCTCAGGTGCAAGCACTCCCAACAGCAGGTTTCCAACTGCAAATTAGGCTAGCTAAATTACTGGAAGTTTACCAATGGAAAAGGAAATAAAGACCTCAAACACCTTGTGCACTTTCCTCTCCCTCAAATCAGTAGCTTGCTTACTGTAATAATAATAAAACAGGCAGAAGGATGTAATTAATGTCAAGCACAATTCATTCCTGTTACTTTGAGGTACTAAAATCAAAACCAGAAATCCTGACTCTAAAGTAACATACACACACACACACACACACACGCAAACCTTTCATAGTAAGATTTTCTAATTTAGCAGCCTCTCTGTGCCATGTGAGCTGCCCACCAAACCGAGCCAGGGACTACAATAACTGGAAGCTAATTTAGGGCAGACTGTTTTACCTCATGTTTGAAACTGTTCTGCCAGGTTATTGCTCTGCAGAAGGGCAGAGCAGTTTGGAGAGGAGACTGAGCACACTTAGGGGAAGGGAGAAGGCAGGAGCGCCTGCACTGCGGGGTTTTGGCTAACAGGGAAAGGAAGCTATTTCTGGTGCAGTCCATTCTCCCCCAGACCCGATTAATGGATAAATCGTGTAAAAAAACCGTCTCCATCCCAAGGCAGACCCAATTATGTTCTGCATTAACTGGAACATATGGGAACGTTTCAGTATAAACAAAAAGTGCACTGTATGAGCTTTTTCTATCAGCTTTCCAGTTCACTTAACCCTTGCTATGGCACAATTTAAGTACAGCCTGAGACCACTGGTATAACCCTCCACTGAATATTTTTTGGACTCTGATAATGGAGACGTAACTCCCAGCTTCTAGATTGCTAGACTGAAAGCCTGCCTGTGTTTCAAAACACTATAGGCCCGCAGCTTGGACGTAGCCATATGGTTGTTATATTTTTACATTGCGTGTGCATGAGGCAGGAAAGGAGTTTCCCAAAGGTCCTTCTGCCATGGAGAACAAGGGGAGATGACGGAGCTCTCTCCAAGCCAGTGCCATGGTAACATCAAGCGACAGAATACACTCTGATTTACAGTTCCTCACCAAATCTCAGTGAAACCAGAAAATTCTTCATCTGTCATTCACAGAAGATAAGGTCACAAAAAGCTGTTGGAAATCTCAATTTTAACTTTCTGAATTGCATGGGCCATTGGGCTTCTATGACTTAATTTTTTTGAACAGAGCATGTATTCTCAAAAAAATCTGATCGCAGTTTAACAATTGACGGCAATGTTTAATCCAGTGCAAACTCAGTGAACTGTGCAGTTTCTAGTCTGAGTTTGTTTAGCTTCAGCTTCCAGTTATTCTGGAATATATTTTGTCTACTAGCCTCCTCCCAACTTGCTGTTCCCCTTACAGACTACAAATCAGTGTCCTCTTAAACTTAATCTTGAACTCGACAGCTTGTGCCCTGCAATATTCCTCTCTGAGGCCGGATTTCCTGTCTTTTTTTTTAATCTTTCACATGTTTTTTCAATGAAATCTCCCCTATTTATATACCTTCTGCAATTGTAGGCAGCAGGACCGAGGAAGAGGGGCTACTACGCTCAAAGCACGGCTCCTGAAGGAATACCGACTGCACGCCTGCAGCACAGCTCACAGAGATCGCGCTGGAGCGTGCCGGCTGCGGAGCCCGCCGGTGTCCCCCAGGCCACTGCCAGCGCTGCCAGGAAGGGTCTCATGCTCCTGTGTTTGGACTATAAACACCATTCATAAACTGATCCCAACTCAGTGAACAGTTTTAGTTCCTCAGAGAGAGCACAGACCAAGTAATCACGCACTTAAAAATACTAATAGGGACACTGTGGCACAGTATAAAATTCTGTTATGCTGAACAATAAGGACCTGACACTGCTAAGGGCTGGTAACGAGAAGCATTTGGCTTCCGGATCACGCGTTCAAATCAGATGCAGGAGGGTAACGAACCAAAACTTATTACATCTAGCAGCCACTAATTACTTGTAGTAGCCAGATGAGCGCAGGACTCTGCTGTCTGGTGACAGCATCTCCCGTTCTAGGACAGCCAGCTTCCTCCGAAGCCTGGAAAGCCAAGTCAAAACTTGAAACCAAATGATCCTGGGGTACAGCATGATGGCAATGCCGTCATTATGGGATGGCAAGTGAGGGGCAATGCCTTTACCTCTGATCAGGTGTTTATAATCAGGCCAGAAAAACAGTGATGGGAAGCAGCTGATGTTTAGTGGCTTGTACATAAGTCAGTTATTGCTTCAGCCCAGAGGGCAAATACCCAGGAAAACTACCTCAAGTGGCAGTTGTGGCAAAAATGTATGAGGAAGCTAGGGCAGAGCGCTGAGGCCAGCGGCGATGGCACTTTCCGAGGGCCCTGGTGCCGCAGCTGCCAGCGCTGCTCCAGCCCGGGAAGCTCCGACGCCAACAGGCCTGGGGGAACACGCTGAATTTCAGGGTTTTGCAAACATCAGCTTTGATGATTTCTATTTGACTGGCTGGCAGGAGGGGAGGTCAGTATGTAGCTTTGCTCCAAGCAACCATCTCATAAGGATAAGTTTATTCTTGCTGTTTAAGAGTTTTCATTCCTTTAAGCTCTTTTCAAACAGGGAGCAATCTGTGATGCAAAGGAGGCGTTCCTTCCCCAAAACTCCGGGCTGCTTTGACAGTGCTGCCACACAGCACGAGAGTCCCCGCTCCCCTCCAGTTGTCCTGCCCTCGCTGGCCGACTGCCTGAGAGGCTTTCACCTTCTTTTCCAAACATGTTTTCCTCTTCGGCATTTTTTTTCCCCTATGTAAAACACATTGCCAGTAACATTCAAGATGACAACAGTCAGACCCACAGCGTTCGAGTCAGCCAAAATGTTGACGAAATGATTCTGCTCGTCCCTAGTGGCCACCGCAGCCTGTCCTGGTACGGCTCACGCGGTCTGAGATCTGCTTTCGGACGGGTCAGCTTGGCTGAGGCAGCTCTCCGGCCTCCCAGCAGCACCGAGCCGCCTCGAACTCCCCACAGCCCGCCCAGACGCGCTGCTGCGGAGGCGGCTCGCGGCTCTGCGCGCGGGGGCCCCGCTGCCCCCGGCTCCCCCTCGCTCTCCTGCCCACAGACAGAGAAATGCTCTGCTCTGGGATTGCAGGAGGAAACGACCGCGCGCTCCCCGCTCGCCGATGGCTGGCTACCGGCAGCAACGGCAAACCGAGAGAGGGAGCCAGGGACATTCCCGGGCAGAGGCGCCCCGGGAGCGGAGCGCGTAGGTGAGAGCGCACCCGGGCTGCCCACCTCCCGCGGAGCAGCTTGCGAAAAGCAACAGAGCTTTTCGTAGATATTAAAAATGTGGCAGGAATACTTCTCAAAACCATTTTTCTCTGTAATGTCTCTCTTTGGTTTAGCTTTCTCTGATGACCTTCCCCACTCCTTCTGAGCTGTGGTGTAACTCACACACACAAAATTACATGCAGTTCTCAATGAGCAAGCATTTCCCCACTGCAAGTCAAGCTCATTCCCGAGGTAACGAGGAGATTTTAAGCTAAATCCTTCAAACTACTGTTGCAAACAGCAGCACTTGACATGGTGACCTGAGACTGGCATAATCTCGGACTCTGATCCAGTTAAACATCCTTGTCTAATAACCGCCTCAGGCCTTCAGCCTGCAGAAGTGGGAAAATAAAGCAATGTTACAATACAAAGAATCTTGCCCGTGACATTCCCGGCTAAGACCTCTGCTCACCTAGAGCTGCCAGGTCGAACGGACAGGTGGGGCGCGGGGGGCACTACGGCCACGCAGCACATGGACAGACAGGCCAGGCTGCAGCTCAGCTCGGGAGGGAACCAGTCGCCCCTCCAGCTGGCGCACCACTCCTGTTTCCGCCTGACACAGCTGCTCAGGAAAGTGTGCTTTACTGACTTGGGGAGTCAGGCTCCTTGCCACAGGCCTGCAGGGCTTCACGTCTAAGCTCACCCTGTCTTCAGCACCACCGACAACAAAACAGCAGAAGTCTGTTTCTTGGAGGAATTTAGAAGAATTTTCTGGAGTATGTACAGGAAATCCCTGGACGGTGACATTTGGAGACGGGGTCAGGAAAGGTTGTCATCCGCAGGTCGTGGAGCACACTGCTCTTTTTGGAAGCAGGATGCTGCAACGCATTTGTGGAGAGCGTCACAGGATACGCAGGAGCCTCCAAAGAGAGCTAACGATGTTACACACAAAACGATCCCCAGAGAGCACAAGAAAGCCACAGCTTAACAGCAACAGTTCTTAAGTAAATATTAGAAAATAACAAGTCTAAAGTAAATCAGTAAATACACTGAAACCACACTTGAGGCCTGAAACAATAGAGGACACGAGGCTGTATTGGTGGAGGCCATCTGTCCCAGATCGCTCCTTCAGCGCTGCAGCGCTTCCTCCTCTTTCAAATTCTATTTCAGCTCATTAGTCCTCTTGAGATCTGCCCCCAGCGCTGCCAGGCTTGGTTAGTATCCGCCCTGCCGTCACATCCAGCTCTGCAAGACTGGAAAGCAAGGCAGGGCCCGACACGTGGCAGCCTGCCTGAGCCCTGGGCCGCTCGGACAGGATGCACGGGAGACTCCAGGACACCCCTTTCTGCTCCCAGCCCTGCTGCACCCTTCCGACTTAGGCAGATTGCAGGAACCTGCCATGTCAACCACTGGGCCAGGACAAAAAAAGGGGAAAATTAGAGCCTTCGAGGTTCATTTACCACATGATAGGCTTAATATTCAGAGTTGTTAAAAGACCCTTTTGCTTTTCAACAGTGGCAGCAGTTCAGAAAGACTCTTAAAAATCCTTTCTGTGTGCCATCCCGAAGAGCCACGGCTCCGCACACCCGCTCCTGGCCGGGATCCAGAAGTGTCTGCAACAGCCTGAGGGCTAAGGCCCTTCCCTTCTCACTGCAAACGCTCGCCTGAAGCTCACCGTGAAGCTCTGGTCAGGGCCGGGTGAGACCCCAGGGCATCCCTCAGCAATAATCCACCCTCACGTAACTTGCCCGAGGGTGTAAATTAATGTTTGCAGTGACCAGGTAGCTAAAACCCTTCCCCACTGCTATTCTTTGGCACTGCAACACCCATCAGAGGCTGAAGTACTCCCATGGTGGCCACACACTGTGTGATGTTTATGATGGCCTTCCACTCCATGCACACACTTTGGGGGGGGGTCCAGTGGGCTTCCTCAATGTGCTTGTCAACGTTTTGCTCATCTTCTATCAACTAATTTTCTCATATATATGAATCTGCTTCAAAGCACATTTTTAATGGAACCCCTCACCCCAGTATTCCTAACAAGTCCTTAGTCAGTAATGGGCATGAACAACCTCCTCCTAAACAAAACCCAGGAACCTTAACGTGGTTGATATAATTTCTTGTGACACACTTGCAGTTCCTGTAATTTTGCCTTTGGCACTGGCATCCAGCCACAGCGATGAGTCATTGACAATTCCACTTCAAGGGTTAAATTTACATGTTTTCCATAATGAGTACACACATTTTTCCGTTCCCACTAATTAAATTCTTTGAGTCTTCTGTGACAGCCCTGTCGCTGCTAAACGCATGCAGCCTACCATTGCCGAGAGAGGCACGAGGCTGCCAGGGCCAAGCCTTGCAGCCACTCTGTGGAATGCAGCCAGGCCTCTGCGGGCCAAGGAGATGACCCAGACACTACCATACATACTCCTGGACCCCTGAGAGGGGGAAGAGTATAAAGTCTGGAAAAATAACAGTATCTTCAGGATGTGTTAGAGACCAGAAACGTCTCTGTGGAAGCTGGGGAGAGGCAGCATTGCATGATTTGTCGCTTGCTGATTACATATAAAAATGCTCATTACAGTAAAACTCCCTAGTTTAGTTGTTTGTCTTCAGTGGAGATTTGTGCTCTGAAATAGTCAGAAAATACACAGCCCTGCCTCACAACATCTGCATGTTTCTCAGTTCCTACTGCAAGAGTGTCTCCTGAGTGAGTGTCCTGGTTCGTGGGGAGCAGGAGGTGCTGAGAAGGCTCTGAAAGACAGCAAGTTCTGGGAAGCAGCGGTTTGGAGATATTTCACCTCAAACTTGGCAGATTCCCGACAGCAGCAGAAAACTGCCGTCTAAAGCCAAGACATAGTTGTAACACAGCAATAGAAAGAAACCAGTGTGAGCTTTCAGGGAAGAGACAATGTCGCTGCCGGTCGCTGTACACCTATCACTATACATTCAGATCTTGACTGGCAGCCTGTCTCTCTGTGCTGATCTAAACACGCAGACATGTATGTATCTCTAAATTCCCTGAGTCGGGTCTCGGCAGCAGCAATCCTCTGGCACCGCCGTGTGAAGTGAAGGGTCTAGTGGCCCTGTCTCACTCCGTGGAGTCCTCAACAGGCTTGCTTTCCCTCCAGCCCCTCTCTGCTGCTGGTGGCTTTTGGAGACATCCTGGCAGAGCTGGGACAGCAAGAGGCAGAGCACAGCCCCATGCAGCGCGCCACCGCACGTCCTCGGGGCGCTGCCAGGGAAACCCGAATCTCCTCCGGCCAGTACGTCCCTAGTGGCAACCAGTGGCTCATGAAGACACAGTACAAAACATCCTTCTTAGCTGGATGTCTTGCACCCTAAATGGCCACTAATTATTTTGCCTCCTTGCTAACCTCTTGCCCAGATGGCTTTCAAGTTGTATTTCTATACCTCAGATACATGTATAATGTACTGACTGAGGAAATAATGATCTTACCTTTTAAGTAATGAAGAAGGAAGGAACACACAGGGATATCAAAGCCACCAGGAATCAAATCCAGGTCAAAGGAGAAAAGCAAAAGAGAGAGAGAGAAAAAAAAGTTAGATTTATATTTCACTACGAACATGCCAGCTAAACAGGAAAAAAAGACATTTTAATTCAATATATTTTGCTTTCTCCAAGCAAATGATAAAGTAAAAACAACAGAGCAAATGAAAGAGTGACACAAAGTGCTTTTGTCAGTGAATAAAGATTTCAAAGATTTATGCAAATAATTTTTCACCAGCATTCCTTTGTGACACTGATTTGCTGTCATCAAAGCAGTAACAGGAAGATCTTTTATGTTCTATGATATTTAACACAGACACATACCATTATACTTTTGAACTGTAAGTAAAAGTAATGGATGCAGATATATAGAAAAGGTATGCTATGTATCAATATATCTGTCTGCACACACTTAACAGTATTAACCCCTTGGCAAAATTCCAGTTCTCAGTGGTATGAGACCAGTCTATTGCATTTGGCATGTTATCTCAAAGCCCCATGCATAGTTTTAATATCCAGGCACTTTTGTCTACATTAGCAGTATCCTTCCTGCACTCAACCAAGGAAAATGCTTTGGAGACCTCTTAAAGCTAAAACAAAAATCCATAGAACAACGAAGGTTCACTGCAATGAAGACAGAAGGGGGTGAGGGGAATAATTACTTCTAAGAAAAGAAAAGCACACTGATTTAAAGCTAGAAATTCTGTCTTTCCTGAGGAATTTGTCAGAGATCCTGCAAGATTTCTACTGCCACAGAAGCAACCAGGAGGGTTAGGTCCTTCTGTGTCTTTTCATTGATGCTCCAACACTGTGATAAAAGGTTTGACATAAATCTCTGCGTATAAAGAAAAGTAGCCAAGCAAGCGGAAGGCTGTCTCGTGTGACCCCCGCAACACACAGACACACACATCACCTCTCCATGCAGGTGTCCTGAATTTGGCATGGCATGTTTGAATTATCCCATAAATTTTCCTGGTATTTTTATGATGCTTTGCACTTTCATTGTTGATAAATTTACAACCAGATTTTTTTTTCTTTTTTTTTTTACTCCTAACAGGAACCTTTTGCAGGCATTGCAAAGTCAAGCCTGCATTTACGTGAAAAACATTTATAAAATGTAAGTGAATACAAAGTGGCATCACAAGACAGCTCTGTTTTTTCTGATCGAGCTCCAGGGCCTGTGTGGCACACACACAAAGAGACGTTCCTGCAGAAAGCTGGTGCTGTAACACGAGAACAACCATCCAGACAAGCACAGCGAGCTGGCGACCACACATGCCCCAACCAGGCCAAGGAGGCCTCCCGACGGCCGCCAAAAGCAGCCCAGGCGGCCGCCAGGCCGCCCGGCAGAAGCAGTGCTGCCGGGACCCCGTCCCGGTTGTCTGCCGGCCGTCTCCGCATGGTGCTCCAGCTCCTGGTGCAGAAGCGCGGTGCCAGAACAAGGACCTGTGCGGTAACGATGTTACAACAGGGCCTTCTGCCCAAGCACTTGTGCAAGCAACCTCTTCCATCCACCTTTTTTCTATTTATACTAAAAGACAGGGAGGAAGTGAAATCTTGGCTTATGCCTCTCTACTGAAGGAGCCATAAGGGTGGAGAGACATAGCTGTAAATGAATTCCAGGGATGACCTCACTCCTGAAGAACTACTGACCAAAGGACACGTGAATGAGATGAGCAAACGCAACTGGAATGAGACATATGTTTCCCTGGGTTCACAAGGTCACGAAAATAAGCAGGAACATAAACCTTCTCTCCGACCTTCATTGCAAAACCTTTGCAGCATGCCTGTTACTGTCTTGTTTCTCATCAAGATGTTAAATGCACTCATTGAATTCCCTTTCCGAGAGGAAAAGAGGTGAGAATGGAAGAATGTGGTTCAGAAAATGCTGTAAATGGAAGCAAGAGCTCTGCAAGGCAGGTGAACCCAACAGGGTCTGAAGTTCTGGCCTCAGAGACCATTTGAGGGCTCCTCCCTCCCACTGAAACCTGCCCTGAGAAGATTTCGTCTCTCTGACTTGGGGGAAGGAAGTGCTGGTTTAGCTGCTCCTAGGGTGGCAGCTTAGACCTGCTGCCGTGACTGCCGCTGCCTGTCTGCCCAGCACAGCTTCTCCCAGCAGATGACGGCTGGCAGAGGCCAGACAAGTCCTGGGAGCTGGTAGTGCTGGGGATCAGCACACTGTTCTCATCAGGTCCTTGCTGTCGTTCTGGGTGCCTCCAAACACGATGTAAATGGGTGAGCTGCAGCATGGGCATGGGCGACCCACACCGTCGTGGAGTTCAGAGCAGGCTATTTAAAGCACCATCATGGCATTAGTCTGGTCCTGCTGCAGAAGCTAGCTCAGGTACTTACACCACAGCCTTGATCTCGAGAGGGCTGTAGCACGACCATGAAGATGACTGAGATATCAGACAGACTTTTAGCTTTTTTATCTTGAATGGCACAGTACTGATGGAAATACGCTCTGTTACTAGAGATGAATTAAAGACAATGTTTTTGTATGGAATTAGACACGCATTCTGTCTTCAGCGCTTGCTCTTAAACAAGAAAGCACTGCTCTTCATCTAGCTGCACTTCACTCCCCGCTGAGCCCAGGGCAGATTCCAGTCATTCCAAACCTAAGGATGGTTTTAAGGGTCTAAGATGCAAGTACATCAAAACTCAGATTTCCTTTTATTTCCTTTTAGCCTGTACTGATGTGCACAGCGGACTCCTATCGGCAAAATAAGAGTATCACCCAGTAAATCTCCTTCTGGAGGTCAACGTGAGAGCACAGAACAATTGTCTAGGCAGAGCAAGATTATTTGCTTAATTCAAAACCTTTTTTTTTCTCATTAGCTGGCAGAGAAAGAGAGGGAGTAGAAAAATCAATAAATATAATTAATAACAATCACATAGGGAAAAGTTGAAATGAAGTTAAATAAACGAAGTTTAATAATGATTTTTAATTACAAGGGCTCTCATTTCACTTTTCAAATGGATCTTAAAAACTCTGCCCTCTGAAACCTCACTATATTTATGTAATAATAATGCAGCGCAGCTGCAGTTGACACTTTACACAGCACTGATGGCAGCAGTGCTGTGATCAGTCTCCAGGATGCCCCGCTTTGGAGTGCCTCCCTCTGGCTGCTCCCGCAGCTCTGAATCACAGCGGCTTTTGCAGTCTCGCTAAGGTTGCGAAGAGATGCACGCGCGCACAGCCGAGCTACCTCCTCAGCTTCGGCGCGCCGGCGGCGTACACGGGGTGGGCTGCTCCCCGCTGCCTCTGGGCGAGGGCTGGAGACCCGAGAGTCAGAGAGCGGTCCTGGAGATCACAGCGAGGGCGGGCAGTGGCTGTTAGCTTTGGGCAGGGAGAGGAGAACACCGCAGGAATGTGCCTGCAGGAAAGAAGTGTTCAGATGTGCCCTGGCACGCGAACCGAACAAGCGAGAGTTCTGTCTTTCTTAGGACAATAATTTCTGAAATATTCCAAATGGCAAATTGTTCTCAACATCTGAACAGGAGATGAAAAGCAAGAGAAAGTGCTTGCTGGTTTACCATAAAAGAAGTCTGTCCCAACCCCTTTCCTTGACTATCCCGACCCCACCAACACACTGAAGCGCTGTGAGTCTGCATTCAGCACGGCAAAAGCTGCACATTGCTGAAGCGCTTCACACCCTGATGGGATGGTGGCAAAGCACTTGGCATGTACGAATCCACAAGCAAGAAAGAAATGAAAAGACTACTGTTAAAAAAACAACAGCAACAAAGCAGCTGCCCCAAAGCAAGCATCAAAGGCGTTCAAGCTTCAGAAGGAAGTTCTTCCGCGAGCGACAGATCCGCCGCTGAGTTTCGTGGCAGGACGATAGGAAGACGCTTTAAAGCTCTGACTTAATTAGAGGAAAAGGAGGACTCGACGGCACTCCTTTTGCAGTCCACCCCGCTGTCCTTAAGGAGCTGCACAACTACTACGAAATGCTGTGACATGGCACATGAGCGCAGCTTTGCAGGCCGCGAGCTCCTTCTCCGCTTTGGGGGAACCTGCTCTGGGGACACGCGCAGCCCTTCAGCTCACTTACCCACATCAGCCTTGAACTCGTGGACGTCTGGAACGCGAATGTGCGCGTGGTGCAGACGGTGCCCTCTGAGCAGTCAGGCAGATGGATAACTTAATGCACAAGATTTGTTCGACTAGTAAGTTAATGGACAAAATAGGCTCAGTCACCAGGATTTGCAGGATTGGGGTGCCATAGTGTAGACCCGGAGAGGAAAAAGGTGGGGTTGCAGTTGGGGTTCAGAATATTACTCATCGCTTATTAGCAAGACCTGTATTTTTTCTTCTCATTTTTCTTTGAAAACAGGCTTGATTTTAACCTGTTGTCTGCCTTTCTGAAGTGCCAGGAGCTGCACTCTCTGTACACGTATCGTCTCCTGAGCACCTTCCAAACCCACGCTCCACAACTACCAGGCGAGAAGGAGTTCATATTTCTGGCATATCCTGCTTGCGGGAAAACCCTCAAGTCTTCAGTTCTGCTCTAGTTCGGTCTCTCATTCCTTCCAAACTCACCTTCTTGACAACTAATCAGAAAAGCTCTTCAAAATAACTTGCACACTTAACTTCTAATGAAAACTTTAAAAGGTAACTAAAACATATTTCAGAAAATTCAAGCAGCAATCGCCTTCTCATTTGACACTCATCCACCCTAAGCAAAAACCCTAGGTCTCTCAGGAGATTCCAGTTTCATTAGCAATCTGGAAATTTAGGCAATTTAATGTAATTCAGAAAAAAAAATTGGAAGCTTGTGCTTTCATTTACCTGCCAAAACAAAGAAGTATTAATGCTTGCCATGCTACAGAACAAAATATCCCGAACTGTTACAAAAAAGAAATGTGGCCTGTGAGCCCTGAGGCATGCTGGAGGGGGTTGAAAAGAATCTGCCTTGTGGTTGCATCTATCAAGAAGTCACCGCAGCTGCCTCAGAGCTTGGGCAACGTCTCCCTACGCAGAGCGCTGCGTGCCCTGAGTCAACACTGATGTGGAGGCGATGGCGCCTTTGGGTCCTTCCCTAAAACCACCTATCGGACCACGAACTCCAGTGGGGCACCAGGAGGGAGAACAATCTGTATTCCCGGCAAAGGTTTTGGATTTAACTGCTTCTGAACATTTTTGCAGAGCCACATGCCAGCGATCTGGGATTCCATCTGTTACAGGGCACAAAAACAACCTCCGTCCCCGGGTTTGGTAGGCAAATGTAAGGGAAGTTTGGAAATACTCTATTTTCTTTTCAAAAAAACCCCACAAAACCCAAAGTTTAAAAATTAATCCTGCTTCTACAGAAGTCAGTGTCATACTTTCTATCGGCTTCATTTGTGTCCTCTGTGAAGTCTCTGCTAAAATCTGGGTGAATGCTTTCTGAGCCCTTAGGCAGACACGCTGACTGAAGATCCCGCCACTGCTTAGGGATCTTGTCATAGTTTAGATTTGATAGTTAGAAAACATCTTTGAAACCAATCGTAAATGCTAATAATAGAGATAAGTCTTTAAAATATCTTTCATGTTTAAGATACTGTATTAGGTTTGCTCCAGTTCCGCTCAAGAGCCCATGCCATAGCCTCCTTCAGCCAGGATTTTAATCTTACTGAACCCAGACATGCTATTGCGTTTACTAGCAGTTATTTACCTACTGATGCAAAACCTTGGCACAGAGCTGACATCCTACTGCGTTTGGACAGACTTATGTATTAAGCAAATCTTTGCACCACGTCTCTCTGAAATCAATGAGATAAGGCAACGAACTTAGGTCCTGTGAAAGTTAACGAATTGTCATATAATTTATAAAGAAAATGCATGCTTCACAGGAAAGCAAATTTCTGGAAAACTGCTTTTAAGGTGGAAGCTGAGTACACAAAAAGTCTTACTTGGGAGGCGGCCTTTGGCTTTGCAATATTAGCTTCACTGCAACCTCTTTTTCGTATCCAAAAAGAACAAAAAGCAGAAAATTTTGATTGAATAGATTTTGTTTTGGTTCTTTTTTTTTCTTTTTCTTTCAAAAGAATTGCTGATGTCAGAAAATGTCAAAACACAGTTAGAGAGCTCTTTCCCCCTCTTCTGCAGGCTTTCTGACAGTATTTAATCATTACCTCCCAAATTAAGTTTTGAGAATGACGACAAATAAACTGAAAAAAACCCGTACAACCATGGCCCGGAGCTTGAGGACTAATGCTCAGATTTGAGCTGGTGCCTCAATTTCAGTGATTGCAATGGGTCTTCAGCCCATTTTCCTGACAAGTGATAGACCACTGAGACGGAATCTCATCTAATTTTCATATTTCAAATTAAACATTATTATACATTGCTAAATGGCATTGATGCAATCAACAAATAACAAAACGGGTTCTACACACACATACACACCCAAGCATTTTGAAAAGCAGAAGGAAGACCTTGTCTTTAATGAAACTCTGTAGTCTGGGAAGACAACCATTCACAAAGCCCTACTGCAGAATTACCTTTTATAAGAAACGGCCTCAATTTGAAAGAAAAGCTTCTAAGAAGAGCAGGCAGGAATCTCTGTTAGGCAAGCACCTAAACCCCATGTTGTAAGTGATGACGCCTGCAGGTGGGTGTTGGGTTTGTTTCTACGGGGAGAGCTGCTGAGGTGCCGCAAGGGGCCCGAGAGTCCACAGCGCTGCAAAGCTCCTGAGAAGAGCTCTGGTGCCTGCAGCACTCCCCTCTCCTCCGCAGCCTCCTCGTCCCCTAGCTGACCAGAGGCTTGGCTGTTGAACACACCGTCAAAGCCCCCCATGTCCCATCTTGCTCTAAAACACACCGTGTTTGTCAACAGAGGCAGTCTGCATAACACAAGTAGTGCCTATATGTAGACTCTCAGTCTCAGCACTCTTCTGCTCTGAGCTAGCTCAAGCCCTCAAGGCTCTACCAGTCTGGAAAACAAGAGGCTAAGAATGAAAATTGTATCTTACTCTATAAACGAATCCTCTCAGAGAGACGATGCACTTCCCTGCTTCTCCAGCGGACAGCGCAACAGGACCCAGACGTGGGTGCGGGGGCAACATTAACACCAAAGAGCCAGTGACGGGTGGGCCGACACTCGTGGTGACACCGGCCGTCCTGGAAGCCCTAACATGACCACATTCGCTCTGAGATAATCCATCTGTCACGCAGAGGACTTGCAGAGCAAGTTCATTGCCGTTTTAACCTTGTACATGTTGTTCCTTCTGCATGTTCCCAGCTTGACTTTGAGACCAGTTCTGATCTGATATGTAACACCGGATGCTTTAAGGCCTTCTTCTGTTGGCAAACAGAAAGACAAAGAACCCTATTACCCTCCCGCAGAAATCTGTGCTACGTCCTAATCTAAACCTCGGCAAAGAATGAAGCTTAGTATTACAGGCTGGTCTGCTGAAGCTATTTGACCGTGTTTGCAACGACTCAAACACAGAAATCCTTATTATAGTTCATTTTGGCATTAGAGGTCCTGACCACACAAATAATTGTGGGGACAAGGACAAGGAGAGCAGCAAATCTACATCTTCTTCCTACAAGGCAAGAGCCGGCTGGGAGTTTACGGTTGGAAGAAGAGGAGTGCCGAAGAGGGGGCCAGCAGCCCCTCCGCCAGAGAAAGGGAGGAAAGAAGAGTGCTGCCTGTTTCATCAGTTCTGCGTTTGGCTCAAGCTCCAGCCATTTATCTTTTATTTTTAAGGGAACAGAAAACATGCTTTCACTGAAAAAGGGGAAGGATGCCCAAAAAGGGATAATCTGCTTTAAATCCTCCCTCCATAATTTTTCACTTAGCTACTAAGAGCTGAACTGACTGAATAAAGTCTACATTTAAGCAAGGTTTCAACCCAAAAGTAGCACTAGTGAAAAGATCAAAAACCAAACCTAAGCTTCTCATAGCATCAGACTTTTGATTTATAAGGACTCTGACAAAAGCTACTGCTGTAGCAGGATTTGCCATGTAATGGAGTTCCAAGAAAAGCTAAAATAAATAAATAAAAAAAAGCACCGACAGCAATTTGGAGCTTGAGTCAGCATCATGCGACTGATGTGGCTCTGCCCACAGGGAGCAGAATAAGAAACTGCATTTCAAACAGAAAAAAAAAAGACCCCCCTCCCAGCAAACGCAGAGCGCCATGCAGCGCTTCGTGTTCAGCACCGTCACCGAGAATCAGGCCAAACTGCAGCCTGCACCTAATCCAAGCGAGGGGAGAGGCAGCTGCCTTTCGGCTGCCCCCGGTTTTCCCAGCGGCAGGCTGAGGCTGCCGGGTGCAGCAAACCCTGCGGCTTCGGGGAGTTTCAACACTGTTCCTTCCTGGCTGAAGGGAGGGTCACAGGCGACACCGTAACGTCAGCAGCCGAGACTGAAGGAGCAACGCTGTTGTGGGCCTGCTCGGGAAACCCTCCCGCTGGCAACGCTGCTCTCGGCAAACGCGACAGATGCTGCTTCTTGTGCGTATTTCAACTGTTCCAATTCAGTTTCAGGAAATTCAACATGAACATTACCCTGCGTACAAAACAGAGTGATATAAGCACTACTCCTTACAGGTCAGCTAAACGCAGTGAATAATTAAACAAATATTTTTTTAATTCTGCTCCTGCCTCTGCAAAATGCTCATGAATCTAATTTTATTCTTCAAGCCTCCAAATCTCTATTTTTAGACTCTACTGTTACGGAGATCTAAAACGGCACAAGTGACCTGCCAAGGAGCAGGTCAAGAACTGCCAAGGAGCACAGCAAGAACATCCTGAGGACTCTCCGAAGGGATTTTGAGGGAACACAGGCAGAACAGAGAAAAATTAGCTCAGTTTTCAGTGAGGCTCTGTTCTGAGCTCAAGCAGAAAGAGAAAGCAGAGGGAGGGTCAAAGCTGCCTCACGCTTCATGCCCTTAGTTGGAATTACTATGCTTTTTAAGTGCCAGAAAACTGTGGTCCTCCACCCTCCATGGGATCCATAATGCTGCGTGCTCCCTTCTGGTTGCTAAAGGACTTTATCCACCTCTTTCTGCACCTCTGCAATGGGCAAGGAGAAGAGATGAGCATGTTGCATTATAGCTTTTTCCTTATCCTTAGAGAGACTTCTGGGGTTAGTGAATGATGACACTACAGAATATATGGAAAGGAAGAGTGATCTGCTGGCACTGAAACATTAATTTTCTGGCAAGTTTTGATGAAAAAATAATGAGAAATACATACGGTCATGGTCATATTAGCCAATATTGACTCTCTTGGACTAGTTACCAGATGAAATCATGCCCTGGAATGCAGTCCACTTTGCCAGAAGCATTATTTCATTCTGTAATTCAAATTTTCAACCCTAGAAACAACCACGTTATGTCTAAGCTGAAAATTCCAGACAAGAGTGTCACATTTTAAGCATGTACTTAAAGTTTTAGTGAAAAAAAAGAAAACCAATAGCTGCTCTGCCTCTTTACCTCGTGCAGTCAGTTTATTCCGATACTCCTTGCAGGGCTGCAAAAGCAAAGGCTAACGCTTTCGGCGCTCTGGCCTGCCTCCAGCGCTGTCCAGCGCCGCGCGTGGCCCATCCCGCCCGGCTGCCACGTTTCCTTCCAAACGAGGCGGCTGCCAGCAGGAGGCCGGTGGGGGACACGCTAGCAAGTGAAGCCATCTTTACCGTGACTCCGAGAAACATCCGAGCTTATCACAAACCCGCTCCCACTCAGCGCAGAAAGCCTTTAAGCCAGGTATTTATCATCAGGCATATTTAACAAACTGTTTCAGCCACGTGCGGAGAAGGAACGGATCCCCAAGCGTGCGCACAGCCCCGGCGCACGCCTGCCCGGGCACCGCCGCCCTGTCCCGTGCCCAGCCTGGCGCACAGCCGCCGCTGCCACTTAGCGAAGACTTCAAAATTAATCGAGTGCCACCTAAAGGTGTAGCGCAGTAATTTATCCCCCAAACCGGCACAGCTATGCAAGGATACACACTTGCACCGGAACAATCTGAGCGGCTAAGAACCAGCTTATCATTTGGCTGATCAATCACGGAATAGAGAAAGATCAGTGAAAACCTGGTGATTCTGTTTTTCTTTAAAGATTGCTGGTAAACTGACTGTGAACCACCTTGCCAACAACAGCAAAATATTTCTGGTCGTGTACCCCGTATGTCAAAGCCTAAAGGTCTGCTAGGTTACTCTGCACCTCTGTGCATAAGCGGGAATACACTCAGGTCTGCAAGTGAGAAAGTCAAGAGGCAAAGAGAGTAATCAGGCTGTAGAAAGATGTGCCAACACATGCCCCCAAAACATCAAGGAGCTCCCCTACACACAAACAAATGTGCTTTAATTCCTGCCTTAATTCAGAATTTTCTCAGACCTCAAACGGCGGTGGGAAGCCCAGCTGCCTCCAGGAGCTGTCTGCTACCGGGACGTGCCGGGGCGAGGGGGGCACCCGGGCAGCCGAGACCTGCGCCCGTTTTGTGCCGTTGGAGGGACAGTCTTCACGTTTCCCTCTCTGTACTGCAATAAAGCACAACACCAAGGCGTTTCATCTCCGCTTGGGTCAGCAGGCTTCCGCTGCACTGCTCGGTACGTCGCAAACAAGCTGCCTTCGACACCGAAAGGGCACAGATTTCCTTGCAGCAAATATATGCATGTATGTTGTAGAGGTGATATGTTCAGAATAGGGAGATAGGGAAGCAGGAGAAAAGGGAGCCAGCAGCAATCTTGCTTATCTGTGACTCGCTGTGTTTGCAGTGCGGGAGAACTGCTATCTGTATCGCTGCGATACGGCCCCCTTCCTCTTGGGATTGCGGTAACCGTCTTCACATGGAAAATAGCTAACAACATGCTACATAGAAAAGAGGTTGCCACAACTGATCCTCAACTGTTCCACTTGAAGAATATTAATCTAATTTGTCCATGATTATCTTTTCAGAAATTGGATCCAGCTGTTCAGTAATCTTCAGTGGGAGGTTAATGAATACTGCTGAGCTTGCAGAACAAAATGTTGAGCTTCAAACAACTCTGGGGTTCATTTTTAATGAAATGTTTTAAATTCTTGGATTTTATCTATTTTGCAAGCTTCAGAAGTAGCCCTAGTGCTCTTTCAAGTTGCTTCCTTGATTTTTTTTCATAAGAAGGAACTCAAACGCATGTGTGAAAATGTATCATATTGTTGCTCTTTTAGCCCAAACAGTATGCAAAAATCAAAGCATTCCTGTCTTGTTTCCATGAAAAATTGATATGGCCCCAATATATCTTTGCAAACGAATAAGACTGCACACAAGAATCTACAATAAGTTCTACTTTTCTGAACATACAGGGGGGGAAATGTAAGAAAAAAAATCTCTAGGAGGCTGGGAGGGTGTGAGGAGCTTTATCAAATATGCCTGACATACTCCTGGCCGACCCTCAGCGCCACTTACAACTAGTGCTGGAAATAGGTGGATTTGGTTTGACCCCAGTACGGCTGTCCTTATCCTTCTCAAGAAATCAGACCACCCTTTCACTAAAGAAGCTTTGCCTCAGTGTCCTTCATGACCAAACTTCCTTTTTCCTCTCGCTTCTCTGTGGTTGCTTTTACAGAGGGGCAGAGACGAGACACATGCATTCAGCGGCCCTGCCCCTGTAAGCAACACCCACGGAAACGTTTTGGCCTTCGCGTCCGCTCAGGCCTTGCCTTGCTGGAGTGTATGTCTGGCAGGGACTTCTACTATTACCCTGTCACCAAGAAAGGAGCATTCAATGGCTTTGTTATTTAGCCCGAATGCAGGGTGCTTAGCACATATATAGGTGCTTGCCAGGTCTGTGACTGATGCCTGTTTTTGTCTTCCACCACCACGATATATTTTTTCCCACTGGAATAAGAGAACAAAGCAGTGTAACCGCCCTTCTGGGCCTGCAGAGCTTTTGGCTTCTTGTCCCGTTCTGCATTCCCTCTTCAATGCCCACGTGCTTCAGCTGCGATGCGCTAAGCGAACACTCGGCAAGGATGGACCCTGGCCCAGGGAACTTCTCACCCTGACACACAACGTGGCACAGCCAGCTCTGCTCTGAAGATGTCAGAACGAACTGTGTCTGAGCCTCCAGGCCAGGCGGTATAGGCTGTATTTCCAAGGAGCCTCCAGTGCGGGTTATTTGGTTTTGCATTTTATGGGTGGCTTCTGCTTCACATCTCTGGTGTGCACCCTGGCTACACAATTCTAGCGCCCCGTGATTTCTCACTGGGGCCTTGTTACTCAACTGTGTATTTACTGTTGATATTTCATCCCGTTCATTCTTCTAAGGAAAGACTGATTAGGGGATGTATTATACACTCTTGACACAACTCTCTTAATTCTATCTTCTCCTTTTCATCTGCATCACCACCTGTGAAGCTCAAAGTGAACTCCGAGGGCAGAGGCCACCTCTGTTATACAAGCAGCATCACTCCCTTGCTCACCTTTGGGACCAGCTCCAGGCATGGCAACAAACTGTTCTGCTGTCCAATCTCACAGGCCATCTTTTCCTGTTGTTGTTTTGCCAGCTTTACGGCCCCACACAACCATTTTGCCAAAGAAGTCAAGAACAGATCAAACTTATGCTCCTATATGTCACTTTTTCATTTTCCAGTGATAGGCATTTATGGAGACCTTTGTGACAATTTTATGCCTCCCCATGTTTATGTCTAAGCAAATGTTAATAGGGTAAGTGTGCTGTCTACTTCCATTGCCGCTTGTTTACTTCTTGCCAAAATAGTTTTGCAAGATCTTAATGCTTTGGGGTCAGCTCTACAGCTCTCTACAGCAGGCTGGTTCTTTTGTGTGTTTATCCCCTAGCTAAACATAGGCAAATACAAAAATGACATACCACCTTTTTGTGGGAAGAAATAAACGGACCTTGAGTCTGGCTTTGCTCTTTTGTTGTATAAAATAACAAAAAGAATATGAAAAAATATGCACTTAGTGCACGGTCCCAGTGACTTTTAGGCAAATCTTAAGCAAATCTGTAGTGCACGAGTAGACATTTATGTTATTCCAGCTCTGGCATTTTTACATTAGTTTACTATCAACAGGAAGCAAACTGTTTGAGAAATGCCAGACAAATGGCTTTGTGAAATATTCCAGCCTTCTAAAGTAATGCTCTTAAGCGGCTAAACTGGCGAAATCTCTTGAATGAAACTAGGCAATAGCTCACCATCAGATGCACTGACAGAAGGACTGCTTCAACCACAAGCAAATCCACCCGCTATCAAGTTAAAAGCAGCACTAGGCTAATTATGAATCCAGGGTAATAATCATGAGTGGAAGCAGAGAGACTTCCTTACGAGTTGTGAAATGCATTGATCCCCCAAGGAGACTCCTCTTCCAGCTCTCTGCACACGCCCGCAGTTGTGTTCACACAGCCTGAAAGCCACCGCCGGCTCTGCGCGCAGGGTTTGTTTGCTGGCTCGCTCACCACTTACTTGTACCCTCTCAACTGCCTTGGAGAAGTAGGTAGAGCCTTCATCACCAACGCCAAAGAGCTGAGTGCAAATTCAGGCTATCCCAACATAAGGTCCAATTTTGAAGGCAGCTTGGCATAGTTGCCTTTGAAAGGTGTAACGCCTCTCACACGCAAAACTCAGGTTTCATGCCATGTCTGGCACGGGCAGCCTGACACCGTGATGGACTGCAAGAATGGAGATTTCTGCATTTGCAGAGGTCAGATTCTTGTAGCCTTTCCATTTAATCTAAGACTGATGGACTGCAACTTTGTGAGAGGACAGGCTTTAGCATATTGCAGCGATTTGCAATGGGAAGCTCTCATTAACTTGCAGGTCCTCTGCCAAATTGAGAAGCCCAGTTAAAAATGCCTGTGTATCTCATTTTCTCCTCCTTTGTAATATTCAGGATATCTGCACCGATTGGTGTAAGAGCATTCTGTACTACAAATTAATTATGAGTAGACTCCAATCTTTCAGTATAATTGCCGGATACAGTGATATTGTAAACATTGGCAAGGACATCACAGGTAGCAAGAGCCTGCTCATATGTAAGGCTTTAAAAAAAATCTTACTGTAAATTGACATTTAACCACTTCATAATGTTAATAAAAGGCTTTATGAGCACTATGTATTTTAAGACCTGCTCTGATATTCAAGAGTAGGCACACACATTTAGAAAGATATAATTTACACTTTGATTCTGAGTACATGTAACACTGTGTAAAAGAGTTGAGCTGTCCTCTATAAATATTTTTGAGGGAACTTCAAAGGCCAGCTGGAATCTCTTCTATGGAAGATGCTCAGACTCTAGGGTTACACTCATGCGGAGGGCTATTCGGCCTGGGAAAGATAACAAACACAGAGCCTATGCTTCCAAGGTCACAGCCTCCCGTCCAGCCTTGAGAGATATTTTTACCTAGGGACTGATCAGTGCCCGACGTAAACGGGGGCACTCCTAATCCAGTTTCCAAGCAACAGCTATCCATATTAAAAAACAAATCCTTGTACAACTTTGTGGACAGTATCTGGCAAGGCCAGCAGAGATACAAAGGAATGAAGACGTGAATGAAGGACCACAGTGACCTATATACGCTCTGGTCATCGTAATATCTCAGCTAATGTTCTTAAAGGGGCTTCTTCATGCCAGGGAGGAAACGCTCTGCTCGAGGCTGGAGGCAAAACTACTCTTCTGCTCCCCAGGGTGAGTCTAACTGGTGCGAAAGGGAGCTCCCGCAGCAGCACTCTCACGGCCGTGCTCCTCAGCTGTGCTGCGTCTAGGTGGACACAGGGTGGCACTCCTGGAGGCAGCACGAGTAGCTCCCCCCATCCCTCCTTGCCCCGAGCTGCTCACTTCCACCCCACAGCACTCCCTTCAGCGGTGCCAGGACAACCGTTTGCTGGGGCTGAATGCTCAGCTAGATCAGGCAATGGGGCCGAGTTAAAAATAACCCAGCTGAGAAGGCAGCCCTAACTGCTCGCTGGCTCCAGGCCAGCCCGCAAAGCCGTGCCCTCGCAGCCCCGGGCAGGAGCAAGCCGCTGCACATGGCACGGCGGAAAGGAGGGGACAGCAAAGACCTGGTGAGCCAACAACACCGCCAACAGTCACATTGCCAAAGCATGCCCTGATCTAAACCCCACACCCTCCAGCCTCATGCAGTTGCACCTGCTTTTTACATATTCAAGAAAAAAAGGACCTCAGTGAAATGCCCCAGGCTGCAAGCAAACTGGTGTCACTGTCTGGACTGTCTCTTGGGGACATCACCTCTAACGCCGAGCTGAGCAGACAGCTCCGGTGAGCCCTGTGGCTCCTCTGTATGGCCATGGCCCACTTGCGGACACTTTCTACAGGGTGGGAGGAAGGTCAAACGTCTCTGAAAACACGGATGTGCCGTGGGGCCACAGTGGGCCCGAGCGCCCATAGCACCCTGCGTGGTGCCTGTTGGGCGGCGAGCAGCCCCGGGTGGCTGCCCTCCCGCACGGGAGATTTCCCCAGAGGGCTCTTCCAGCCTCCCATGGGTTGTATGGGGCAAGGCAAACGGCCTCAGCAGACTCAAAAGCAGACCTGCCGCGCGCAAAGCCACAAGCCCAGTCCTTGCCTCAGTGGCTGATGTGGCTTTTTTCCCCACTCAGAAGTGTGTCTCCTGCTCGCAGTCCCGTCCTGCTCCCCCCACGCTGGGGCTTCCTGCAAAGCCAGCCAAGCTAACGCCACGGCCGCGTTGTAACCATTACCAGGAGGATAGAGATTTTTGGGCAAACGCGAGCATTGAGCTGCTGTAGTGCTACACCCCTTTCTAGATTAGAGAAGAGGGCTGTTAAACAGCTGCTGAGGAGAGACACTCGTAAGGCAGAGAAGACACAGAAGTAGCAGAGTCTGTGAAACCTCCAGAGCTACGAACAGCAGCGCACACCTCTACGCAGCCCGGGCTCCAGCTCTGCCGGCGTTTCGGAGGGCTGCGGAGGCTCCGGCGCAGGGCCCAGAGACACCCCGGGGGCAGGATAACCACCCCGGGGCGGGCAAAGGCACAGCCACCCCCCGGGGAGCTGGGGAATCGCCATCATTACAAGTTTTAAGAACAAGTGAGATGGATACCTGTCAGGAGCAGTTTAGCTAGACTTGCTCCTTCCTGGGGGCAGCAGGAGGCCTGGATGGTCCCTCGTCCTTTCCAGGCCCACCGTCCACAGGGCTGGTGCACGCGGAGCGAGCAAGACGCCCGATTCTAATGCTGTCACTGGCAATGACCTGCTACTTGTCCTTGCAGTTATCAGTGTCTCAGACTGCTCTGCTTGCCATAAAACAGAGATTTAAGCACTTCCTAATTCCTGTGAGCATACAGAGCGTGCACGCACTCGGAGAGAAGGACCTACATGATGTATATCTCCAGCTATACCTGGTTTTATAACCGCTTAGCTACAAAACATACATATATGGTTTCTATAAACAAGAGTGATTCCAGACAATCACGAAGACAGCAGATGAGGATGCAAACTGAAGAGAAGAGCATTAAGCCTGAACATCCCCTAACAATAACTCCAGAGCTGCTAGTCGTGGCTGCTATTTTTAAGGCAGGGACTGTCTACATGTCAGACTAGTCACATTTTTCTTACAATGAAAATGAGTGATTACAGCTCTCAAAGCCAGAAAAAATAACTCACTAACATGACATATTGTAACCATGATACTCCAAAACATCATGTGCATCAGGAGTATCTCCCTTTTGTGCCAGCAAGGGCCAAACAGGTAAAACATAAGCTCTAAAATAAAGGACTACTCTACAGCGTGCTTCATACTGAGGGGATCCACAGGGGAGGGAGACACGTACACGACAGGCTCTCTTCGAAGGCCACCAAGGGCAAACGGAGCCAGCTGCACATTAGAAGTCGCTTTTCCACTAATGACTGGGCACAGTTAAACGAAGCTAAACCGTGCTACGGAATAGGAACAGAAGAACATTTCTCAGACGTACCTCTTTACTCGGCTGTCACTTCAACAAGGCCCCTGCTAAAAGATCAGCTTTAATATTTGTCTTATGTCTTACATATAAAATGTAGTTTACTGAAATATATTCTACATGTAGTAAGCGTACAAAATACAGGACTCATACATAACCACCTCTATTTGGGTTTTCACAAAATGCAGGGTAGCCAAACCTAATAGCTGCTTGTTGAATCCTGTTCATTACATCTCAAAATACGCTTCTGCTCATTGAAGAGGATGTGTAGGCAGATATTGCAGGCACATTCATCAGGGCCAGCTGAAAAACCTGGTGTCCTGCGTGCATCTACATACATTATCTATGACTGTGCAATATCTGAATATGTATAGACAAGTTTTAAACACCATATAATTATTACATGCACACATTTCTGCAGAGATTAGACGTCTGTTCTCAAGAAATGACAGGAAATGACTGGGGAAAATTTATGAAAACTGAAATAATCACCATGCAAATCACCAAAGTGGGTTTGAGATGCAAACGGATTTAATTCATCAATTTGCACAGATTAGGGAAAACTGAAATTCACTGCATTAAGAGCTCCTATTTATTTCTTAAAACCTTTCTTGGCTGGGAGCCATTAGGTACTTGTAAAAGATTAGAATTATTGGTGTTTGATGGGCTCTCCTAAAAGGAACGGAGGGGGAGAAAACGGCAGATTTGAATCATTAGGATCATCTTCTCTTAACTCCCGTATTTTTCAAAAATACACTTTTAAGGGCATAAATAGATGACAAATCGCCAAACTATCACCTAGCGTGGATGCAGGCCGTTTCCACTTCCACTAGGCCCGCTCCCCGGCGACCCCGCTGCAATCCGCAGCGCTGCTCTCCGCTCCCACTGACACACGCCGTCGGCCGAAGGATTCATCTTACAGCTCGTTTTGGTTCGTCCTGACAGGCGAACGCTCAACCAGCCTTCCGCAAACACAAAGCAGCCAGCGCACAGCGCGAGCCTCGCCGCCCCTCGCTTTCAGAGAACGCGCGCGGGCCGAGTTTCTTTGCGGTGAAGGCCGAGGCACGCCGACTGGGAGACACCAGGCCCGAGGCTGCGTGCAAACCCTCCTCCCACCGCATCTGTCCGCACGCCTCAGAAGCGAGCGCCAAACCTGCCCTGCTCTTCTTACGCCAGCCCACCGTGGTTCTGCTCCCGGGCTTCCCCTTTTCCGACGATGCTAACCGTACTAAAAACGCCTCGAAGGGCAGTAAGACCATTCCAGCCTATTTGATTTACAAGATAGGACTTCACCTCCGGTTTTTACTGGGCAAGACATTAGCACCCCAATGCACTTCATTAACTATATATCAGCACTGACTGAAGTTACCAGATTCACAAGTTTGTGGAAAGAAATGCTCATGTTGCTTTGCAGTCTAAAGGAGAAGAAAAGTAGTAATCTCTAGAACAGTTCTAAAACACAAACATATGCCAAAGCAGTAGATTTGTGTTTTTAATGCTAATTATTTTTCAAAATTACATTTATACAGACCTGCTTTATGTTACGCTAGAATGATTTCCTTAATGAGTCTTGAATACTGCTTCTTCACTAAAATCACAACCAATGGAACTTGGAGAAAAACAGAATTTGAAGAGCCCAGTGCTGTAAAAGCTGATTTTAGTAGGCAAGAAGTCTCCTTGTCTCCAGCACGTTTGGAATTGTGCGAGATGAGAGTTACAGCTCATTCCAGCAAAGCTGGCCCAACTCTCATTTCTTACATGATCTTCCCTTTCCATTAATCTGTCAAACTGAAAAATGGTTTAAATTGTTGTTATGTCCACTTACAGGATTTCCTTATGTTGCCAGAATTGCATAAAAGAATTTGAGTGTATGGTATGCCTAGATTAGGACGAAAGCCAGCACATGCCAATATAGCAAATCTAAAAATTCTACTGCGGACAGGGTAAGTGGTATTTTAAGATGTTAGCTTCTCTACAGCTCGCTCATGCATCTATGATGCATTAAAATACACCATTTATGCTAGCTATACAGGCACTAAAACAGAACTCGTCCAAAAATCTTGGAGAGACAAAATGTATTTATCAGGAGTAGCATTAGCTATAAACACATGGCTGCTTAGTCACAGTATTCTGCAAAATTTAAACGTATGTTAGCTTTTCCTCCTTGTTTTATAATTTATATCAGGTACTAAAACGTGACTAAGGTATAACTGAAACTTGTATGGATCTTTAAGGGATGGGATGGAAGAAAGTATGTGAAGAGAATATTTGGCAGTAATGCACGGGGCATTCAGCATTAATCAAATAAGGACCCACTCTGTGCAATTTCTTGTACTGCTGGAGGCTCAAACCGGCAGCTCTTCTAGAGACAGACAGGACTGAAGCATCCGTGTACATTTTATCAGACCAGCCAGGAACATCGAGCGTGAAGGAATCTTGCATGAATTAAAGAGATGTTTTCTTTCTTACCCTGAGAAGTTGCAAAGGAAGCACATGGGGCTTGTACTCTGTAGGATGAATGAGCAAAGCTGAAATGATTGGGTTTTCTGAGATTTTCTTTTTTGTTTTACTAAGTTTTCTTTCCTGCTTCTTATTTACAATACCAAGTTATAATTTGCCTACCCTGAAAGACCATACTAATCTGAGAAATTATGACAGTAAAAGAATCATGAGAATGAAAGCCAAGCAACTGAGATAAGACCTTTCAGTTCAGGATCTCTGAAAGCTCTAGCATTTCATTTTAAATTCCAATAGCTAATGAGCATTTTCCAGAAGGGATGTCCTCGTTAGCAATTCAATAGCTCTACTCTTTCAATTAACAAGTAGGATCACACTCATGCTGAAATACCTAGGAGCGAAAATGGGTACATGCCCAGAGCACAAGAACATCCTTTGAAAAGGTCACTTGTAAAAGACATTCCAGAATGCAATATAGGACAACTATGTTATCTTCCCCCAAGAGCTGAGCATGTTTTAACTCTGTTTCTATATAGCTCTGGGGAAAGGAACAGGCATTATTTTTCCCCTCAGCTCTGCAGAAGCCTGCATGTTGTACTTAACGCTTGGTATACAGGTACTCTTGTTTTAGGGCATGCAGAGCACCCAAGTTCATTCTAACTTATTACTTATTTAACTTAATTATTTATTCTAACTGCTTATGCTGGGAACACTGGCTTCCCGTGCCTGGACTCGCCTGAATGTGACACAAAGCCTGTGACACAGAAGCCGACCTCTCTCTGTTAACAACATAAAAAGCTTGAAAGTTAGCTGCTCTGCTGTTATTGCAGCTGTGATGGTCCGAAGATAGCATTAGCCCAGATTCAGAGTGAATCAGTATGAATATTCATCACTCTGTTCAAGCATCTTCAAAACCAGGGGCATTTTGGAAAATGCTCAATGAAATAAAATTCAATCAAGGCTGATTTTATCAATTACGATGAGCCTTGGAAGGCGCCGGCTGTGCCGTTGGGCAGCCCCGCGGGGGAAGGCGCAGGTTAGCTGCGGCAGGGCGGCCGGCCCCGGCAGGCCAGCGGAGGCGGGCGCTGCGCCCGGTCCCCAGCTGCCAGCCCTCGCCTTTGGCGCTCGCCCTGCTCCGCAGCCTGCTGCAGCCTCGGCCTCCTGCTGCCCTTCGCAGCAGGACGCCGTACCTTCCTGCTGAAATCTGGCTTTCCATCTGTTTTTACCTTTTTGTTTTCTCCCTGACAAAAACGTCAGCATAGTTATTAACATTTGGCAGGCGGCAGGGACGACTTGTGGGTTTCCCGCTTGCCCTCCCAGCTAGATCCCAGCTACTCTAAAAAATATGTATTTTTATTGCTGCTTAAATCCCCTTGCACAAACTCCATTTAGCACACCACGCTGATAACATTAAAAACTATTAACAGCAGTAGTTCAAGGTAAAAGTTTGCTGTGCACTTCAACTCCTCTGCTCTAAAATTACGGCAGGAGAAGAAAAGAAACCCGTCCTTCCGTTGGAGGGAGACGTCAGTAAGGTTGGGTGGCACAGGGCCTTTCCGTTTCAGCTATTACCTGTGTGCTGAAGTTCATTTCTATAAGCTGTCACAGCAGATAACGTAGGAGCACGCAAAGGAAACAACCACGGTGTTGTGAAACTCCACAGCTTTCAGAAAGGCTACAGGCACGGGAAGGACCGTGTGTAGCTAGATCACAGCTTAAGAAGAAAAGAGCCTAAGGCTTGTGAAACAGTGTTTCACTTGCAGGAGATGGACCTCCCGCAGCAGAAAGCGGTGACACCCAGTTGCTGCCCATACCCTGCTCTTGCCAAAGTGCTGTTACTTCTCCGAGCGACAACAAATAAGAACAAACTGGGAGATGATGAGGGGGTGTTAGCTTACACTGGGACAACCTATTAGTTCATTATATAAGGCTCGGTAAGGTTGTTTTTGTTCATCTTAGAACAGCTGAAACAGAGAATAAAGAGTAAGCGAAGGTTTTCTGGATTTGAGAACCCTTTCACCTTGCAGTCTGCACACTCGTTTGCCTGCTTTCCACTCTGAAATGTGGGATAAATTTGCCTAATTCAGAAAAATGAACCCATTGAAAACAGCATCCACAGGACTAAAGCCGAAGGGCCCTTGTGCCTCACGTGGGTCCCTCCGCCACCGTATGAACTCGTCACACGCCAGGCGGGGGACGTGGCTCGCCAAGCTGCCCGCCGGCACCGCGGAGGGTCGGGGGAAAGCCTGCAGCATGGGAAGCCGGACGGGCAGGCCCTCTTCACGCCGAGTGAAAGAGCCTGGAAGAAGCCGGTAGAGCTTCCCCTTTGCTTCTCCTCAGGAAGAACAAGACAAAGCACCACATTTATTAGTCGTCCCTCTGCCAAACCGTGACATGCAAACAGTCACACTGGGGGAAGCAAGGCCTTGCCAGCAAACTCCCTGTCGCCGGTTTTTCTGTTCTGCAAAGAAAGCATGTGCATTCGTGCATACGTGTGTGCATGCACTTGGATGGGGAAAGAAGATGAAGTAATGATTTCCTCCCCCCACAGGCCAATTAACATTCCCTTGGAGGTTTTTAATTAAACTGAATGTCTGCCCAACAAAGAAGGCAAGTCTGGGAGGTTGCCATCACACCTCCTTAAAAAACACATACAGACACACCTCCCAGATAAAGGCTATTTATTATCTACTCAAGAGACTTTCAGGGATTCATTCCCCTCTTTTGGCCTCACTATGGCCAAAGAGTCCTTTTCTTATCTGTCTGACAGGTCCATACAATGCTTAATTGACTTGCCTGGGGTCTTGCTTTTTATTTCTTTGGGGGAAGCAGGGACTAGGGGTGGTGATGGAGAGAGATCCAGTCCTTTTTGCTTGCAATGAAAAGACTCCCATAATAATGCCATCCATTTGCAACTTTGACCCCCTAGGAGATACTGTGTGGACAATTGTTTTCCTCCTAAAGGTAGCGGGAGCTCCGGAAAACACAGTACTGAATTCTGAACTGCTTTGGTTTTTGTTTTCTATTGCTATTAAAAAAATACAGCATTCAACAGCCACTTATGCTGAAGCTGGATTCCACAAAGACCAAAACCTTCAAATGGGTCAAGACAAGGCTGCAGAAACATCTGTGGCAAGTAAGAAAGTTCCAGAGAAGTCACCTACTGTGGAAAACCCGTAAGTCCAAGCCATAAAATATGGGCCTAAATATGGCTAAGATGGGTACTGACGGCTCATGGGACTTCAGTTATGAACCCCAAAGCACTTCACACACAAGTGTATTTATCAGTGTTGTTATAAGACTAGGAGATATGCACCTTCCACCCAAAGAGCTTGGGTCTAATGACAAATCTCACCAGCAGCACTGGATGGCAGCATGGACTCTGGGAACGTGCTTACCTGAGAGGAGCTGAGCTGATCCAACAGCCTGTGGCTGCCAGCAGGAGCGATGTTGTCCTTCTCTCACCGCTTCAGGACACATGGTGTTGCCCACTGTTTTGGCCCAGCTCTGGCACTCAGCTGATGTCTCAGTGAGCCAAGTCAGCTCATAAAGCTTTTATGCTTGAAAGCACATAAAGTTAGCATACAATTTGCACCCCCAGTTTTTCTTCAATATTAGTTTTCTGCCAGTGCAGTGAGGCCAATCCACTCACCAAGGTGTCAATCACATCCCAAAGCCATGGCAAAGGAAAAAAGGTATGCATGGAGCAGAGAAGGGAAGACAGACCACTGTGTTTGCCCCTTTCAGCAGGTATTGTGATTTCAGCTCTGACTTTCCGTAAGTGCATCCCAAGAAGCAAAGTGGGAAAGGGCAGTGGGCAGGATTTTAATACACTACTTTCACATGGAAGAGCACTGCAACGCATCTTCCTTAGTGAGTAAATACATCAATAAGCTTCCCTAACCAGTTTACCACCACAGCAATCTTACTCAACGCTTTGCCATAGATCTAGTCTCAATGGCTGTGCTTGAGAATATATAAAATGACCAAAGCTGGCTTCAATCCCTGCAGAGCAGGTAGCTGCCTGGCAGACTGCCGTGGGCAGCCCAACAGCCCAGCGAGGGCCCCGAGGCCGCATGTACGCACCCTGGCCCTGCCTGTTCCTGTGTCCCCCTCACCTCCAACACCTGGTGCAGCAGGGAGCAGCAAGACGTTGCCTTTGGATTGGACAGAGAGCCACGCTGCTGAGCGTGCAAACCTTACCAGGGCCAGGTCGGGGAAGAAGTGAGGAGCGGACGAGATTTCAAGCCTTTGCCTTAGTTTGCTGCTGCCATAGCCAGAGCTTGGTGAACGTGCTGAACTTGGTGAAATCTGTGTTACTAGAAATCTGCTTCTCTTTCGTATGGGTGGAGAGAAGTGCCAATCCTGCTTGATGGGACTGGAGATGGGGAGCAGCCTGTGAAATGTGCATGTTGCCCCAATAAATGATTTTGTCTTTGACACTGTGGCAGTGAAATTCAGTTTTGTGTAACCTGCTTAAAGGCTCTCAGCTTTCTACATGATGATCCATCTTTCCTGATGGATTTATGAGAGCTACGGTGGGGATAGAAATGATGCAGTGGGGGAGAGCTGGAGGGAGCCTTCCCCTTTTTACCCCTCACAGCTGTGGAGCAGCATTTTGGAGGGGTTGTGGACAGGAAAGGGAGTGAGCCCTGAGTTGCTACATGGAAAGTGACAGCAGAGCACTTGCCCTCTGTGACCATCTGAGATTCATGGGACCTCCTCAGGCTGGGTGCGGTCTGCACACACTGCTAGTTGTATGGAACAAAGTGCAGGAAATTCTCCAAAGGAAAACAGGGAAATGTGGTTTCTTATATCAATCTAAAGTTCAGGGAAGTGGCCTTTAATTAGCAGTTTATATTGCAGAGTAAGAAACTGTCCCTAGGACTTGCGTTCACTAAATACACTTAGTGTCTATTTGTTGTATTAAAATCAATTTCCATAATTAGATAACAAAAAAGAGAAAACTAAGAGAGACAGGAACTGTCTGAGTGCATGCTAGAATAACATCCAGATAATGTAATAAAAATGAAAGGAAATCTGCAATTAAGGATTAAGGCATTCCATAAAACATTTTGCTAATTTGACAGCTTAGTACCTCTCCTATCTTTTATTCTGAAATTAAAAGATGTTGCTTTTGCATCCCATCACTACTCTGCCTGCCTTCGACGCTGCTGCCACGCAGACAGCAGCATGTGCCCAGGATGCTGGGTCTCTGGCCCGAGCGCGCAGCTGCATGCTGTACGCATATGCAGTGCGGTACGTTCCCAAGGAATCGGCATACAGCAGAGGCTTTGTAAAGGCCCCCATCCTCGCAGAGTATTTTGCACAATCTAAAGGCAGACAAAGCACGTTGAATTCTTCAGGTGAAAGTATTCAGATGAAAAGAATAATTATACACATAATTAACGAACAAGTTAATTTCAGTAGATAAATTCATTATATATTATATGTTTATATATTAATATATTATAATTAATTCCTTGTAGGCCTAATGCTGGCTTGGCCTGGAACCAAAGCAGCTGTCTTGGGGGATTCTCTGCATGGTACTGCCTCTTAAATACACTAGAAGCAGACACTTATCCACTTTTAGGCCTTTTATAATGTTTGCATGGACAAAAATAGAGAAAGAAGCAAAGACGGGAGGCATGGGGAGAAGAGAATAAAAACAAAAAAGGAAATGCAGCCTGGAAGTCAGGAAAAGCGAGCTTCCCGCAGCACAGCTCCAGGGGTGCTTTCTAAGTCTCTCAATAGCGATTCAGAGAGCCAACGCTTACTGGAGGGAACCAGGCTAAAGAGATTATCTGAGTTTGCAATTGTATATTGGTTTGGTTATTTTACATTCAGCTTCTGATGTCCATTTCTATTCCAGAGACAGAGCTAAAAAGCTTGGCTTTGTTTGCTCCAGCTCAGAAAGGGGGAAGCGGGGAGGCAGCTTTTATCAATACTGCAATGCAAAAAAGTCCATGCTCTCGCCAGCGTTATTTTTCTAACTTGGCCATTGTCTGCTGACATATCAAAGCTACAATTTTCCAAATAAATCTGCAATTTTCAAAATGGTTTCCAGTGTCCACTTGACGGGATGTTGCGGTATTTCACAGTGATCTACGGGGACCAAGCATTCTGCATGAGCAAAAATTCCCATTATTTAACCTTTTAAGTTGCACCTTGACCTGGCCTGGGGCGATGGGAGAGTGCAAAGACCCAGCTTCGGCAAAAGCAAGTACTTCAAAGAGAGTCAAAAAGATCTTTACAGAGAGTGTAGCAAAAAATACAGTAATTAAATAAAAAATAATTGCTAGTTTTGCATCAAGTACTTATGTAGCACTGTATGCATAAACTTATCAGAAAAGAAGGAATCTTAACACCAAAAATATTTAAACTCTCAAACCTTAAGAAACACTAACAGATTATCCAGCCTGTTACAAATAATCATCACTCAAGTTTAAGAAAATAAGTTGCTCAAGAAGAAAGGATCTTGCTATAGCTGGAGCTAAGAACTGCCTCCCTGCAAAAAGACCGCAGTGTCGGAGAAGCCTCCTCTCTCACCGTCTGCACACCGACACCCATCTGCACTAAGTGCATGCACCAAGGGGATATTCCTAACTTTATCGCCTTGTCTCCAGGTGGATCAGACCTTTCTTTATTCTGATGTTGTGATTCTGTGGTTGACTTAACTTGCCTGAGCTTTCATCCTGTGGTTAAAATAGTCCTATCAGAGGCAGCAGGGTTCACCGTTTCTATAGCCTCTCACTATTTCCAGCTCTGGCTTACTCCTCCCAAATGCCTCTATTTATAAAGCATAAAACTCATATCTCATATAAACTCATATAAAACTCAAAACTCATATAAAGCATTGAAAACCCTATTAAGAAGGTCTCCAATCTCTAGCAACATTATTATAAACCTCTGTCCTTCGCAGATCCTTCGTTCTTGCTCAGCAGGATGGGACCTGTCTATTTTGGTCTGTGTCTGTCCAACCCCGTGTGCAGAAGGCCTGGCATGTAGCTGGAAATGCTAGGTATTACTAAATGCCTACGTTATTTTTCCTATCATTCAGAGCTGTCAAAATATTTTCAAGTATGTAAAATAGCATTACTAGGGCAATGGATTTCGTGGACTATCCTGTCACATTGTTTTATATAAAAGGATTAAATTAGTGCAAGCTGACTCTGTCAATGAGATGTTAGTCTGCAAGCCGCATCCATATGTATTACAGAGCACAGTGAGATACAGAGAGAGATTAAGGTCACGTTGAATAAACAAGCATAAGCCTGGAGTCCCTAAACCTCTCTGAGTCTATGAATTTGGCTACTTACGACATTGCAAAGAGAAGCAGCTGTGTAAGAACCAGCCGACACTGGGAAAGATGGGCACAGCCCCAAATGCAGCACCGAGAGCACCCACAGGCTGTAGGTGATGCTTTCACCTGGCCGCCGGTGTCCCTGGCATGTTCTGGTCGGCCCGCAGCAGGACACGGTGTGCTCGTCTCGCAGGACAGCCCCCAAACCCGGCTCTGAGCGGCGGTGCTGAAGGAGGGCTAAGCAAGGGCTGCAGCTGGCCTGGCTGACTCTCAGGTATGCAATCCAGCCGGGTCTTTGCAACCCCTTGCTTAGCATTTGACTGAAAATGGGCCCGCGACGAGAACTACTTGGTTAACACTCAACCACCGACAAGGTTTAAAAAGAAGCAAGCACCACAAGATACAGCAAAACCAGCTGCCAGCTTTTCCTCCTAGAGAGCTCACCATTCATTCACCGGGCAGCAGAGACGCGATCTGGAGCTGCAGTTACCCTTAGACAGGAGCAGGTAGGAGCCAAGCCTCTCGCGAGCGCGCTCGGAAAGGCAGCCTTCCGCCCGAGCCCAAGGCTCTGCACGCGGCAGGCTCCTAATGAAAGCCGTTTTCAGTCAGAGCCCTCCGCTCCCAGCTACAGCAGCAAATCAAACCGTAAGACGCAACTGTGAGACACCAGGGTTCATTAGTTCTGCTGCTCACAGAATGATTTACGTGCAAAAGCACTTAGTTTAGGACCAGACTTTTTACATGCATAACGTCCTCTAATACTACCCCGATAGCCTCTCCTGAAAATTACAACGTAGCACTGCATCTTCTGTACCATACAGGAAAAAATATTAACTTCCGCTGAAGCCGCTCTCTCTGGAATCTGAATTTCATGGAAGTGGCAGGGCCTCCTCGGCCGAGACGGCACTGGGTGCGGGTTAAGCACTGCACCACAGCATGGTGTGTCAGACAAAACTGAACGAGACTCTTGCAGCTCGATTAGTTTTGTATCTTTCGCTATACCTGCAATTAAAAAATAAATGTAGTCCAGCAACACGCTACACACTAATTGGAGCCTTGCCTTTTTTATTTTAAGACAACATACTGCATTTCCTTCGTTTCTGTCAGGAAATTTCCAATCTTAAATCGTACATCTGCTGAAGTTAATAAATCTCCTTGTGTTCTCCTGCTCTGCTCCTTATTTCTCTTTCTCTCGCTGTGCTCATGCATGTTCAGCGAGCAGTGCCATTATTATTTATGACACCACTAACACTCTTGCCTGTTCAGACACTTTTATGACTTGTGGCCACATTTCAAAGCACAATGTTAAGGGACTTAATAGCTGTGGCAGAAAATTTCTTAGAAATCACATACGTGTCAGCTTAATATTTTAATCATTCTCTCTTTTGGATACAATGTTTTGCCCTCCAGGGTTTGCCAGGTTAGCGCATACTGATACATATTTCAACAACCCTTTGCCCCAGGAAGGCTTCCCCGAGATTTATGGGAGGGCAGTGCAACATCCAGAGGCCTGGGGCGCTCCGAGCGAGGGCAGGGCCGGGCAGCAATCTTGCATTGTGATTTGCATCCTTTTCCCCTGCTTTTGGTCACCTCCTGCTGCACAGAAACAGCTAACACACCTGACTGAGCCCCTCAGATCCGAACAACTCGGCAGATCTATTATTTATCAAAATGCAGAGAGCGCAGTTGTTCGGGGTCTTGTTCCCATTCCCAGCACCCAGCTTGCAGCCGGTGTTGCTGAGGGGACAGGACCCAGGCAGTCCTAAACCAGGGGGTTAATTCCCATGGAATTAACCTTAGGAGGTGCTGGCAGCGTGGGCACGGAGGGAGGAGGTGGCAGACGGGGACATGGAAGACGACGCGGGGCAGGCTGGGACTCCTGATATGCCACAGGAACCCATTTCAAGGACTTCTGATTCCGCATGCATCTCCATTGCTTATTAAGACACTAAAATAAAAGTAGACTGGGACTAAAATGCACAGCTGAAGTGGGATGCTGTGGAACTGCAGGCAGGGCCCCAGCTTCACCCCTCCGCTGCTGTCTGGCTGCTTCCGTGCAGCGGAGTCGCAGGGTGTTTTCATAAAGTGCCCTCCAAGAGGCGACTGCAGCTGTGGAAAGCCTCAAGATCCTGACCACATACCCCAACTACTGCCCTCAAAAAAAGTGAAGGCATGGCTCAGACTATACCATGATCTGCTAGATGATGGGGGCTGCTCCTCAAAGGTAACCAGAATACCACTGAGCTGCTGATGAAGAGAAGCAGCCAAAAAACTATTATTAGCTTTTTTAATCTCTTAAAAATAAAACCTGCACCAGAATTAAAATAAAATATGCAAGTAGGATAACTATGTCTCTGGAGCCTTGGGACTCACTTGAACACATGCTCTGGTATCTAAACAAAGACTAGCCTCAAGCAGGAGCCCGAGCCCGAGAAACGCCCACAGGAGAGCAGACAAGCATGCTAGGGCAGGCCCCATTTGGAGAAGACTTTTCCAGAAACTAGCTCCTGGGGCTGCATTTTAACCAAAAATGATGACAAAAACTTCCACTCACAAAGATATTTTCTGCCTCAGGATGCAAACACATCTGTCTGCAAGTTCCCTTGACTATCAAAGCCCAAACCTGCTGCCTCTTTCCACCGCAGGGTCCACTGCAAACTCACATTTCATAGGAGCACTTAAGAGACAACCTCCTAAGTAAGAAGCCAACATACCACTTCCTTCAAAATTAAAGTAAGACACGCTTCAGAAGAAGAATAAACAAAATTGAAAGGGCACTGTCTAAGTATTAGCGATAAAAGAGGTCTCTGTTTTACCTACCTTGTATTTATAACATCCCTCAAGTTAAAAAAAATACTGCAAGTATATCATAATGACGACTATTGCTTCCTTGGGTCCTTGCACGCCAGCCTCCCTCTGTAATTACTGATCCTACATGTAAAGGAGAAGCTGCCGCAGCAGCCAGAGCCTCTCGCCTCCCTGCGGCGTGCGCGCAGCACCTGGCACAGTCAGAGGCTGCTTCGGCAGCGGCGGCTCCCGAGCAGCACTGCACAGGGGCTGAAGCACGTGCCAGAGTACCGCAACACGCGTAAGCACGCGCCTCGCTGTCTTCCTGACTCAGAACCACTCGTGCTATAAGAATGAATACAGCAAAAATAATGCAATCGGTTCTCTGTACTTGTGACATTGGGAACGTACAATTAACGCTGCAGACTGAATGATTATTCCTCAAAGGTGAGGACGAGCTGGGGGCACGGACTAGCAAAGGCTCTGAAAGAAGGAATGAAGCCCCAAACCAGTGCCCTTTTTGGGTCTAGCATGGAGGTGGCATTTAGCATCCGTGTGATGCAAATACCACTCTGATGTTTAACATGACAGAGAAGGGCCTTCCGGTCTCCCCAGGCAAACCAGAGAAGCACCTCCAGCCCTGAAGGGACGGGGAAAGGAGGATTGCGCCAGCCCTCAAAAAACCATCAGAGGGGGGCCCTCCGTCAGGGCTGCTCTCCACGCTGCCTGCAGCCCTTACAGAGAACGCTGCGGGGGGAAAAAAGGAAAAGCTCTTCGAGCAGAAGGAATCAAAGCCATGGGGCACTGCACGACAGGCTCCCTCGCGCCGGAGGGAAGCCTGCCACTCCCGCTCGCATCGCAGCTCTGCCCTTCCCCTGCGCCGCCTCCGAGACCAGACACCTCTGCCACCTCCACCTCGACGCGCAGGAACCATCTCTGCCAACAAACTGACAGCGAATTTCAGTCTTAATAATCATCCTGCCCTGCACTTCAGCCTGATCCGCATCCCAGAGGGAAGATTAATCCGCTAAGCCTCTCAGCTCCCAGAAACGATACTTAGAGGCAAACAACTATCCCCAGTCATTCCCCTCCTCAGATGATAATCAGAAAAATGTCCGTATTTGGCTCGCTACGACGAGCCGATTTCGAACCTCCCAAGGAGCACGAGCTTGTCGGCTGCAGGGCTGACGCTGCGGGCCCCCGCGCGCCCGAGAGGGGTGGCAGCGGGGCGACGGCGGGCCGGCGAGCTCCGCGGGCCGCGCCAGGCCTCGGGCGGCTCCGGCGCGGCGCGAGGAGGTGCCAGGCGCCGCAGCCCTCTGGCTCCTTTCCTCTGCCAGGCAGTACGATTACCGGCGCTGCTCCGCTCGGCCTCCGCGCGCCCCTCGCTGTCGATGCCGTCTTCCGATTCGCAAAGCGACAAGCGGATACGCAGACGTCACGGACGTCTTGGCACCTCCACGAAGCACAGGCCAGTGACGATTAATGCTGAAGCCAGATTACTTGTTAAGAAGCCAGCTAAAGCTTTTCCGATAAAGAAATCAAGTCCTTTAAAGCTCCACCTTGCCACTCTTGTTTAAAATAAGTATTTTGTAGAAGGATGAGAAAAGCAGTGAATAAAGACATGAAACATTATGGTCACAGCATTTAAGTAAGAATTGGGTATCATTTTTTCTTTGTTTTTTAAG
This sequence comes from Rhea pennata, assembly GCF_028389875.1. Taxonomy (NCBI): domain Eukaryota; kingdom Metazoa; phylum Chordata; class Aves; order Rheiformes; family Rheidae; genus Rhea; species Rhea pennata. The sequence goes on along the minus strand of NC_084671.1, from coordinate 25,949,780 downwards.
TAAGTTCTCCACTTTGAAGGCATTTCTCTATAAACTGTACTTAATCCTACAAACTTTACATTTGTTTTTATTTAGACTGTAAACCATTTGAATGGTGGACCATAATTTTTTATGTATTTATACTTCATACTACAAAGGTACCCCAGCACTGGAACAGTAAATTATACATTTTTATATGCATATTAATATAAATGATTTCTGGCTGAGGAAAATTGTTCTTTAGTATTTTATTCTCTCCTGGAATCAAAGGAGGCTGGAGGAAAAAAGGATAGGTAATTAAATATATGCCACACAAACAGCCTGTGATGGACTGTGGGCACTTCACATTAAGCAAGAGGCTATTCAGAGCTGTGATATAAAGGAGGCAGCAGTGGAAACCAGAAGTAGCCCTGCAGGGAGAAGAAATAACTTGTCTGGCCCAGCAAGCCATTCGCCAGGTCGGGAGCCAAGGCGGACAGAAAGCTGTCCAGCTTCGAGCAGACTGCCCGGGAGCGGTGTCCTCTTCAGCCTCGGCAGGGCTCCCTCCGGAGGCGGCCTCAGACGCACGGTGTGCCGGGCCAAAGTGAGCACGCGTTTCTGGGAGCGAAGGTGGAACAGAAGTGCAAAGCTAGCTCAGGACTTCAGGTAAAGGTAATTTGGTTGTTCAGCCTACCGTAAATACTGTAAATTTAGAGTAATAGTACTGTAGATTTAGAGTATATGTGCTGTTTTATTCCAGATTCAGGTATTTGTCCAGATCTTCCCCCACAGCTGAAGGTCATCACTATACTGGCTACTGTTTCTAGGAGATTCAGCAAACACAACATCTACACATGACCAAAAATTTGGAGAAAGCCATGTGCTCCATCTGACATGCAGGAAGCCCTAGGAAGAAGCTGTACGCCCATCATTGCAGCAAAACAACAACAACAAAATGGTGGACATACATAAGAAGGATAAGAACAGAAAGAGAATTTATTGCTAACGTTTAATTATTTGACAGCTAAGTGAGCTGGCATGCTGCACAGACATAACAAGTCTTCCCCAAAATGTCTGTGAAAAGAAACACTTTTCTTACGGCAGTTCTACATTTTGTTCTCACTCTTCTGGCAAAGTGCTTAAAAAGTTTGGGGATCATATACTGTCTGCAGGGCTCAGAGCACACAAGTCGGGCAGGTCATTCAAGAAAACTGTGAACTCACAATTTGCTCTAATTAATTCATTTCTTTGTAAACCACTCTGAGGAGCCTTGATTACTTCAACACCTTCCTAATCCTGCTCTCAGGCAGATTTCACAAACTCACACCTACATTTTGTAGTCTTAACAGTGATCCATTTTACAGAGACCTGGTTAATTTCTAACACATTCTCCCACTCAAATTTGCCTCTTTCAAGGATAAGAAATAAAATAAAAGGGCTGTGCTGTAACTAATCCTTCTACCCTTCAAAAAATAAAACTCAGCTCAGCAAGTTCCATATAACTAATGGTAAAAAACCATAAGCCTGGAACAACCGAGTTAAACAGAAGATTTTATAACAAGCCCTTGGCTCTCCAGTGTTGAAATTCAGCTACACAGGAGGGCTCCTTTCTTCTCCTGGCTCTGCTGACGGCTTTCTTCATAAAGTTTGGTGACAGGACTAATTCTGTGTAACCAAAGTGTGCTAATTGAAATGCAACCCATCATTTTCTTCTAAGTGATTCGTTCTTAATATCTGTTCTGCACCAGGGTTTTGATACTTAGATGCACCCACTGTGCCATTGGGAGGAAGGAAAAAACCTGTTAGCTATAGCAGAGATGATGAAAAGCAGAGAAATCAAAGGGGAAAGGAGACAGAAGGGCTCCTCTCTTTAGTCAAGGCCCTCCATACTCCCCAGGACTCTCCAAAGCTGGGCCGGCACAGGCAAGTTGGCACTCGGGGCCCTGAAGGAACAGCCTGGCGTTTTGGCATGAGGCTTGGAAAGGAGCCTGAGTTTGGATCCCATGCCTGCGCTCCAGCTGACACCTGACTTTGGACGGAGCTCAGCAGGAAGCAAGGCATCTGGAAAGAAGCCTGCGATTCCTTATCTAGGGAACAATGAGAAGCTAATACAGCAGCCTAAATGAGACATGACTCAATTAATGAGAGCTGATGGGGCTAATGGCTAAACAGATGGTATTCCTAAAAAAGACAAGGGAGGGGGAATAGAGCTGTGGCAATCAACCTGCTGCAGCTTACAGGGCAACTCTCTACGCTGTCTCTTGCAGAGCATCAAAACCAGAGAAAAAAAGAACGCTGTTTGCCTCAGATGCAATACAGGGAAATTAAAAAAAAATGTTAGCCTGCATACTTCGACCAAGACATCATACCCCTTGGTCCTGCAAGTAGAAAATTATTCTATTAAAAAAGGCTCCTACTACACTCACCAATAGGCTGGTAGGAATTTTTCTAGAAACATGATTTCTATCTCTAGCTCCACTCATTCTTCTTTTTTTGATACATCACAGCAAAGACATCTTGCCAAAGTCTCTGCAAGATCCAAGTGCTTAGAACTGGGACACTGCTTGAACTGAAGGAGCTTCTAACTGCAGAGCACCGTATCGTGTTGTTTTGAGCATATTTGTATAATGAAAACTCAGGGACAGGAGGACTGTGCTCACTGAAGACACTGTGGCACATTCCTGGGGCAGCCTCGTGAAGGTTTGACTGGGTTTGATCCCACTTACTGTTGTAGCTCTGATGAGATTACAGGTCAGACGTTCTGGGCCATTGGATTGTCAAGGCGAGTCAACATTAGGCGTAAGGAGAGGCCTCGCTCCTTCTGATGATACGTCAACTCCAATTACATTTGTGACATTTTATCACAGGCCCGAGAAAACGTAATGAGCACAAGTCTGCAAACCTGAACAAAATGCAGCGCTTCTAGCTCTAGCTAGCAGCCTCCTTCTCAGCATTACCAGCTATTCTTCGATTAAGCTGGTGTGATCAATACACATGGTGCTGCTAAAGCTTCCTGCGGATTAAATACGCCCCTGCAGCTGGTCTGTCCTGAGGACAGGTTCTGCTACACCGGACCCCTCTGGGGGCGCTGCTGGCAGGAGGGCTGCCTCGTCCTGCGCAGCGGGGCCTGCGACTCGCAGCGGAGTCTGCTCCGCCGCGGGCTCGGGATTTCCTCCCGTACTCCCTGAGCTAGCACGCAGCCGTCTCCCCCACCGCCGACAGCCGCAGGCAGCAAGCATTAGAGGCACAGTCACACCTTCTCAGGTTGTTGTCATTTACAAAAAGGCCCAAGGAAAACAAAAAGGGAAATAAATTAATAAAACGAAAATTTATATTCCCGAACCTGTACAAATGTCTTTCCCGAAATGGTAGTGCCCCTCTTCCTACTTACTGGCATCTCTTGATTTGGCACCCAAAGGTGTTACTTTTCACGCAGGTCTCAGCCCTGCCATCAGAGGGCACCTTTCCGCGACAAACCGCAGCCCAGAGGAGTCCGTTCCCAGAAAACTCTCAACCACCAATAAACCTTTTCCATTACACTGAAGTATTTTTTCCGAAGATGAATGTTAGCATTAGTTAACTGTTAAGTTCTGGCCAAAAAGCACAAGGTGTTTTTCTCCCTCTAACTGGACGCTTTTGGGCATAGTACTTTCGTGAGACTTACAGCTGGGCCATATAATAACATTTTCTCAAGGAGGATTTGAACAGCTGCCATCCATCCTAATTTCCACATACAATCATTTTGATATGCTTCATGCTAAAGGCAGCCTCTGACATGAAGCTGTTTTGAAGGCAACTGGCCCCAGAGATTGCCACTAACGTATCTGACACGGTCATGAATAATTTTAGGGTTAAAAGGTGGGAGAGGGCTGCTCCTCACCATCCAGATAATCTGCTGGGAGCATGAGCTGCTTCGGAGAGAGAGGTAAGATTGTGCCCTCTCAGCTCTGACCTGTGGGGCGAGATTACTGGGGAATTTAGAGCAGGAATTCAGCCCAGGTTAGTAATCCCCAGTGCTGAATCTGAGGCTCCTCTTTCAACTGGAGAAAAGAAAGAAACAGCAGTGTTTATGCGTCTTGGCTTCTTTCTGACAAAATGAATATTACAATATACTTAATAAACTCAGAGAGAGTCAGGTGCTGATGTAGATCTGTTTGGAAAGAACAAAAATGAATAAAACCAAAATCTGCTGTTATGTTTGATACTTGCTTTTTAACGAGTGCTACTTGGTCCTCCATGGTGTGAGCTCAAAGCCAACCAAGGCTGAATTAGCTGGATGAACTTTCTGCTGCTGTCCAGCTGCAAGGAAGGAGCAGGGCCCACCTGGCTCTCTTGGTGAAAACATGTCCAGAGAAATTAAAAAAAATTTTTTTTTTGGGGGGGGGGGAGAGGGGGATGGAGGAGGAAAAGAAAGCTCTAGTGTGACAATCTGAAATTACAGACTCTAATGCACAATTTGTTATTGTTTCAGACTTAGCTACAGCAATTAGACCAACACTTTTGTTTCTTTTTTTTTTAATACGGAAAATGAATGTTTCTCTGCTTCTTTATCCCCATTCAGACCGTGCCAGGGAGAAAAAGTTGCTTCCATCTCCACTTCCGCACAGCCCATGTTGGAATGAGTATGGCAAGCCTGTTTCAGAGCTTTAACAACTCAAAGAGAGAAAGCATCACCATAAGGTAGATGAACCCTCCTAAATTACACTGCAGAATGCCCCTTGAATAAATAGTGCAATTTTCTCATAGTGCAATGGAAGAATGATTTACAAATACAGAAAATCTTAGGCAAAAAGCACAGAGAGAAGGCTTCTTAGGCAGAAGCACAGGAAAATTAAACTGCACACACTGGCACAGCATCAACAAATCTCTCAGAGAAAGGCTGACAGTCCTGCACAGTAAATCTGCTCCCTCTTCGTTACCAGCCTGTCTGCTAGAACAGTCGCTACTAAAAGCATTGCTGGAGTAAAGCTCTATTTATAGCTGTCCTCATGGCCATTCCCGATTCCCGCCCTCTCCCCCTTCCCAGCCCCTTTCAGCAGCCACAATGACGGTATTAAACAAGGGTGAAGCTTATGCCTGTAGTTAAAAGAAATGATAGGTACTACGCAGAAGGACTACCGAAAAAGTACCTCAATAGTGACATTCAGGTTTTAGTAGTGTGAAGCAAGTTTATATGCACATGATTTTTTCCCAGTCCATTTTTTGTTATATCCTTCCTGGAGAAGATCCAGCCACAAGGCTGCTTATCTGGGGAGAGTACATGCAAGTATGCATCCTCTTGTTTGTGTATTTTAAAGTGAGTTTTAAGGGAGAGATTTTTGAGGGACTTGTAAAAAGTCGCTGATAGATGGATTTTAATCAGTGCTCCTCCCTTCATCCAGGAATGGGCACAGCAAGGAGAAGAGCAGTACATTACCATCTCCTGAGCTGTACTTGGGCTGATAAAAAGATGGCATATCCAAAAGCCTAGCCATTTTTTTTGGTTATATTAGTTAGTCCAGTCCAGTACTGTCTTCTGCTATGACACTTTTTTCTCTTAAGCCTGTCGATCATTTTGGCGGCAACATCACCACGGTTGCATGGAGCTGCAGCAGCAGAGATGCTGCCTGGTGATGGACGGGAGCTTGCGTGCGGCATTTGTTCAGTGTCGGGGCCGGGTGGAGGCGGGCGGGCGAGCGGCGGCTGTGCCGATGCCAGTGGTGGGTGGCAAGGCAGCCACGGGCAATTCCCACGTTCCTTACGAAAGCAGCGCTTCTTGGTCGCTGTCTTTTTAACGAGCAGCGACTCATCCAGGAGCGTGGATGTCCGTGTGCGGCAGGACTCTGCGCTTCCTCCCTTCAGTCTCCCATTTTCGAAAACCAGAAACCCCTTTTTACACTCATAGTCCCTGTATGTGGGTTGCTTTTCTGGGCCAGGGCTGCCTGCCTTTGAGGACTGTAAGGAGAAAAGCAGAGCAGAGACCCCACTCCTGTGGTTCTGACCTTCAGGTTATTCAGTAGCTGAGACAGAAACTAGAGGAAACACAATGCTCATTATTTTTGTTCCCAGGAATTTACACTTCTGAACAGGGATTCTGCGGACACGCGCAGTTGCTAAGCTTCCCGTTTGCTGGGGCAGCTCCATTTTTAGTGCTCCAACAAAACATCTGTGTCTGAACATCATCTTTCAGACATTAGTGGCTTCTCCCTAACCGCTTCACTGGAGGCTGGTGCTCACCACTCACTGCTGCTTCCAAACACGCTCAGGGACCTCAAAAGCCGTCACAAACGGCATCGCAAGCGCGCGGCAGCACGAAGTGCACCCGTGCAGGGTAGGGGCAAGGCTGGGATTAGACAGAGGGCACCCCAGAGCCCACAAGCCACCTCGATACTTTGAGACAAGCAGGGGAGTAGCTGCACTCTCTATTTCTCTCCCCTGAATCGTTTTTCACTTTATTATTGTAATTCAAGTAAGATTTTTACTTTTTCCCATTAATTTAAGATGTCATCAATACCCTTAAAAAAAACCAGTATTTAAAATAAGAGAAGTTTCAACCCCACAGTCTGATGCAGGCACATGACTGCTTTCATCTAAAAACTAAACTTCCAGGCCGAAACTTCTAAGGCTTTCATTAAACAATTTCAAACTGTGAATTACTTAAGTTTCACTTTAAACAGCTGAATTAACCTGGTTACACTTGCCTCACTGACAGCAGCTACAGCATCAGTTTATGCTTAGATGTGGCTTGCAAAGACCTAAACAGGTGAATATAATACGTGTTATTAAAAGAAAACTGGGTACATGCCAGGTAGACCAGTTTTCAATGACTTTTCCATCAATCCTTAAAGTTTCTTAATTTCAGATTTGTAAATTTTCCAAAATGTTACATGGTCTTATGACTTTTCAATCATTAAACTGTAACTGAAGCCTAGAGAAACAGGCACAGGATTTTCAAGACAAACCCCCAGCACCTCCTGGAGTGTTGACAGTTTGCCTCAGGGAACACTGCTGTTACGATCACGGGGGGTTAACTCTCTATTTCTAAGTAAGAGGTAGCAAATGCTAGTGCAAAGTTTCTTCTCATCATCGCAGTTATTGGAAAACAAACTTTCTTAAAGGAACAAGATGTCTCTGGACACCGACTAGGTACCAAGTGACATCTGTTTGAGTTTAGGACGGGTTTGGAGCTTGAAAGAGAAATTATTTAAGAACACTGATGTTTTCCAGTAAGTCCCTGACAAGCACTTTAGAGTTTCTTATCTTTCTTTCTTTCTTATAATAAATGAGATTGCTTAAAATTACCTGATTGGTTTGTAACCAAATGGCAATAATTGGCACTAGTAGCTGCAGATGATAGAACCTGAAAAGTCACTTCTTCCCTTCTCCCGGCCCTGGGGGAAAAGCCACCTTTTGTGCCTGAGTACACAAAAGCACGTCTCGCATACAGCTCCAACTGTAACCGACACAGGAGCCTCCAGCTGTGAATTACTACATTATATATTTTCACTCACAGCTTCAAATGTTCAGTTTAACGATCACAGCTTTAAAACAGGATCTGAAAAAATGAAGGAACTCATCCAGAGCAATGACAAAGAGGATTAATGAATATGGGAAGTGCTCTTCAGCTTAATTTCTATTGACTCACAGCAACTGCATATTTGCAATCAGGAAGAAAAGTGCTATATGCAGTGTGGCACCTTTCTTTACATTTTCTGTATACATATATATCTCTTACATAGATAAGAAAGTGCTATATTCATTGTTATTCTTTTATTCCAAATACTATTCCTTTCATTTAGAATCTTAATTCCCAGAGGATTTGCTTTTTTCACTGCAAATAATGTATGCTGTAAATGTAGCATTCCTACCACAAGCAGTCTCGGTCCTTCGTTCCGCAGGCCGCGCTGGCCGCGTGCAAGCGTTGGAAGAGGCGCCGAGGCGGGTGAGCGGGAGCGTGCGCCCGGCCGCTTCCAGGACCCCCCAGCAGGTACAGCTCCTCCGGCAGAGCTCTGCAGCTGCTTTCGCAGCAGGGGAAATAAACACAGCTTGGGCAGGTGAGAATGAAACCTTCCGAAACCTTCGTAAAGAACCAGTGCTGTACTTTAGTCTCTACAGTACTTCAAAGCCTGAAAAAAGAAAGACCAGAGTCCTAGACAGTAAAACCTGTTAAGATAATGAAGGACTGAGATCAGTAATATGCTGAGGCTGCCCTCAGCTCCTTGGCACAGAACTGGATCTGCTGTGTTAAACGCCCTGTCGCAATGGGGCAGATGTGAAATGAGCAGTGCTAAGGACAAAGCCAGCTAATGTTGCCTCCCTCACAAAAAATGTAGTGAGGGAGGCTGACTTTTTGTATTTATTCTCAAACCAATTTTATTTCCTGAAGAGTTCCTCTGAGAGAGGTGGTTAATAAGAAAGGCTCTATAGAAATAAAGAATACAGTTGATTGCATATGCAAATCCGTGTGAGTTTTCTTTGGGGAGGGGTATTTGCAGCTGAATGGGTTAATGATAAAAGTGATTGCTTGTTTTTTCCTTTTTCTTTTTTTCTTTTTCCTTTTTTTTTTCTTCCAGTTTGAACATGATGAGATCTGCGAAGGAGAAGGATGGTTGGGGCAGAGAGATTAAAAAGTACAAAGCCATTCTGACTGCTTAAAATATTTCTGGCAGGCCTGATAGCAGTGGTGGCAGAAGAACTGAGCATTGCCCTGAGGGAGGACTTGCCTTCAGAGGTGACTCTGGGAGAACCTTTTCCTCAATGCCTCCACTTCCAGGGATTTGGAAATCAGACAAAGAGCAGGAGAGGAGCAAGCTACCGAAGGGAGCAAAGAGGTTATTCTCCTCCGAGGCGCTGGGGCTTGAGCAGAGAAGGTTGCTGATGCTGTGAAAGGCTGGGAAAGAATAAAGGCTCTATATGCAAGCAGAAAAAGGCAGAAACCTGAGCTCTCCAGAAGCAGTAAACCTTCCCTTCTTTTCTTTTCTATGATAGCTTTGGAAGCTGCTGCTAAGGTACACTGAAAAGGGTTTTTGTCAGAAGCCCTCTCTGCAGACGTCTTCTGATCCCCTCTGGAGGCATCGCAGCCCCTAACACAGCTGTCACTCTTTCCTTACTACTCTAACAAAAAAAAACAAACAAAAAAAAAAACAAAAAAAAAAGAGGGAAAAATATAATACTAATAAATTTCTGCCTAAGCGACTGAACTGCCACTGACAGCCACCCACTGGGGACTCTGGCCTGCCTGGGACACCCTGCCGCCTGAGAGAGAGGCCCAGGGCTTTAAACTGCTTTCACGCCGCATTAGCACCCTGCCTGGCAGAAGCAGGGCGGAAGAATCCAGGCCTGTCTGATCCCCTGAGCTCCCGGAGGCTGCCGCTCTCTCCCACCGTCAGTGCCTCCCGCCTGCCTCGCTGCAAGCGAAGGGAACAATACTTCTCTCGTGATGCAAATGCAGGGCAGAGGGAGGCGAAGCAGCACCTTGACTTCTCCCCCTTCTCTCCCTCGCCTCCCTTTGTGATTTCAAGCAGATAATAGCGAAAGCCAAGGCCCATCTGTGGCTTCTGAGCAGACTTTGTCCCAGTTACTTCGGCTCATCGCTAAGCCTACTTTAGGCTCCCTGCAGTTTAATGCGTCTTTCAGAATTGTCCTTCCATCACTTGCACCCCTCTCCCACCCCTCCGGGCTCTTTCCACAGTTCAGTCCTGCCTGCTCCGAAATCCCTCTCCCCCAATTAAAAATTCCGCACATTTGAATGAGCCTATTTTCACAATCACTTCGCTTTGAAGTGGGCCCTTCCCCCTCTCGTTTGCATCCCTCCTTCTGCTGAATAAAAATTGGCCTAGAGAAGCTCTTTTCACATATCCTGTATTTTAAAACTCTGCCTTGCTCTTCTGAGCAAGCTGTCAGTGTCCTGCTGCCTTGGGACAGGGTGGCTTGATGCCTACCAAACCATCACGTTAAAATTTTCAATGCACTTGATCAGCTTCACAATTCAGTTCTTTTGCCTTTATTCCCTCACTTCATGCTGTACAGAAGGATGAGGGTCGGGTAACAAAGATGAAAAAGATGCATATTCTTGAGGATTATTCACTTATTTTACTTTAGTTCTAGTGCTAGCTGGAGAACATTGAAGGCCTGATAATTTTTAAAAGCATTGAGCATCCAAAATTACTGTGAGCTGCTGGTTTATGCTCAGCACCTTGTAAAGTCGGATATAAGTTCAGCATTAAAAAAACGCTGAATTTCCTTCATCTGCATCTATTTATTTGTAGTAGGATAGCACCAAGAAAGACACAAACCCTGCCTCACATAGGACGCCTAATACACATTGCGCAGGCCCCTGATGGGACAGTCTTCTCCTCAGGTGAGACCAGGCTTTTTTCTTCCTTTTGCCCTTCTCTGAAGCACAGGGTATGGTCCCCTTTTAGAATGACTTAAGAGTTTTACTGGACAGATCTCTGCTCGATCATGGACCTGAAACACCGGTGATGCACTGGGTCTCACCCCTCTTCCTGCTGCTGTACCTCCCAGCTTGGGGCTCTGATCCTCCGCACCCGGGCACTGGCAGCCTGTACGTACGAGGATGCCTGAAGCAGGCGTTCTGTTGACTTCCCTGCGCTAAATATTCGGCGTGCGACTGCCCACGTCCGCATGGGACCAGACCCCCCTGCCAGAGAGATCGTTCTTATACAGACAGAGTAGGAAGAGGCTGGGACAGTGAGGTGAAGCGACTAGCTGGAAGGCACGACAGAGCAGGGAACGAAAGGTTTTGGCCTGTTTTTGAAGGTTTCCTCTCCATTCAGGATAGCTTCGGTTTCAGTGGGGTGAGACTGGGAGGGCTCAAGCACAAAGGCATCTGATCCTTTAAGGGTAACAGCTCAGCTATAGGCAAAAGTGCCTTATTTCTGGAAGCAGTAGAAAGCTGTGAAGGGAAAGGCCATTCTCTGAAGACTGAAAGTCCTTTTACCTTTTATACCTATGGCAGATCTACTTGATTTTGAAAGCTGGAGAACCAACTTCAGCCAATGTCTGACCACTGCTTCTGACCTTCCTTCCTTGCATGGAGTCAGACCTCTGCTTTCAGGCTCGGGGGAGAGTGGCCTCGGGCTGAAACCGCCGTGGAACTAAAGACGGTAAAAGCTTTCCTGACTAGACCACAGGCCGCTGCAGAGCCCATTCCAAAGCTGGGGAGCACAGGGGAGCGGAAAAGGCAGTCAAAAATGAAGCTTTGGATTTACTTTAGCTAACAAATCAAGTGAGACGACAACCCGAACCAACTGTCGCCCTCCCTCCCACTGCCCCTTTGCCCTGCTGACATTTATATAAAGCAGCATTGACTCTGACAAGTCACAGGTAAATCCCAGATCGGATTTCTCTTCTTCCCCAGCACTATGGATTTGACAAACTTGCGTGACATTGGAAAGACATGACATTTGCAGAAACCCCAGCACAGCATATTTCTCTGCACAAACTAAAAATGGATACACAGATCAGAGAGAACAACCGCGTATTGGCACAGAAGAGTACAACTGCCTCCAGATGGACCAGCAATACTGTTCAAGGCACAGAAGAAATCCTGCTGGAAATGCACTGGCTTTGCTCATAGACCTGGTGTTTAAGTCTTAGACCACTTTGTATTCAGAATAGATATGAGCAAAAGGATATTCTTCTGAAAATAAAGTCATTTATAACTTTTCTTGCACAGAGAACAAGACTGACAAAAAGTGGAAAGATTCATAACTGGTTTGAATGAACTGGGAAAATTTATTTTGTGGTGCTTTTGAGACAGAAGGAGGAATCTGTAGGAAAATCTATTTACTCATTGTCAAAACATACAGTAACAGCGATCTGTTTTCTGTCTCCAATTTCCGGGCTGGTTGAAAAGCAGGTAATTCTGAATACCAAATTACAAGCAGTGTTATGGTTGCTTCAAATATCTCTGTAATCAGGCTGCAGTTTGCATTTCTATATTGTACATATTACATGATATATGCAAATTATGAAAGAGGAAGCCTTCTGAAGCTGCAGTTTCCAAAATGCCTCCAAGGTGCAGTGTGACAGACTCTCTGAGCTTAGAGGCACCAATGCTCCCTGAGTCCAGTCCTAAAGCACCAAATCCTCACTTTGGCGTAAACAAGCTTGATTCACTGAAACACAGGTGACATCATTGGATGATGCTGATTTATGACAGTGGAGTATTTGGCTCGCTATGTCTGCAAACAATGTAACGAGAATTACCTACCTATATAAATGAGCAGCCAATATAAACACGAGACTGAAGAACTTCTCGAATGAGGCTGGGAGTCACGCGGGGTAAGACTCTCAAGGGTCTAAGACACTCAGGCACTTCTGAAAATCTCACCTACTGAGCTATACTCTTGCATTGTTCCTAACAACATATAAAGCAGAATGAAGCAGGTGGGAAGTATATTAAGAGGCAGGATTTAATAGGTTTAGAAAGGATTAATAGACAGGCTGACATGGAGAGGCTGGGGTTCATGAACAGCACTGTGCCACACTGCAGTCACCATCACAAGGACTTTTACAAAAGCAGATGGATAAACAAGCTAGGATAAAATAAGGCCATATATATACCATAGACTTCTGCTGGCACAGGGCTCTCTGTGAAGGATGAGAAGAGGTGGGTCTTTGAGGGACATTACTGTGCCAGCAGAAGCCCCTCTGTGTAGAAGGGTTTATATTGGCACAACTTGCTTTTGGTTGGAAAGCTTATTTCATGTGTGTGCACTCCAGGGAGAACTGTTACTAAAACAGTACAAAGAACAGCTTTGCCTGTAAAGCTGATTCCATACCAAGAGCACTTTGTCAGTATGGTGTTTTTATCCTGGAAAAGCACTTCTAGTATAGCTTTCTTAGCAATTCTTAGGTCAACCTAAGAATTGACTCCAGTTTTCAACCAGGGCTCAGACAGAACTTGAATTTGGAAAGTCAGAAAAACTCCTTTAAAATAAACCAGCACAAGCAATTTTGCTTTCAGGTTGAGCTCTGCATCTTTGATGTGCTATATTGCTAAATAATCTTCAGCAGCTGTGTGATGTAATTAGTACCAACATCCTACTAAATGTTTAGGCACACAGAGTGACAAACTAAACCCACAAAAATACCAGTATCTTTGAGCATCCAACAGATGTGCAAGTATCAAACTACACGGATAGGCAAATAATGAAGCATGGGCCTCAGTTATGGAAAGGAAGGACAGCTGTCAAGACTTCAAGCCTACTTTCCACAAAAGAGATGTCTGGTAAGCACTGAATTAGACTGGTGTTCTCCCTTATCCAATGCTAATTATAATCATATTTCCAGTTCCTCACATTGGCAGCAAGCATTTCTTTTGTTTTCTTAGGCCAGAGAATGGATTACAGTTGACATTGAAATGTAATATTTTGCTGTTTGAATCCCCAACATCCTTGTAAATAAATTTTCAGGAACTCCAAATAATGTATTTCAGATGCTAAGTCTCCGCAATGGGAAGCGCTCTTCAGTCTGATCTCATGACAGAGAAATAAGGAACAGCCTCTACAGAGAGCTTGCATATGCAATACTCGAAAGCCTGTCCTGGCCTCATTACCTCTCCCATTCCGAGGTGGGAAATGCAACTGGCCATCAGTCAGCAAGTTCCCACTGAACAGGCAGAAACTCAGAGTCAGTGTTAGCTCATCAAACGCGTGAACATTTGTAAAGGTTCAAATGGGCTTTTCAGGCTTCAGCCCAGCAAGAAATTGTTTATTAGCGAATCTGTCAATTAAAGAGCTCAAATGCTTTATGGCAGTTTAAGTGAGGAATTTGCAGTTCTTCACAATCCAATAAAATGAGGTAAAATTAAGATAAACTGAAATGTTTTACACAGCATCTCAAATAAATGGCACTTGGAAAAACATGTTTATTAAAAATGCCCACTATTAGAGTCATCTTCTCTTTGCACAGGCCCATTTTAAAGCTACAACCACCAAGAAAGTGTCTTATGAGATGGCATGAAACATTTAAAAGTGGCAATACATCAAGCAAGACTATATAAACTGCTGGTAGCTCCTGAATTCTGTTCTAACAGCCACAGAGATTCATTCAAGAGTTCCAATTAGAGCCAAATCAGTTAAATCCCAATCCATATGCACTTCTTCCCTCTATTTTTCTTCTCCTTTCAGGGAATCTAAGTAACAATAGGCATTTATTCAGAACTAGTTAGCACAGATCCACAAGAACCATGCAGTAACTGTCACACATCACCATCCTTTCATTCAGTCATCATTTCCCCTAATTGGCTCCAGTTAAGGATTCAGCCTCAGGCCAGGAGTTTGTCCTGCAGAACAGGATAAAGTAGACTACCATACTAATTTAGAAATACGTATCCTTGTAACAAGAAGAAAAAATGTAATTATTCTGCCAGGGGTCTCCTGGCAGAATGTGTAGTTTTCCTAGGTACATCAAGGACGCCAACTTCTGCACAAGAAAGTTTAGCTGTGCATAATTATCATCCGTTCCACCACTAAGCTTAGAGTGACTGACAGCCGCGTGCAGGCAGGCCGGGAGAGCGGGAAGGGGAGGCTGCCTTGTTGCCTCCCCCCAACCAAGATCACCAGCATGGGAAGAGGAAGGTATTCTCTGCTTTCCAGACTATCTTCATGGTGAATTTACTACCTGACAATCAAAAAGGAAAGGGCTAAACAATGAGTGAACCGTAGTAAAGACATGGGGTAGAAGAGAAAGGAGGTGGAACGTGCTTCCACTAGTTAAAAAAAAAATTAGTGGTGTTAGATGTTAGACATTTAACTGTCCTTAAGTAGGTCCAAAGAAGAGCTCAGCAGCAACTTTTGGGATGCAGAAACACAGGGAAAACCAAAAGGGCTGCAGCAGCACTAGGTGGTAACTTAAAAAAACTCGGAAAAGAAAAAGTTTAGATGATTTAGCTAGGAAAGATATAAGAAACTTTTTGGGAAAACTAGACTAGTTTCTATCTCTGGATCAGATACTCTCTAAATGTGAACTGAGGTCTGAAACTGGACAACAAGGTTGCCAGAAACTCAGCAGCATCCCTGATCTTGCAGCATATTTCATATTTCACACAATTTGTAATTTGGAGAGAGAAAAGCTGTCCCAGAAACCATCTGCAAAGGTGTCACTGGCCAAACAGAACCCGAGCCTATGCTGCCCTTCTGTCTGAGCAGATGTGGGTACAGATTTAGTGGATGTGGGTAAAAATTCAGCAGTCTTGTCCTGCACTTTTCTAGCTAGCGGAAAGACCAGAGGACATGCCTGTCTCCACCATTTTGCTTAGCCAAGTTTCACAAAGACTGGGAAGTGTTCCCTTTTGGACTAAGTAGAGGATGCCACAGAAACAGCAACACAGAGAGCCATGTTGGCAGAGGGGACAGGCACTGTTCCAGATTCTCAGAGTTTTACCTGGTGTTGTCACCCCCAGGCAGATGCCTCTGGATCACACAAACAGGTCTCTGCTTGCCAGTTTTCATAGTATTCCTGTTCTCCAGGACCAAGGCATGCCTGTCACCTTAAGCAAACATTTGTGGATTCTAGCAATCTCTTTGCTTTGAATGCTGTACGAATACCAGGTATCTGCCTGCTGAACTTGAAATGAAGATGCGTGACTGAAGTCCTAACAGACAGTCAGGAGCTGCAACAGCAGTCTCTAATGGCTTATTACCTCTCTGGAAGCAGGAATCAGAAGACCTGTTATTCCTAAATCCTTTGCTCACCTGCTAGGTGAGAGCTCACAAGTTACTCTGACTCTCCAGCTCTATTTATCCTCCTGCCTCTGTTCTATTTTTTGCTGGTTTACCCTGGAGGTTGGTTGTGAAGTGACTCTGCTCTGCTACAGTCATGCAGGTAATGGTTAGGACCTCTGCTTGTCTGGACTGTGGTTGTTACTGTAACTGTTACCATTACTGTAATGCTAGGAATAGCATGCAGAAAGTTTAGGATTATTGAATATGGATTTCTGAAACAAATTCAATTATCCTTGCTAGAGAGTAATGCAAGGACCAGCGGACAAATGGGAAGTTATTTAAATAAACCTTGAAGCAACAGGACAAAGAGCTTTGAGGTATCTTCTTTCCCACTGCTTACAACTCAGCAGCAGTGACGGGGGTGAATTAATTCTTCCAAAGTATTTGCTTTCTGTTGTTTAGCATGCAACAGCTCTTCAGTCTTGACTCCTTGCCTTTTGCCTTCAGCATTTGAGACTGCCAAGCAATCTCTCTTCTCTGTACCAGACAAGCTCGGGACAGTTTAGTTTCTAAGATCAGCCAGCTACAGGGCACTGACGCCACTACAGCCAGAACATTTAGGGGTCATGCCGCCCCAAACACCTAAAAGCTATATTTCTATAGTGGGATCCTTCACACACTGTATTTTCCTGCTTTCCAGACAACAGCTACTACATACTTTTGCTAATATTATTAGCATCAGAACTTCACTCTGTTATGTAATTTAGAAGCAGATCAAGACAGTTTTCCCTCCCTCAAGACTACCACGTGTTTATCCGCTTCCTCTAATGCACTGTTTGGCTTTAGTTACATGCCACAGAGACAGGGAATTTACTTGATGAAGATCACGTGTTAATTGTACCATACCTTCAATACAAAAGTGAAGAGAAACAGTTAACTCCTAATTATATTTTCCATTTTCCTCTCATAAGCAACGCTACCTACTCACAAGCTTATTTCTCTTGAGCCTGGGACTTGCAAGGGACAACTGCAACCAAGCTGCAAGAGTGGCAGAAGACAGTCAAGGAAGGCAGGCAACAGTGCTCCACGAAACCTGCTGAGGTAACACAGCACCTTCACTGAGATGGAAAGAGTGCTGACACTAGGCTGGCCATCCGCTCTTAGGAAAAAGTGAATGTGCTTATCGAGGAAAGTTCTTGATTTAATGCTGGCTGAGGTGCTGACTGCCGTGACTTCAGAGAAGTTACGTGATTGATTCAGTTGACAAGGCTGTAAAACTGGCCAAAAGCCCATTTCAGAGGCAGTTGCTGAGGTAAGACTATTAAGACAATATGATTAAAAAAAAAAAAAAAAAAAAGGAACCAGGAACCTTTCCATACACCTTTCTCTGTCCAGGTACACATTAAAACATTAAAACCCAAGATGTCAGCTCACCTAGGACCGAGCACAGCAGAACTGCTGCAGTATTTTCCAGTCCAGAGCTATAATCTTTTTGAACCTGGAAGCAAACATGAAATCCCCGGCACCCCGTGAGAGAGCTCCAAACACCTTTCCTGCCCACGAGGTGCCTCCCGCAGGGACGCCGATTGCTCAGAGTCAGTGGAAGTGCAGCACACAGACACCTGCAATCCCATACAGCTACACCGGAGCGTCCCCATGGGTGGGGGCTGCGGCCCAGACTCTGCTACACTGAAGTCAGGCCCAGCAGCTAAATGTGGGAAGTGGCGAGCAGGGTCAAAGAAAGTCTGGCTGACCAAACCCTACATTAGTTAGATCCTGTGACAAAGGAACATTATTTTAATGTATAAATAAATAGTCATTTCTAATCTTCTCACTTAGAGAATGGCACCAACCACTGCAGCTTACATATTCTGATGGAGAAAATCTACCAACCCCTTGGCCTGGTTTAGTGGGCAACAGAATAAAACGGTTGGAAACTTCTAGTAGCAACGTCAATCTGTGTTGTCTCACAACATTCGCTCCACTCAAAATATGGAGCCTGTCAGCAGCTCTACGAGTGGGCAGGGGAATTATGCCCATCGGCACTCAGATTGGCACCAAACAGCGCAGCCAAAGCACAATGTTTGCTCTCAGGTACGCAACACTCCTCCACAAGTTGCTTCTGAACCCATTAGCTGAACCTTTGACCAGAAACTTGGATTTCCTCACATGAGACTGATTATCAGCTTCTGTCCCCTCCCAACAGCAACACAGACCTCGTAATACTGATGCATCATGACTAATATTTTAAATTCACTTGCGGCTCCACACTTGTTTTGCAAGCTACGGCCAACGCCACGCAGCAACCTTACACTACAAACTGCGGAGAATGTCTCACACTATTTGCTAAGAACTGATTTGGTAACATGCTCCTTCTCCTTTATATTTCTGTAGACATTTTTGGACATCAACGATTTAAAGCTTTAGAAGTGATTTTCTTAAGCTGTCAGTAGGCATGTCACTATCTTCTTAAAAGTGCCTTGAACTGAATACAACTCTGCTGCAGATACTTCATGAAGGTAATTTTATTCAACCTTTACAACAAAATCCCAACTAAATATTCTATGAACTGTCTTTGTTATTACCCTCTAGCAGCTGAGATGAACAGATGAGGCTTATACTTGGTCAGATCATTTCGGTAATAGGCTTAGGTCAGGTGTTCCCCACAAGAACTGGACACTCGCCGTACGCTGGAAGCGATTCGACCTTCTCATAAGGAAGGTCACAGGCACTCTGAAAGAACAGGTTCAGCTCAGTTGGTTAGAGCGTGGTGCTGCTAATGCCAAGGTCACATGTTCAATCCCTGTATGGGCTACGCTGAGGGTTGGGCTAGATGATCTCCAGAGGTCCCTTCCAACCTTACCGTTCTATGATTCTGTAATATAAGAGAGCTACAGGCCTAATAGGTTCACAGGAAGGATTTTGCACCCACATTCAAATGAGCTCAAATCAAATTGCAATGCAAAAATTCCCTGCAGAACAGGCACTATTAGCAACGCTGCCAATGCAGCACTCACCAAACCGAACCAAGCCAAAAAAAAATAGTATTTTTAACCAGCCAAGCTTTTCTTCAGAAAAATGAAAGGGAGAAGGAAAAGATAGCCCAATAATTAATTTTCTTGTTTGTCAGTTGTACCAGCAGATGAAGTACAGCAATAGCTACCAACACAATTTCAGACCCTCACAGTAAATGCCTTGGGGAACAGAACAGACTTCTACATTCCAGATGAGCCTCATTTTCCCTCATTTCATTTTGAAAATCTTGAAATTGCCAGCTTCTAAGGATCAACAATACAGTAAAATTCAACAGGGTAACTCACTGGATGCTTTTATTCATTTTCTAAAATTTCAGTCCCTATTTATAGATCCAACTAGGATAAAATAAAGCTAAGCTGAATCATAAAGACTCAGCAACATTGCCAGTCATGTTTGTGTCTAAGGACCCCACTGAGATCTGTTTCACCCTCCTTAAGAAAAAACATAAATATTTGCCAGTTCATCTTTGCTAATCAAGTTCCTCTTTACACTGTTATTTATTTATATTAGGTTATAAAGATGTAACAACACCTCAGGGCAGGAAAATACTTGCAAGAGACTCTATACAATAGTATGAGGAGAACGAGAGAAAATGTATCTGTGGCTGGAGCAAGACACTCTGGGCCATGTCCCTGTCAACTTCTTGCGGTAAGAGCCTAGGAAAACTGCAGCAGTGCAGCTCTGCATCATTTTTCTGATGACGACAGTAATAACAGGAAGAGAAAAAGATGATTAAAAAACGGTGTGTTGTTAGAGTCCGATCTAGGTATAAATTTTAAGAGTCAGTCAGTGCTTGGAGTGGTGATTCTCAAACCTTCTCGGAGGTCTCCACCCTCTACCACGCACCCAGGGCGGAGGGCTCCTTCCCCTCCTGCCTTGTTTGGCACCTTCGGAGAAGCACGCTCTCCAGAGGAAGACAGAGATGCAATATCAGAATAATTTAAACTGTCGCGAATTATAAGTAGTGGGTGTGATTTTCCTCAAATTAGTACAGTTTATCTCAGCCGATGTCAAGTGAATTATGCTGGTGCAAAAATGTAAACTGCTGAGTCTACTGCTTTATTCCGAGGGGTGTATATAGCTCATCTGTTCTCTCTGGACATTTGAACTCTCAATATACCTAGTAGGAAAGGAAAAAAAAACCCATAAAATCTAGAGTTTCTTTCTTTTCTTTCTTTCTTTCTTTTTTTTTTTTTTTTTTAAGAGTAGGAAAAAATGATCTGTGCTGGCAAGAGATGGATCACTTCTTTGCTTGACTCGATCTGCTGCTGATACTCCAGGAGAATGTGTGTTGGTATTGATAAACTGTATGTTTTCATGCAGTGATGTTGCTTGGGAACCTAGCTGAATTAGCTTGTTCTCAAAAAGATGCCTGCAAGCCATAAAAGTGGAAGAAAAGCCATAAATAGTTTTCTGAATTAGTTTCATTTAATTCATTTTTAAAAATCAGAATGATTGCCATAATTCTGCCTGGGAAATAGTGATTTGCAAAAACACATTTTGAGGCATGCAGGGGGGTTTAAGCAATGCCAGATGTGAATGTCTTCTTTTAGCCTGTGTACTGCCAGGCACTTCCCAATCTCAGCAATTATCTTCAGGACCACAAAAACCACAGAAGGAAGAAAAAAAAATACACTACACATTTCTACGAGAGAGAGAAATGCAAGACGATGTCTGTGGCCCACTCACTGATGCAAGTCTGAAAAGTTACCCTTTTCTTTTTTCTCAAAATGTTCTGTTCCTCCAGATCTAAGCTCAGACTTGAGTCTCTCACAAAATGAATTTTAAAAAAACGTTCAGTTTGGGGCCTAGACAGAAAGGGTAAGGAGGAAAGGGGTGAAACTATACCTGTTACCTATTTCTTAATTCAGCACAATGTCTTGATGTACTGAGGAGCAATGTGGTAAGATAATGGCAAAACTGCATCATGTAGAGCTCAGCTCCCTTGAGACTTAATCTGTCTTGCAGGTGGCACAATTTACTAAGCAAATACCTACACACTAAGTAGCTGCGACATTTGGGCAGCCTGGGGTCTTTCTTGATGGGACCGTGATTTGCCTTCAGCTGGATCTGCTGACCATAAAGGGGAACCGTGGCTGAAGTTGCCAAGTTGTGCATGACATTACCGTCCCCAGAACGTGGAAGAGGAGGTGAGAAGGGGGAGGGCAGGGAGGGCCAGTGAGAGACCAACTTTGCTGATCTGTAGCTAGGCAGCATTTCTCTGCTTGGACCTTCTCTAGGTTCAAAGCTTTCTACAGAGAAGGTTTGTGGAAAGAAAGCAGCCTTGCTTTGGAAAGGCAGAAGGCTCTCCCCTTTTTCTACAGCCTAAGAAAGCACTTGTATCATCATGGAACCACCTATGAAAAAAGATTATCCCACATCACAGGCTACATTTTATCCTTCAAACACATGTGCAGGTATGCAGACTGAAGAGGTACCTGCAACCCCTCCTCTCCCTCTGGCCACCCATCACTGGGGTAAAGGGACCAACAGCTCGGGAGTGAACTGCCTTGCTACACAGGCTGTGCGGGAGAGGCCATTCCCCCAGGGTACCTGGAGTCTCGCTGGGCCACCCGGCTCCCCAGGGAAACACGCTCACTGAGAGAGCCTTCTCTGTTTATTTAGGCATTTTGCAACAAACACAACCATTTTCTCTCTACCCCATATCATCTCAAGCTTTACAGACCCTTAGCCTTATTGCTCCAGAGCATTTTTCTTATTTGTGCATTTCGTAGCCATGTTAACTGCCAGAAGGAAAGCAGGAAACAGAGAAAATACAGAGGTTAGAAAACAGCGTGAAGCCAGTTCACCTGTTCTTATCTCACCGTGAATTCACAGAGGATCTGAAGATAAATAAATAAATAAAAAGGTTGCTAAAACCTCCCTGCAATTACTGCCTGCAACAGTTCATTTTACTGCTGTTTTTCCTAATCCTTTTATGCCTTCACTCTTCCTGTACATACAGTTATCCAAAAGCAGAAAAGCCAGTAATTTGAAGGCGTTCCCTTGCTTCCCATGTTAGGGCTGTTTCACTCAAATTAAGGAGAAATTATGCAGATGTCTTTTAGATTTCTGAATCACCATAAGACTACTGGCCCATTAACTGTCTTGAAAAACACACTGATAAATAAACTTTGTAGTATTTCTATTTTCCAAAGAGCTGACCATAGCTAACTTATTTTCAATCAAGTGATTAAAATTATAGCTCTCTATCTGTTTGCAAGAACGTGAGCAAGAACCAAAAGATCAGGGAGAAGCTCTGATAATAGAGTTACTGATAATTTCAGGTAAAAGATATGGCAGTTCAATTAAGATATGGCAAACCAATTTGCATTAGTAATTTTTTTCTCAGTTCATATATGTATTTTAAGTCTATACAACAAAACATATTAAGAAACTGCTACTGTTGTATAATTAATGATCCGAAGAAGAAAAATATTTGGCACAATATTTAATTATATGCTTGCTGATCTTTACTCAAATACCTAGGACAACGCATCTTTCGTTGGACACGATACGTGTGCATTATTTAGTTGAACACCATGATAATAGTTTGAAAGAAGCTGAAAGAATTGTTTGCAATTTTTCATAACAGAATATCAATGCCCTTCCATCATGCAGACTCGCACCCAACCTGATGAACCATCCTAGTCCTCCCTCCCACACAAACCATCTCCGAGCAGGAATTCCTCCGTTTGACTGATTATGTTTGCAGACTGCTACCAGCAACTGAACCAAGGAAAATATCAGCAATATTAAGTAACTTTAACTGTGGGATCTTGCAATGAACATGTCCATAACACAGCTGCATGGCAGGCAGTAATTTGTACGCCTCTCTAGAGTAAATAAAACCAAAGAAAATCCAGTGTCTTCTGTAATTGATATATGCTTTCTTTTTACTTCTTGTATCAATTCCAGAAACTTAAGCCAACTACGCTAAACTCACACCTTGCGAATACGTGGACGGCTCAGCTGGGCTTGCAGACATACGCGGGCTTAGTAACCTGCAAATTCTGGCTGAATCTTCCTGCAAAAGGCTGGGAAGTAGCTCTGTAAGAGTATTTAACATTTCTGTGAGCCCTCATACACACCCATACATAAACATATCAAAGTTTAGCGTCTAAACCAGTAAGTCTAATATTTCACTTCAAAGAGATACCAGTACCTTTGATATGGCTTTAAACCAAGACAGATGACATTGCACTACTCTATTACTGTAGCTAATGTAGGCTAAAACTCAATAACATTAGATAATAGATTGGGAAACCTAGAATTGCTTGTAATGAAAGAAGTGAAAGCTTAAAATAAATTTAACAGGTAGAAAACACCTTTGATCCATTTTTATCTCTCTTATGCTAAATTTTATTAAAATCCACAAGATTCATGCACATTGTTTTCATCCTGATATAATTTGACTTGATTTCTTCCACCCTGAGATTTCTGTACATCTCTGCAGTTCCTTACTGGTTGCTAACTCAGGAAAACTTTGCTTCAGTTTGATTTGTTTTAATGTAAAGTGTATTAAGATGCCAGTGACTGAAGAGAGATGAGGAACAGCTGAAGCAAAGGAGGTAGGGAAAACCTTCAGGTCACTAAACTATATGAGAGTCAGTGGATTTCTAGTGGAGCAAAAATAGAATCTGTTCTGAATTTTTAAGGATTTTTTTTAAAAAAAATTATAAATATGGACTGTTCCTTCTAAACAGGATTTTTATGTATTTAATCCTCCTGATCACAACTCACAAAACCCCAAAGGCACCATTTCCCAAAACTGGCAGACAGGATTTCTGGAAAGTTCCCATATAGTACAGCTGGCCAATTTAATGTTCACATTTCACTCAACCCGAAGCAACGAATTCTTACTGAAACATCACTCAAAAGTAAACTAGACGTCTGTTCTTCTCAAACATATTATCTTCCCAAATGTCAGTGTGTAAGAATGCATATGCATTCTGCAAGCAGAATGATAGCATCATGACTGCTACTTGATCTCTCCTGCACTGAAGTAATTCCTGTTTTTACTGCTTCTCTCAAAGAGCCTTTTGGGCCCGTATCCTTCACTGAGGACTGTCTCCTCAAGAACATACCTCCCAACTACTGTATTTGAAAGGTTTGTCTTTCATTTTCAAGAAGAATAAGGGAAAAAAAGGAAAAAGAAGACTCTGCTGTTAGAAACGAAGCATCGCCACTGTGACTTGGCAGAGACCCGGCAAGGCACAGGAGAGAGGCCTCCTTTAGGACAGGAGGGGGCAGATCTGGAGATTTTGTTTCCCAGCTTTTGCATACTGCCACAAGCACATCCAGTTCCACTCCTTCAGTGAGATATGCATGCTACCTGTCTTCAGCTACGTTTCGAAATATTACGCTTTGTAACTGAATTGAGTATTGTTTCTACAGGACAACAAATTACTTCTAAAATCAGTTATTTCACAATGATGGCCTATTATTACCTTTCTGTAAGGAAAAGTAAAGGCCCCATATTCATGCTGGCTATGGTTTTGAAAACATAATCAGCACTGGAAGATTAAACTAGGGCTCAAAATATCCCCTGTGCCCTGGAAAAGACAGTAAGTAGGCACTCTTAAGATTTACTTCTCATGCTACATAAGCCACTCATAGTCACCAAGGCTGTGGCATAGACACAGCTCCCATATAGCTAAGGGAAAACAGAAGGAGTATTCATTAACAGCAAAATTGGAAGATAACATGTAAAAACCACAGAAAAGGAAAGCAATGACCCCTCACATAGCCTTGTGTATTGCCTTTGACATGAACAAGAGAAAAGCTTCCCTTTTCTCCAGATACGAAACTGCTTTGAATTATGCAGCAATGAATGCAATTTCAATTGATAATTTTAGTTGCACAGAAATAATTTTAAAAACTTCCTCAAAAGAACCTGGATAACTAGTGCACATTATTTATTTGCACTCAGGGAAAATGCTAACACTGGCAGATGACCAAGGGTGCAGAATGGGAACCTTAAGGGATGGGGGAGTCGGGGAGCAGAGTAATATGTCACCATAGGCAGGATAGTATTATTTAAATCCCTAGGTCAGAAACTCCATATTCAGTCTCATATTTGCATATTAAGCTTATTTTTCACTCTGAATATTTTTGTAATGCATAGGAAGTCACTAAACTGAAAATAATCAGAGGCTGGAGAACTATTAGGGGGAAGTATCATATATGTTTGCCCTGTTTAACTCTCCCTAGGCTACCAGACTAGATGGATTTTTCTCCTACTCCAGTACAGCTGTTCCTATTCATGCTCCTTCAAAAAGTACAAAACCTCACATTAATGAAAGATAAGATTGATACATACCTATGTAAGTACATCAAAATTACCTATGCATGTGTGTACCTGAACCTACATTGCTGCGTCATTCAAACTCTGCTTTTATAGACACACTTCAAAATTACAGCTTAGATATTTGTACACTCCCTATGTGGTACATGCAGTATGGATATTATTTTGTTGCATTTCAAATCTTAAAATTGCAATATGCAAACAGATCCTAAAACATGCAGGTAACGTGAGTGCTTTAATACTTGTAATTACCATTTGCTCTGTTGTTCATTTATAGAGCAAAACAGCTCTTAAGAAAACCAGGAATTCCGAAGTATTTTGGCTGTGGTTTGATTTGTATCTAGGACAGAAAGGATGCAGAAGACACAGGGTTCAGAACAAGACTGAATTTTCAGGAGTTGCCTGGAACAACCACGAGAGCATTTTTCAGTACTGGCAAGAGTAATAGTGTGGGAAGTACCTGTAACACCTTCAGCGATGCAGGCATCACTAGTAGCTCCAAACCAAATATACAGCTCTCTGAGAAAGCGCAGTAGCTCAGGGCACACAGAGGACGGGAGTGCCATGGGACTTGTCCTTCCCTACTGAATGTAGTTGCTACCATCTAGGCTTCAAAAGGCCCCTTGAATGACTCCAGATTTAGATCTCAGGGACGCTTTCTGCTTTCTGCATATCTTCAAAGGTTGCAGGAGAAAACAGTTTCCCAGGACTCCAAAAACAAAGATTTTGAATTGCAATACTAGACTTCTATGTATTATAACAAACTTGTCAGCAAATCATTTCTGAAAGTGTGCTGAGAGTTGTGAATTCAAAGTTATACTGATGAAATGGATGGATATATTTTGTTCAATTTAAAATCCAGTTCATAGTTTGAATTACACTTGGAAATAATTTGCTATATTTTCTGGAGGCATACCTCACTGACAGAAAACAAGAATTTCTTTATAAAGAGTTCTGATTTTCAATACTTTTATTTACTATATTGGCGCAAAGTGGGGATTAGGCTTTTTATTGAGAATTGCATTGCCTCACTTGCAGTGTTTTCAAGTTAAATGGGATTTTCTTTTTTTCTTTTGCGAAATGGCGCACTGTTTGGGAAGCTGATTTTATAGAGCATTAGGGATCATATCTTCATTGTTTCTTTTTATCTCCCAAAGCAACACACTCCTCAAAAGTCATTTGTACTATAGAAGACAAATGCAGAGAGAAAGGGAGGGAAGAGAGCAGTACTGATGATGGGTATTTGCAAAAACAGATTTTAGACTTACCTATATGTTTCAGTTTATGGAGGAAGAAAAGCAGAAAAGATGATCCAGCAGCAGCCAAAATATGGAAGAGAAAAGAAAATGAAAAATTGTTAAGTTCAGAACAGCAGTTGGTTTACATACTACATACAACTTTGTCTTGTAGGAATAGTGGCCTGAAGACCTGGCCCACTGTCTCTTCAGAAACTAGGCCCCCCACACTAGATCTCAGAAGGGGTCAACTCATGGCGGAATCTCCTGAAGCCAGGACAGTGAGTTTGCTTTGTATCTTAGGATGCAATGTGTTGAAATGAGCTAAAATTGTGCAGCACGGTTGTTTTTTTCTTAGATCACCATGAAAACCTGGCAAAAATATCCTTTCCTGAGTACACTTTAGATAAGGAGTATCCTCAAGATGATGAGATTTTTGGCATATCTTTTTGTGTGTTCTAGTCACACAAGAAGAAAAAGAAACATCAGAACAAAACATTTTGGCAGGAAAAAGCTCTGTTTTTCATCCTTGAAGAGGGTCCTTACTTGCCTGCTTAAAAGGCTGTATGCTTAGAAAGAATTAACACTTATTTGCTGTCAGAGTGCTTTCAAGGCGTCTGAAGTTCAGAAGATTTCTCCTCTTTCCACATGATGAATTTTAAAAACACTAGACAAAACCAAGCAGAAGGACTCTCTCTTTTCTAGGAAATCCTCTTCTCTCTCCTCCATCCCGCCCTCCCAACATAACTGAGGAAAACGGCTAGATGAAAGGACACCCTTTAACTAAGCCCTCTGTTTCCAACACTGAGGCTCAATTTTAGTTCCCTACACTATACACAAAGAGGAGCCATTAGGAGCCTGAGGGTTAGAGGAAAGGCAGTGACAGGTTCCTTTTAATTAGGCTGAAAACTAACTTGGTGAGAATAGCTTGTCTGTATCAATAGCTCTAATTGACTGTTCTGAAGACAGACAGAGCGAATAAAGCCGGGGGGTAATTATCGGTGGTGACAGGGTGACTGACAAGCTTGTCCCCTGGAGGAGAATCCCGGAGCCCTTTGTCTAGCCGATCCCCCAAATAATGAACGCCCTTCCGCCCTTCCACAGGCCTCCGCCAAACCGCCCGGGATCCCCCAAAAAACGAACGCCCTTCCACAGGCCTCCGCCAAACCGCCCGGGATCCCCCAAATAACGAATGCCCTTCCACAGGCCTCCGCCAAACCACCCGGGATCCCCCAAATAACGAACGCCCTTCCACAGGCCTCCGTCAAACCACCCGGGATCCCCCAAATAACGAACGCCCTTCCACAGGCCTCCGCCAAACCGCCCGGGATCCCCCAAATAACGAACGCCCTTCCACAGGCCTCCGCCAAACCGCCCGGGATCCCCCAAATAACGAACGCCCTTCCACAGGCCTCCGTCAAACCACCCGGGATCCCCCAAATAACGAACGCCCTGCCACAGGCCTCCGCCAAACCGCCCGGGATCCCCAAATAACGAACGCCCTTCCACAGGCCTCCGCCAAACCGCCCGGGATCCCCCAAAAAACGAACGCCCTTCCACAGGCCTCCGCCAAACCGCCCGGGATCCCCCAAATAACGAACGCCCTTCCACAGGCCTCCGCCAAACCACCCGGGATCCCCAAATAACGAACGCCCTTCCACAGGCCTCCGTCAAACCACCCGGGATCCCCCAAATAACGAACGCCCTTCCACAGGCCTCCGCCAAACCACCCGGGATCCCCCAAATAACGAACGCCCTTCCACAGGCCTCCGCCAAACCACCCGGGATCCCCCAAATAACGAACGCCCTTCCACAGGCCTCCGCCAAACCACCCGGGATCCCCCAAATAACGAACGCCCTGCCACAGGCCTCCGCCAAACCACCCGGGATCCCCCAAATAACGAACGCCCTTCCACAGGCCTCCGCCAAACCGCCCGGGATCCCCCAAATAACGAACGCCCTTCCACAGGCCTCCGCCAAACCGCCCGGGATCCCCAAATAACGAACGCCCTTCCACAGGCCTCCGCCAAACCGCCCGGGATCCCCAAATAACGAACGCCCTTCCACAGGCCTCCGCCAAACCACCCGGGATCCCCAAATAACGAACGCCCTTCCACAGGCCTCCGCCAAACCACCCGGGATCCCCCAAATAACGAACGCCCTTCCACAGGCCTCCGCCAAACCACCCGGGATCCCCCAAATAACGAACGCCCTTCCACAGGCCTCCGCCAAACCACCCGGGATCCCCAAATAACGAACGCCCTTCCACAGGCCTCCGCCAAACCACCCGGGATCCCCCAAATAACGAACGCCCTTCCACAGGCCTCCGCCAAACCGCCCGGGATCCCCAAATAACGAACGCCCTTCCACAGGCCTCCGCCAAACCACCCGGGATCCCCCAAATAACGAACGCCCTTCCACAGGCCTCCGTCAAACCACCCGGGATCCCCAAATAACGAACGCCCTTCCACAGGCCTCCGCCAAACCACCCGGGATCCCCCAAATAACGAACGCCCTTCCACAGGCCTCCGCCAAACCGCCCGGGATCCCCAAATAACGAACGCCCTTCCACAGGCCTCCGCCAAACCGCCCGGGATCCCCCAAATAACGAACGCCCTGCCACAGGCCTCCGCCAAACCGCCCGGGATCCCCCAAATAACGAACGCCCTTCCACAGGCCTCCGCCAAACCACCCGGGATCCCCCAAATAACGAACGCCCTTCCACAGGCCTCCGCCAAACCGCCCGGGATCCCCAAATAACGAACGCCCTTCCACAGGCCTCCGCCAAACCGCCCGGGATCCCCAAATAACGAACGCCCTTCCACAGGCCTCCGTCAAACCGCCCGGGATCCCCCAAATAACGAACGCCCTTCCACAGGCCTCCGCCAAACCGCCCGGGATCCCCAAATAACGAACGCCCTTCCACAGGCCTCCGCCAAACCACCCGGGATCCCCAAATAACGAACGCCCTTCCACAGGCCTCCGCCAAACCGCCCGGGATCCCCCAAATAACGAACGCCCTTCCACAGGCCTCCGTCAAACCACCCGGGATCCCCAAATAACGAACGCCCTGCCACAGGCCTCCGCCAAACCACCCGGGATCCCCCAAATAACGAACGCCCTTCCACAGGCCTCCGCCAAACCACCCGGGATCCCCAAATAACGAACGCCCTTCCACAGGCCTCCGCCAAACCGCCCGGGATCCCCCAAATAACGAACGCCCTGCCACAGGCCTCCGCCAAACCGCCCGGGATCCCCCAAATAACGAACGCCCTTCCACAGGCCTCCGCCAAACCGCCCGGGATCCCCAAATAACGAACGCCCTTCCACAGGCCTCCGCCAAACCGCCCGGGATCCCCCAAATAACGAACGCCCTTCCACAGGCCTCCGCCAAACCGCCCGGGATCCCCCAAATAACGAACGCCCTTCCACAGGCCTCCGCCAAACCACCCGGGATCCCCAAATAACGAACGCCCTTCCACAGGCCTCCGCCAAACCGCCCGGGATCCCCAAATAACGAACGCCCTTCCACAGGCCTCCGTCAAACCGCCCGGGATCCCCAAATAACGAACGCCCTTCCACAGGCCTCCGCCAAACCGCCCGGGATCCCCCAAATAACGAACGCCCTTCCACAGGCCTCCGCCAAACCACCCGGGATCCCCCAAATAACGAACGCCCTTCCACAGGCCTCCGCCAAACCACCCGGGATCCCCAAATAACGAACGCCCTTCCACAGGCCTCCGCCAAACCGCCCGGGATCCCCAAATAACGAACGCCCTTCCACAGGCCTCCGCCAAACCGCCCGGGATCCCCAAATAACGAACGCCCTTCCACAGGCCTCCGCCAAACCGCCCGGGATCCCCAAATAACGAACGCCCTTCCACAGGCCTCCGCCAAACCGCCCGGGATCCCCAAATAACGAACGCCCTTCCACAGGCCTCCGCCAAACCGCCCGGGATCCCCCAAATAACGAACGCCCTTCCACAGGCCTCCGCCAAACCGCCCGGGATCCCCAAATAACGAACGCCCTTCCACAGGCCTCCGCCAAACCGCCCGGGATCCCCCAAATAACGAACGCCCTTCCACAGGCCTCCGCCAAACCGCCCGGGATCCCCCAAATAACGAACGCCCTTCCACAGGCCTCCGCCAAACCACCCGGGATCCCCAAATAACGAACGCCCTTCCACAGGCCTCCGCCAAACCGCCCGGGATCCCCCAAATAACGAACGCCCTTCCACAGGCCTCCGCCAAACCACCCGGGATCCCCCAAATAACGAACGCCCTGCCACAGGCCTCCGCCAAACCACCCGGGATCCCCCAAATAACGAACGCCCTTCCACAGGCCTCCGCCAAACCGCCCGGGATCTCCCAAATAACGAACGCCCTGCCACAGGCCTCCGCCAAACCACCCGGGATCCCCCAAATAACGAACGCCCTTCCACAGGCCTCCGTCACACCGCCCGGGATCCCCAAATAACGAACGCCCTTCCACAGGCCTCCGTCAAACCGCCCGGGATCCCCAAATAACGAACGCCCTTCCACAGGCCTCCGCCAAACCACCCGGGATCCCCAAATAACGAACGCCCTGCCACAGGCCTCCGCCAAACCACCCGGGATCCCCCAAATAACGAACGCCCTTCCACAGGCCTCCGCCAAACCGCCCGGGATCTCCCAAATAACGAACGCCCTGCCACAGGCCTCCGCCAAACCACCCGGGATCCCCCAAATAACGAACGCCCTTCCACAGGCCTCCGTCACACCGCCCGGGATCCCCAAATAACGAACGCCCTGCCACAGGCCTCTGTCAAAACACACGGGAGCGCTGGCAGATTTGGCAGTCGTGCTAACAGCGGTTTCAAACAGTGAGTCTCCGAACAACCGGCTCAGGTGAATACTCTGAAGAACCGGCTCGTGTGTATTACTGGGGAAGGAAGGAGGAACAGGAGAGGTCTGGTTCTGCCCCAGGGAGGAGAAGAAAAATGAGGACAGATGACAAAGGCGCTGCGTTGCTCTTGCTGCCACACAGCAGATGATTGCAAGCCAGCCGTTTTTCAATTCAGCATCATGGCCTGCCTTAAAAGAGAGCGCTGCTGGAGGTCAACTAGAAATAAATAGAAAGCAATTGGAAGGGATGATGCTGTCCAATCTAACTTATCAAATACGGAGGAGAGACTACCCGCATTTGTTCTCCAGGCCACCATGCACAGCCTCACAGGAATGCAGAACATGTCTTTAAATGATTTCTTAGAACGATTTGTGTTTCAGCACTGCACTACCTCCTGGGCAAAGGTGAGAGTCCTTGCGAAAGACAGGGGAAAGCTGGCAGGACAGGCTGGCAGGCAGACAGCCCCAACGCAAAGCAGCTCGCTTAGATCCATGCAGGAGGAAAGCTGGAAAATCATTAATGCAAAGACCTCGGCGCTGCCCACTACCTCATCTCCTTCCAATTCATCTTTTACATCTAAAGAAACAAATGGTGACTGCGCTTGTTTTCTTTCTCTGAAGACTGCCTAAGAGTGTCTATTTAGGGAGCTCAAAGAGCATTGAACATGGAAATTCAGTACCTCTAGGGCGACAGAAATGCTTCAGCCAGCAAAGCTCAGCCGGCTAATCCCTCATCAGCGGCAGGCTGGGCCAGGCCACTGCGGAGACACGCGGCTGCCAGCAGCGCCGTGCTACCAGAAAGCAGCACTCCCGAGTGCTGACCTGCGCTCAACTCCTCTCTTGGGGTGCCACACTCCCTTTTCAGGCAAATGTTGCCCACTCGGTGGAAATAACAACAATGAAGTAGGAAATTTCTTTCCCATTTTCTGAAAATTTTTCAGATTTCAAATCCTCGAGGTTCTCCAGTAGGGAAAAATCATTCAAGTTCAAGTTCTTTTGTTAGAAACTCCTGATGAGTTTGGTAAGAATGCATCAGTCACATACCATGATTGGGGTAGTTTTATCCGTGAACATGCCTTCAAATCTACCAGCTTGCTCTTTTGCACAGAAGCAAGCTGCCTTGCTACAGTGCACGGGAAAGCCCAGAAAGGGAAGAACAATTTGCAACAAGGGACAGATGCTGGGGGATCTCCAGCAAGTAACAGCGGGCCAAATCTCAAGGCAAGGGCAGCAGCAGACATTCAACAGTATTCAGGATCATCACTCCTCATGTTACAGCAGCAGTCATGACAGAAACAGATCTTGACTAAGCTAGGTGCCACGCACTTACCTACTGAGAAAGGAGCTCTGTAAGAACTTATAACTCAAGCATCAGAGACAGAGGATGAGTAGAAAACAGTCACGGGGCAAGCGGGCTGCCAAGGACTCAAAAGCAGGCCAGCGGCAAAACTTGCAAAAACCCCTGAGCTCTTTTGACCTCTAGTTCAGGGTCTAACCACCAGATCCAGGGTCAGCAACCCATCAAGTATCACACGCCAGCCTGTCTTTTTTGTCACAAAATGGAAACTAAGCATGCTGGTTTCACGTTTCTCAGCTTGCATGGAGGCACATCAGTGTGGAGAAGCAGCGGCTTCCTTCTGCGCCTGGCTGCATTCCTGACTTCTGCAGCTCCAGCTCAGTGCGAGCTGGGAGTTTCCCTCTTTCAGAGGGAGACAGCTCCGCAACTGCTGGCAGCACCTTGTCTCTGGGAGAGGCAGCGGTCCCTGACGCCCGCCTCCTCGCTCCTCTCCCCTTCTGCCTCGGCAGCGGACAGGAGCCCGACCCCGCGCACCTCGGCCGCCAGGCAGCAGCGGTGCTGCGCGTCTTGAGGGCCTCAGCGAGCGTTAGGGTTGCGGAGCGGTGGCCGGAGGACAGGCAAACGGGCTTATCTTAGGCCAAACTACATCAGCTTCTTTGTTCTCCTTAGGAATGGTGCCACCGGCCAGCAGCCCCTGTACACCCTACCAGCCTCTCAGGACATGCTGGCAGAGGAATTAGGAATTCATGAGTCCCAAGCACAGGTCAGCTTATACAGTTCAACCCCTTGCTCTGCCTGGAAGGTCAGTGACATTCCTGGAGGGCTGGAACTGCACTTAGAGGTCATTGCCCAAGCACACATTGCAACAGCAGAAGAGAGCATATAAACCACAAAATCCCAAGATATGTAGCTGGAAAAGCCAGAGAAGCCAGAAGACTGCAACCTGGGCTTGACAAAAGAATACATAAACCTCAAGGCATCCTAGGTCTCAGCTCTGGAAAGTATCCTCAGTTGACAGAACATATGCTGAACTCAAAGAAAACTTAAACTTAGAGCTGTGCAAATGAATTTTCCTGAAAGTGAGTGGCCAAAGCCACTTAAAAGCTTCATTCCTGCTCATAGAAAACAATCTCATTCTCCCGATCTTAGCCCTTTAACACCACGTACATTAAAAAAAAATCTGTTGTTTTTTGGCCAAAACTGTTGACCAAACATAACCAGAGTTTGTAGATAATATTGATCTTTCCTTCTCCTCCCCAAATCATATTTCTTAGACAATTTACTGTTCACTGAATATTTTGCATAAGAACAACTTCAGAATAGATGCTTGCCATACTGAAGATGCCAAAGTGAGGAAATACACCTCAAAATAAACTTTGGGCTGGATTTCCCCAGGAAAAAAAGTTGGGAAATAATTTGAGTACTGCAATCAATGAAGGGAAGCCAGGAAAAGAAAAGAAAATCCAGTAGATACTGTGACAAAGGGCTTAAAATGTGCAGATAGGACTTATTAACCAGTGCCATGAAGATGTAAGCCATATCTAAAGTCACCAGTAGGCTCACAGCAGCAGCTTATAAAATTAGCCAGGTCATTACAGGCAAAGTCAGAGTCGCCAGGCTACTACATGACCTGGATTAAAGCCAAAACAAACCCATCCCAAGTCTTTTGGCTGATGGAATTTTAGACTAAACTCCCAGAATCGATTGCAAATTCACTGGTGACTCCTCTCTACCTTCCACATTAGGTAAATACAGTCCAGCCTTTTCCCAAACCCTGCATTTTTAAAACTATCATGATTTAATTGAAGTCCCATTTCAAAACTCTCCTTCTAAAATTTTCTTTGCTGGTCGCTGATACTGGTTTAATGAGTAGATGCTGGTTTCAGGCATTTGAGCGTAAGCAGTTAGCGCTGAGGGCAGGCAGGAGGGCGGCTCTTCCTGCCACGCAGAGCGAGTGCCACCTGCCAGTCCAGACACATGTTCTCACCGAATCTGCGGCTTCAGAAGCACCTCCGACTTGAAAGTGTTGCTCAACACGGTAACAAACTCAGCAACCACGGGACAGCAGATGGAGCTGAGATCCTCCCGCAACCCAAGCACGCTTGGGCTAAGCGTGTGCAGTTTGCTGTAATGGTAGACATTTTAGCTCATGAAACGGACTGAAGCAACCGCTCCCAGGGCTGAGAGCAAATCTCTGTCTATAGCTGGAGCTGAAGAGCCAGGCTCTGTAAAAGAAACGCATGTTCCCCCAGAAGGAGCTCTCACCGAATGATGCATCTAATACGTTCACTGCCGTGCAAACGATACTGGTGCCTGTGCTGAAAGGCGGTGAATGTGGACGAAAAAGCTGCTTCAAAATGATGGATAAGTCTCAGTGTTGCAGCTTTTCCGTGGGTGTGGAAACAGATGGCTGGGCAAATGACAAACCTCCAGCTTTGGAGAAATGAAGAGGTTTCTCCAGAGTGGACAAGGCAAAATTTGATACATCAAAGAAAGCCAACAGCTCTATGAGCAGCAGAACTTGTGAAGACTGATTTCCCATGGCTTGTGTCTTGATTATCCCATGCCTAAAAAAGTGGGAGCTCTAATCAGAGCTTCTCCTGAAGCTGAGTCATGTGTCCCATGTGGATTCATTAATGCCTAAGACTATAGCGGAGCTTACCCCAACCCTCCCCTCAAGAGAGGAATTAATTTGTGTCCCTTCGCTTTACCCAGCCACCTATTTTCACTGAACTTTTAGGCTGAAATTATCTAGTGGATTCAAAAGCTTTTAGAATATGAGTGACAAGCATGAAAACAGATGACACAATCACATAAGCCTCATTCCCTTAAGAAACCAGGCTAAAAATGGCTTAGGACCTTTTTTGGCACAAAACTCCTAATAGCTGATCATTTCAAAATGATTTTTTTTTACTGTTATGATAAGTAGGGTTAATTAATGGATCTGGTATTGAAATATGGCCCATACACCAGAAGCCTGAGCTCGTGGGCAGAAAGCACCTCACGTATGAAAGCTGGCTTAGTTGGAACCAC
Organism: Rhea pennata; assembly: GCF_028389875.1. NCBI lineage: Eukaryota > Metazoa > Chordata > Aves > Rheiformes > Rheidae > Rhea > Rhea pennata. The sequence continues at coordinate 25,914,356 of NC_084671.1, read as the reverse complement.
ACCGCCACAAGCAGAGTACAGTGCTGCAGCTCTTCCTCCAGCCACCAAAGTTATTAGGAAATACTTGCTTCCTAAACTGTTCCTGAAAGGACATACTACTAATTCGTCTTGTAAATGCTCAGCTCTCATACCTAGAAAAGCGGAGATGAATAAATAATAATAGATGGATAAAAATAATAGTCCATAGCTGGGACCCAGTTATTCCTCCAGACTGTGCTTTGGGATGCAGGTTTCAAAGTATGCCACAGTGACTGACCCTACAAATAAAGAGTCAGTTCTGTCTTGCATGTGCTTCATGCTTTGAATCTATTTGCGTTTTTAAGCTACTGGCACCATTAAGGGAGACGCTGTTCTCAATTAAAACCAGCCCATTGCTTCCCTATGCTTAATTAGGAGCAGGGCTGTTCATTCTGGCACCAGCAGTATTTTCTTTTCAATTAATGGACTTAACAGGCAGCAGATGCCAGTGTCTTCCTTTCTCCCCTCTCCGGCAACCACCCCGTCACTATTTTCAAATCTTTGACAATGATTTTAAAGAGACGGCTAATCCAGATACTGCTTCTAGAATTAAAAAGAGAATAGTCGTCTTTAAAAAAATAATCTTGATTATATTTGATCTTCTCCAAGCAACAGAACAGACAAAAAATACTGAATAAATAGGAGAATATGAATGCAAACCACAACAGACTAGGAGTAAATATTTTTTTGATTTACCTTCCAAGTCCAGTGGTGGGGCTAGCAGGGAATAGAAAATGCAAAAAGATTGCAGTTAATTCTTACTGAGAGGATCCATGCATTTGGACTTTCTTTCATGTTTCCTTGAACATAAGATGCAGAGAGCAATCCGTTATTCCTATAACTGAAAAACAGCAAAATTCCTACCAAAAATATATCAGCTGTATTTCAGACTTTTCTACAGTAATTCTCTGAACTATGTTTGTGATTTCAGCTAAACCTCAGTGCTGTATGTATAGAATTTGAAAGAGAATTTTTATTTGATTGAAAGCGTATGCAGGAGTGCAGCATGTTGAAAATTGAGCCAAAAGTAAGCTTTCCATAGACAATTTTAGCTTCTGGGTGGATTTCTCACTTTGTGTGCTACACAGATGACTTTCCCATTTTTTCTTGGTCAACTTACAAGGGATAGTATTTCTTTTCAACTAAAGTACAGACCACTTGGCGTGGCTTTCTCCTCCGGGGAGCTTTGTCAGACTGTTCCTCTCTTTCAGCTGCCCCTTGTAGCTCACGTTACTACTGGGTCAAGAAGTGATCAGAGGCCCTCGTGTATCTTGTGTGTGCCTCCTCTAACGCCCTGACCTGCCTACTACGGACCGGGCCGTGACAACACCCTCGCCGTTTCAGCCGCTTTTGCCACCCTCAAGCACTCAGGTTCTCAACAGGAACCCGCCAGGCATCCACCCTGCAACCCGTTCCTTGATACGCCACGCTCGCTGCTGGAGGTTTTCCCGAGGCCCCGACCCACCGGTGTCAGACTCGCCTGGCCTCAGGGCAACGGCAGTAAGAACTGTTCAGTGTGAAGTGGCTCCAGTGCAAGACAGGGGTCCTAAACTCTAAACTTTACTAGGAGACTGATGCTTTTGTATTAAAAAGCAGTCCAGTCCTTACATTGTGATGGCAAAAGAAAATGCTGCCTTACAAGATATACCAGCTGTTCTGCAAGGCTGCAAAGGAAATTTGGGGGTGGGGAGGGCTGAAAATGTCCTGCTGAAGTTGGATTGCTCTTCCTACCCATTTTCATAGTATTCTCTTCTTCTGGACCAGCAGCTTTCAGGCACACTAGATAACGGTGCTATCTTTTAAATAGGTCTGGGCAGCAGTGTATTTCAGAGCCATAGCAGGATCACAGGCAAAAGCCTGCTCTAGTCTATGAGGTGCAACTACCTTTTAAATCCCAAGGGACAATAAGCATGAGGTTAAAGGTTGTTTTAAAAATACAGATAATCTGACAGTTGGCCTAGTCCTGTTTTTCCACTACTTATAAGAAAAGAGGAAGATATTGCCACAGCACAGAAGCTTCAAAATCTATGCAGTGCCCTGAACCAGGGCTTCTGTTTTACAACAACAGGCCACAGCTACTTATCACAGCAACTCTGAAACCTGGCCATGTTTGGAACTTGAAAACATCTATTTGTCCCAAGTGCAGCGATGGATTTCATAATGAGTAAATCCTTCTTCTATGAATAGACCTGTACGCACTGATTTCTCTCCAGGCTGGTGACTTGCTCTCAGTTCGTGTCACCCTCAGTCCAGTTTTCCTGGAAGCAAATGTCAATAGATTGCAATATTCAACAGGCTGGCCTGGCCTGTTCAGAGTTCTTCCACCTCTCTTATCTCACAGATTTCAACGTTGAGCACTGTATTGCAACAGGTCCAGATTCACCCCTTTCCCGTCTTTACAACCCAAGTCAATATTTATGTTCATTCCATGGCAGAAAGCCAGGAAAAAAAAAAGAAATAAATAGTTTGCTTAAAAAAAAAAAAAAAAAAAAAAAAAAACTTTAACTTGTCTTTCTGTTAAGCAGCTGGATCAGCTCAGGTTTAAGAGAGACTGTCCTTAATTAATTTGATAAGATTAAATTTAGAAAAAGCATTGAAGCTGCCCAAGGGAAAATCATCTTCCCTGCTCTACAACCCAAACTGGTTCTAACTTCATATTCTCTTTCACGGAAACTGTGAATGTGAAAGATAGGGTCATGTATAGTATTTAAAGGGGAAATGAAACCTAATTGTTGCTGACATCAGAATCATAACTCTTGTTTAAGGAAAGTACTGAGCAATGGTACAAAGAACAACCAAAGAAAAGGGGGTGGAGGGTAAGAGAGAGTGAGGAAGTTGTTCGTATTTCTGTGAGTTCTTAAGTTTGCTTTTTGGAAAGTGGGACACTTTTGTAACCTAGAAATACTGTTCAGATTAAAACTATGCCCTTATAATGCTATCTCATACCTAATCTTATTTTTTACTGAAAAGAAAGCTTATATCCCTGTATAAGCAATGGAAAAAGACAGCCATTTCTCATGCAAAGAGAGCCCAGAGCCCAGAACTGACCCATCCAACTTCAGACGTTTCCCTGAGACGCCCAAACCGGGAACCCGCTCGCTGTTCTTGCCCATGTGTGCTCACTGGAGCAAGAAAGGCTTTCTGGAGGGCGACCCAAGACGCCTAAGCTCTGAAGCTCCCCCAGGAAGCGTTCTTCTCTTTCCACGGACTGTACCGGCAGTCCAAGTGACTGCATCGCGATAAGAACACCCAGCATAGACGTCCGCAGTTAGCTGGGATGGGTCTGCATTAAGCTAACGCATCCAAACACCGGGCAGACAGAAACGCACTGTACTGGCTCAGCGGGCCATTGCAACGAGCCGTTCTGGGTTCTCTCTGCCAGCACTACCTGCTCATGGGGAGGCTGCATTGTAAATGATTTTCCTACCACTTGTATGACAGAAACTGGAATATATACATTCTTGCTGTCTGCAGTGATAACACTAGAAAAAGTTTTTAAAGCATGATCAGTGCTGATAACAACTACAAAGAATATCTGAATTGCTTATTTTCAATTAGTCCAGTATATGCCTCCTTCTGCTCAGCTTTCTGAAACTCCTGTCCTAAGCTGGAAGATTAAGAAATCAAGGGTATTTGCAGAAAGCTTCCTGAAGGGCGTATCAAGAATTAAATGAGGCAATATAAGTGAAAGAGCCTACTTTGAAAGAGCAATAAAAGCCTTCTTGCACAAGATTTAAGGGAACTGAAGAAGAAGAGGAAATGCTGTGCCATCAGGCTGGAGAAGATGGAGTCTGCCCAGGAAATCATGCTACATCAGCTTAAGGTAAGTCTGGCTCAGGCATTTTAACTTGAGGACTTTTATTTAATGAAACCCATCTAACAAATGCTAGTTTGATTTAGAAAACACTTCTTTGTCTAGCTGAGATTTACTGACATTTTGCCCGACTTCCCTAAAGAATCCCTGTCTCAGAGCTGTCTGATGAGCGCACAGATGCTAGAAGGGATCCTGTGACTTACAGTCCAGTCTTGAAGCCAAAGGCTTTAAATAAAATCCAGTTCAAGGCCTCAGTTGACAGAAGCATGAGAGAGAGGTCTTGAGAAAGACTCTTTGGCAAAAATCCATTACACCAGGCCAAAGTGAGTTTTGTGCGAATGAGGTTAAAGGGAAGTTTTCACTAGAGCATTTTCAGTTTTGTTTGATAAGAGTGAGATGGAGTTTACCTTTTACCATCACTATGAGCACAGACTGGGAACCCTGTAGTCTTCCACTGGCTGAATTTCACTCAAAAGCCAAAAAAACCCATGTAGGGACGCAGCACAAGAACAGTGTACCAGTGAACCATACTGCAGAACCGTTGAAGAACGTAAAGGAACTTACATAGACTGGCCCATTACACATATTAATTCTTCATTTTGTCTACTTGAACAGCTTCTGTTTTTTACGATCCATCAGTTTTGCTGTTTGTATAGACAATTTATGCAACAGGGAAAAGGGTTTTAACATGGAAAAACAACTACAAGGCCAGAAACACTGGCCAAGAGAAGCACTTTAAGAAACCACTTTTAAAATACAGCTTCTTGAGACAGACTGATTTCAAATGTTCCTTTCAAAGGCAGGAAGAATGAGAAAGCTCCAATGAGCTTTGATTGTCTCACTTCAAGCTAATAAAATTTTTCCTACTGTAATTCTAATCTCAATGATAATACATCAACTCGATGAAGCTTAAGTAGGACATTCTAGGATCCAGTATTTATATGCCATACAAATGCAGAAATCAAAAGCAAAATGAATATATGCTGTGGAACACAGGACTGCTTAAGTATTATTCAAACAAACAAACTTTTAAAGTTCTCGTATATTCATTGTAGTTCCTAACAATAGCTGAATTTGAAGAGAAGAAAAAGCAGAACATTCACATTACAAATTGCTGCTAATTATGTCACCATTTTATCAGATGCTAAGCTTTCCTGCGTGAGAGACGCTCTCTCTTTCACCATAGCTCCAACATCAGGGGCCTTCATAATAACACAGAAATGCAGCCAAAGTGAATTCCCTAGAAGGGAATACACCATACATCCTGTTGCCACACGAGGGAAATGCGTTGGCACCTGACTCACACAGCTTGCCATCAAAAGAAAGGGCAAATACACACGGGACTGCAGGAGATCCCTTCCCGGAGCGAGCAGCTTCCTTCCCCCATCCAAGATGCCCTTGCTACGGTCTCTTGCTGGGTCCGTTCCGCAGTTCCAAACAGGCACATCACTGCAGTATCCTGGCGTATGAAGGACTGCTAAATTTCAACTAATTTCTTAAAAAGCACTCCAAAAAACATGTCTTGAAATGAAAAAAGCTTTAAAATACATCTTCCAAGTACACTTAATTAGTCTGCTTTAACACTCACTTTCTTCTTGTGGCAAAAACTGCAGTTCTTCATTCCGGCTGACTGATTTAAACAGACTTTAGCAGGACTATTTAAAGAACTACTGAATCATCATGAAAAGCTCAGAAAAGATGGTCCTCACACTATACAGATAAAAGAATGTGCTTTGATATTTCAACTGATTAAATAGCTACCATAAAAAGCTTGTCCTGCTTTTCCAGGTTTATCAGTTAAAGTAACAGAAGATACTATCTCCATCCTTGAAACTCATACACTCTTACACTTTTATTCTTACAGTGCTACTGCTATTTCAATATAATGTCTTGCAGTTGCCTAAAAACAGACATTCATGCGACTGCAGACACCTCATCTGCCTGTTTCTCAGTGTAGTAAAAATATACTGCAACATAAGCTTAAGAGTTGAGTAACCAAGGCACTGCAATTTATTGTGCACTGATGCATCATCAGCAGCAATGTGCATGCTCTGAGCTCTTGACAAATATTAAGTAAGACACGTCCACTTAATTCTTATAAAAGAGATAATATTTAACTGGTCAAAGTACAGAAAATGACTGATCATCTGACCATCCTGCCTATTCTTTTTTTTTAAAGTTTGGATTAGGTTTTCAAAACAACTCAGTACCCAAAAGCTCTCATAATTCTTTTCTGAACGATGAGATTTTGTTTATTTAAATATATAAATGCAAGTGTTGATTTAATATACTTTGCTTCTGGTCTTGTTCTCTCTCCTCCTGCCGGTTCCCTCATTTATAAAGGAGGGCATTTTGCCCAATGACAATTTATGTGAAGTTCATTGAGTTTTGATTTTGATACAGACATGGTTTAGATCATAGAATCATAGAATTGTAGAATCAGTAAGGTTGGAAGGGACCTCTGGAGATCATCTAGTCCAACCCCCCTGCTCAAGAAGGGTCACCTAGAGTGTGTTAGACAGGGTTGCATCCAGGCAGGCCTTGAATACCTGCAGAGAAGGAGACTCCACAACCTCTCTGGGCAACCTGTCCAAGTGCTCCGTCACTCTCACAAGGAAGAAATTCCCCCTCACGTTCAGGCAGAACTGCCTGTGCTTCAATTTCTGCCCATTGCCTCTTGTCCTGTCACACGGGACAACTGAAAAGAGTTTGTCCCCGTTCCCTTGACACCCTCCCTTCAGGTACTCGTAGACATGGATAAGATCTCCCCTCAGTCTTTTCTTCCCCAGGCTGAACAGGCCCAGCTCTCGCAGCCGTTCCTCCTAGGGCAGGTGCTCCAGCCCTCTGATCATCTTTGTAGCCCTATGCTGGACTCTCTCCACTAGCTCCATGTCTCTCCTCTACTGGGGAGCCCAGAGCTGGACACAATACTCGAGATGAGGCCTCCCCAGGGCTGAGTAGAGGGGCAGGATCACCTCCTTCCACCTGCTGGCAACAGTCTTCCCAATGCACCCCAGGAGACCATTGGCCTTCCTGGCCACAAGGGCACATCGCTGGCTCATTGTCAACTTGTCATCCACCAGCACTCCCAGGCCCTTCTCTGCAGAGCTGCTTCTCAGAAGGTCAGCCCCCAGCTTGTACTGGTGCCTAAGGTTATTTTTCCCTAGGTGTAGGACTCTGCACTTGTCTTTGTTTAAGCTTATGATGTTCCTCTCTGCCCAACCCTCCAGCCTGCCCAGGTCTGTCTCAATGGCAGCACAGCCCTCAGGTGTGTCAGCCACTCCTCCCAGCTTGGTGTCATCAGCAAACTTGCTGAGGAGGCACTCTGTCCCCTCATCCAGGTCACTGATGAAGAAGTTGAACAGGATGGGACCCACGACTGAGCCCTGCAGGACACCACTAGCCACAGGTCTCCAACTAGACTCTGCATCACTGATGACAGCCCTCTGAGCTCTGCTTTTCAGCCAGTTCTCAATCCACCTCTGTCCACTCGCCTAACCCACACTTCCAGAGCTCATCTAGGAGGATGTTATGGGAGACAGCGTCAGAAGCCTTGCTGAAGTCAAGGTACACAACGTCCACTGCTCTCCCCTCATCCACCCAGCCAGTCATTCCATCCTAGAAGGCTATTAGATTGGTTAAGCAGGATTTCCCCTTGGTGAATCCATGTTGGCTACTCCTGATCACCTTCTTTTCCTCCATATGTCTGGAGATGACATCCAGAATGAGCTGTTCCATCACCCTTTCCAGGGATGGAGGTGAGGCTGACCAGCCTATAGTTGCCTGGGTCCTCCTTCTTGCCCTTTTTGAAGACAGGAGTGACATTGGCTTTCTTCCAGTCCTCAGGCACCTCTCTGGTTCTCCAGGACCTTTCAAAGATGATGGAGAGCGGCCTGGCAACAACATCTGCCAGCTCCCTCAGTACCCGCGGGTGCCTCCCATCCAGGCCCACGGATTTGTGGATGTCTAGTCTGCCCAGAAGGTCTCTAATCCTCTTCTCCCCAACCAAATGAAAGCCTTCCCTTCTCTGGACTTTCTCCCTCACATCCAGGCTCCGGGATTCATGGGGGCTGTCCTTAGCAGTGAAGACTGAAGCAAAGAAGGCACTCAGCAATTCTGCCTTCTCTGTATCCCTTGTCACCAGGGCCCCCGCCCCATTTAGTAGCAGGCCCACATTTTCACCAGTCCTCCTCTTGCTGCTGATGTATTTGAAGAAGCCCTTCCTGTTGTCCTTGACATCCCTTGCCACACTCAATTCCAACTGGGCCTTAGCCTTCCTCGCTGCATCTCTACATACTCTGACTGCATTCCTATAATTCTCCCAAGTAGCCTGTCCCCTCTTCCACAGTCTCTGTATTTTCTTCTTCTGTCTGAATTTGGCCAGGAGCTCCTTGCTCACCCATGCAGGCCTCCTGCCCCTTTTGCTGTACTCATAGGGAGTGCCCCCTACTCATAGGGATGCACCGCTCTTGAGCCTGCAGGAAGTGATGTTTGAATACTAGCCAGCTCTCCTGGACCCTCCTTCCTTCTAGGGCCTCAACCTATGAGAATCCACCAATTAGGTCTCCGAAGAGGCCAAAGTCCACTCTCCTGAAGTCCAGGCTTGCAATCCTGCTTGTTGCCTTACTTCTTTCCTGCAGGATCCTGAACTCCACATCTCATAGTCACTGCAGCCAAGGCCGCCCCCAACCTTCACATCTCTAACCAGTCCCTCTCTGTTGGTAAGGACAAGATCCAGCAGGACACCCTTCCTCGTAGGCTCCTCCACCTACGAGTGGAAGTTATCATCAGATAACATTAGATACGAAAGTCAATCACATATTTGAGTACTAATTTATTAGTAGGTTTGATGTTAAATGAGATATATTATCCTAAGGATAATAAGTAACAATGGCTAATAAAACAAAGCTGGCATTTATGAACACTTTCTATTACTAAGGAAAGCAAACAGCAAAAAACCCAGCAAAGTTACATGGAAGTGAAATACTATGTTTTTGTGAATTTATTTAGAAATTGAAGATCTGCATTTTTAAAAGAGCAGTAAAGGCACTTTAGAAAGTTTCACCCAGAATTTTAAAATAAAACTCCAGCAGTATCTTAATGGTCAAGTGTAGTTAAATACCACAGGCTATTAGAAAAAAAAATCATATTGCTTAACCAATAACGCAAATGTATCCCTTAAAGGGCATGCCACAGGATGAAAGAAATAGGGACTCACTTTTCAGTGCAGCCCTTGCAGTCATACACTCACGCTGGAACAGTGAGCACACCTGAGGCGGGTTAGCAACGCACCTGGCTGAAGTTTGGCAACAATGTGAGGTCTGGACTTGCTAAGTTCAAAGCTGGGCCAGGCAGCTGCTGCTTTTTGCTCCTTGTGCAAGCTTTGAAGCAAGTCCTTCTAAGATTTCTTCAAGATTGATGTATGCTGTGGCCATGACTGGAACATCACTCTGGATTAAAATGCTCTTACCACTTTGTGCAACCATGCCAAGTATCCCATTTCACTCTGCTTTTCAAAGTGGCACATTGGGTAAACAGAGCACTGTAGGAATGTAACATGTAGGTGAAGATCTTTACCCTATCAAGTTAAGTGGGTACTTGTTCTGGCAGGACAGATGAAACACGTTACGATCATCAAAAAGAAAAGCTGCACCTATTCTTCAGGTCAATAACTGGGCTTTCACAAGTAAAAAGTGAGCCAGCAAATAGTTTTAGAAAAACTCTGCAAAACAAGAGTTACAGATTAAGCAGGCTAATCAGTTTTTCTGGTTCATTTTCCTCCCATTACAAATATGTTCCCTAAAATATATTAAATATTATTTGTATTACTCTGGCCTTCAACATCCTTTGGGAAAACTACCCCCAAAATTAATCAACTTCATTGTCAGGATGTTTCCCTTCCTTCCTCCTGATATCCTCTCTAAAATTTTCCTTTTTCCTGGATCCTATTCTATCCCTATAAATCACTCTTCTTGCATATCTTACATGTTTGCCTTTAAACTGCATTCCTCTCAGCCACTAATTTTGGAAATTAGCAAATAAAACAATAGGATTTGTCTGGCAAGAGTTACTCTACACAAACATTGCCTGTTGACTCTGGTTGTGCCTCTCATTAGGAACCAAAGTGCTGGCAGTACACACCCCACATTCACCTCTACATGTTCTTTCTCTCAAAAACAGAGCAGCATCTTACATTTTAGCTCCAGTATCAGAAATACAGAGGATATATTTTGTCTATATTTTCAATGAAACTTTCATTAAGTCCTCTCTAAAAGAGGCCATTAAAGAAACACGGAGCTAAGAGAATGTCCTGTCACAGACTAAGCAATGGGAGGCATAAATGGGAGACGAACTCTTAAATGAATGTTACCCAGCATAGAGCAGGTACTAGGCTCAAATCCCTTGTTCTTTTAATTCAGTGGCAAAATTCCCACCAGCTTCAATAGCATTCTGTCTGGTATTTAAAGATTTGGAAGTGAAAGATAATATGGTAGTTTACCTTTACTTACAGCCAACTATTTTAAAAGTCTCTCAGGAGACAAAATTGGGCAGATTCAGAAAAAGAGCTAAGTGAACAAACAAAACTGAGACAAAACCAGATCTTTTGAAAACACAATACTAGGAGATAGGTATCTAAATACCTGCAAGGATCTGTGACTCACGCTGTGATGGATTAGCCTTCCAGAAATAAGATCTGGACATCATGATGGGCAGCTCTCTGTTCAGTTTGCAGAGACAGACCAAACACAACTAAAACTGATAGCAATAAAATGGAAAATGCTGTACTGGGTAAGCTAATGGCATGTCCTCTACATGATTACTACTGTCTGATCTGATCATATCATCTACGAATAAAAAAAAAAAAGTAGGAAAATTCAATGAAAAAGATGAAACTGATTTTAGTGAAGACCCGAAATATAAATTAATGGAGTCAATAATATGTTATATGACCACCTAATCCATTCCAGATTTGAACAGGACCTATAGCAAGAAGCAGAGCAGGCTGCGCCTTCTGATCTGCAGTCCTACAGTACATGAAAAAGTACGTGAAATGTCTTAGTATCAGCCCAGATGAGGAACAGTTCACCACATCCAGCTCCTCTCTCCCTTATTACACATGTAAGGGCATGGGATAGCTTCCATGTGTGGAGGTATTACTACAAATAGGTTTTAAAATGAAAAAAACCTCCAAGTTTATTGGAATTAATAAAAGGCACAGAGAAGAATAATTAGACAATTTACTTTTTCAGTATAAAATGACAGAAGAGGCATCCGACTAATTAAGCAATGACAAGTTTACAAAGAAAAAAACAATCTAGATCAGAGAAGCGAAAGGAGCCAAGATGGTCTTCTCAGGACTTAAAGTTGTAATGAAATGAACTATGATGTCTAATCAACTGATTAGTTAATGTATACTGCATTAACAAAACCTCAGACGAAACCGTCATTTGTCAAAACAATATTTTTATCAAATACATTTTTAACTGACACAGTAAAGTCTCAGTGCGAGAGAGCAGAATCTGGCCCACTTCTTTGACAAGCTGGGACTAACTGCACAAGCGCCAGAGTTAAAGCATACCCTGACTATGGCGCATGACAGACTTCCATCACGGGGGGCTGCTGAATTCAGTGAAGAACAAACGAGAGTCCCTTGACATACCCTTTAAAAAAGACAAACCACCTACCATCTCTGGCTCTCACAGAAACCAAGCTGTGTGCATTTATAATCTATTCACTTTGTCGACATACCCAATGAAGAAAGTGGTCCAGAATCTGTGCAAGGTGAGAACGCGTATGTCTAAACTGGCTAAAGATCATCACAAACATGTGGAAGAACTGGTCAGATCCTAACCACACGTCACACTAGAGGCACCTACTTCTCTTCTGAAAAGAAGCACGTAATCTGGAGATAGTAGTTACTACTGGTCCTTGACAGACAAGCACTGATAACAGCAGCATGCTTCCCTGCCATTAGATTACCAGGCAAAACCATCAGCTGCAGTGAGATGGACTACATTGCCATTTATCTGCCTCACATTTACAGGTCTATGAATCAGGAAACCACCTGCGGCCAAAATGTGGCTCTCTACAATTAAGAAAAAAGGCTCCTGCAAACACGCTCTGATGTCAACACAAACTGCATAAATGTAGCCAAAGGGTTACTAAATACGCTTCATGAAAGCACAGGGAAAAATAAAAAAGAAAAGAAATTCAGGCCACAGCTTATCTCCTCCATATTCTAACAGGACTCAGTGGCTGCCCACTGTCCTCTGCCTGCCCTGCTCTCTCAAGAAATTTTTAAGCCAATACCACCACTTCTGAGAGTCACAGGTAGGATCCTGCTGTGGAGCTCTGTACATAGACACTAATGTAAGCTTGGAGGAGGGGGCAGCTGCACTTCGGTATGTGTTTATAAAGTGACTTACAGAAAGGGTTCTTGGTCTGTAGGCACGACAGGAAACAGCTACTGAAGTGAAGCAAGGTCTTAAATTTATCAACAGTTTGCCTTAGGGGGTGATACACAACATACATTACACTCATGTCCTCAAGCCCTAAACTAAGATGTTCATATGGAATTATTTTTCCTTACTGTTTGTACTGTAGGAAAAAGAAAAAAAAAAACATTCCTGTAGCATGAACAGTAGCGTACTTCAGCCTTGAACTTAAAAAGACCTTTTTCTCCATTAAGGGGTGATCCCTCCAAACAAAGATGAGCAGGCTGATCCAACTCTGAAATTTCCTCTCATTAGCCAGTGTGTTTTCCTGCTTCCGTGAGTAATGTATTTCCCACAAAGATCAGACTGTTTTTCAGAGCAATGCTATTAGCAGACATCCTTTGGAGGGAGTTTGTGTGTTTTTCATTGTTATCCTTAATAGTAACACAGCTAATTTCAAAGCATTAGGATATGTTGTCTTCATAGCACAAAACTGACAGATGTTCCATATGTTAAAAATAAACGTTGATGCTATTCCTGTGCTGCCCTCAGTGTTTATTTTCTTTCAAATTTTTGGAAGTTACATTAGTTACACAGAAGTGAAGCTGAGATAAGCAGTGGTTTTAATGAGACATGGGACAAACCCAGGTCATGGCGCAGGTTTGGAGGATTCAGCCGATGAAGCTGTTGCTTCTCTTACACAGTCGACAAACATCAGTCACATGAAGCGACATCTCAGTCTGACACATGCGTGTAAAAAATACCTTCTCGTTCTGAAGGCCGAGCAAATAACGGGCATATAAAAAACCTTACACCTGTGTGTCTGGAGAGGTGATCAGCGATGACCAAGATTCAGAGTAACAGATTAGGCTTTGCTCTGCCCCTTGTGTTATCTGGAGAGGCAGCGGGAGAGACAACGCTACCGAGCTACGGGTATCACTCAAATACTTCTACCCTTGATGTTAGTCAGTCTAGGGTTGCCACATTTGACAGAACTGCAGGACAAGCTCTACACGGATACCAATAACATACTTCTGGAGCTGGAGATCATCTGCTCTACACAGCACTCCCCCAGGACTCTCTCTGCCATAGAGCACTGAACCAAACATTAAGGAGAGACGGTATCAAAGGTGGCCAAGACAGTTTTGGAAATCTTGTGCCATCCCATACTCAAGCATGGATGATAATAGCAAAAAGGTCATCTCTACCTGGATTCACCGTTCTTCCCAAAGAAGTCAATAAAGTAGGGACAAACCCAATGATTCATGCTTAGGAGCAGAAAACAAGACAGCATGTGCTATACCCTCCAAAAATAAAGCTGCCCTGTGATTCATTAGCTTGCAGAGCTTCTATCCAGTAGATGTTAATTAGCTCAAAACCAGCTCTGCAAAAAAACTCACTAAAATATTCACCTTTGAAACTGATATGCATTCCGGCTTACTAAACCTAGAACATACAGTTTTAAAACAAAACCAGTGGATTGTCTTATGGAAGAACCCAGACTCCTGTATTCCTATTAGAAAGCAACAGCAACAACAACAATAGTAAAATCTATGAAAACCTCTGCTGAATTTTCACTTACCCTGGAAGTACCATGAACCAGCCACATTTTACAGGCAAGTTTTGATGGGATTATTCCTTGTCAACACAGAACTTGACACCAACTGCTCATGCCAGTCTGTGCCCATAATCTCTATCTGTGTAAGTATCCAGATAATACTATTTCTGCTATTAATAATGATAATAAAAATACCTCCCCCTCTCATCAGGCCTAGTGAGAAACCACAGTCTGAAAGCATTTCAAATTCTGTCAACCATGAAAATCAATCAGCGCTGACAACCTCAGCCGAAATGAGGCTCACTGAGGCTGTTTCCAGCATCTTTGGAGAGCTGCCAACCTAATCCCCTTGCTGTAAATACAGTGCTGTGAGCACCTCCTGACAAGGGAAAATGAGCAGATTACATGGTGAGGTAACAAGCTGGAACTGCACTGCGCAGTGAATGGGGGGTGGCAAAGGAAATCAGCCTCCCTCTGCACTCCCCAGTTAATTGCTATTCACCAAACTTCTGAATAAAAATAGTAAAGTCCTACTCTGAAAGCTGACCTTTGCAAGAGGCAAAGTCTTTTGCCCCATCAAATACAAACAAGCTGTTTGCAAATTCTCCCCTTCTCTCAGCTTGGTGTTGCAGCCCGACAGCGGGCGCCCTGGGTGACTCCAGCAGTTGCTCCGTCCCATGTAGGACATTGCACCCTGCAGGTTCTGCCGCTCGCTTTGATAAGGAAGATACTGCTGAGTGGCTTCACGACTACATCCTCTGGGCTCTCACTTTGTCCCTCCAACAAAAGGTATTTAAAGGGAGTAGAGAAGATAAATGCTGAAATGGGTGTGTAATTAAACCGCTTTCAACGTTCAAGGTGATCCTAAATGACATTGGCATTTCTGAGTCACATTTGTTCACTATTTCTTAGGTTCATGACTTCTTTCAAACTGCTTATGTGCTACAAGAAGATATTAAACCCGATTCCAATAATGCAAGATGATTCAGTGATCTGCACCGTTTGTCAAATCCCAGCCAGGCCTGCCAGAGCGTTTCTGGAACTGTACGCGTTGCAGGTGCTGGGATTCCAGTGCCTCAGCCAGTTACTGCTTTCCCTCTCACACGTGCACTCTTTGGTCTGTTACGTAAATAGTTGGCAGTTGTTCTCCAAGAATTATCCCACTAGCTAGATATTGCAAATATTTTGCAAAGCCTCCCCTTTGCTTTAAGAACTTCAGCAAAAGGAAAAGCTCTGTGCAGAAGTCTATGCACTACAGAAGTCAGCACGACACATACGTGTGTGCCTACGTGTTCTTAGAGAGAGTGTTTAAATTAGGCAAACATTTTTGCCCCCAAACATTCTCTATGTTTTGCCTTTAGTGCTGGACATGAGGGCTATGTAATTGTAATGACTTGGGTTTTTTCAGAAGCTTCATGCTCTTGAACACAGAAGTGAGCTCTTCCAAACACTGCTTTAAATGTTAGTTCTCACCAAACAGCTGTCACACCTAATATTCATGTCTTACTATTCTTCACAAACTTTCAGCTGACCCATTTTTTTTTTCGTTCGTGCAAATGTTAAGGAAGTGGCTGCTTTCTCCAGAGCTGAGAGGGTGTTAGTGCCAGAACCAAAATATCCACTAGGACCATTGTTCACTTCCTCCCCTTAGAAAGTTAAATCATGCAACCGGACCACAGCATCACCCTATTTACAGGACCAATCATCCATTACCAATCCCAAACAGAAAATAATTAAAATAAACAATTTCTAAATAATTGTTTATCCAAACTATCCTATTAATGTCATGTTTGCTGAAAACAGAAACAGGAAAATGGCTTGGAAAAGAGCTCAGTCCACAGTGAATATTGGCATTATTTTTAGCAATAAACCATGACTAAAATAACTAGCCAGTGCACACATGGATACTGGTGATGAAAGAAGAGGATTATAATCTCATTGAGACATGTGAGAAAATCTTGACACTTTTAGCCATTATAAATATTTCTTTTTCTACCGCACCTTTAATGAACAACATTATCCAATCTTAGGGACCTTAATTAAATTCAGTACAATATCTTGATACAAGGAGTTAACATTTTCCAAACTACTCATGGGACAAATGGATTTATCTGACTGATAAATAGCAGATAAAATACAAGAAATCTCTAAGACATTAGTGGAAGAAACATAGGTATATTTTTCCTAATCTTAAAACTTGCCTTCACACTTAATAAAATAAAACTTGCATATTTGAACAGCTTCTTTGGCATAGTGACTCTGAGCAACAATGTCTGCAGGTCTGGAAACACGATCTTCCAGCTGCTACTTAGACTCTCTGAACCTGCCTCACCAGGCGCCTCAAGGCTTTCCATGGAGAAACTGCAGATCCAGACAAAAATCTGCCACAAAAAGGAAGCTTCAGTGGGTGTGGGGGAAGAAGGATAAATAACTTCTTCAAATACAGGTGACAACAGAAGAAAGCACACAGAGCCCCACAAAGATCTGTGCTATGGCCCGTCCCCTGCAATGTATTCTCAGATTAAATGAAAATAGACAACTAATGATACAGCAAAGTTTGCTTATACCAACATATCAGGACAGGAAACAAAGAAATTCAAAAAGCTGCAGAAAATCCGTATTGAGTATGTGGACAATAAAAGGGCAGATGACACTTATCTGAGGAAAGGTTAAATTGTGCACATTGGCAAATGTAATCCTAACTTTACACTCACGGAGGTGGACGGCAAATTGGCCATTTCAGAACCAAACCTTGGGAGCTGCACTAGATCGCTGAATAAAAATGTCAGCTCAATACTCAGGAGCTGTCAGAAAAGCAAAGAGTGTGCTAGGAATTGTTAGGAAAAGAACTAAGAATAGAAGAGCAACCACGGAACAGTAACTATGATGGACTTGTGTACAGAAGACTTGTGCTTTCTTCCCACCTGAAAAAGCATGCAACACAACTAGAAAATGCATTTCAGCCTGAAAAAGAGATGACCAGGCCAGGACATGGATTAGGCCTACAGAACGTCAAGTGACACAGAGACGATGCCTAGGGATCAACTGTCCCCTGTATCTTCTAGGACAGGAACTGGGGCATCAAGTGAAATTTGCAGGGGGCACATCTGAAAGCAACAGAGGAAGGGGTTTTCCACACATCTATGAGAGCCATCATTGCCGGCTGCTGTAAATGCTAAGAGGAACACAGTTTCAGAAGGCAATTGGACACATTAATGGAAGTAAAGTCCCAAGTTGCCACCTCTGGCTCTGGCAGCTCTTTGAGACTGGAACACTACTAGGACAATGGACGCTGTAACCTTCGGCCTGCCCTGCAGCTCTTCGCCAGCCATCCAGTACAGCTGTGCTGGAGACAGGAGGCCAGGCGGACGTTTTTGGTCTGACACAGTCTCTCATTCTTGCGTCCTTTTTAATGCTAGAACCTAGTCAAAATGGTTTTAGACTGGGCTGTAATGTGTTATCTGTGTATCACTCAAGAACCGTTCAGCGCAGTTCCTGTAGTGAAAGCCCTCCAGAAGGAAAAATGGAGTACGACAGCTCCTTTCAACACATCCACACATCTATCGTCAGACTTTGATACAGAAAAGGTCTTACTTTTAGAATGAGAAAAATAATATTTAGAAATCACGCAGAAGAAATACATGAAGTGTAGTTTTGTACACACTGCTGGTCCAGCTAGTTTTTAATGATTTCCAAAATCAAAAAATAAAGTCTGCAAGGAAATTTGCAAATTACTTATATCATGAAAGGCAAAATCCAAACATAAGCCTAGAGAAAAATAAAAATATACCCCAAAACAACAATTAAGTCCATTACAACAGTATTGCTACAGTAAGCTGTCTAAAGCACCTTGCAGCTTTGGATAGCCAGCTGAAAGACCAGGAGTCATTTCATGATACACGTAGGACAGATAAAGTATTGGTTTACTATTTTCAACTCTGTAACCCGATGATCGCCTTCCATAAGTCATTAGCTATCCATACTTTGCACTATCCCTTCACCAGCCATGTCACGAGGATATTCTGATTCTAGCTGGAAAAACCTATCTGCAGAACATACTTTGTTTTTCCCTAAAATAACCTGAACTTTAACCAAACAAGAAGCTTGTGCTGAGAGGATTTCCCTAAGTCTATTAAGTGCAAATGGCAAAGATAAAAAGGAAACCCAGAACACAAAAGTCTACTCCCAGGACACTGATAGTAGAAGCCACAAAGGAAAGCAAGCACTAGAAATCTGGAAAAATGCCTCTGTGATTCAGAGAAAATTAATAATAATAATAAAAAAAAGGAGAACCCCATGCAATGAAGGCAAGAATCAATTGTGTCTGCTTTGGGCAGCTTCGCAATTCACAGGGGGATCTGAGCTGCTGTTCATGTGCTGAAGAGCTTTCCAAGAACCAATTAAACCCTACTGGAGGGAGACGAACAGAAAAATGCAGCAAAGGAAACCCACACCCTGAAACACTGCCACAAGCTGAAACTACAGGTAACCACACATCTGCAGAGGCAGCTGCAGCGAGCCGCACGGCAGGCTGCGGAGCAGGCGTGTGGGCACGGCGGGGCGCAGGCACCGGCCGAGGGTGGCTGGGGGCGCTTCCAGCAGCGCCGCGCGACTCGGGCGGACGGGGCTGCAGCAGGCGCCGGGCCGGGCGGCCCGCCAGCTGCACAGCGTGCCGCTCGCCGTTCGCCACCCGGGCAAAGCGGCCGTCGGTGCCGGCCTGACAGGGCAGCCAGGATCTCATAAAACCCTGATGGAGTGGGAGAAAGACCAAGCTCCTGCCCATCTCTCCCGTCCCCTTTGAAACGTGGCAGAAAGGTTCAGGGAGAACGAAGAGACGCTGATGATTGATAACAACTTGATATCTTTGTGCAGCTTTGTCAGGCTTTTTAACTAATGACTGAGGCGACTCCACCTCTACAAAATCAATCATCATGTCATAAAAGTCTGAAACACTGCAAAATTAAGCGCCTGCCCCAAGGATATAGAGCATGTGCCATGTTTAGAGCAAACCTAATTCTGCTGGGGGTCTCTGTGACTTTCATTGCCCTCAGAGATAGTCAGAGATGGGATGAGACATGGCAAGAATATCCAGAGTTAGTGCCTTCCTTTAAAGAAATGATTCAAGTAAATCCAGCTGCCTTGAACTCACCTACAGAGCTTATCGCAGAGAAGCGAGTGCAGTGACGTAGGCACAGAGGCAGCAGAGGCAACGAGCCGGCGGTCACTGGCAGGGCGGACTACACAGCCTAGTTCTTTCCCCAGACACTCCATCTTTCTTCAAAAGGAAGACGAACAAACCCCACATTTGACTTTGCTGTCCTCACCGTGAGCACTACTCGCCGCCTATTCTCTTTAACTGTAATAGCCTGGGAAGTGCCAGCTTTGGGCCACGGCACTCAAGCACAGACAAGGGCAAGCGGGTGGAGAGGAGCATGAGGAACACGTGATGTTTGCAGGACACGCGCTGGAGGACGAACCAGCAGGTGAAGCCCACGCTTCTCCGGTAGGTGCAGAGAGAGGGCTCCCTGAGCTTCGCTGCGAAACTGGCGCCTTCCCGATGAGACCGCAGTGGTTTGCCAAGTTATTTTTGACATCAATATATTACTCCAGATTGCTCTGTAAGATGATTTGGTTTTTGGCACTCAGAGATGGAGAGTTATAAATGAGATAATGAACCTCAGTATATATTTTTAAGAGGGAAATACCTAAGAAATCTTAAAGAAGCAACTGATGCAAGGAGGGAGAAAAAACAGTTAAAAAAATAAATTAGTTGCTAATTTAGGACTCAGGACAGCTCTTTTCCTTGACTGTGGATAAAGAAATTCAATTACACTTTCTATCTGGTTTTTGTCTGCACAGTAGAAAGGAAAACAAAACCTTGTCTTGCGTTTTACTTCCTAGTCCCTGAAGCCTCTTCCTGCTGGTGTGACAGCAGAGCGAGGCCTCCCAAGGGTGCAGAGCCCTCCCTGCTAACTTGTGCAGATGCATCGATATCAATCCTGGTCTCCTCCTGCACCACTGAATTTATGCCTTTGTCCCCTGCTGTTTAGCCAAATCCCACATCCTGACCTTTTGGAGGCAGAAAACATTCTTCTAATTTATGAAAAGGAAGATTTTTTGTAAAGTGAGTCAGATATTAAGTGATTTAAATGCTCAGGAAAAAAAAAGCATATTCTTGTACAAGCTTTTGTAAGCTATATAACAATATGACAATGACTTAAATAGTCATTATTAGCAGCTGTCACACTCTGCAAGGTGAGATGAGAGCTTTTCTCTGTGGTCAGGAGATATCTGTGCTAACCTGTACAGAAATACTTGGCCAGTGATTGAGTTTTACACCTTCTATTTTGGTCTTGTTTGTAACCATACTAACCTTTTAACAGGCAGGGATTCTGCCAAATATGAATTACTTGCTATGAGTTTTTTTTTTAAAGCTCTAACTTAATTTAAGTTTGAGGATTCATTTTTTCCTCCCTTTCATACAATATATTAATTCAACCTCTTCCTGCTCATAAACTTTCCAAGAACTGGAACTGTAATTAGACAAAATCTCAACCCACATACTTTTCATATACTTCACGGAAATATTCCTATCTATGTCTGCAAGCAGCTAAAGATGTGCTTTTATCTTGCCATGAAGTCATCGTGTTTCATTTCCAACATCATGGATGCTTCTATGGCAACAGATGGTGACATCAAACACAGGATCATGACTTCACTACAGGATCAAGAAGGATTAGCTTTGCACTGAGGCTGTTAAGATCTAATGCAAACAGATAGCTGCCACAATTGCAAAGAGAGTTTATGGCAGGAGAGTTTACTTGTTGTGTAAATGTTCTTCTTGTTTACCCTAGTATGAAAATCCCTTTAAATCAACCAGCTGTTTGTAAATTAAGCACAAATGGATTAGCTTTAAAACAAGCTCATAGGTTTGAGATGGCTTTTCCGCACATACTCTGTCTTATGACCGTGCTTGGTGCTATACGTCCCACCCGTACTACGGCCTGTCAGAGAAAACAGGATCGTATTACAATACCATCCCTCACCATAACCTTGAGGACTTTTACCCACCTTTAACAGGTTACAGTACGAGTGTGGCAGGTAGACTGAAAACCTGTACTGAAGCTTACACTTCAGGTGCTGCTTGTTACTCCTAAAAACCTTGTGGGGACAGTTATTTAATTATATATTACATATTCTCTTTCCTAGAGGAGGTTGCTTAACTGGATGAATTCTCTGACCGTCCACCTTTAAGCTACCAGTACAGGACCACACAGGGTCTCTAGCTTCAAAGGTCTCTCTAGAGAAATCAGGAGTCAGCACTTTATGGGGCAGCACACACAGTCAAAAAAGCAACTTCCCCTATGGGGCAAGATGGAGATGGATCCACCCAGGACACAGCTGAGCCTGCTGCTGAGGTATGGCAGTTTGCATCCTGCAGCTGTTCCAAGCACTCTTGCAGGTGGGAGAAGAGACAAATAGCCTCTTAGCAGCAGCACAAGAGAGAACTGCTCCTTGGGATCCACCTTTACAAAAAAGTCCAAGAAAATTCTCCTCCTCCTTATTGGGTTCCCGGGAAGAGGCACTCAGCATGATGATTATGGGCAGAAATTGAAGCACAGGAAGTTCCGCCTGACCGTGAGGGGGAATTTCTGCACTGTGAGAGTGACGGAGCACTGGGACAGGTTGCCCAGAGAGGTTGTGGAGTCTCCTTCTCTGGAGGTATTCAAGGCCCGCCTGGATGCAACCCTGTCTAACACGCTCTAGGTGACCCTGCTGAGTGGGGAGGTTGGACTAGATGATCTCCAGAGGTCCCCTTCCAACCTTACTGATTCTACGATTCAATGATTCTATGATAACATTATGTATGAAAAATTCATCTGATACATATGCACACTGGACTCTGCAGGAGCTGTGTTACTGCTACACATTTTCTCTGTGCAGTAGATGCTGAGTCCTTTCATCAACCAACATTTAACTTTCTGATGAGTATTCAGGGGAACTCGACCAGACTATGGCATTCCCTGGGTCTCCATGGACAATTTCTGTTGAAACCATTCCAGACTGGACATCTTTTCTGCCTCAAGAAGCAGTAACTTCACAACTGCAAGCATGCCCCACTGTTGCATGGCGATGCCCCACAAGAACCACCACCGTAGGCTGTGAGGGTAGTTCAAATTTCATGCCCAGTCAGTTTTACGTTACTTTGTTGAGATGCCAACAAGGGTATAAAATTCTGTTCCACTGTCAGAGTTTTCTTTTATATGGACACATCAATTAGACTATCAGTTCTGCTGCATTAAAGCAGATTATGTCGATTAGCACAGCCCTTTCAGAAGAGAAAACTCTGAGCAGCTCTCAAGAATTAAAGCTAGGCAATAGCTCAACCATATGACAAGATAAGAGAGTCATTTGAAATCTCAGAATCCATTTCTACAGGTTTGTAAGTGCTCTCTAGTTTTACTGTCAGTGCGCTCATCTTGCCAAACTTTGTTGGACTGTCTTATCAGGGTTAATAAGCATTAATTTATAATTAGCAAGGAACTAACCTGGACAATGCATCCATTTTGCATGTGAACTGTTAATATAACATCAACGCAAATCCAGAAAACAACAGCACAGGTGCCACTATGGATACTAATGTAGTAGGACACTCTAGTTGTATTCACTTCCAGACACATTTAGCTTGAAGTGACAGAATTTTTGACCTTCTTCCACACATACTTCTGTGAAAATGAGAAATCTTTCAGACTATGTTGTCACTTCTACTCTTCTTTTTCTGTTGTTCCTCACTTCCAACCAGCTTCCCTCATCTTCCTAGCGAGCTTCTATCTCAGTAATGCTAATAGATACTGTTTTCTCCCAAAATGCTTATAAGAGGAAGTCGAAAGCTTAGCATTCCTAAAGACTCTCTGGCCAAACTAAAAGCATTTCACCTCTAAACAATAATCAGTTAGTGAAATAAAAGATTAAATATACAGAAAGAAAAAAAGAAATCTGTACTTCACAACAGCCTCAACGCTGCAGACATTATACAAGCCATTTATCCTCTGTGCCTCAGCCACAACAGGCAAATTATTTTGCTAATGCATCCTTCCACCCACTCCTTGCCTGTTCTGTTATCAAATGGGGTACTCGCTAGGTGATGTACGCAGCAGACTCTGATCTTGACCAAAGAACTCGGTCACTGCTGTGCCAGCTGTGGGCAGACTCACGAAGCAGAGCAATGGCTCCATTCAGCGCTGCCTCTGAGGCCAGACAGAGCGGCCAGAATCCAGAAGCTGCATGTCTTTGGTGTGGAGGAAGAGAAAAAGAGATGTAGGTATTTGGATCCGTTAGTGATTGGCTTGGGCAACGGAAGGAACAGTGTCTTACAGTAAATAGCTAACAGGAACTGAAGGCTGACTCCAGAAAGAGCCAACTTGCAGGAAAATATTTTGCAGTAGGTTGAATGGCTATAAAACCTGGCAGTATTAAAACTAACATGTAAATGTCCCCCAGATGGTCTACAGATCCTGGGATGAGCTGTGAGCAGGGCTTTCTGGTCCAATTTATCTTTGAAGAGCTGGAGGGGAAAGCAGAATCATCCCTTTATAACAGGAAAAATAACAGCTCTAGGGTAGAAAAGCCAGGAGGGGCGAAGGATGAAATTTTCTGGGGAAGGATAAAGAAAGCCACTACTAAAACCCACTCCTAACAGAAACCAGGATTGAGCTATTTGAAGAAAAAGAGTACAGCATTTCATCTGTCAGGTGCTGCCGTTGATGAGTAATGGCCAGTAGCAGCACTGCTTTGACTGTGTTTAAAACATAATCTTGTTAAAATTATCATGATTGTTTGTGGCCTTTGGTCTTGCTAAAAAGACATGTTTAGGATGCAAGTTCTTTCAGCCTTCCTAAAATGGCTTTTAAAATGAATCAGGTGGCCTGCATCTGACCCATTTCCACTTATTTCTCCCCCTGAAAGCAATGCTCTCTACATGAGTCCTGACCAGCAGATGAACCCAGGGCAGAGGCTCACTTGAGTCTCCCTCGTACAACCCTGCCTATTCGAGCGTGAACTCCAGAGGCTTCGATCCCCATTCATGTTTTATGCTCCACAGATGTTTTCCCCCATTTTTGCTGCCTCTGTTTTTAATGCACCATTTGGTCTCCGTACACCTCTCCCCCCGCCTTAAATAGATTTTTTTTTGTTGTTGTAAGCAAGCAATGATTTGAGAAGCAAAACTGAAAGGCCTGACAGTCTCTGCTTCCCATTGACATACTCCCTTGTTTACGTCAAAAACCATGGGCTTTAAGTGACAAGAAAGCAGCAGAGAGAGGAAAGCGCACAGAATCATTTATGAGGCAGTGGTGACATGACAACCTTCAAAAGACCAAACTCGATGTTTGTCAGGCCAGGAGGGTGGGATTGCATTAAGCTGCATTTCATTAAGAAAAAATAATACTCAGAAACTATTAAGGGGTCCCATGTGGCTGCTTCACCACATTTAATTTAATGTCTTTCCTCTCCAGTGACCAATCCACCCCCCACCTTCTTACAAATGATGACTTGTGGGTCTTAACCTTACAAGCGAAGATACATTTGACCCATTAGTTACCCTATTTAAAGGCTTTTGTTAACTCATAGTATAGAGCTTGAGCCATGATTTTATGTTGAGACTCCAGATCACAGAAGCAGATGGTGTCATAAACCCCCCCACCTCCCCTTACTCTATTTATTCAACTTCTGTTGGGTAATCGACTTTCATTCTTTATGCACCATTTTCTAGCCAACATGTTATCCCCAAAGATCTCAAGCTGGGGCAGCGGGTGACTGAAATGCTGGTCATGGGGAATGCCTCAGGCAGTGTATGTGTTTGAAGCTGGCTCGCTGGCCTGTTTCTTAGGAAGAACATCCCAAACATCAAAACTCAGAGCCCAAATGCAAAAATCTCCTTGAATATATGAGAACTCCTTTTGCACTTGGGTGAATTTAGGAATGAAATAAAAGACAAAGGACTACTTCATCTAAAATATCGCCTTGATGCTCCAGTACCTTCTATGTCTGTTTTCATTTTTTAAGCTTCCTATTCTCATTTTCTATTACCAGTTTCCTCACCAAATGTACTTATTTTCTCTTTCCAAAAGGAACTGCATGACAGATAATAAATCCTGACTCTGTTGACTAGAGAAGAGGATTTCCCAGTAAGCTGCAAAGTTCATAACCTTCAAAATTTGTGTTTTAGGAGAGATGCATGACACAAATAAAGTACGCAGATTTAAGGGATGGAAGAAAAATCCAAATGTGGGTATGTCTCTTTTTTATACTACTTTTCTGAAAGCAACTGGAATGCTAAAGGGAAAAAGAAATCAGTAATCAGTACCGAGGAACAGACAAGAGGCATCATACATTTAATGAACGATCCATTTAAACATCCTGTCTCACAGTCAATGAGCTGAATCCCCACAGAAGAAGTTTTCAAAGCCTAGTCTCTGATTTTCAGAAGGAGAGGAGAAGATTACTATTCTACTGTGAGTCTATGGCAAAACATCTGAATTATAAAGCAATTTTAATTCCACTGAAATTTTAATTCAATGCTTAGCACCAGTAGAACATCACTTTTTGTGTGCTGTGTGGTACAGGCCCCAAAACCAAGCAGGAAGGTGGCTGTCTGATGAGGAACTAGAACCAAGCTCCTTTCCACCAGATTCTCACTTGCTACCTTCTAACACAGTCACTCACTCAGCAATGAGCTTTTAATGATTTTGTATTTGAACCTGGCTCAAAGACCCAGGCCACTTCTCTATAGATAGACAGATAGAGAGATAGAGAGATAGATAGATAGAGAGAGAGAGAGAGAGAGAAAAGAGCATATTATGTGGGAGCGTAGGAAGAACAGATCTGTTGTTAAAGCATGAGAAACTGAACAAATACCATTTGAACTTCCTCAAAATAAATGCGTTTCACTAAAAATAGGGAAAAAGCTATAAAAAAAGATGAAGGAGAACTAAAACAAAAAGAAGAAATACTGAAAAGCAGAAAAAGCCACTGAAAAAGAGTATTGGCCCAAATTTTCATTTGAAGCTGCTCCAGCAAACAACCTTCGACAAACCCTTTCTACCCCTGCTCAGTTCTGCTGGGCTGCCAGTATCTGTTTTTGCCTGCTCTGTCCTGCTTGCTTCACATATGAACTGAGCTAGGTTAGTCCCCTTAGGAAGGCCACCCTCCGGGCATCTTTCCACACTTCCCAGCACAGCCGTGCCTGTGGGACATGGAGCAAGGCCATGAAGGCCTAGCAGAGTGTCCAGGAAGGAGGGAGGCTCTGGGAACCATACCAGCTTGCCCCCATGTCCTTCTCAAGATGGAGAGTGGAGGGAAAGCCTGCACTCCACCAATGAGCAGCTATGGTCTGCAGAAACAAACCTGTTAAGAGTCTCAAGAGCCAGAGAGCCCAGTGCACAGATACACAGCAAACAATACCATCACTAATGGATTCTGGGTCAGGCCTACAAGGTCTCCTTGGCTGCCTCCCAACTTCTGGAATACTCTACTCCATGTAGCAGAGCAGGAGCAGAGTGCCCAAGGTACTTGGCCCTCACGTACAGGCTGGCAGACCCAAGCCGCTGGCTGTCAGCAGCTGAGGCAGAGCAGATGCAGCCACACAATTTCCAGTAAAAGAGATTTTCCTGTGTATGTGCACCAGACACTGGCCTCAGCATGCAAGCCCCACATTGCCTGTGTGAGAGTCTCTCTCATACTAGCAAGATCTCTGGTGACTGCCCTGGATGAAAAAAAAAAATCTAGCTCACCTCCATGAGTCATCCTGTGGAAACCAGTTACTTTGGATAATTACCACGGGTGGACACACGCATTAACGGGCCCCGGTCACGCAGCGCGCCCCGGGAGCCTCGTGTTCCCTGCGGCTCCTGCGGGGCCCGAGCCAGGCCCGGGCGAGCAGGCGCAGGCAGGCAGCCATCAGCTACAGCTGCGGCAGGTGCAGAGCAACAGCAGAGCGCTCATCTGGAAGGCTCAAAGCCAGGCGGAGATTAATGACCCACAATGACAGCGCAATCAGCAGCGGAGGTATCATAATCTCTGCCTCTTTTCTGCACACCATTTATAAAAGCCAGGGCAAGGTGTTTAATAGCATGTGGGCTCAAAGGCCATGAGATTTGCAGCGTGTGAGGTTATGTGCAGCCGGAATGACAAGCAATGCTACCTGAGGCTGTGATTTGCATGAGTGCTGCTGGCACTAGGCACGGGAGCCAAAGTGGAAAGAGCGTGCACACTCTGCAAGACTGCATGGGGAGAGGGAAGGTATCAAGGCCTGAAATGGGCAGTGTTTGGGCATTAACAGGTGTGTTTTTTTAAGAGTCATTGTCTGTGATCTTGAAGCAAGGTTTCATCTTGTGCAAAAAAAGTGATCTTTCTCTCCTATCTACCACAAATCACTTCAGTTCTTATCAACCAGTGTGAGGAAGCTCACAAATCTGTGAAGGGGTGATGCATATACAGCATCCTACAGCTTATTAATAGGCTATTAATATATTAATAGAGGAAAAACATTGCACATCAGGGTACATAAGCATACTGCCTATCTGCTAAGCAAAATGTACATTACAAATTAAATATGTGGCATGAGAAGTGCCATGGGAATATGTGGCATGCCATCCCCCAGGAAATAAAAGAAAAACAAGACAGATTTATGGAAAAATCTCACAACTGATAAAACTCAGCAGAATTGGCCAAGCAAGCAGAGGAAGGCTGTGCTTTGACTTCAAAGCTAGAGAGACCAGAGCATGCCGAGAAAGGCTGTTTCCTTATGCAGGACTGCAGTTTGTCTATTTGAGCAAACAAAAGTGGTTGGAGAAAGACTTAGGAAATAGGACAGGAGAAGAGCCTGAAGAGTCCTTGAAGACCATGAAGAGACTTTGCTCCCAACACTGATTAAATTCAATCTAAATTTTTTTTGGCAAGTGTTTGCCCAGGCAGTCCTTAAACTTTGAGTAAATCCCCCCTCACCCTCGAGAAACCTTTTCCAGCATTTGACTAACCTCGCCATTTTTTCCTAACATCAGCACAACCTCCCAGGCTGAAAATTAAGCCCATTAAGTTTTAAATCATATTTCCCAAGTACTTGAACATGCCACACCAGTCTCTCACACCACCAGCAAAGGTTGCAGTGATGACTGGGCTGAAAGCAACTGCTGCTGCTGTACACAGACAGTTTGCATGTTACCTCTCCTGCAGCCCAGCCTTCACCTGCTTGTCTCATCCATGAATCAGATGACAGGTTTAAGCTGAGGTAGTTATTAATTATATGGTTTGTTCTGAACTGAGCACAACACAGAGCTAAAACAATCAAGTTCTTTCAGCACTACTGCAGCATAAACGATGCATATCCCTCTTCAGAGCTGTCTCCTGCCTAAATGTTCCTCCCTGTTGTCTCTGCAATATATCGCCCCTGAGCAGGGTTATGGGATCCTCAGGTGGGCTCAGGCACAACTGCTCTGACCCTGGACACCATGGCTGATTACCTCTTTATCCTGGTCCCTCGCCAGACTGGGGTGTGGGTCCTCAGAACTATTCCACACACGGGACAAGCAACAAGGAGATGATTCTGTTCTTTTAAAAGGGAATACATTTTCTCCAGTAATTCTTCCTAGCTGCCCTGTTAATGGCAGTTATAGATCTTTTTTCTTTCTCACTGGCAATGATTTCTAGAGTTGTCGATACTCTGTGGATATTCAGACTGGCTGCCACAGAATAGAGTGTTTTAAACTACAGAACATGGCTGTGTTGAATTTTTCCATCTCTCCATATGCTCACAGCACTTGCCCAACCCTTAGACACCCAGCAGCCTTCCTGCGAGGCAGCTTCTGAGACAGGCTCCGAGGAGGCTTTCCGAGAGCAGGCAACAATAGCTAGTAAGTGGGAACTGGTCAAGAAAGAGCAAGTAATTAAATATTGTTTGTGCAGGGCTATGAGAACATGTGAGTATAGAAATTCTACAAGCAATGTCAGCTGTGCTGTAGCTGGGGAGTATGGGGCTGTGGGAGTTGGACAGCTGAGAGAAGTGATCAGAAACTGCCGCTACTGCTCGGGTAGAAAATTACATGATGGCGTGTGACGCAGCGTTTAGCTCTGCTGAGAGCAAGTCCGGGCCCTGCAGAAAGCACTGCACAGATGGGCGGGTTAGCGGCGCTCCCATACGCGGGGGAGCGTGATGCGCTGGGGGCTCACTCGGCCAGCTTTGGGGTGAACACAAAGCCCTTCTGCTTTTGCCTTTTCTCTGAGCACAAATGCGGCTAGTGCAATGCCCGCTGCAGAAAACTCTTGGCTGGCTGGAACAACTGTTTCGGGACAGAACTGCAGCAACACATACAGAGTTGCTTAGAGTTTCATTCGTTTGCTTGTAGGTAGCTGCTGGCGGCTTGTTTTTGCTCTCCCAGTTTAACCTGTGCAGAGATGCAGACTACGCCGTTGCCCCCTCCCAAGAGGGCCTGGGCAGGCACACAGCGGCGCGCCGAGCTGCGGGCTGGCGCAGGCCGCCGGGAGCTGGCGCTCTCCTCCCACCCTCCCGCGCACCCACGCCTGCGCCCAGGTGCCCGGCAAGAGGGGCGCGAGCAGCCAGCGCGCGAGACGCCTCGCAGGCTCCGCCGCAGCCTGGCCATCTGCTTCCGTGAGCAGCCTGGGATTCTGTGGAAGTGAATTCCAAACTGGTTTGTCCAGGTTTGCCCACAAAGACAACACTTACGGTCTGGAATCTGCCCCCCTCGGGAATATTTTCCTTCTTCCTTGTATTTTCCCACATCGCAGCCTCACAGAAGTGAGGGGAATAGCCACCTAGCTCTGCTATACACAGGTCTCGATGTTAAATTCGCAAGGTAGCTGTTACCTAAATAGCAGATTTAATGAGTAGGCTATCCTCTACACTTCCTCCTTTGGAAAGCATATGGGATCCCACATTATGCATGCAGGCTTTCCATAACTGCATGTAAAGTGATTTTTTTCACACATAAATACTCATGAAGGAGAGAAAGACAGTTCATGCATCCATATTCTGCAATTCAAATTTTGTCTCATTTCTATCAGTGCAAATCCACAGTAGTTCCAGAGAAGTCAGTAACTGCCCTATCACACCATGAAAGAGGAAAATGCTGCCCTAGTATTGTCAGTGTTTCTAAAGTCTGTATTCCTCTGATAAAAAAGAAAATCTGCGAAAAACTCACTCACAGACCACAGTTAAAGCTATTATCACTAGTAGGTTATAAGTAACTAAGTCAATTCCCCAAAGATATCAAGTGCTCAGCTTGTCTCAGTCTCATGAATATATTAACATTTTCAGTGGATGCTAGTATATTCTTTACGTCCACATATGTTTAAGCTAAAAACAACCAAATCTATTTTGAATTAAAAAAATAATGGCTATGTATAATAATGTTTTAGAGTCATTATCAGATGGTAGCCCTTCTGTTCAGCAGGAAAATGATTTCCCTCTGCAGTTACAGCGCTATGGATTTAACTTTTCAAAGGTATATGAATACATTTCATAAAAGAGTGAGATTTGCAAGAAGCCCTTCATGAAAGGGTTCATGAATCATGATTTATTTTTAAATTTAAGTTTTCAGAGAATTTAAAAAAATCTCCAGCTCCTATTTAGCTTTTAAGCGATTCAACTCTAAATATGTGTGAAGGTCCCATACTAAACAATCTGCATCTCTGTAGATGCCAAAAAAGTGCAAAACAAATTACAAAAATGGAATTTTAGGTAAGACAAGCTGGCCTTTAAAGAGTGATTGCCTAGGTAACATCACTGAGTTTTTCCCATCAGCTGTAAGTTTGTCAGCCCCACGTGATACCTCTTTCAAATTACTCTGAATATTTTATCTCAAAATACTCTCCTTGCTGCAGCAGGGAGCTGCTACCCTCACTAGGGCTGGTGGCCCTCCTCAACAAACAGACTGTGAGGTCACCTTCATTTCCAAACCTGCAGCTGAAGGGGACCCCAAGGGTAGCATGAAAGCTTGGACCATGTAACAATAATGTGACAGATCACAACAACTGCTTTCTAAGCACAGGAAATGCTGCATGATGTACAAAAGACAGAAATGAGAAAAAATACGTAACAAAACAACACTCTCTTAGAGCAAATACACTTACCTAAAACACATCAAATGGTGAAATAGGTTCAAGGTGGGAGACATCATGGAAACATGAAAAAGAAAAGAGGAAATACATTAGCTCAAAAACATGTAACTCCACTTAGCTTGATGATAGGAAATAAAACCACCCAATCCCCACAAAGCTAAATATCCAAGCAGAACTCTCAAATCAACAGCAAAAACAGTACCAACCCTGTGCTTCAGAAGGACAAGCAGACCAGACCCAAACTTCGATTTAGTGGACAAAGTTTAACAAATCAACCCTACTCAAATGTTGCCTTGTTTGCTGTGTGTTGGTTTTCATTATTAGCAGCATAAGGGATGAAGATGACAATGTAAAAAGCAGAGAAATAAAAAGAAATCCTTACTGCACTATGGACAGAGCAAAACTCCTGCTGCAAGGCTCACAGAAGCTGCCCACTTACAAGTTATTGTTTCTGCACCAGGCTCAGCATGGACAGTCTGACCGCACAAAGTGCCCAGTGCTGTCAGAACCCACAGACTTCAGCTAAGCAGTTCGAGGAACTTGATTTCTATCGATTCCCTTAATTCTTAGCTGTGCTGAGCCCAGAACAAATTTCAAGAGCAGATAATCAGTAGGGGAAAAATTGCTTTAGGAGAAGGGGGAAAAGAGCCAGGAAAACAGTCTTCAAAATATCTTTATTTTGCACTGGCTGCTACTTACTGAGGCTCCTGTTGCAGTCACCTGTATTTATTTAATATAACATAGCCTTATTCTTTCATTCTGCTGCATGGAAAAAAGTCTTAATTCTTAACAAAGATTTTATAGGGAAACAGTCATCTCTCAACTCTGCTAGCCATAGTAACTCATAATAACCCACATTTCTACTCCAAAAATCATCAGCTGGGAAAAGGACATATTGTGTTTACCTCAGCTATATACGCTGTCCCTTCAGGCAAATCTACCTTTCTACATTCTTTCCATTAATCAGTGACAAACATTTGCTACAACCAGATGACCTTAGCAATGTGACCTCAACTTCCCATTTTCCATGGTCTTTCATTTCATCTTGTCATTCCTGCCAAATCTTACCATGATTTTATCTTGAGTCTTGCCATTTTTTCAATATAAAACTTCCTTGTAATCTCTCTATCTGTAACTTCAAACCAATGAAATCTTTCTAGTTAAAGACAGCCACCAACTCCCATCGCTTTCAGCCAGCCTTTGGCAGAGGACATAGAGGACTCTCTCCATCATGCCTCTT
This sequence comes from Rhea pennata, assembly GCF_028389875.1. Lineage (NCBI taxonomy): Eukaryota > Metazoa > Chordata > Aves > Rheiformes > Rheidae > Rhea > Rhea pennata. The sequence goes on along the minus strand of NC_084671.1, from coordinate 25,882,158 downwards.
CTCAGAGCTGGGGGCAGCCAACGAAGGTAGTTAGAGCCAAGCTCAAAACAAACAACACTCAGTGGTCCTTCACCTGCAGGGCACTACACCTATGGAAAACATTGCCGAAGGATGCTAACAGCAGACTGGACAAAGGCAAAACGGAAAAATCCATCGAGAATTACCAAATACACAAGAAACTGCACCTAGCTCAGGAAATCTCTTGCACTGAAAATAATTGGAGGTTAAGAGAGTTTACTCAGGGGAAGCATCATACACCCTTGCTTTGTTTTAGTCATCTCTAGATAGGCTTATGATCAGGATTGAGACACTGGAGACACTGGGTTGGATGGGCCCCAGGTTAGCTATTCTCATCTTCAAAGGTTTGAACCTGACTGATCTCCAAGAAAGTGCTGTAAAGCTAGAAATCAAGGCAGGTGCTGATGAGAACAAAGGGTGCTGAGGAAAATCAAAAAAAAAAAAAAAAAAAAAAAAGAAAAAAAAAAGAAAGAAAAGAAAAGGAGGCTAGAAGAACAGCTCCTCTCACTCTGTGAGATTAATAAAGTTTTAAAAATACCTAAGTAACTTTGGCATTTTTGTCAGAATCATTAATGTTTGAATTTTGAAACAGAGATAAACCTGAACCCAACACAGGAAGCTTCATTTACGTGAGCATGTACACGCAGCAGAGCCACAGAGCAGGCTGGGGCACAAAGTCCCCAAGCGGCAGAGGCAGCAGCACAACGCTAGGGCTCCGTGTCACAGCCACAGCGCTGGGCAGGCGACAGCGCTGGCTTCCTGGTCTGCCTTCTGTACAAGTGGCCCCACACTCTCTAGGGCCAGAGGTTTACCACCAGGCAAGCACACATCTCCCCCGCGCCCCAATTTCAAAGACTTCTTCCCTTCACTGCTAGACTGCCTAACAACCTGCTTTGTAAACTGCTGGCAAAACAAATATTTTCTTTGCTTTTTCTTAATCCTAACATAATTTACAAATGAACATCATAAGCAATTCTTCAGGACAAGCTAAAGCTAAGTGAAGTGCAGCTGCTCCTTCAATGCAGCTTGGTCTTTATCAGCAGTAGTATTTCAGTCCCTGTATGGCTCTGCTGACAGAAGGCAGCACTGATTTGCAGTTGCAGACCTGCTGCCTCATTAAGGAGGATAAATGTACCTTTATCTTTACAAGTGAGGACTTCTGCAGGATTAGAGCTGCAGAGGTATAAAGAAGAGAGACTGTTGCAGGCCATTTCTGCAGTGTAATAGATAAACCTATAAATATGATCCCAGAACTAGACAGTAATAGGCATTAAGTTAAAATCAGAGGTATGTGGCATTGCCAAGCAAATCATGCAAGCTCTCCCAGGCTGACAGACGCAGCGGCTGGGAAACAAAAAGGACACAAAGCTAGTGGTTAAGAGGAAGAGATGACAAAATTAAACACCTACAATGAGAACTTTTACCGAACTTAGGTTCTAACTTAGTAATTAAAGCTTTATAGCGAAATAACATCAGACGGTAACTCCTTTCAAACCTTCTTTCTTGGCATATTTCAGATCTTAATTCCCTCTGCCTGAGGACTAACATGCCCTCACACTTGGACCAGATAGTCACCCAACTACACTATAAGGAGCAAAATCCATTTAGTGCTCTCCAGCGCAAGGAATTTCCTATGGAAAAGAAAAAAGCCAGCTTCTTCTGCACACCTGGTGCTTGCCTGGGTGCAGCGAGACAAGAGAGTTCCTTATTCTAGCTTTTAAACAGAATTTTAATTCAAAGTCCGACAGGAATACAGCTCAGAATTTCTTAGTTCAAACTCAGATGATATCACCACTTTGCATTTATGCAAAGTGTCCTATTAATCGTAGAAGACTTTTAGAGGAACACTGGCTCTGTTTTATGGACAGGCATTAATACAGCTGAATATGACATGCTACGACATAGCATCAGGGACAGAAGCAGAAATCTATAAAAGCCTAGCCAGCAAGGGGACAGTGGAGACCTTACCCTAAACAGTCCTTGTAAAATCTGAAAAGAGGATAAAGAAAAAGTCCCTCCATTTTTTTTCAAAAGTCTTGATGACTTTCACTGCTTCTGGAACAACCTAACACGTCATTGAAATAAAATCCTATGGTAAATCCTACGTTCTTCCAGATTACTCATAAAAAGGTTTATGTGAAATAAAACTAAATGGATTCTTCTTAATTGTTACTAAAGATTTTTTTCATTTTCTGTTACTGTATAAAATCAAGTTTATTTTTTATTGGGTATGATAAAAACCACAGTTTTCTTTCCTACACACATTTAAAAAAGCATTCAGTATTCCACTTTGAGAATTATCTTATTTAGTAACCTGAAAAATAATAATCAGATGTCTCCACAGAAAGTCAAATTTTCTGGCAATAACATGATACCTTTGTTTCATGCAATTGCTTTTAAGTGCATTAATGCCAAAAATCTGTTTCCAGCCTTGTAATTTGTTAAAAAAATGTTGGGATACTTGTTTTACTAAGACACTAAAAAGTGTTTTTCAGAACCATGAATAAAATGTATGTGTATATCGCAGCTCTGTCACACATCAGCCATTGCATTTAGTTTTTGAAACCAACAGGCTATTTTCAGGGAGCGGGGATTTTGTTTCCTTCAGACAAAGAAAACAGACTTAAACCTGCTGTCATCGAGATCAGTACTTTTGACTTCAGCGGCGATAGAATTAGATCAACTTTATGCACTTTTGACAATCCCAGCCTGAGCTCAGCACAGCTTCCTCTTGAGGAGTAGGGCAAAGTTCCTCTCTGTCAAAGTTGCTGCATTGCAAAGCTGTTCACTTTGAAGAAATAAAAATACTTAGGACTATTTTTACCAACTTTTCCCGTAAAACGTTCTTCTTCCTTTCTGGTATCTACTGGGTTTAACAAAATAGGTTATTTATGGGAATGAATGGACAGCAGGTTGGCTTTGAATGAAGAGGCAAATGCAGCAGTGTTTAGCTAATAGCACTGGCTCAAAAAGTGAAGAAGCTCCCAGGCCTCTGTCCTGTTGCACAGCTACACGGGCATCCTTTCACCTCTCTATACATATTTTCCTTCCATCTCTGGCTGCAGGTGTTTGAAAGCAAGCCCTGTCTGTTACCATGGGCTTGTATGATGCTCAGCAGAAGAGAACATTGCTGATACCTGTACGTACGGTTGAATGACGATGATTGCGCAGAGTTCTCTCAGTATTTCCTCTCGGAGTCCTTCTAACTAAGGCAGTGCCACCTTATTTCAGGGAAGCTGTCAATGTCTGTGCAGTTATACTCATACTTCAAGGGCAAGTAAATCCACGTCCTGTATGTGCTCTCCTGTGGTTTCAAAATGCTGTTGCAGATTAGTAGCAAGGATGAAGCTGTAGAGGGTCTGAAGAAGACTCCTCTGCTGTTGCCCACTCGGAGCACCTTGCTGCCTGTTATTGCCAGTTTTAGAAGTTAACGTGGCCCTGGTTCAAGGCCAGCCAAATGACCTTCCACCCTCTCCTAGCTGTCTGTGCCGTTTCCAAACTTTGGTGTCAGACTTGCCAATGAACAAGAGATGTGAAACCAACCATGGGACAGCAGTCACATGGGGGAAAACAGTGTCTAAATAAGAGACAATCTCTTGCTCTCTCCTCCACCATGGTAGTAATAGCTTAAAAAAACACCTGCACAAAAGTGCACATGCACACACGTGCAGCGTGCTTGCCAGGATGAAGAGAGCGGTGCTGGGAACACAGACAAGGCAGCGCGTGGGCTGACCACAGAGGGACCGACAGTTCGCAATGCTCTTGCAGCTGGAGCACCAGTCTGGTTCCTCCCACTGCCCCAAGCATTAAATAAAATAAAGCATTTCTTTTTGTTTGTTAACTCCAAAAGCAAGAAAAGTCTTTATTAACAAAGGGATGCCAACTCCTGAAAAATATTTTCTCTATGGATTCTGTGGTTATAAAAATCTTTGCAGAGTTTCTCAAAAAGTCTGCCTACATTTTATTTACCCTCTTCTGTCTTTACTCTAAAAAGCCTTTTGGTGATGAATAGTGATGCTCAGAGACAATCTTAGCTAAACACCTACTTACAAACTGAGGGCAGAGTAGCATGAAGGTTTAGAGGTCAGTAGCTATGACTTATGAAAATCTAAAGAGGCTGTAAACTTCCATGTCATGATACTGGTATCCAACTCTAAAACAGAGTGAGAGCTAGCAGTCTTAACATTTTCAATACTGAACTTTCTCCAACTCCAGCTAGGTCTCACACACATTCTTATTTAGAAATTAGAGATATATCACGGTAGCTGCAAATCCTCTGACATCTTCTCAAAATGAGAACCTTGAATTTTTCACTCTCATTCAAAAAGAAAAAAAAATCCTCTCCTTTCTTCTACTGACACAAAATCTTTTGCTTCTCTCAGTAAACTGCTCCAATAGTGATATACAAGATGCCTTTGTCCAGAACACATTTTCATGGCAGAAAAACATGAGATCGCTATGACATTATTGCCTTGTTTGCTTAATCATGCAGCAGAGAAGGGCCAAGGGGCCAGTGACGCATCCCAAGATGTAATATACCAAAGCAGCTCACTCCTCTTCCCTAAAATACCATCAGAAATCTTCACTGTTTCACTCAGAACACTTTTTAATGTCAAAAATGGGAAAGGAGAAAGGAAATAATAAAGAAAGAAATCTCTTAAGGGTCACCTAGACCCACAGGCAGCACTGGAGCCGTCACTGCTGCCAGTGCCAGGAGAAGATGGAAGCTTTGGAGACAGGCGATGGTAATGACACACTCATGGGAGCAGGGAGGACACTTCAAAGTCAGGATCTAAAAGCCTTTAGTAGCTGTTTGTAAAAATGACAAACTGTAGTCTCAAAGGAAGTTTTCTGTTCAGACTGAGCATAACCTTAAACCAATTAAACACATATTGGCTCTGACAAGGGAGAAGAACCGTGAGTAGGGACAAAAACACTGGACAGAGGTGAAAACATTAAGGTCCCTAGCAGGAGAAAGCATGCCTACAGTGAAATGTGAAATACATACAGACAGCCATCCTTTCATGAATAACCTGCAAGAACACCAACATCTCTAATAATGTAAAGGCAAGAAAACAGACACATAACAAAACCAATACATGGACATCAGTGAAGATGGGAGAAAGAAAAAAAATACTGTTGCTATCATGTGCATATAAAGCAGTCAAAGCAGCCTTCAGATTTTCTGTAAATACATTCCTGACCTGATGGTAGGAGTACAGTTACATAAGTTGCATTTTTTTCCCCAGATTCTAAACAATACTTTCATGCCAAAGTGATTTATAGGCTAGCTACTGCTAGAAATGAAAATACTACTCATGAAAATATTGTCCTGTGCATCAGCAATGAAAAGAATAAAACAATTTTGCAGTAATTTCCCTGGGGCTGGAAAACAACCCCACCTAAAAATGTTCTCTCTACTGTGGTAAACCAATTTTGAGCATTGATAGAGTCAACCACAACACAGGGTCAATGTTTCCTCATGTCTCCAGTTAAACTCAACATGAACTTGGGGGACATTGATCCTGTCCTCTACTAGCTAACAGTGACAAATAGGACATTTAAAGATCCACATTCAAACCTCAGTGAGGTTAAAAGGAATATCACTATCCCATTTATTTTAGAAAATTTTTGCTCAGAAGCTAGGAGTGGTTATGGAAGCCCATCTGTTTAAAAGGCTGTTTAAAAGGAGCATGATTTTAGCACCTCCTAAAATTCAGGAAGGTGTCTCCAACAGCATATCTAAAACATCTCAAAGCTCAGCTCCTCGGCTCTTACTTGCCAACTGTCTGTAAAGAGTAACACATTTTTATACTACTGTGTAAACAAAAAGACATAATTTCTCTGCACATCGATACAACTCAGTAGATAATATTTCAGCAAAACTCAAAGCAACAGCAAAATGACAGCTGCTGTCTGCTTCGAAAAAGCACTCCAGGAGAAAGATTTTGCATCAGTTTCAGACACGTTTGAGGTGCACACGGATGCCTCTGTCTCCTTCCCAGGAATCTAGCCCTTTCAGATTTTATTAGGATAATCCCACTCTCTCCTATGCAAGCATAACAGGAATTAGATTTGCCAGGGCAGTTCGTTACAAGATCAGTCTGTAGGCAGAGATACCTTTCTCCATAGAAAGAATTTTCATAAGCCTCCTTTTGGGAGTTCATGTGTTTTGCAAATCGTATCCTGAAGTTTATTAGGTTTGAAAGAGAATATGTTTGTGATATAGGAGTATTAGTTGTACGGGACACTTTAAAACTCATACAAATCTTTGACAACTGAAATAAGCAGAGAGGTATTTCATCTGCTAAGAATTTAATTTGTTGAATTTAAAAGTAGAAAGTTCCCATGTTTTGACCTTGCATCCCAGCAATTCAGCTTGCTGCCGAGAGCAGCCTTGGCCCAAAGTCAGTGCAAGTCAACATTTTTCTTAACCTAGACTGTCACAGGCTTGCCTTTACCCTCTCTATATTTGGTACTATGAGATACAATCTGGGAAAACAGAGTTCCAGGTATCAGCACAGAGGAGAATTATTAGGAATTGGAGGCTACAGAGTAAACTTCTGACCAGATGTGCACATTTACCCCTGGGAACCTTTCTCAAATTTTCATCCTTCTAGGAGAAACCTGCAACGGAGACAAGGGAGTTAAGCCAAAAGGATGTGGGAGCCGTAACCACAGACAGTAAAATGGTAAGGCCTTTGAAAGGAAGGGCACAGGATATGGTTGTGCTCAGCAAGACAGTGATGAGACCTTTGGCATTTGGTGCACAGAGCAAGACTGTGCGTACTGCTAAAGCTGGGAAACAGCTTTCAGCTCACGGCTGGAGTGCAGCAGGGCAAGGACAGAGCGATGTCCTGTCTGTGCTCCATTCGCAACAGGGCTGATGAGAGAGCAGTTTACTTCTCATATGAAGGTTTCACAAGCCCTGAGACACGCTATAGTTTCCCTCCACTGTTTTCTCTCCTGACCACTCTGAAAGGTAGACATTTAGTATCTAGCCTCATTACTCGTCCTAATGAAATGTCAGGAGCAAACGCACAGGTGTTTAACAGCTCCTGGAACACTTGCAGATGCCAGTGATCCCTGAGGCAGGGAAATCACCACAGTCGACAGTCTTGAAAAGGTCGGGAAGGCAGCGCGAGGTCACAGGAGACCTCTGACCTTCATTTGCCGTGCTTGATGAGCTTTCGTTCTCCCTCGCCGTGCTTTCCCAAGCCCAGAAAGCATTCCCTTCTCCCCCCGGTCCCTCTTTGGCAGTGCAGTTTCTCAAGAGCTCTCCTACATTATTCAGAACAAGTGCAAATGTGCGACCTAACTGAGACCTGACTGAGACTTAACAAAAGAGCGCTACAAACAGCTAGACGGCTCCTGAATGGAGACCCAGCCACCCCTCCCTCCTCCCAGCTCTCCCCAGTCTTCCCGGGAGATGCTGAAACGTTAATCTGCATTACAAGCCCCAAGCTCACTGAAAGCATCCTTCTTCCCAGTTCACAGCAGTGGGCGTGATTTATTGCTGCACTCAGCCCTGGGTTGGGAGCCACAGCGCTGGCTGCACGCAATGAAATGTTACAGAAACCAGTTGACAGGAATCCAAGGGGAAAGGACATATGAAAACCAGGAACAGAAAGAAGGAAAACAAAAGAAAGAGATAAATGTACTAAATTAGTCAGGTTCCTTCCACCCCCAGTTTAAAAATTAAAGATCTTAAGACTGCCAAGTCTTCTGCTCAGCTTTCCCTTCCTGAAAGGGAGAATGGAGAAGCTGGAGAGGGCAGGGGAAGAGGACTGAGTCTCTGCATAGAATATTTTTTTTCTGCTGTAAGCCATACAAAAAAGCCTGCAGATATTTGGACAGCTAGAGATTGCCATTACAACTGTGCAAAATTGTTAGAAAGCAAGACAAAAAGGAAGGAAAAATACAGAGCAAAATGTTAAGTAAGGTGCCCAGAGCTTCTGTTTTTCAGTGCTGGCACCAGTCACAAGAATAAAAGTATTTGGCAAGTCCCATCCTGCTCCTTGGCTGCTGTAAGATCACACCACATTTTGGCACAGTTGGCAGCTTTTGATCAGGGCTCCATCAGGAAGAACACTGCAGGTCACAGAAGGAGCTCATTAAATGTACCTGCACTTACTAAGTTTTGCTCAAATCAGTTCCCTGTAAAACCATGTTGAAATGTAACTACTGGCTGACAGTTTTATTGGTTACTTTAGCAACATGCGCACTACCATCAGACTTGCAAAGAAAATATCACAGTTAAGGCTATGAATTCCAGTATCTGCTCTTCTATGTTTGAAAAAATTCCCTAGTTGACTTAGAGCTTCTATGTTTGATTTCAGTTAAAAAGTGAGATGGGAAGTCAGAGAGGTATGTGAAATCTACTGAGCTTTATCCAAAGTAAGGGGGGGACAATATTTGTACAGCCATAAGACTTGAAACTAGGCACGAAAATCAAGTTCTCATCTTGGAATAAACATGCCATAAAATTAGGAGAGAAATAAAACAGAAGAAATAAAAGACATTTCTTGTCAGAAAATAAATAAAATGTTGTGATAAATGGCCATACGTTGATAAAAAAAGCCTCTTTGGTTCATTCTGGTTTGAGGTTTTTTGTTTTAAGACTTTGTTTGGGAGAGTTTCTGCCTCATTGACAATCCAGCGTAAAGCATCCTGCTCCTTTACAAATAAAAACCTAACCTCTTTGGGTCTTTTTCATGCAGTGTTGCCTTAATACTTCCCCCGATTCTTACACTTTTCTTGGGCCTGTTCTCCTTCCAAAGAGCCACACGTCACATGTTTGTAGAAGTTCATGAAATCCTTACCGATAGCCCTATTTCTCCCTTCCCAAAGCCAGGAGAACATGTGCCCGCAGGCGCCCCATTACACTGGCAGACTCAAGGAGGTCTCCTTTTGCTTGAAATTATGAAAGCGTTTGGTGCTGTTCCGCTCAGGGTAGATTGACCCAAGGAAGCTGGAGCCACTGCAAGCCTAGAGAAGAGCAAGTTCTGGGCCCATGGACAGGCTAAGCAGTCCCATAAGTGGTTTCAGTGCTGGGGTGCCCAGCATCAAGGAGATCCTGAATGTGCCAGGAAAACCACTTGCTGCCGTCACCAAGGCAGTGAAAACTTAGGTCTGATTATCATAGGGTGCAACTGGAAATACAACTGCAATGACTTTTCTCTCTTTGAAAAGGAGAGCATTCAAAAATCTTAGAAAATTCTTTCCTAAGAGAAGTTTTATTCTCTTTTTAGGACCAGCTGACTGCAGCCGAATCTTCAACTGTGAGATTTCTTTTTCCTCATCTCCACAGACAGGCAAAATCACAAGAAACTGGAAAGTTATGCTGTTGGTGGAGCTGCATCTTTCCAGGATTGAAATAAAAGGATCTTTGACAAGCTTCTTGGAAATGAGAGGTGAATCCTGAGGGATGGCTCCAGCCATATAATGTTCACGCACAACTCCACAAGCTCCTCAGGGGAATCACCAGCACACTATGCTCCAGCCCTCCTTCCCCAAAGCTGACCACTGAGACCCTCGTAATGAGCAGCTGCTTCCTGTCTGGGGATAGCCAGAGATCAGGTTCTCAAAAAAAAAATCTCTGTTCTGTTCTTACCGTGGTGCAAAAATAAGGAAATTCAAATACCCTTCTCCCCAGCTAGCACACCTAAGATGAAGCAGTGCAAGCACAGGCAGGACTGGTGCTCCTTCCTGCTCTGCACACAGAGGGAAGGAATTCAGGGTCAGCTCTGGCTATGCAGCCACACACACAGTGAGCTGACAGGCTTTGAGAGTGCAGGCACGGTCATGTTGGAAACCGATATTTATAAAAATAAATAGATGAAATCTCATATGCATGGGGCTCAAGTGCTACCACGAAGTAAAATCTATTTGGGCAGTAGCTCAAAGAACAACTATGGATTATACTAAAAACTGCTATAATGCCATGGCTTTCACTCACATTCCAGCAATGACAGCTTAATTAACAATTTAGTTACCCAGGCCAGGTTGTTGTACTCTCTCACAGGAACTACCTCAGTCCCGGGCTGCGTACGCAGTTGCTGGATGCAGGAATTCCAAAGTAAATGGGATTGCCAGAACTGTTTTAAAAATCAGCCCTACCCCTTAATTCTGTCCACAATTCCTTTCCTCCCCTTAAATTTCACCTCTCAGTCATTCATCAGCAGATGGAAAGTGGCTCAGTAAATTATTCTCAGCTCAAAACACTGAGCTTTCAAATGTGAGCAAATTCCACAACAGTGTTGAACTCCAAGAGTTTATCAGAGGTCAGGGCAACACTGGGCAAAGCAGGAAAGAAAAAGGTTTTAACCCCACATTCCTGGCTAAGAATACTCTCTCCCTTCTTCCTTCCAACTCCCAGCACTCACCCTGAAAAACTTCTGCATTTCAGGAGCAGCAATAACAGAATTATTAGAAGTTAAGGTGAGGAGTTACAAGAAAAATAAGCTGCGGTCTGTAAAAATCCAGCCTGGTCTTTCCTATCTGTTTTGTGGACAGGCATGTAGCATGATAAAACACTATCAGTGTAAATACCGTGCAGCTAAGTTCACAGATATACTGAATACTCAGAAGCCCTTTCATATGCAAGTAAAGCAACAGAAAACATTCTAGTGTGGATAGAAGAGGGTTTTTTTTTTAAGCTCTTCACAGGTTTGGTTTCTTTTACTGTCAATATGGAGCAGAATAATAGATTATCTACTTGCTCCGTTTTAATTTCAATTTGTTAAATAGCTGAACATGTCATTCCTCAGCCCTGTTATGAAATGACACTCATTTCTAGAGCAGAGGATACTAGGTGACTGCATTTAGATGTGCACACTTCTAAAATGTGCAAAGTTTACTTTTGAGATTTGTGGTTTCAAACTAAGGGAAAAACAGGAAGTGGTTACCTGTAGCTAACTGAAAACACGGGGGAAGGACTATGAAGAACTGCGAGGTGAAAAGTTGGAGTATCTAAATGTAAAGGTTCTTTCTTCACACCACATCCAATTTCTCCGTAGTTGTACAATAGTCTTTGCAAGGAAGAGTATGCACAGAGCTTGCACTTGCTAAAATTTAGCTTTCACTTGGAGGTCTAATTATCATCTATTTCTTGTCATTACTGTTTGCTGCATTATCTGGTCCTCACATAATTTTGACAGACAACATGGGCAACTGGGGAAAGACAGCAGATCTAAACTTTATCTTTGACTCTGTCATTACCTTCTCTCCTGATGCTGGGCAAGTCACGCCACTCCTTTATGCTGCTCTGGGTAATTCAGAACGGCCGCAGGGCTTGGGCTGCAGTACACTGCGTTTACACAGTACCCAGCAAGATGCCACCGTCACACAAGCAACTCCCCTCCAACCTAAGAAATAAACTCTTAAAAACTACAGCATTTAAATCAGTGTTTTAGAATAAAGATCTTTCTTAAAATAACGCAATTGCTGAGGCAGCTTGGGGAGAGCCAGTGAGCCCAAGGCAGGGAAGGCCAAGAGGATTCCTGGGAACTCGCACTGTGCTCCCCAGCGTAAGGCCGGGTGAGATGGTTCCCGTCCTCCAGTAACAGCGTCCTCCCCTCCCTTTCTCCCTCACTGGGGGGGCTATGAAATCATACTTGCTAGAGATGAACCTCATGCTTATAAAAACATTTCTCTAACACATTTTTTTCCCTCTACAATATACCAGACTACACTAGTTATCAATGAAATCTTTTTTCAAAGTTTTAAGTGCACACAGGCTAAATCCACATTTTTCCTCAAATGTCCACCTGGCATGCCAGGTAAATCCCAGCTGCATCTCAGCTGACCCTACACCACTGCATTCATATCTTTTTAAAATTTTGATATATAAAATTATTTTTTCCTGGAAGTCTACACTATGACCTTGCTTAAGAAGAGCAATGATGCCTCACTTGTTCTGTTAAAATGTGGTTGGGCAGTTGTAGGGAAAGGGTATTCCTCATCATTTTCATTCTCCTAGCATATATTTAGGCATTCTTACTAGAATTTCTCTGGTAACACAATACTGATTGCATTTCAACAACAACAAAAATCCCCTGTGTGGAATAGAAAGGAGCTATTGCTCTTTGTTCTAGTAGCTCCATCACTGTTCTTCAGTCCTGATAGCTGTATCAGGATCTGTTGAACAGATTCAACGTCCACATCAGATCACACGATCATTCTCAAAGACGAGTTGGCTCACCTATGTCAAGGTACAGAGATGGAGCGTGAAGTTATTCTGTTTTGATATGAAGACCTGAAGAAAAATCTAGGAGACAAAGTTTTTGCATCTCTTGCCATGGACACATAAGTACTTCCTAACCCCACCTCTGCACCTCATTCATACTTGCTGCAGAAAGTTAAGATCCCCTCTCAAGGGGCTGATGGTGGTTTCTCTGTATTAGCATTTGGCAAAACTGCTTGAATCTAAGGAAGCAAGCAGATATGGCAATATTCTGCATAAACAAGCAAGCAATACAGGAGATAAATTATCAGCTAAAGATGGCAATCATATCAATTTTAGCCAGCAGGTGCTGCTCTGGCAATAGAAAGAGAAGTTAAGAGTTACAAAAGCTCCATAAAAACAACCAAACCACATGAAGACAAAGAAACACCAAGCAGATGTGCAAAAATGAACAATTAAAAAACACCAACTGTTACCTAGAGAAGAAAACCACAAATACTTCATCCCTATTGTTATAGATGGTGCACACCACAGTCATGTTCTGTGCTGTATCATTAGGTCTCTACTGGCTAATTACACAGACAGTGTTCTACTAACAACAAGATTACTCCACCTCATTGTTATCCCTCCTGCTCCAATTCCCAGGTATTTGACCTTAAAATTGTTCCAAGCAACATAAAAATGCCAGCAACGAAACAACATCAAAAAAATTTTGCTCCACTCCAGGGTAAGCAGCAGCTCAAACATGCAATAAATAGAGAGGGAAAGAAGAAGAAGGACACAAAGATCTTTTCTAACAATTAACTGAAGAACTGCTTACTACTTGCCCCATCCCTTTAATTCTGTAACCTTTCCTCTTTCCCAGCCACTTCCAATCCAGAGGGGAAGCATAAGGGGATCTCTATTCATGGAATATTTATGGACCTAGAGGCCTTGAAAAGAAGGAGGATTCATGCATAATACAAGGAAGAAACTTGCCATATGAAAGGATGAATTTACTGCACTGGTAAACTGAAATAAGAGGCAGAAAACCCATTAGAAGCAAAAGGGATGGCTCACGAATTGCGAAGCCTGGATAAGAAACAAATGTCAGAATAGGTAACCAGCATTCATTGTAACAGAATAATGACATTTCCTATTATCACTTATTAGCCGATAAATGTTCAAGTTTTATTAAATTAACCTTTCTGCACTAGCAGTTGACTGAAAAGTTCCATCCTCTCTTAATTAGCAGTGGATTAGGAGAAACTAAAAAAATAATCAGAAGTAATTTATACAATAGAAAAGATCCTTGACGCTTCAATATTACATAACAAGCGAGAGAGATCAATCAACACGCATTGCTCACTGCCTCAGAGGACCCGACTCACAGACTACTAATAAGAAATATTTCTGTTCCCTCCCTTTATCTTCCTAAGCTTTCAGTGGCCATTCATTCATTCCCGTGCTCCTTATCAAGGTATCCAAAGAGCCTCTCATGTAATTCCAGTCTTAAAATGAAAAGGTGTACAAGTAATATGTTTTTTAAAGCTCAGTAAATAAGAAAATGATTAATTTTGAACATAAAAGGTAGTATTTCCGATGACAGAAGTAGAGGGTGTATTATAGCTGTTTAGCTGGGGAAAAAAAAAACAGACATGAAGACACTAAGACTTCCTTTAGAAGTCAAAAGCAGAGAAACAAGGAAGAAGGAAAACCTACTCTTGCTCCTCCATTTCTCAACTTGTTTTGTCTGCTAAACTGTCTGCAAAGGCCTAAAAGGAAGAGACTAAAGATTTACAACCATAAAAATCCCCACATGACCACAATACGTGCACAAGATTTTTGGCTGCACGCATGCAATCCGCTGTCCTTTACAGCGGCCACGACAGCATCCCACACCTTTCCACAGGGACGCACTCCGGCAGCATGGAACGGCAGCGTCTGCAACGTCTCCCTCTGCATTTTCAGAGGAAAGCTTTTCCCTTAATCGTGGGTACAGAAACAGCTGTGGTATTTAATCTTTGCTGATTTGCACAGCCTTAAGCAATTGCTAAGGAGATATGGACTTTGTTTAACACATGTAAGCTGCTGTACGCCATATACAGATTTGCCTTTCTCAGTCTCCTTTCGCAGCCCCCTCGGAAGCAGCCCTGGGAATACAACAGGAGCCTCTGGACCAAAGCCTGGAACCGGACTTGAAACAGCATTTGTACTTGTTTTTGAAAGCGAGTCAGCACTGCAGACGCAGTGAGAATTGCACCCTCAGTCACGGCTCCTTTCTCTAGAGGTTTTTGAGCTGCAGCTTCCGAGGGCAGCAAGGGTGACCAGAACACGCCTGTCCCCCTCCCGGCTTGAGCAACTGGAGCTAACAGCCCTCTGCTGAATTCCAGATCACTTTACTCGAGAAAGTACAAGCACTGCTAATAAAAGTACTCTGTTACTAGGCCTGGGAAGAGCGGGCAGACAGGATGGGTTTTCCTGCTTTGTTCCTGCTTTTTTCTTCTTCTCCCCTCAACTCAGAAGAAGCACTGAGAACACGAAGGCAACATCATCATTTCAGTTTTCTCTGAGAAAGAAAATTAGAGCATGCCCTTCAATTCTCTTTGAAGAGCATCTGAGTTCAATAAACTCTTTTATCAGGATTAGAGGTGAGGCGGAAAGCAAATGGTCTCTTTTAGTTGATAAAAAAAAAAAAAAAGAAAGAGAAAGAAGGAAAGCATTCCATTTCTCAACCTCCCCCACCCCCTGGGCTGAGAGTTTCATGCATATTTGACATGTTTTCCATCTAGACAGCAATACAGCATTTTTACCCACTTTCGTTTTTCTTTAAAGTGACTGAAGTGCACAGTGTTTCTTCCTGAGAGCCAATTTATTTTTTAATTATATCTGAGTACTCAGTAAAAATCAGTACTCTGATTTTTATCTTAATTTTAGATGTTTTAATTCATGTATGGAAAAAAGTTACGTATTATGAACAGAAGCTATACATGGTAGGCTAGAAAGTGCTTATGAGGCTATTTACTATTTTAAATATTAATTACTGTTACAGTAGAACCCAGAGGTTTCAACAACACTGGTCATTCCACCATGCTAGGACATACGCAGCAAAGAAAGACCTGACCGAAGGCACGTATAGACAGAGAGAGTGAATGCAAGTGTGTGTGTGCGTGTGTGTGTGTGTGTGTGTGTGTGTGTGTGCGCGCGTGCCTACCAGGAGGAAAAATATGGGAAGAGAGTGAGGTGGCTTACCCAGGGCCTTGAGACAAGGCAGGAGAAGACAGCTGGAATAAAACGTGATGTGCAGCAGTATGAACTTATATTGTAAGTTCCAATAGTCTTAACTGAAGACGAAGTTTTCCTGAACAAATTAATAGCGAAATAAACAAACTTTTAAATAGTTTTAATAAACAGTAGATCAATTTTAATAGTTTTCTGTACAGTTTAATCATTTGAGTACAACTTACTTTTGTTTTAAAAATCTTTAAAATCATTCAGGAAAGGAAAATCTAGGCTCCCGAACTGAAGCAAATGATGATTTACAGATGCTACCCTATTACTCAGAAAGCATATTTATTGATTTAAAAGGAAAACAAAAATGTGATATTTTTATTAAGTTAGAATGTTTGGATTGTGCTTGCAATGACTCCTCTGGTCAGTAATGAAGTGCAAGGTTAAGTTACAACATATGTGCAGTAATGACAGCAAGCACTGATCTAAGCATAAAGAAAGAGACTGCAAGAAATGCTTAGGAAAGGGTAAAGTAGGCACAAGAATGTTTATCAGAGCATTTCCACTGTGACTTTTGCCGTTACAATGTCATCTTTTCTCCTGCTAGCCCACAGGAAATAATAATAATAATGAAATGAAATAATAATAAAAAAATG
Organism: Rhea pennata; assembly: GCF_028389875.1. NCBI lineage: Eukaryota > Metazoa > Chordata > Aves > Rheiformes > Rheidae > Rhea > Rhea pennata. The sequence continues at coordinate 25,866,090 of NC_084671.1, read as the reverse complement.
AATAATAATAAAATGAAATAATAATAAAAAAAAGAAAAGAGTTGCTAGAAACAATGATCATTCCAACTGCTACACTACAAGGCGCGTTACGCTGTTCCCTCCCCAGACCAGAGTGATCTGGTAACTCTAAAAAGCACAAGTGACTGAATGCCTGCGAAAGCATGTCTCTCTGCTCCTACAAAGCTACTCTTTTTCTCCTCTATTGCTGGAACACAGTACAATGGCACTTAAAAATTAATGTGGAAAAATAAGAGCGCTACATTTTAACACAAATCCAAATAAGCCAATTGGCAGCACTACGTTTACCTTGATCCTCCACAAAATTTTAGAACAGAAACTCTGACAAACTCCTTACTGAAAATGAAATTTCTCTCAGTCTCTCAACTGAGAAAGCAATCCAGAATGGAAGAAAATACCTTCTGAAAGGCAAAATCAGATTAGATCACTTGCACATGTATTCCATAAGCCCGGCAAGGTTTCCAATTTTCAAAGCATTATGGTCAGGGAGCTCACAGGGCCATCAAATGGTAAAATTCTGAGATGGTACAACACAAACTGTACTGTCCCAGTAGGTGACAATTAATTCTTTGTTCAATAAGCAATACTCCCCAAAGCCACCTGCACTTTATGTATCCCCAGGTGAGAAAGCAGGAAGCAGAAGTCACAAAGTAGCTAACCTCAACAGGCCACACGCAATTTCAAGAGAGTTTACTGCCAATACGGGGCTTCTGCACTCTCAGGCTTGGGGGGAAGGCAGTTTATGTCCTGCAAACAGGCAAATGCAATGAAACAATGAACTTCAGAAAGAAAGAAATCATGCAGAAATATAAATGTAACTGCGGTTCATCCCAGTTCCACCTCTCTTATTTTTCTCGCTAACGTCTTTCATTCCTCCATCGCATCGTGCTCTAACAGTGATTTTGGATACTGCTACTAATGACTTTTCAAGGGAGCTATAACAGATGCAGAGTGCAAACAAATGGCATATTTTCCTCATGAACAACAGTGGCATGAGCTTCTTGGATGCTTTGGCTTAACACTGGCAAAGCAGGCGTAGGAGTCAGTGCAACGGCTCCAGGATACCGTTTGAGTTAGTGACCTTGTTTTGAGAAACGCGACCTCCCTTCTCTGCAGCTAACTTGCCTGTGAGGAGTTAGTGTTACGTTCTGCATCTGAAGTTTCTTTTTGTCTATCCATTTTGGACTGTTGACTTATCTTACCATTGTCAAAAGCAAACGGTACGGTACAGCCTGACCCCTCCCCTCAGTTACGTTCATAACTAGATTTATATCAACAGATTTCAGAAATAATTACATTAAAGAAACAGGGAGAGGAAACAGGAAGGAGAGTATCAGAGGAATAAATTGACTCTTTAGATCCTTCTACCAAATTAACAAGAGCAAAGAAACTTAAGCCAACATTTCATGCTAAATATGTCCCACATTCCATTTTTAAAAAAGCCCACGCATTTATGTTAGAGTTGCACCTAACCATCTTCCACAGCTACTGCACACTTCTTATAACACATATAAAGTACACATAACCCTGTCCCTCCATCAGTAGCATAACAGGAGCACTTAGTACATGTTTTTATTTGCAGAGGAATTCATTATGATAAATGGAAGGCTTTTCTCTGAAAGGAAATTTGTCTTAATGGACAGAGGAGTGGGTTTTTTCCCTCTCCCCTTCTTTTGCTATTATGCATTAAATGGATAATTTCCTTTTATAAACAATGGAATCAATATAATGTGCAGGCATATTTGGATAGATGATTAATGAAATACTAGTTTCCTGGTTTAACTTCCCAGACCGACAGAGGAAACTTAAAACCAGGGCTCCCAAAGAGGCAGCTCCGTCTCACTGCCCTGGCGGGGGGCGCCTGCCTGCGAAGCACCACCCCTCCCGCAGCTCCCCCGACCCACCCACTCCGAGAACCGCGCGGCAGCAGAGCGATGATTTCATCGGAAGCTTCTTCTCTGTGGGTCTGGAGAACATAACTGTTTCCCAATCGACTGTTTTAGGTCTATTTGGAGAACTCCAAAGAGTTCCAGAGAACATTCCCCCTGCAGTTTACCTCCATCACACTGTTTCTTATGGCAGCTCGCCACCGACAGATTTTACCAATGAGAATTCTTTAGAAATCCATCGTGGTTTCCTAAACGTTGAACTGTATTGACTAGAAGCTAAGCTGCTCAAAAATGGGGTCAGAATTTCCAGTCACCCTTGCAGTATTTAGATTTCGGTATAGAGAAATATTAATGTGTGCTAATACGTTGGCTAATAAAATGAAAGAATGAGCAACTGTGTTTGGGGAAGCATTCACGTGGCACGTTCGTAATCATTGGCAACTGCAGGACTGGAAACATATACAATCTTCTGAAATCTCTTACTTAGTTTCAATATCCCTTAACTAGAAAGGGCACGCTACAGTTGTCAAGAGTCCGTTCTGTTATCTTCTTCTTCGAGACATGCTTTGCTTTAATTTTCAAGATGAACTAACAAGTAAAGCATTTCTGCATTCAAACGTTCTCAGAAATCACCAAATCAAGTGTAACGCAAGATCCTGAAGAACTACATTTAAAATGTAAAACTACAGGTGGTCTGTATTTTATAAGCTAGTAATCTGCTGAGAAAGCTATTACAAAGTACAGGATTTGTATCAGCTTTTGTTTCTTTTTAACCCAGGATTATCCTCTCCAGAAATGATATTACAAGTTGCCAACTATTATTGACCCGAAACACACAAGGGCAGATTGCGTCTGCCCCTGAAATGGGAAGGAAAGCTTCTCTTCCCCTCCGTGAGCAGGTCACGTACAGCACGGGCAGTTTTAGTTCTATCATCCCTTTCTGGAGGGTATTACCCCTAGCCTTTTCTTCCGCTCCCATATACCGTTTTCTGCAGGACGCACGTCCGATCGCTGCAGTCTGTCCGAGGGTTGCGATTCCTCTCTAAAGCGCTGCCAAGGACGAGCGCTGGAGGCCGGTTCCGGGTCCGCACGAGGCCGAGGGAAGGGCTCAGCTCCCCGCGGGCGCTGACAGGCCCTGCTGCCCAACTGCTCCCTCTCACTGGGCACCTCTAGCCAAAACCGTAGACTCAGATACAAACACGCTGAACCCTTCCACAACCCTGCCCTCTTTTTGCACTTGGAAACAGGGCAGGCTTATTCCCACCTCTCTGCCTTGCTGTCTGAGCAGCCAAGTCCAAAACAGAAACAGAGGCAGGAGGGCGACAGCTCCCCTTTCTCTTTCACTAATGGCATCACGGCTGGCTGACCTCTTAAAGGGAAGAGGAATCACTGGACAGGGTAAAGCTGATGGTGTGCTCTTTTCACACATCCAGGGATGCTGGAAGGTGCTCCTCAAGACAAAAATACCTTTTAGGGCTTTTTGACAAGCAACGTTGAGCTGCAGTGTTCCTGTTCAACTACTGCCACTCTCTTTTGCTGCTTTTATTTCAAATTGAAATGTAGACATTAAAAAAAATGTAAATCTCAAAATCAAGCAATTCCTAACAGAGGTTAGGAACAATGACATCATGCTCATTTGCAATGATACTTTTTTGAAGGGGGATTCTTTTTTAGCTTAACTGGAAATGTTTGTATACCTTTGTGTATGATCTGCACCAATATTTCCCAGATGAGTCACTTTAGCAATCTAATCACATGGTATCTACAGGGTAAGTTACAATCAGAAGAACTATTCTTTCTCCAAAGAGTCTTGGACTCCTGGATCCTACCTTTATGCTTAGTCCTCTGCATCACTCTGCCTCCTCTTTCTTTCATTTGTATGAGTGAGCAGCTGATCCCAAGAACTGAGAAATCTGATTATTCAACTCATGAGTTCACAGCAGCTGTATTTTCTTGTGTTCAAAGGGCTCGGTGGTTTGCATAAACTTAGAAACTAAGCTAAGGCATAACACCATGGAATTTTATCTACCACAGCATTCTGTGATCTGAAAGTCTCTTGGGATAACTGCTAGTCTTCATATTTTCATAAAAATCAGTCTATTAGAACTTGTCAGAGACAAGAATAAAACAAGCTTCAGGCTTTTAGGACAAGCTGTTCGTGAGATACTTAAAAAGCACTAGGCTTTCCAAAAGTCCATTGTACTTCATTTTTGAAGTCTCAACATCTATGAAACATCTCTCTCTGAAATAAAAAATGTACCTAATAAATGTCTAAAAACAGAATACAAGAGAGGCAAATAGAGAATTCTGACTTATTTCAAAAACTTACATAATGTCAACTTATTTGATTCAAAAACGCAGTATCACTTTTTCCTAGTCAGGCCTTAAAAATCGCTCTTTTACAACAGAATATCCTGTCTGCTCTTCTGGTTAGAAGGAGGATTCTTGGTGCAGAGCAGAATCCCGCATTCCTAGAGACATACAACACTATCTTGAGGTGCTAAGATGCAAACTATGGAAGAAGGCCATAAATGGCTAAAGGAAAAATAGGAACAGAAAGAGGAAGTGACTTGCAAAAGATCATCAAGTAGTTCATTCTTGCTGGGAACTGACTCTCGGGATCACAGGCCTTAAGGCAGTAACTGCCCCGACATTCAGTTTGCCCCATCTTCCCTCCATTACCGTGGGTAGTTATTCTCAAGTACCAGCTTGTAAAAGAATGGATAGCCTGGATCAGAAAAGTTACGCATCACACAGTATTTTATATTTACTAGGGACTGTAGCAGATCCTAAGAGAACGAGTACAACTACGGGTAACCTTATATCTTGCTCATATTTGCATATAGGGTGTGTACGCCCAAATTCAGAAGTTTTGACTCAGAAGAATAACACACATAAGCAACAGTATTTCCAGTTAGGAGACTTTCACAATATACAAAGCAGGTAAAGTAGTTCAGTCCTGAAGATTTCCTCTGGATTCTGAATTACTATTAGGAGAAGATGAGGAAACCTCACTGAAAAAATAATGTTGAATGCACAATTTTCCCAGTTGGCCATAAGGAGATTACGTTTTGGACCAGATGCAATGGTAACAAGTATTTCTGTTTCAAGTTCTCTAATATAACAGCAGAAAAGCAGAACAAGAAAAAATGAAAAGGAAAAAAGGGACAAAAATCTAGCCAAATCAGTGTCTATGAAGTGGAAGCAAATGAACACCCAAAACCTGAATAGAAACCTGGTTGCTAAGAGGACCTTGCTGCAGAAAGAAAATCCTGCAAGTAGATAAAATGTCTTTCTAAAATGTTCCCAATGAAAAAAAGTACATCACTCCTGCCCTCCTTCCCCCGTGCATTTTCACACAAACCACTCCTCTTTGTCTTTAATATTAAAATATTTGGTTTTAAATTCAAATTTCCAAATCTATTAGTACCTTTGGACTCCCTGCAACACTGAAGATACAGATATAGGGGTATAGCCAATAATTATACACTACTGCTGAGAGATTTGCAAAACCCACAGTATCCAGCTGCTCTCTATGACTCTTAAATCCATCCTTTGTGGGAAGCGGGCAAAGGTAAAAATTGTGGCCTAATATAGAATGAACATGTGCAGAATTACAGCATGGATTATCATGCTATTAAAAATTTATATTTTTTTGATTTAATTTGTAAGACTGAGACAACTCACTGCTTTGCAGATAGACAAAACAGATGGAATTTGGCTGGTGAAAATAGACCTGAACACTGACCAGCATTACTTATTCAGTAAGACTGTCTTATTACATTAAGAAAATAAAACACGCATTTAGTGTTTGGAAGCAAATTAATTGTTTCTTATCACGTCAGTAACACTGGAAATACTGTTATTTTCTCATCTTCTCTGCTACGGCTAAGAATTCACACACTGGAATCTGAAAAATAATCCCTCTGGTTTTATTGCCTACCCTAGTCCCTTCTTCCCAGCTGCTGGGGACAGAAGAAACCATGTAGCTATAAACATATCAGGTTCCCACATCATCACAGCCAGTATTTGGTGGGACCACACTAGTTTGAATATTATAATTTGCTAGGCTATTATGAGTAGCTGTGATCCCTTAGGTTTTGTCCTTTCTATTAAGTTGGGCATGTTTGTCTTGGCACAATGTCTGTCTTTGTAATGTTTTATTTCCTTTTCTCCTGCCTTTAGTAGCAGCGATAACCACAGTGTTAAGGACTAAAAGCTATTCCTGTCTATCTGGATTCTTAGAAGATATCTTCATTAGTGTTTGGACTCTTCTAAAGCTTGCAATGGTGTGAGGATCAGGTCTAAACTGAAACTTAACCAAGAAATTGTCAGGTAATTCCAAGTTGGATGCTAAATCCTGCAGAGTTACTGAGGGAACTCCAAACTTTTCCAGAATCTCAGATTTACAAACCCCAAATACCCTACTTATATTCAGACTTCTTTTTCATGTAATGTTTTGGCCATATCTTTCACCCTCATTATAGAACCAGCCCAGCCAATCCCACAACTGCCTCAATTCAACCTCTAGAGCAGTCCTAGTACAGGCAAGGAGATAGTTTCCTGGATGGCTCCACAATGTGCAGCACTATGCAAGATTAAGTCATTAGAGACTTACTTTTTGAGTCTAATTCTTACAAAGAAACAAATCCACTTTTTGAGTCTAATGCTTGCAAAGAAACAAATCCACTCCACTTTTCCTTTCCTTTCCTTCTCCACTGGCATTAATTTATTTGCCAATAACATCCATCTGTGATGACCCATTCTGATATATTCACATATTTCATGACAGATTCCAGTTTTAGGCACTTTCTAAACTTTAGGTTCTACAGAGAGGCAACATTTACCCTACCCTGACATCACCTGCACTCTGAACAGAAATGAAGCTGCTTTTTGTGAAACTTTTCCATCTGCATGTAGTGACCAAGGAAAAGAAAGAATCCAGCATTGATTACAGAAGTGCCATCTGTTCAATGGCATAAACCGAGCAATGTAGATTTTAAAAAATTACAACAGTACTATATAGGGGGCATGAGGCCTGCAATCCTGACTTTGCAAACTCAATTAAAGATGTCAGGTCTGAATGGTTTTTTTCTGGTATCAGGGAAACACTAAGGAGATCTTCAGAGCTCTGTTTTTAGAGAAAAATCCTGTGAAAAGCAAATTAAAGTAATGCAAATATTTGTTTTCCAAGATGAAGATCAAGACTCTTGAAAGGCACTACCTCTCCTTTCCCAACACTTTTCATCAACAGTGAAACAAGAGGGCTGCAAGACAAAAGCCTACCTAAAGAACTCCTAAAAGAACTCCCCCCTGCCAAACATACTTTGCTTCCAAATTCCTCAGATCAGATTTTCTTCAGATCAGAACAGGAACAGACTTACAGAACCAGGCCACAAGTTTACAGACTGAGTGGGGAAAAATCAGCTTATATCTGGTACACCTTACCATGATGCCGTAAGTGGAATGGGTAACAGTAAAAGAAGGTTGTTAACTGCAACTGGTATGTTCTACTCTGAAAGGTACTTACCTGTCTGAGACCTCTGCATACCGTCATGGTCATGGTCAACCTTTGCCTGGCAAAACACCTGCAGAGATCTAACTGGGATGGGGAAAGCATATGATTATGCTTAAAAGAAATGCAAAGTCATGCAAAGTCATTTGACTAGGCAGAATTTCATTGACTTATCTTCTGGCACTTAATTGAGACAAAGGTTACACAGGATGATGCAGATTCCTATCTTTCAGGCATAGCTTTCTTAGTACAGGGGAAAAATGGTCACATGGAAAGAACCAAAACTTGCAGACAGAAGTGCTTCATGGTGAGACAGACTGGGCTATAACCAAACTAACTAAGAAGAAATCTATGTAAAAAACAGGGGAAAAGCTCTTGAGCCTGGGATCACCCTGGTGAAAAAGAAGTTTCATCATCAGAAGTTCAATAACTTCTCTGAAAATATCCTTAGGACATGAAATATAGGAAGCAAATAGTTCCACTGAGGATCTGAATACTACAGTCCAGTACAGCATCTGTACCAATGCATTTAAACTTCCAAGAATGAGTTGCTGAAGAAGAATCTGAAATTGCAGTGCTAGGATCCCTCCAGCAATTGGAGATAATACTCCATATACAGACAACAACATGCAATCAAGATGAGGAACAGATTCATTTCAGCATTTGCTAGAGACCCCCCTTGCCTCCTCTTCATCAAAAAAACCAATCAGACAAAAAGCTCCTCCACAATCTAATACTGTTTCTCCTTTGTGAAGTGCCATTTCTTCAAAACATGCACACAGAACTCAGGCTCCGGTTGTGTTAAGAAACAAAATCCAAACCAACTCTTAAGCCCCTGCTTGCTGCCCAACGAGTCCAACAGCAACAACAAAAAATAACATCAGTAGAATCTGGTTCTTAGGGAGTCTACCTCAAACCCTTTTCCAGCTCTTCCAAACATGCAACAGGCAGGAAAAAAACAGGCAGGAAGGATGCACTTCCATCTCTATAGGATGAGAATGGAGAATATGGACTTAAGTACCAAGTATTAAGCTGCTTATAACAATGAGTGAAAAGAATCCTGGCTGCAGGGATTCCTTTCCTAAGGAAAAGGGAAGAACAGCCACTGAAGCCAGAGGATGCTGACTCTTGCGGTGAAACAAGGCCGTGGAGCTGTGACTCAAGTCAATTAGTTTCCTCTCAGCTCTCCAAGAACCATCAATTGCTAGTTCACAGCCCAGTATCCTTGGCTAACAAGAGTTGTTTCCTTTGCTCTATTCTTCTGATACAAGAGTGGAAAGTTTTTAGGTCTGAGGGAGGAACCAGCTTTGGGGCAGCTCCAGCCCACTAGAGGAGGCATCAGCCAGTGTGGGACTGCTAAGCTCTTCGTTCCTGGGAGCACCGAGCTCTCCAGACAACCACTGCAACCTGTTCTGTCAAGAAAGTCACCTGCCTAGAGAGAACCCTGTCCCCTACCTCAGCGCGCTCATGCAGCAATAACATGAAAACAGGGCTGCCCTAAGCCAGTCTTGGCTAAGTACCAAAGGTTTGGCTTTGTGAATACGAACTCCAGACATGAAATGAATTAGCTCTATTGGAGCATTATCACTACTCTGCTCAATTTATTCTCAAGAGAAAGCAAAAGCTTTGGAGCGAAGGACACATTAAGCTATTTTATCACCACTTTAAAACTTTTCTTTGCATTTAAAGGCTTACTACCTACAGCAATCCATTAACATTTAGAAAAGTCATTTGTACTCCTTTCTAAACATGCATCCTCATGTGTGTTCTATTTCAGGGTTGCTCACAATTATATTTTTTATTTTTAATGAAAAAAGACAAAGACTCACTATATACTACTGATTACTTACCAAAAGAAGTGGCATGGCCTATGTAAGCTTTGGCTCAAATACTATAAAAAAAAACTCAAACAGAATTAGCTCAACCTAGGATCTGCCAGCATAAGGAGGTGAGAACCAAGTTTCTAACACATGAGTTATTGGCAATTTCCTACTCTCTGTAGACAAGCCTTCAGATAATTAATCCCATTTCAAATCAGTGAGCTTTCAGTGCAAAGAAGTATGTTTGTCAGATCAGGGTCCGAGTACATGGGCCTCCTCCACATCTGGACAGAACTGTGCGTTCACCCTTCTTCCCAGATCTTATTGCAAGCCTGGGAACATGTACAGATAATTAGATTTGCCAAACTGGGACACCCACAGAGCTTATCTGCAAACAAATTAAGCTACACCACACCAGGGCAGCACACCTTTACCACGTTATGCTTCAGAAAAATTTTTAGGATGTCTGTCATATTTGTTTTGAAATAATTATTTTTCAAAGAGAGACTGTTCTTCCCTCAGGGAAGGATTTTCCAACAATCTTTTTTTTTTTCTTTTTTTTTTCTTTTTTTTAACTGATCACTGCATGTTTTCAAAGTCCACTGGCATTGTTTACTTCCCCTAAAATTATTACCAGGCCCCCAGATACGATAACTGGATGTTTTTGTAATATGTTTTTCCACATTTTTGTGGGTTGTTTTTTTACTTTCTTGGCTCTAAACAGTCTTTTCACTGTCACAGACCAATCTGATTACAGCATCTCCTGTTCCCAGCAAGAGGACAATCTTGTTCTCATTGAAATCATTCGGAGGTTTGCCACTGATGGCAGTGGAAGTGGAATCAAATACTCACTCCCTCCGTAACAAAAGTAAACAAACATTTTTATTTTCTTGTCTGAATCTGTAATGCTAGAATAAGAAGAGATAGCTTTTTTCTCCTTTTAATAGTATGAAAAAAATTGAGTGTAATTACCATTCAACTGCTGCCTGAAGGAAGGAAAACAAAATCCACTGAAGCTTTTTATTTCACTTTCTGTTTGCAGAAGGGATGAATGATCCATCTGTGTCTTCCTATTCCATTTAGAAAAATATTCAATTCTGGTGGAGCATCTATGAAATTCTCCTACTTATTACAAACACTGTTGTCCTAGGTCTTAACCACGCAACCCAGAAATCTCCACACCTCCCAGGCTACATCCTGCCTTGTTCTATAGCACTGAAAGCATTTTTCAGTGAGTTAGTTTATAACCCTAAATACCATAACTCACTGTTAAGTTTTGATTTTAACGGTATCAGCAGTGGCCTAGGTAGAAGAGGTATCTTTAGTCAGCAAAGCTAAATTCTGATTTTAAAGGCAAAAGAAATGGCTCACTATGGTAAATTTGTCTTTCTGTTCATCAGTACCTTTGTAGCTATTCTTTGCACCAGACTTCTCTTTTTCCAGTTGCTCAAGGCTAAATGCATTAATAAGGTATCATCAAACAGATAGTAAGTGAATTTTGTTTACCGCAGTAAGACCTTGACTCCAGAATATTGTGACAAAGTACCAACACACACTGGTAAAACAGGAAGTAAAGCTGCAAGAAGTATATAAGCAGCATTTCTTACTATTTTATTCCACTAGCATAAGAGTCAAAAGCAGTCAAGGCTACACAACACTTTGTTAGGTAACAACAAAAGCATTTCTTTTCTTTCCTTTTTTTTTTTTTTTTTTTTTTTTTTAAGCAGGAGATAGCCTAGAATCCCATTCACTGCAGTATTATTTCCTGCTAGCTTACAGGTCGCAAGACTCTGTAAGCTTTACTGCCTGCTTTCCCACTAACAATACTATGCAAACAAATTATCACTACTGCCAGCTAAGCTATGCCAAATCTGCCTTCATGCAACATGACACTCTACAGGCCCTGGACATGTGGCAGAGCAGCACTCGACCTTTGTCGCAGGAGAGCTTGCTTTGGAAGCTCACTGGCTCAGTTTTCAGCAGTAAGTCCTCAGCTCAGCAGTAAGAGAGAGTAATTTTGGCTAATGATGAGAAAGATATGTCAATTAATAGTAACCAAGAAAATAGCTATTTTTCTCCATTGAAGCATCAGTTATTCAGCTGCAAATAAAAACACTAAGTAAATAAGGTGTCTAGCAGAAAGCAGAAAACCAATACATCTGTAAAACAGCCCCTGCTTAAATTCAACTTCCAAAGACACTCAGCTGTTTCAGAAAAGCGAACTTCTCTCTTTGCATGCAACAGCAGAATGAGGCCAACCTATGCTCAAGCAGTTAATCAGAAAGAATAGTAGGGTACAAACTCTTCTGTGCCTTCAATCTAGTACCTGATGAGGCTGATGATGCATCATGCTAATACCACCCCAGCAACACAGGACCTTTCTCTACATCCAAGATAAGAGAGGGACTTTGTGTATATTGCAAGAAGATATAAACTTTGCTTTTTTTCCAGATTATTCTATAACCTGTAAAAGGAACCTACAACAGTAATACAAACAATAGGCTTTTATGGATCATGATTTCAAAGATCATCATTGCGGATCTTCTCAACTTGAGAGACTCTTCTTAGAGTCCTTAGTGAGATACCTCATCCGCAAATTCAAGCACATAATAAGACCAACAAGATACATTCAAAATAAAATAAAGCCACATCTGTTAATAACTCCATGAAGACTCTGTGTTCAATTCAGAAGTACCATTGATTGCAACCACTTTAAATGTGTTTGAGGTCACTACTCTTTTCATAACAGATAGTTGTTGATCATAAGGGCCAGCTGTTTCATAACTAAAACATCCACTTGTTGAATTATTTCTCATAATTTAAATGGCAAGGAGCCAGCGGGGATTTTTCCTGAATCCGTGCAGGTCTCTCATAAACGCAAATCCTCTTTGCAATCAACTGATAAAAAATAGGAAGACACTTCCAAAACTTTGCCTTAAGATTACTATTTTTTCACTTCCAAGAGGAAGTCATTCCCAGTCCAGTGACAAAGACTCATTGCAAAGCCATAGCAGCAAGTGAACTACCAAAACATGTTCATTCAATGTTCATAGCTAGATGCTCAGCCAATGTGAAAAATTGGTAACAAAGTCAGTCACAACAACAAAACACAGAAAATTTCAAGATTCACAGTCAGCCACTATTCTTTACCATGGAGAAAAAAAAAAAAAAAAGATATTCCAAACCAAAAGATCAGTGGGATAATCGGATACTAGAGAGAAAAATTCTCGCATAAGTAAAATGATAGACCGCTACATCATTTAAAGCCTTACAATGAATACTGAAGTCAAGGATGGAGCTCTACCTATTGTATACTTCCACTTTTACGGCTTTCATAAATGCATTCATAATTACAGATGTGTAAGCGAAAAAACAGAAAGTTAAAATATTGTATTTTTAAACACTGTAACATCCAAGGCAAAGAACGACCTTAAGGACTCTTAGTTCTAACTCTGCATTTCTCAAATTTAAGGGTAGACATCAAGCTTTTAATGTCATTTCCAGTGCAAGCATCTAACACATTTATTTGCTGAACAGGCAGTGTAAAAGCATTGTCTTTTCCCTCAAACACATTACTACAGTCATCCATGTGGTCATGTATCTACTAACACTCATCCATCAACTAAATAATCTGCTGACTGACTGAGAACATGTTGTTTCTACTGCTCTGCATCAACCACCAGGTACATGTTGCTCATTTAGCTCAGAGTTATTCAAGGCTAGGCTCTGACCACATGATTAAAACCACCTTTTCCTAAGCAATGTATCCATCTACCAACAGCCAAAAAAAAAAAAAATCAATTTTTTTTTCATCCAGTTACACAGAAAAGTCCCTTTCTCTTTCACAAGCAGCCTGGCTTGCCAGATTACCAGCACTTGGAAAGCAAACAAGCTGTCTAGCTCTTCAACAGTGCACAATGTGGTGCAATTGTGCTGAACTGTAATTTTTCATCAAAAAGTTTTTAATAGTCAGTTGGCACAAGACAGCTTGATTTTCTATATAATGCCTGCAGTTCTTTCTGTCCCAGTGAATATTTAACAACCCTCTGGTGACACTGTTTTAAGAGCTCATGCATGGTATGTTAGTTTAACAACCCTGTCTTTGGGATACAAGATGGCATGTCATATTCAATTTACCACAGAGGCCTCTCCAGTCGGGTGGAAACAGTCATTGATGGGAGTGTTGATTTGTAAAATGATTGCACTATTTCACCGTGTTTCATTTGACTGCTTTATCGAGCTCCAGGTTTTCAACCAAGTAGTATGGACTTTAATTATCTACAGAGAGAAGAATGGCTACCCCTCAGTAACAAGATGACCGAAGAAAGAGCAGGAGTCATACAGCGCAGGGGTAGGCGCCATTCCCTGTTTGCAGAACTTAGGGTTTAGTGGTGTTTTATTTTTCCTTTGTCTCTCTTCCCCACCGTTACAAGGGGCCACGGTTGGTGGAGGCTGTTTATGGCACATGCATTTATCCAGAAGATAAACAGTAATGACTAGTACAGAAAGATTACCTCTCTAGTCTCTGAAAAGGTTATCTGTGCTGGGAATTCAGTCCCTTGTAGGATACAGATCTGCATGATTGATTCCCCAAACTGCGTTTCAAACCCCAAATCCAAGCTCTGAATTAAATTATTTTTGCAGTATCAATTTTACGAAAATTCTTCAGCAAACCATGCTGAAAATACAACTGAAATACTTTGAGATCATCCACCCTTAGTATTCTCACACTAAAGTCACCAATATCTTTACAAAGAAATGAGAACTATACCTTGCATTTTACAAACTAAGTCACAAAGAAGAAGCAGAGAGCCTTATCTCCTCCAAGCTCCCTTTCTGCTCTACCACAGTCCTTCCTGGTATCTTCCAATTTATTGTAGTATTTCTCACTGCACAACAAAATTTAGTATAAAAAATGACAAGTGCAGGAGAACAAGGTGTGTTGCACAACAGTACTACAATACGGCTGTCAAGATCAGAATAGAAAAGACTTCAAATATATCATACACCACATGAAGTGTGTCAACTATATTTGTCCAACACCTGCTCTTAATATACAGCAGTACCTGCTCAAAGAGTTCACTTCAATTGATCTTTTAAGTTTTTCTGCTTGGTAAGTAAACGTAGCTAAAACAATTCTAATTTGTTGGGAATGGGAAATTAAGTGGCTAATAATGAAAGAGTTTTCTAGCAGACAGCTTGGCAACCTGTCAAGAAATACATCTACTGAATGATCAAGGTAGTTTTATCAAATTACTCTTACTTCACCATTTCCTCTTTTCCTACTCATGTAATCATCAACATCACACAACAGATATTAAAACTGTTTCTGTAGAGTAAATTCAAAGCAAAACCAATGTAACCACTAAAATTCCATATATCACTACAAAAACCTCAACCCCTTCAAAAATATTTTACAAACACTATTTTTACCATCTGGTTGGGCTTACCCATACACAGTGTTTAGCATAATTCTACTCACACTGAAATCTTTAGAACAAATCCTACCTCACATACTTTAGAATTACACTTACTATGAACTTACAGAGCTCAGCTTTAAACACTTTACAACAGGAGACTGAAGTCAAGCTGCAGAAAAACTAAATTAAAACATAAGCAAGAAAGACCCTGAGTATTTAGAAGGCACACAACACCCTCACCCCCTATCCACTTTGACAGGAACAAGGAGGTTAGCCTAGGGGGACAGTACCTGGGTTCTTTGCTCGTTCTCTACTCTTTCCTGTTTCTCTTTTGTTCTCATTTCCTACATATGCAGTAAAAGCCAGCACATATCGCATATGGAATTGATAATGGACCTACTGGAATTCAAATATTTATCACTGGGGGATCAACCATGCAGTGCTTTTTCCTGCAAGTGATCAGATACTCCCAGCATAGATAATATTTCCACATATGAGCAAAGCAACAAATCCTTGCTGCTTCTTGTTGGAAAGTATCAAACCTTTAGTTGTGGCAACACAGCAGTAAACTATGTAAAAATATACTCAGAATACATGAAAACCTCTCAAACCTTCAGACTCTAATGCTTAAGCTATAACTTAAAGAGACTATTCACATGTTTAAGATCATGCATGTGCAATAGTATCTGCAGATTTAAAAAACTTGTACTACTGGAAATCATGTAAAATACTATCACCTATAAGCACTGAAGCTGCAAAGCCAATTTCTATTAGTTCCAGTTTTGATCAAGGCAATCCATGGAAATACTCCAATCGTTTGAACTGCTTAAATTTTCTCAGTCAGATATCTAAATGCGTTTGTTGTTCACCCCATTTCAGCATAAGGTATCATGCTATGCCAACATACTTGTGTCCTAACAGAGGGAAATGGTGTATCAGTGACTATGTTTTCAGCATAGAACAAGCAATGGCGGAAAGTGCAAACCCATTTAATTTAGCAGAAGGGATTCACATCAAGGCATGCAGTTGTCCATTAACAGAACAAACCTGTCCCCCTCCCTCCTCCAGTTGGCAATTGCAGCAAATCTTCCATGAAAATACATTTCCTGTAATGTTCTGGTCATGGTCGGCAAGAGCTGCAGCCCATTTCCATAAAGCCACCATGTGGAAAATTGCCTTGGCTGTTAAAATGGACTAATGCAAAGGATTTTTTTTTAAAAAAATGTTGAAGGCATCAATCCTTTTTTAAAAAAATAGTTTCCAGAATATTAACAAGTCACCAGCCAGCAATAAGGCAGAGTCTTCGAACAAGAAAGATGGTAAATCAAAGAGCTTTAAAGAAAAGAGAAAAAAATTCTTCACCCAAGCATCACTTACAGAGTGTTTACAGAGCAAATGTACTGAGAAGGAAAGACTGAAGGAACTTTGCAATAGCAATTCTGCTCTCAGAATAAATCCTTCTGTTGCACCTGCTAATGGGCAAACTTCTACACTTTAGTTCATCCCCTGAAAGTTAAGTCCCAAGTCTACAGACAAGTGGCTGTGCACCACGTGACAGCTCATATGCTTGTAGGAAAGGAGGTGCATTAAGGTTTGCCAGGCTGAAGTCTCATCCTCCCATTCTGCCAACGTGTCATCATCTGGTGCAAATTGCTCTTTAGATCTCAGCAGACCTGTGCAGTCCCTGCTCCTCACGTCCGTCTTGCAGGGCTCCCTAGTTCAGCTCCATAATGCTTATTTAAACCGATCAAAGGCCTCTTCTACACTGTCTCCACATATATGAGCAACGCAGATGTCTCTTGCTCCCTCCCTTCACTTCAGAAGCATGCTGGGCTAAGGAGGAGACATACACATTTGGCACGCGGGGCTGGCCTGCAGCTTACGCTCTCCAGAATCTCTTGTTGCTCAAGGCACATTACACAGAGTTGAAGGAGTTCCGCAGTGCATCTCCCTGTCTTACTCTGGAAAACCTCTTGAACTCAGGGGTGTCAAAGAGTAGAACCAGACAAAAGAGACTGTCAGATGTAGAGAAATTCACAAGTAAAATCTGCAGAAAGGACTGCGGGATGAAACAGAGTAGAGAGGGCTCCTCTTTCTTAACAGAGGAGACCCTTAACGTGCAAGTCTTGAGTGGCACCAACTGACTTCAGATTAGTTTCTAAATTGATACATGTAAACTGGAGGCAGAATCCCTTTGCCTGACACCTAGCTCTGTTTTACAAGTGACATAACAAATTCACTACCTGCAAAAAATGAATCTGTTGGCAACAACATTTTTGCATGTTAAAAGCATAACAGATAAAACATTATATAGTATAGAATTAGCAAAGGAAAAAGAAAAATGTCACAAACCTCATGCCAAGAAATTTGAATTGTAGGATACCAGTGGTATTGTCTATCTTTTGCAAAACTGGGAAGTAAGATAGAAGAAGATTAAGAAAAATATTATGAAAGCTTCTATTTCTACATAATCCTGAAAAAGCAGAAGTCTTAGGACATGCATTGCTTGGAACAAATCCAGTGGAAGCTTAAGCAGTTCTCAAAACCAGGCCAAAGGTGTTTCCAAGTTGGGCACCAGACTACAGATATACCAAAAGCACAGGCATTTTTGAAAACAAAGCTTGTGTTGGAAGCCTAAGACTTCACAAACATAGAACAGAATAGACAATATATCTGAGAAATCTTCAGTCTCCAGTTGCCAGTATAGTAGTAGGTCATTTCTAGATGAAGAAGGAGAGGTAAAGTTCACTGTAATACTTAAGGTGTCATTAAAGTAAAAAGGAGGAAAGATTTATAAGGAGATACAATTTCCATGATTAAAATAATTGATAAAGTTAGGAAAAACAGAAAATTGTGAGCATACAAATTTTTTTATTAGTATAAACATTTTTGTGATTCAGTCCTTGACTGCTGAATTCTCATGGCTGTGGTTTCAGGCTCAAAGCTGTGTCTAAGGCAATACATCTAGATATACAACAATGAGCTTTCCAATTTTTTTCCTTGCTTGCTCAAGTAAGAAATGAAGAGGTATCTCAACTGTATCTACATGAACAGAAAAGCTACTTAACTCTCTTTTTTTCATCCCTTCAACTTCGTTGAGTTCTTCTCTGGAAAAAAGCATACCACCAACTTCTTTTCAAATTCTTGAGTGGCAGCAAGGTGAAGAAACACATCAGGAAAGAAACAGGATCAACAATCAGAGTACTCTGTATGTAGGTGTGTAGGCATATACATTGTACACACAATCAGCTTTGTGTAGGAGTGCAAGTAAAGGATTACTACATGGGGTTAGAAGATGTGTACACATTTCAGAGAGTACAAAATGCAGTTAGAAGTGGGTGTGAGAAAGATGTTACACAATGACTTATTTATGTATAATCTCGGTTTCTATTTGTCATACTCACTATACAAAAATGCAGTATGTGCTGGGTCAATGAGCAGCTGAAGTATTTTTAAAGACAAGTCTAACCTCTTCTACTCATCTGTGCTTCCTGTAACCACTCTGTTCCCCATCTTCCTGATTTATGGTTCCCACACTGCCACTGTGATTAAAAGCATAACGGTTTGTTTTTGTTTCTACTTAGCCTGATTATTTTCTGCCCTTCCTCCAACTTCAGCCTTCTTCTCTATTTACACTTAAAAATCAAAAGTCTCCAGAAATAACAGTTAATTAAAATCAGAAAATGTTCTTGGATTCAGGTCTCTATGTCCCCCTAATATGAAAACAGCAGTGGGTTTTGCCTGACTGACAAGCTATTAGCTACTTATGAACAGGCTGTCTCCTAGTCACGTTGATGATTAATTTCTGGCAGAAAAGTAACCCACTGGTCAGACACTTACCACTACAGTGCTGGAAGAACCCGCACAGTGTTGGAGAAGAGAAACTGTCAATTTATTAGAAACAGGGTCCCACCATATTTGCAAAGCAGAATACCCAGAGTAACAATATGTAAGTTTAAAGTGAAAAGTAATATTCATATTATATAAAAGATGGCTAGCCATGAAATTCACGTGCATCCCAGCAAGCGAGCAACACAGTGCAGTTACTGCTATGAAAACACAAAAGGACCTGCGAGTTGGATTTCATGACCAAGTTCAGCACCTCAGTTCAAATTGCTCAGATTTCTCCCTTCACTTCTCTTTTCGCTTAAGCAACAGCCTGACTTTTTCTCTGAAAAAATGAACCCACTGCTCAGCCAGCAACTGCTCCCTCCTGAGGCTAGCTGAGTCCAGCAAAGGCGTAGAGATTTTTGGTTGGGACACTTCAGCTGTAGAGCTCCTCAAAACCAAAGCATTTTGCCAGCGAGACTGCGAAATACGACATTACTTTGTTAATGAAACTGGTTGTTCAGAAAGAGGTATAAAATAGGCACATGATATTTAGTTTCACTGCAACATTTCAAGGCAAAACAGAACTTAGCCAAGACTCATTTTGGTTTGCTCTGAGGGGAACATGGGAACAGAGCGTAAGAGCAGCTTGGATACAGAAGATTACAGTTTCTTCAGAAGCTGTTCAAAGTTTTTATTACATTTAGGAAAATACTTACTGTGCAGAAAATGTTAAGCCAAATTGGGTGTTTTAGGCTCCTGTTTACTTTTTTCAGTCTTTTGCAGCTACACGGTTACTGAAGATAAATCACATTTCCTGGGAGGCTGAAAGAACACGGTAAGCTTGCTACTGGCTTGTGGTTATTTTGCTATTTTGCAGCTCAATGAGTGTACATCTGTTATTGTACCACTGGAATATCCCAGTGTTTCCAAGCAGGAAGCTAAGTGATGCATGCTCCCCCAAAACAAAGTGCATCCTCCAGCCAGGTAGCTTCTGGGTCCAAAATGAGTATGTTAGTTACTTTTAATGCCAACATTTGGTATAAATATTTTCCAGGCTAGAAAGGCATTCCTGTACACAAAATGCACCCATCTTTGAATAGTCAGAAAGAAATTACTACAGGTAAAAGAAATTAATATAAATCTGACTGAAACTTGGTAAACTTTTATAATGTTGAATACCACAGTAGAAAGGCATACATCCCTGTACAGACGTGTATACCAGCCGAAGTTTGAAAACTGGCTTAATATCTGTTGAAGGCAATAAGAAAAACAACACATTGATGGAGTTTTGTTATAATTTGGCTAAGAAAAAAAAAGTTACCTTCCCTATCATAATCTCTGAACTCACAGAAGTCTTCCTTTTCTAGGACGGTGGCTATCATTTTTAACACCTTCATAAAAAATGTCGTCCCCACTACATCACAGACGTTACTGATTCCATATTTCCGAGCAGGTCTAAACAACCTTTCAATCTGACTGAAGATTTAGCTCACGCACTGGTACTGATAGGCCTGGTTGCACTTCCAGCAATGCCATGCCTGTGGCTTGTAGTATGTGGCTCTCAATTCTACTATTTTCAAAAGTTTATCAAAGAACTGATAAGGGGACACATCCACACAGCTAAAGCAGAAACATGAAAACAGCAGGTCAGGGTGTTTTGAAGCTGAAATTTCATGAAGGAAAACAAGGACTGCAGAAGTATTTTCTTTGTAAGAAGTCACAGTCATTTTTTACTGTGCTTCACCAAACTATTGTCCCATATAATTTTGCTTTTGATGTTTTTTTCAAGGAAAGAAAGACACTGCAAAGAATTTTCCATTTATTTTCTATGGTTTTTTGCTCAAAAATCACTATCAACCACAATTCTTTGCTATCAGCACAACATGCCAGAACAATGATACATGTCTTCCTGTGACCATTGTTTTTGCTCCCTACAACTGGTTTATTACCAGGCGGCATATCAAATGTTAGGGAAAGCCCATTCAAACGTAGAATCTATTAAGTTCTGGTACACTATTACCCTTGCATTAAGCAATTTGTTAATCTTTAGCTTGTATCACACTAGTACTTTTTTTTGTAGTCATAGAATTCCCACGTATTTACAGTTCATAGCATTTTATGAACTGATGAAATCTTCAGTGCTCCTTTTCAAAGTAAAATATTATCATTTCAACAGCAATCAGAATTTCAGTCTATGACAGACTCTCTTTTTTTCCAAGCTCAGGCCGCATAACTGACTTAACAGACAGAATACATCCTTTTCTCTCACCTTTTAAGTCTCCACTACAATTATTTTTTCTGTAGAAAAAAAAAAAACAAAGTATGTTTCTGCAACTATATTTCTGTTTTTTCCACAACTTTTAGCTTGAAACTTCCATACAGGAAATCTGTTACTGAAAGTTAGTATAGGTTTGCTATAATAACAGATCTTGTAGCCTTCTAATATCACAACCAAAAATTGACCTTCTGTAAGCAGGATTTTGGACAACAAGCACCTACACCTTTAGGAGGTACCGGCAGCTGCAATAACAATTACAAATGAGCTATTTTCTATATTCACGGCCACTAAATCATGCCATCTCTTACATTTCGTTTCAGAACAACTGTCCAAAAGAGAAGATTAGGATGTCTTTTTCAACTGCTAGTCAATGATTTCAACTATGTATTTTTGTTATGTGGTTTAATTTTAGATGTTCTTTTTTGTCACACCCTACACAGGGCAAAACAAGGAGTAATACTCCCAACTTCATTCTAACCCTGAATATCTGCTATCACAATCACTTACTACTGCTTTTAAAATCCATATAATGCCACTGAGCTTAAATGCAATGATTTTCAAGTCACATTAAAAGTCACTTAAAAAGATAAAATTTTGAATTGTCTTATACACGTAGCAGGGGAGCAACAACCTATGTCTGAAAATGTTTTAGACAAACACCTAAACAGAGGCCATTATATCATACTCAGCGCCCATGCCAAGAACTGCTTTCAAAGGAAGCTCACACAGCCGCCAAGTCCTGAAAGGTGAGAAAAAGTGAAGATGACACCAGCACATCTGTGAGGTGACATCAGCCATGTCTGAGAACGTGGCCCTTGGACACAAAATTGCTAATGGAGTCAAAATAAGATTTCGGACATTCTCAACATAGTATCAAAGACACCCACTTTCCATATTTAATTCTTGAAAGTCTTCTTATTTCAACATGATTGCATTCATAATTTACACTCTCAACAGCTGAATTTTAAGTATCTAGCCACAATACATATCTTTAAAACACCATTCAACAGTAACAAGCGTAAGGATTTTCCTAGGACATGTATTGGCCAAAATCACCAAACTCTGCAGGAGTGGAAGTTTTGAAGAAGAGTTATAAGCTCCCCCTCTTCTAGCAGCTAACGCAACTATCAAGACAACGATCTTAGGCAGATCGGAACGAAGTTGCCTTTCCAAGTCTGCCAGTGACACAGATACAGCTGAAACTTTTATACAAAGATAGTGAAATCAATGACTTAATTAAAAAGAGGAAATAACGCCTACCTCTTTTCTCTGCCTTCCCCACAGCAGTCTGGAAACTCAAGCACAAAAGCTAGAAAACACTTTCCTCCTTGATCTTTAGCTGTAGAAAATCAACTGTCTAACAACAGAGGCCTACAGGAAGGTAAAGCATGCAAATCAGAATCAGCTGCGAGTTCTCTACCCTGCAAGCAGGGTAGACAGGAAAGCTCCCAACCCTCTGTATCAGCATCATCCTCTACTTAGAAGCCTCCTGACAAAAATCTCATGGCTTATCACAGGGTTTTATTTGAAATAGGGAAGATACTTGTCAGGTAGCCCTGTTGCCCTTCTGAGTATTCGATACATAAATAAGAGGCATTTTACACTTTCATATGCAAATTAATTGATAAAAGACAGACTAGACAATAAGCAGAAGCAATGACCTCAGACTGTCAAAATGAAATGGAAACTAAAGCAAGTGAAGAAAAAGATTGACCTACGTATGCAGGATTTTCAATTAAGGGCTTGGTGTTTGGAGACATTCTGCACTTTTCCAAAGCAGGAAAAACATCAGTTTACTGTAATTTCAGTGCATAAGTCCAGGCCTGTTCTCAGTAGTAATTCTGCTTAAAAACAGCACCAAGTTAAACTTAATATTTTATGATATTCTATTAATAGCAAAGAAATGTAATAAAAATACAAATTAAAATATTTCTTGCAATTCACGACCAACGCACCTATTTCCAAACTGCAGATACTCTAGAAAGCTACAGAAAAGTAAGGCTGGAGCGGGTTAGGAGAATTTTAATGCAATCCCAAAGATGAGCATGAAAAAAGTGTCTACTAAGCCATACTTCTTATCATAGCTCTTTTCAAGGACATGTTGCCTTATTGCCATTAGAAAATGATACTTCTTAGCTCTGCTAAGGTCTTATTTTCTACATTATACATGTGTTTAAGAAAACAAACATGAAACATTCATTTTTACTATTGTATACAAACTTTAAAAAAGCGAAATAAGCCAAACTTCTCTTTTAAGATTAAAGATCAGTTTGAATCTCTGTCACTACTATTCTCTGTGATACTCTATTTGTTTATCCCACGGCAGAATGATTGTTTTGACCTCATTTTAACATCTATAAGTTGTCATAAATTCTCCAAGACATCAGTTGCATTTCTGATATGCAGCATGCTTTTTGTTCATCTTCAGGAACAAAAAGCCATTGCTTGTACTGTCACATATGCATAGGTAAGCCTCCAGGAGCTTTGCTTCGCCATTTCTGAAGGCAGACAAATGGTACCCTGCAGCACGGAGCTGCAGCCTGGGACCCAGCACACAGTCTAACTGCACATTGAGTGACAGTTCTTGCCCCAAAGAGTTTCCAAATGAAGTGGGAAATACAGGATTCTTTCACTTTGCCCACCACGACTTTTACTTGATAGATGGAGAAAGGAAGCACAGAACAGCTTCCCATGAGACCACACACAATACCCGTAAGAGCTAAGGTGACAACAACTCCAGGAGATTTAACCCCTTCTCCTGAGGATGCAGGTTACCACCCTCAGCTGAATCTCACCAAAGCACTCATAGTCTGGATCAGCCACTACACAGTCTGTCCCAGACTTCAAATGAGGCCTCTCATTTCTGTTCTCTCCTGGAGGGAATTCTGAGATGTTTTAGCTCATTTCATAGACTGCCCGTATTAACTCATTTTGGAAATCAAAATATCAGCCAAGGGTGATGTGATCATTTTGTTCCACTGACAACAAACAAATAGATTACATTTAAAACAAGACATGGCTGCAGGCACCTAATGCAGCTGCGTCTCTTAGGAAAGCTGACCCTTCTGCTCCCCCCTCACTTGTTTCAGGGCCACTGTTCTTTTGCAAGTGAAGAGTGAATAACCATAAAATACTAGAGAGGCCAAGGGAAGCTGTTTCTGTTTCCCACCTGGACATAATTTTATATATACTACATATATATACATAGCATATAATGTACTTATTTTTTGTTTTATGATTTAGAAATAAAATTAAATGTAATAGACTTTTACTGTGTACTTGCACTGATCACTGAATGTCATAAAATACTTTGTTGGACACAGCTTTCAAAAAAATCAATAACTTAAGCAGGTGGCAGTTGTACAGCTCTGTGGTGCTAGCCAGTCATGCTCCTTATTGTCTCTTAAACTAGATGGGCAGAAAAGGATGGATCCAGTACTGAATTCCATGAAACATATACGAGGACAAGTGGAATTTAGTGCAATTAAGTGTCTTGGGTTAACTCCTTTTACATCGATTCCAATTCTTCCCTTACTTGCAGCAATGTTACTTCATTGACTTCAGCTAAATCATGCCCAGTTTGGGTTAGTTAAAGGAGAAGTAGTATCAGACACACTCCATAAAAACTAGTGTCCCAACAAAATCCAAGCAGACACAGAACTTAAGCCAAATGCATTGCAATCCACCCAAACGTGGTGCAATATATCTCATTAAAATACTTTTGAGAGAAGCAGCTCTTCAGTTACCCATATATCAGTGGTGCTTAGATGGTATTGTTTTAAATAAAATGAATTGCTAGTTATTTGCCAAATGAAACCAAACAAAAATACAGGTATTAAAATACTGAGAAACAGTATTGTCAGATTTGCTCGAGCCTCCTGGGAGGCCAGAGGATGCAGCAGGAAGAGGGAATTCTCCTGCCTCGCAGGAGATTTTACCCGCTGCTTGTGGGAGGCTGATCTTTCCTGAGGACTCTGTGCTGGGCACCCCAGTACAGAGGCTGTGCACAAAGCAGGACATGAAGTGGCCCTCCTCCAGGGGAAAGGGGGAACCCTGCCAGCTTTTATTCCCGAGTGCTGCAAATAAAGGCTTTCAAAGCACCTTCCCAATTCCTCTTTCCTTGTTCCAAAACTGGAATAAAGGCAGAGGCAGCCACGCTTGCTGGAAAATCTAGAGGGAAGAAGCAGTGACTGAGCGCCCTGCTGTCGTCATGGGTTCTCATGCCCTTCTGTTATTTTCCTTGAAGACTGTACCGCCGTGCCACATCACCGCTGCCCAACTCGTGTCTGCGACTTGCACATGGAGGTGGCGAGGCCTCCCCTCCTGTTCCTGCATAAGGAAGCGCAGCAAGGAGTCATTCATAGCTTTTGATTAGGGAAGATAAGTGAGTTCCCAGACCTCAAAACTGGTGCTGGGCTGCAAAAACTAACGTTAACTTTGTCCCTGTTGTGCAGCATTTATTTCTTCTGCAATCAAAAAGCAAAGGCCACTCGCAGAGCTGTCATGAATTTCTAGAATCTTCTAATTTTACATGACAGGTAAAGAACCCTCCTCACTTCACAGGAACGGCAGTGCCAGAACACAAGAGGGAATGTTTATCCCAACTTCCAGTTCAGTTCCCATACCCAGTTTCTAACAGACGGCTGCCTCCTTTCCTGCCCTGCCCGGTACAGCAGGGTCCCGGGGCGGGCTGGCGTACAGAGATGGCACTAGGTCACTTCCCTTCTCAGCTCCTGAAACCTGACCGGCAGATGGGCACTGTAAAGCAGGGAGAGAAAGTTGCAGGCTCAGGCTGCCAGCGAGGCAACATTCCTCTACTGTATTGTTAATTGCTCAAATGGTCCCTGGTGTAATTTTGGCCCAGGACGGTCAGTGCTCTCACAAACAATATTTAGGCACAGCTCATGATTTAGCCAGGGCCAGGGACCATTCCCAAAAGACACCTTGCATGCAAGTATTCTATTTTGAAGGGTGACAAAGTTTAACATTACAGATTTGAGGTGTTTCATGCCAATCAGCTGTAGCACAAAAGAAAGATCTGGGCACTTATAATTCACTGGTAGATACTTAGCCTTTACAATGTTTTCTAGGTCTCTGTCTTCTTCCCAGCCCATGACTGGTTTAGGTCAGTCCTGAGCACCTTAACTCACATCCGATGGGAAAGGCAGCATATGGATCAGGTCTGCTCTAGAGTGATGTGTTCTCATTGCTCTCATCTCAGAATCACAGAGCGCTTGAGGGAGCGAGCGACCTTTAGAGATCACCTAATCCAACCTCCCTGCTCAAGCAAGGTCACCTAGAGCAGGTTGCCCAGGACCCTGTCCAGATGGCTTTTGAATATCTCCAAGAATGGGGACTCCACAAGCTCTTGGGCAACTCATTCCAGTCTCGGTCACCCTCAGACAGACCTTCTTGTTTCAGCTTGTGCCTATTACCGCTCATCTGATCATTGGGCATCACTGAAAAGAATATGGTCCCATCCTCTTTACTCCCTTTCCCATAGGGAGTTCCATCCTCTTTATTCCCATAGGAGTTTCATAGAAGGACCCATTTCTGAGGGTCAATTTACAGATCACCAGTAGCAAGAGAAACATTTTAAAGTAGAAATGTGTCACTGAACAATGAAATACTGGAATCCAGGTAAGAAGGGAAACAATCCTTAAGAGAAGACATGGAGCAACTAGTCTAATCCTAGAGAGATTATCTGCGAAAAGGACACTCAAGGCATCTGGATACCAGTGAAGGAATTGTATATCTGATTTCTCTTCAGCATGCTAAGTTTACCTGCAGTGTTTATATGTAAAGTTCAGGTGGCACTTTTTCAAACTACTTTCTATGTCTACATTTCTTGGTAGCAGCCTAGCAACAACACAAATAAATGTTTATAATTGAGAAGTAGTCAGGAGTCAGTCAGCAGTCAAATTTATGAGGTTCCTGCCAATTTAATTTGAGAGATCTTTGAAGCAGTTTTGCCCTTGGCTTCCAAGGGGACCGATGACACAAGGACTCGCTTCAGCAGAAGAACGGAACACTGTCACAGCACTGAGGGCTGCCTTCCGCATGTAGTTAGAACTACTCACAAGCAAGTGCATGCAGAAAAGCTTTACAACTATTTGATTCATCATACATATACATACAGATAAACAGACTCATACAGAGGAAGAAACATTGCACATACTTAATTTCAGTCCGTTACAGTACTCTCGACACAACACACAAATCCCTGTGGTAGAGGCACTGTACTGCATGCAAAAATAGACAGTGATATAGTTGAAAATGCTGCTCACTTTTTGTTTCCCCCTCCATGCTCCTATTCAATTTTCTTAAAATGTCAGTGTGGGGTAAGAACAACTGGCAAAGCACAGATATATCGTCACCATTTGATGGAAGCTTCAGCATCTTTTCAGAGCACTTGCCAACATAATTAAATTCTGCCACTACAGATTCTTCAGGCAACATTTCTAATAATGCATTTCCTGCCACATTTCCTGCCAAAATTTAGAAATGCCAGTCAGGATTCTGCAATAAGTCATACAAGCTTTTTTGCATGCCATAAAATTTTTCTTTCTTTCTTTCTTTTCTTTTTTTGGCAAAAATATTACTACTTAAGGCAAGGCAAGAGCCCTGCACTGCAATGACAAACATAACTCCAACATGTATACTCTGAAGAACAGGAAAATGAAACAAAAGAATAAACCACGCTCTTTTATTCCACCCTTTCCTCACTAAAACAAATAAACAAACAAACAAAAAGAGGTAGGAATTCTTCTCGCTACTGAGAACATTATTAGATCTTCCTTTACTCAAAAAATGATGAACAGAAAACCAGCCTCCTAAAGCCCTAAGGGACATCTTTGCTGTTTCTTGCTGATGACTAATTGCATAGGGAAATAAATATGCATCAGAGCTGCTGGACTTGATCATGCTAAACTATATGCTTATATACCACAAAGTGCCAGGGCTAAAAAGCTTAGAGTTGGGCTCCAGTCTGCTCACATATGGCAATTCTCATAAAGAAGTAAAGATCAACCAGTGACAAGAAGGTTTTTCCTCAAAGCCATGCATTCACTTATTCAAGATTTGCTTTTCCAGAAGAACCTCTGACATTTGCATGGTATCTGTCAAAGTTCCCCGGAATCGAAACTTCCCACTTCTCCTTGTTCATGAAAACAGAATGAAAGTTGGATGGCGTGATCAAACCCAGAAAGCAGCCTTCTGAGATGTACCATAAAAATTTGAGTAGCAGCACAACCTCACTGAAGACAAGCAAAATTAAGCCAGAGAAAGCCTAAAGGCAAACAGACATACTTGGCCAATGATCTGAGGTATCTTCCAGTGTCCTTTTACCGCCTTTCTTTTCTACCAGAGTACAATGTAATGCAACATGGAAACCTAACTAGTGTTCCCACACATGGTCAGATACAGATTATGCCCAAGCCTCTGACTTGTTGCCAGTGAAACCAACTGCTCTAAGCTACAAGTTGCTGTGAACAGCCCAACACTTTTTTCTGTCACAGAGACATGGGTTCTTTTCATCCACTCCAGATGAGATCAATATTACATTAGTGCTCTTCAGTTTGACACCTGATCTCCTGACAGCTGGATGAGCCACAGCCTGGCTCTGAGCATTTCCACTGCTGCAAGAGTTCTGTGGGAAAAACTGGAAATGAAGTCCTTTAGTGTACCTCTCCGGAGAGCATGAACCGCAACTGTTATCCACGCTTGAGTTTCAATACTAAATTGCTGAAACTAAACCCAGACTTTCCTCATAAGTGGCTAAGAATCCTATGACAGGTTCACTCAGCTTCTGTGGCTTTGAGCCAAATAAACCAATTCCATCTTTCTCAGGTTGAGAGTTAGCTGAGTGCCTGCAATTGAAATTCTTTTTTTTTCCTTGATGTAGAGAAATAGAGATTAAGATGGGAGAGGAGGTGGCATACAGTGGTTAAAAACATAAAAAGTTAAAAGAATGTCCTGCGCCAGTGTGTGAGAAACAGAGTTAATGCATATAATTTTAGAACCTGTATGACATTTTTACCTCACCTTTCTTCTTCTCCCACTGTGATAGCACAGTTCTTACCACTGCTAAAGACTGAAGTAGCAAGCAAAAGATACACATCAAACAGTTTTAATTCAAGAAAAATACCAGAGATGCTAACTAACCTTCCCCTGTGAACCAGAAGGTAGGGAGCCAGCAGACTAGCTATAGCAATGTAGTTGTTCTTATTCCAAATTCAGTAAGTTTTACATCAAAATATTTGAAAGTGTGCTACCATCTCAATTTATAGCATGCTTTTAATGTCCCCCAAACTGTGGTTTTGTTCTTGTCCCATAGTAAGTGTGAGGCAGCTTTCCCATTGCCACAGAGGGCTGAAACACTGCCCCCCTTATTATGGGAGACAAGCACGCACCTCGGCAGGCCGAGCAGAGCCTGAGTTCACCTGCCAGGAATCCACACCCTCACCTTGCACTAACTTGTTAATGGAGTCATACCTTTAATGATTCCTACTTTAGAGACATCTTCCTTCTCCTGAACAGGCAGAACTAATTAGATATGAACATGAACCAAAACTACATGCTAAAGCTATAAGAATTTTGAAAAAGTTGAACTCCATATTTGAAGCCCACGTCCATTTTTTTTTTATTTCGGATGCTAACGCAGTGTCTCTTACTGTTTTCTCACTTGAAGCTAACTGATAAGGAAAGCTGCTCCTGTCTCCTGGGTAGCTTACTGTTCACTGTCTTTATGGAAACTTCTTCAGAGCTGTAAGTGGCTCTGCAATGTTACCATTATAAAAGAAAACAGAAATAAAAGCACCAACCACCTGCCCAAGCTACTGAAGTGACTCCACCTGTGACTACGTCCAGAATTTTCATTTCAGAGGCCTGTTTTCTCGTACTCCCACTCTGCATGTCTTTGACACAACTTTTCAAAGCTGAGCAAGTTGATTGGAACAGTTTTGGTTGTTCCTTGCACAGGAATTGGAGGGAAATGAATGGAAGTCTGAATTGCAGTTTTCGCACTGATCTAGGCATGTTCCAACAGCAGCGACGCACTTAGTACCTGTGTCCCCCTACCATCACTATTTTATTTACAGAGATAAGAGTAGTCTGACATGACATGAGAGGCTAGGTAAGGCAGCCTTAAAACATTATGAAGCGCTTTGCCATTCACACAGCTCAGCTTCTCCATCTAATTCAACCTTAGATGCTTGACTAAAACAGAAAAAGCAAGAGGAGTTTATTTAGTGCCACGCTGATCGTTGCATTTGCAGAGAAGACATCTGTCACCTAAGAACAGCACTGAAATGACCCAACAGATGGATAAGAGCTTTCAACACTTTAAACATGTTCTCCATCGATCTAGTGACCTGCGAGCAAAAAGCCCCATATATCTCCTTACAGGTCCCCAAGGCACTGGTCCCATCTCCATCTCTCTAACCAAGTACAGCACTTACAAATACTTTTCTCATGTATGTACTCCCCCTCTCTTCCCTGCAGTGTCATCAGCTGTGTGCTGAAGAGAATGAAGAAGGAATTTTTCAAAACTTGCCTGTAGCTTTCCCACACAGGCTTGGAGGTATGATTTAAAAGCCTAGCTTAGAAGCATGTGAACTTCTATAGAGTTTAAAGGAAGCCTAAACAACTAGGCCTTTGCTTCAACTTGCATCATCAAGCAAGGTTTTTTTAAAAAAGTGTGTAAATAAATAAATAAATAAATATGTTTGTATGTATGACATGTAATGTAGTTCTAGCTTTAGCCATTAGTTACATTTAAATGGGTTATAAATAGTAAAGGGGAAGAAAGGCCAATAACCAGAATGAATCGGCATAATCAGCTCCTACTCTGAGTTCCCGCACCACCATAAACACTTGCTTAATTATCTTCTGGAGCATGAAGCTGTATTCTTCATTGCAAAAATCCACTACGATTCAGAGTTCCTACTCACAGCCCGTAACTGGCTTTGTTTAAAGGAAGGACTGTTTGTTCTTTATCCTGAGGGAAGTTGTTAACGCCCAGTCATTTCCCCTCCTTTTCTCTCCTCACTGACCCCACAGAGACCACTTTATGTGAAAGAGAGGTTTTCTTCTCTTTTGGGGAAAGGGATATTAGAGCAGTATACACTGTACATAAATCCTGAAATATCCGAGAACTTAATAGCTGTTACCTTCGGAATTTGATAGCTCTGGGTCTGTTTCGCACGAGGATTTTTGTGCAGATTGTACAACTTTACTTTCAAAATAATCCAAGATGTCATAGTTTATACAGCTATAGCAATCTGCTTGGGTTTCATGCATCTATTTTAACTTGGCTCGGTTTACGTTTCTGCAAATATCCTAATACACATGCGTGCTCACACACACACACGCAGTCATGAAAAGAAGATGTAAAAACACATGTATGTTCTTGGGTATGTGAGTAATTTGACTTCCACATGAAAAATCTGTTCTCTGATCCTTTCTGCACTAGACAAGAATCCTCTAAATCTCTCTTACCCACAGTCTTATAGTTGTCAAATATAACTGTTCTTTCTGTTCTCATGAGAAGTTATTCGCAGATTTGGGACTGGCCAGGCTTCTATCCAGAAAACAGCCTTTTCATGACAATCCCCAAATAGCTTCAGAAGCCAGGAAATATCCTAGTTAGGAAAGGGGTGGATTCATCCTGCTTGAAAAATTTGGCAGACCAAACATCACACATCTCCCAAATGTTTAAGGAATTCATCCTTCAATTTCTGCAATATTTCCAGCTGGGTGTTACACTGACAACCAGTGCTTTATTACAGCCAGCCCCTACCCACACAGCATAACGGAGATACTATTGATCATTCAGCAAGTTTTATAAATTACAGCTGCACCCTTCTATTGTGATTTATATTTTCATTATAGTCCAGCTGCACCTCAAGCATCAACTCCTCCCTCCAACACTAGCTAGAGCCCAAAGAAGAAACTGCCCTCCTAAGAAGGCCCTGCTATGGACACTCAGGCAGAAGTTATTTCGAAATGGAAGCAGTCATGCAGGGGACAGTTTGCAGCAAGATTACTTCTGTATTTGTTTCAGCATATTTAGAAAACTGATTTAGAAGATCTTTATTTACAGTGTCTGACTGAGTGACAGGAAATCTTTTCACAATCACCTTGTAACATTGTTCAATCCAATTTCACTCTTTTGGCAGATCCCGAGACAGGAAAGACCATACAGTACGATTCTCCTTTCCTCTGTGGTGAGGCATTACCTATCAGTGCAGCACATGCCTGGGCACTCAATAAGCATACACTGTAATCTCGGATTTGAGGTCCTGGCATCCTGGCACACACCACAGCAAGCTGTTTAACCTTTGCCACTGTTCCTGCATTTATAAAAAGAACATATCATATCCCAGCTCAGCATGGCATAAGGATTAGTAGTTATACTGTCAAGGACTTTGAAGTAACAGAGTATGTGCACGTACACATCCTACCTATATGCTCTTTAAGAACCAACAGCCCTTACAGGCCTTTGTTAGGTAACAGCTTTGTCTCCTGTGGCCTCAAGACTCAGAAATTAATAGGATATAAGCATTTCTTCTGCACTTTTGTGTGGGTAATGCGTTTCAGAAAGCTCCAATGCAATATATTCAACAGCTAATGCAATCAAAAATAACTGTTGTTAAAATATCTAAGTTCAGGCTGCAAGTACACCTTTCATTAGAGGTGAGAACCAAAGTTCTCTGCTGCCCTTTAGAAACGGTGCCTGGGCTATTCACAAATGCAACACTGATATTCAGGTATTGCAAGAATGTTTCTTTTTCTTTTTTAAACCACTAGAAGAGTTTGCTGCTGGTGTTGCATCCTTTGCACACTGGTGTCTTGGGCCAGTCACAAAGGAGAAGCTTAAAGGCTTTGGTGACTGGTGTGGGGGGAACAATACACCATTCCCCTGGGGTTTCACAAGATGAGTGGCCCCTGCACTTGAGATTTCAACAGCTTGGAAGAAATATAAAACCTGTGCTCAGCAGCTACAAAACCTGCCCCCCCCACACTCCTGTATCACCTTACAGTTTTAGAAACATAAAAGCCGGCTGGGTGAAGGGTGTGCACAACCCATTCTCAGCACTGTCAAACAAACATAAAAACCTACCTGAGCAAGCCAGAACAGACAGTCAGGCTAAGAACAATTTCAGTTAGCTTCCCTGAAGTACCTAGTAACATGGGAAACAACCCAGTTTTTGTAATAAACAACTTACACACCCCTGGCTGGGCCTTCTGCTGGGATGGAAATGGGATGGATAACTTCCTACTGGTTTCCAAAAGGTAAAATCCTATTGGAGTAAACAAAGCTGATTAGAGTATCCAATTTCAAAGGTTCAGATAAAGCAAGTGTCTCTTTCCTGCGGTCAGCTATGGTTACAAACTGCATGGAAACACTTGAGGCAACTACATAAATATTTTTTCATAGGAACTGCTGTTATAGGTAATGGATGCAAAGAGGCAGGTGGCATCTAGATTAGAAAATATGGCATAAGGTTAGTCCAGAGGAGAATTCAGTGGTATTAATGAAGAAGGAAGCTCTCAAAATACCTGACAGATACAAATGTCTAACTGACAGGCACATAAAAGCAATACAGATTCAGGTCCTAGTTTGGCAATCAGGATATTCCAGGACATCCAAGGCCAGTAACCTCCAGGCAGCAAGGATATACGATTCCTTTCCTTCATGCAACAACATGTTTGGCCACACTGATCCACTTATTTGCCACCTCACTACTTGGCAATACCAAGTTATCACACAGTAACCTGGTTTTTGAAACAAGAAAATGGAAAAAGAACTAGGTAAGACTTCTATGCCTCAGTCACCTGCAAGATAGCTAATCCATGCCAAAGTACTAACTAAATCCTGATTTTGGAGACTGCCCTTGAGCTTAAATTAGGCTTTCAAATAAAGATATTTCCCTTTAATGCACTGCTACATCACAAGAGCTATATGCAGAATGCCACAGCATCAAGCACCTTCAGACTACCTGAAGGCAAATTCAGGACCTTTTCAATTGTCTTAAGATAGCTAATACACTAAGAGTTATCACAGAACTTGCCAAATGCTTTTTTCCAAGGATTTGCCCAAATCTTATTTTAAAAATACATTCTCAGCACTTGCTAGTGAAAAGTCTACATGTGTTCCAGAAGTCAAGCACAAATGTCTTTAACGTGTGTTAAGCTAGCTGTCTCATGCACCCTGAGGAATATACGCTATCCTATATTTATCCACAGTAGACTTTTCAAGCATTTTGCTTGCATGCTGCAGTCCAGTACTACTCCTTTAAATAATTACACACAGTTTCAGTGCTAAGTTCCACAGAACTCTCCAGGCAAAATCTGGCAGAGCACTGGCCTTCCCCTACACAAGCAAGGAATTCAAACTATGTCTTCATTAAGATCAAAAGACTTCATTGTTATTTAACAAAAATCTTTATTGTTTAACATATAGTCTAACACATCTGGAAATCCTAGTCAAGACAAGACTTGTGTGGTTTCCTCATTTTTTCCTTATCCATAACTAAGGAGTTATGGACTCACCAGCTCATTTCTTTTCTCTCCCAAATCTCAGATTCTCCTTTCATAACCAAATGTAAAACTTTTCTTGCCATTAAACAGCTTCCTCATAGTCCCTTTATTGTGGGAGTCGCCTCAGTCCTCATGACATGCGATCAGAACCTGAGTTCACATTAACAAAATTGTGGCAGCTATTTTTCAGTCTATTCTTGACATGCCTGACTCCCAGCTATCACCTACCCTCTGTCTAGAAACAGTAAACAGGGCTACAGTGTTAAGCTTTGTAGTAAGTAGAGTTTTTTTTTTTTCTTTTGAAAATCAAAACTCATGTATCATTCTCTGATTTTTGTTTTACCACTTCAGCATTTGGAGCTGGCATTTTTTCAAATGCAAATGACACCCTCATACAAAATGCTAGTCCGCTTGCCTGCTCGGAGCCTGACTGGCTTTGGAGCACTGGCGGCTGAACAGTGGCAACCCTGCGACTCTGAATCGGCAACTGGTTCATTTGGCATTTCTGTAACACACACGCTTGCTAGATCCCACAGGCTCCCTAAACACATATCAGTTTCACTCGATCCACTAACATCATGAAAACAAGCTCTCCTGAAGAGTGTTAAGAGGCTCACCTTCAGACAGCAACACCTCACTCAAAACTCGAGCGTATTAACTTCTCTGTAGAGATTAACAATTTGTGATGTTGGCACTGTTATGTTATGTAAACCTAAAGCTTTCTGAACTATTAAAAAGGGGACATTTCAAGAAGCAGAACAAAAGAAAACCCAAATAAAATCCCAAGACACAAAGAGCATCTGGAAATAGAGGCATGGGTTTTCTTTTCATATTCTGGAACAGTGGGGCTCACCATGCTGCAGTAAGACCATTCCCTCCATCACAAGCCGGCTGTGAATTAACTGTAGGAAAACATGGGACAATTTTGCAGCTACCTCCTACCCTGTTAGGCCTCGGGCTGCTAGTCTAGTCAGCTTTAGAAACACCCAGATTGTATGCAAAAAGAAGACGGACATTTTTAGGTAAGTGATTTCCACCTAATCTGATTTATCCTAACTTAACAGGGCACATGACTGTCTTGTACAAGTATACAGCATTCATTTGCTCTTACATACTCTTTCTAAGAAAATAAAGCCAATCTCATTCTCTATTAAGTGATTGCTTTAAATCCACCCAAAAGTGATCAGATGGTTGGGAGCCCAATGTAGAGCTTTTTGGGCATAGGGGACTACTTTGGGCATGGCTCATATACTGCACAGGATCTCTTTCTTCAAGAAAAGATGACATAACCTTCAAATAACTAAGAACGGGACAGAAAAGGACTCCAACATTTCAGCTCCTGTCTCAGCACCAAACATTTCTGAAGCTGCCGTGGCAAAATGCCCACACTAGCCTTTTCCATTGCTATTAGCATTCATCATACGCATAACAGCACAGGTTTATGAACTCCCTCAGTCATGAACAACAACCAGAGAACTCTCATGTCAACACAGGACACTTCTCTTGTTAAACAGGCTAAGCATGTTAGAAAGTGTGACTGAACTTGCCTGAAAATTTAAGAAGTAATGGAAGTAGGGATTGCTGGCTGATTCAGAGTTTACATCCTGTATCCAGCAATTTATAAGAGGGAGAAGGGTTAAGCAGTAAAAGATCTCTAAAGTGAAAAGATGATGATTTCATTTATCAAGCTCAGGAAGAAAGTACCGAAGCAATCGTGGTACAAGAAAATGTCAGCCTGGAGGAAAGAGCTAGTTTGGTGATTAGAAAGGATGGCCAGGCATCCTGAAGAAATAGCACGCTGTTCAGACAAAGCCTGCGAAGAGGAGAAAGAGCAGGATTAAATGCTGCACCCAAGCAATAGCTTGAATGAAGAAGGGCAAGACTGAGTCATTAGAGATTTTTGCTTAATATTACACTTCAAAATCAAAGCTATTGGTAGCAACAGTAGGAGTCCTGATATACGTAACACAATACAGTTGTTAAAAATACAGGACCCCACTTGTATACTGAGGAAATTAGAGGTGAATTCTTTGGCCAGAAGATCTACGGCCCTATTGGAGTCAGGCTATGTACACACTAAAATGCTCTCATTTTTAAACTTATATGGGGATATGGTAAAAAAATAAAAAAACAGAAAAATCTTCAGGGCAGAAAAGGCTTCAGATGATTTATTTCAGATGTGTTGCAAGTAACTCAATAACCCCAACCACAACAGTATGATCAGTGATGGAAACTTGACTCAGATACTTGGAACTGGAAGGATTTCCAAGTTCCCATTTCGGCCCCCTAAAAAAGATGCTAAGGCACTTCCTGGTCTGACAGGGCTCCTATGCATATTAACAGGCTTTCCTGTACAAGATACAATAGATTTGGTATTTTCCTTACTGAGGGTTTTCATATAAATGGCCCCAACTGCACTTGATTCAGCAGACAGGATAAGTCACACCTGTCTCTCCTCTTTCAAGAGACCTAGCTAAAAGAGGTACAGGTGGCAAGAAAAAAGAGAGAAGAGAAAGAGAGGAATAAAGAATAGCAGAAAGTAATCCTGTCTTTTATAATTTAACACATGTTAACAGACTGGATGGTTGACTGATTACAATTATAGCTTGTGATTTTTGTGCTCCCAGTTCTTTCCGAACCTCCACTAGGAAAGCAAAAGCTGTCAGGCACCTGATGAGTCAGCATGCTGCCGCTGTTTGTCTTAGCTATGAGGCATTGATTTTTTCCCCAACACTTTGACACAGGTCACAGGTACCCTAACAGAAATCTTTACTGAGAGCAAGAACATGAGGTAGCACGAGCTGTTAGTTTAAACAAATAAACAAAAAAGTCAGTTCTATTTTTCCAGGATGTTTTATTTTTCTGAAGACTGAGAGGAGAAAATACAAAAAACCAAGACTCCTTTTAAAGATGATAATGATAAAAATAAGAATGAATCTTGTCTGTTCTTCTCAAAAATTTATCTCAAAACTCCCCGAAGATTTCCCTATAATTATGAATCTCATAGTGCATGTGTATGTATAATTACACAAGAACTAAGCCTAAACTTTAGAATAACTCCGATACATAGAAGGGATTTTTAGCAGGTAGCACTTCCGCATCAGCATTTCTCCAGAAACCAGGTCTCTTTCAACAGACCTGAAATTAGACAACAAAAAGCCACCAGACATTTTGAAAGTTTAAGCAATGCTATCTGGTGCTGTCAATACTTCAAGATAAACATTAACAACAACAACAACAAAAAAGGTAAATTTTATAAACAATGCAAAAAAGACTCAGTGAGCTCAGAAAGTTACTCCTTCACACAGAAGGGCTCAGCAAAAGGAATGCTAATGTTTCAATCTGCAGCAAGGTGTAACTGCAGAATCTCCACTTAATAGGCTAGAGATTAGTTATGCAGCAAAATACACAGTTAGACCATAAAAAAGTTAATTGCAAATCACTGTTTTCTGGTTTAAATTGGCAGGAAATTGTGAAATATTTCCTCTATAAAACATAGGTGAGCTATTATGCAGAATTTACCATTAACACAGTAGAAGAGAAGGAAGTACAAAGGCAAAGTAGTAATAACTTGTGCTAAGAAACCAGTTGCTTCTGAAGGAGACTGTCACTGGGCAGGAAAGGACTGTACATAAAAATATAAGTCTGAGATTTACGGCCATCACTGGCTTTAAACAGGCCACTTCAGAGTTGTTTTAGGCTGCGAATGAATATAGTACCAGGTGCTATTTACTACACACCTTGTAAGAGGTTTTGAGATATGCAGGTGAAAGCACTATATAATTAGCACTGCTAAGAAATTCAGGTTACAGTTACAGTGGACAACAAGAGTTTCTTAACCCTTTCTGAATGAGACATATGAACACAAAAGTGCTAGAAAATTTCATATTCTTAGCTCTACTTAGCAGTTTGTAAGGATGAAGCAGCATTCAGTATAGTATCTCATACTTCAAAGGAGAAGCACAAGATTAAGAATGTACACATGCCATTTAATACAAGTAAAAACAACTAAGCACTATCAAGGATGTGCTTGTTGTTTGATACCTTTTCTCCACATGGACCTCTCCTGAAAATGCTTTCTCTAGTTATGAGATACCTCAGAGTCCAAGAAACATGCATTGGTAAATAGCTCCTCCTTTGGCAGTAACAGAAAAGACTATCTGAAGCATCCTCTTCAAGTCTGAAGCTTGACATGCTACTGTACAGAGGTGTTCAAGGCTGTAAGTGTCTATATGGCAATAATCCCCCCAAAACTCACTCTGCAAGTGAATTCTCTGCCTGGATTTTTAGTTCTCTGTTACGGCAATAGCAGAAGGATGAAGAAAAATACATCAAGTATTAACAACAGAGACTATGTCACCTTAGATCTATGCTAGTGAGAAATTCTTCTCATCAAACCTCACTTCAATTCCATTAGAAAAACTGGATTTTTATTTATTTATTTATTTTTTAAGGTCAACCACAACTTCAGAAACGAGAGAATTTGTTATAGGCTGCCTCATCCCTGCGTTCCT
The DNA here is from genome assembly GCF_028389875.1 of Rhea pennata. NCBI lineage: Eukaryota > Metazoa > Chordata > Aves > Rheiformes > Rheidae > Rhea > Rhea pennata. The sequence continues at coordinate 25,827,263 of NC_084671.1, read as the reverse complement.
CCAATGTTTCACACAGCCTTCAAACACGCTATCACCAACAGGCTTGTTCAGGAAGGTATCTGCTACTGATGTGCAAGTATCCTTCCCTCCCATTCGCATCAAGCAAGACTCCTTCAAAGAATCTTGGTTCAGTTGCTATCAAAATTGTGATTATTAGAAATCAAAGACCAAGCTATATCTTTGCTGGATAAAGCAAAATATCAGTCAGTAATGGAAATTTTTTCTTCCCTAATATTTATTAGAAATACAAACATAAACAGAGATAAAATTTATGGAGTCAAGACTACACAACTTTGGCTTTCTGATGCCAGTGCACAGATGTTCACTAAAAAAGTGTCATTTATTTTACGCATTTAGATAAAATTCCTACCACAAATTCAGTAAGATTACTGCCAAACAACTGTAAGTTTAAAATAGAGACCTTGTGCAATAAACAGAAAAAAGACACAAAACAATGACCTTTGTTCTATTGCCAATTGAAGGCAACTATCCATGACGCTCTCCCACTTTTTGAGACATACAGAATCCACAATCTGTAAAAGACACTACAGAGAGACTTGGAAGGTATCTGATACATTAAATAAGTCAGATATTCTTCACTGAACTGAAATCAGGTGTTTTCCATCTGCACAGTTGAGCTTTGCTTCCATGTCAGAACAACTAGATACAGCAGGCACAATCTCAACCTCTTTGACGAAGCTCTGTCACGATTCTCTTACTGGCTCTTTGCTGCTGTTGTGACTAACATTTGGGTTAGGAACACGTTGGCAAGCAGACATCCAGGACTCTGAGTGCAGGAAGCGCAGTGCATCCAAATATGACTCAGATAAGACACAACATCAATCTCACCTCTGAAACAAATTCCCCTCAAAAAGTTCTCTTAAATAACTGTCCACAAATTCTGAATTGTACCAGCTTACACTTCTCTAGTTTCTACAACAGGCAGCCAAAATCCTCCACTGGCTCCTGAACAAACCCACGAGGAGTCTGCCCTGCACATCAGCAATGGAAGAGGCCACAAAACGAGGCTAACCTCTTCCTCTTTCTTGGAAGAAACAGATGGCTCCGAGGGGAAGTGGTATTGTAATAGTCTCCAAATTATAATATGATCTCCTCCAGCAATGCTTTCTTAGGAGGTAATATGACCTCTTCCAGTTCACGTGCTAATAGCCAACCGACCCTCTCCAATCTCCTACAGGGAAGGGGCCCTGACGTATACCCCCAAACCAGGTACCTCTGTAGCTATCAAGCATCAAACATGCAGATTGTGTATTATTTTTCACCTAAAGCCCCTACAGCACTAATGAGCTCCAACTTTCTTAAATCACTATTTTTTTCAAGGGGTGACAGAAAGATCCCAAGGTGGCATTGACAAAGATCACATTAGTTTGAAAAAGATAAACGCATACTGAAATTACTCAATAAGAGATACAAGAACGTGCCCTTTCTTTGGCATTCCAAACTCACAGAACAGGATTGTTCAGCACAGCCTTGAAAACAGGACCTAGCATCACCTTGGACAAGACGTTTCACAAAAAAGTGCTACAGACCCTAAACTAATTAACCTCAAAAACACTGCATGTACTTGCAGTGCAAAGGACATGGTAAAATATATCAGCTGAGCATTTACAGTGGGCCCTTCCTAAAAGGCTATCCTTACATTGGGGATACATTTCAGAATGTTATAAAACAGCAGTCAGTTGAGATATTAATAGGATTCAAGCCAGCTCTTTTAAAGTAATTATATCTGAACTGCTGTTAAAAAAAAAAAGGTGATTATCGAAGCTTTTTTACTCAGAATAGCATAGATTTTTCCCTGCTGACTGAGAAAAGATAAGGGTAAAAGGTCAAAATCTGAGGTCTGGGTAAAGAGCGTTTGCAAATTTGTAAGCAGAAAAACAAAATCACTAAGTTATGACACAACTTTTATTTAAAGAATAATGAAATGCAGCCAAATGCACAGTTTTGCAAAAACAGGTTAATAAAAGTATACACTCAAGCACGGACTTATCTAGGGCCATATCCTTTCTACTTTGCTGATAAAGAAACAAAATACAAAGAATAATTAAGCCTGACACAGTACCTTAGTTAGAAGCTTTAAGCTCAAGATGAATAAAATACCTTAGGGCAGCAATTTGAAGAGTTCCAACTTTCAGCTACTTTTAGTTATGATGTCAAATTTAAACACTTTCACCACAAACCTATTCAGCCCTTCAGAGCCATTAGGCTCTGGAAGACCAACCTGGCTTTATGGACAAGCACATCTGAGTGTAATATATACTGGGCTTCGTATCAGGCCAGCTGGCTTTAAAATGCTCTATGTGCCAGGGACTTGAGAAAAGAATCAGGCCACTGAACATACCATACAAATTACACCGATGCTTCCCACCAGTCTTTAAGAGAAGCTAATCTGAGCCAAACTGGTGAGCGGAGAAAAATGCCCCTCGCTTTCTGCAGACAGGTATTCACAACCTCCAGCACATATAGCTCCACCAAGAATGATAACCCTGAGTGTCTAAAAAGTTCTAATATTATAAAAATGACGTGGTAAAACCTTTTACTCTCAAACAGTTGGTCTCTTGACAATGTGTTTCTGCAGCTCCTAAGCACAGATATAATAAAAACCTCATCAAGAATCGAGAACAGATCTCAGCAAAGGGAGAGATACGTGTTTGGAAGCTGTGAAAGTTCACACTGAAGAAAAAAAAATCAAACAAACCACTGAGCCCTGTTAATTGTTTCTTTTCTGAGGGTGGTAGTGGGGAGGGAGCTGTAAACAGCTCATCAGAGAGGCTTCAAAACAGAGTCAGGCTGATCTGTTTAACCACAGGTTTTATTAACCTGCCATAGACCTCTTATGGAAAAAAAGTACTTAGATTATAATTTTCTCATTTCTAAAGCATCTGAAATCTTGAGAAAGAATGGCAAAATTGCAAGTGTGCGCATGCTTTTAAAATTATGAAGAAATACTTTTGTTAATTTTTTTTTCAGTGTGAAACACAGATGAAAAAGCTCAGCAAGCAAACTTCTATGGCAGACTTGCATAGAAACACATGCACAAAGCCAAGACTAAGCTAGCCTCTTGAGGATTCTCATAAAAAAGGGGAAAAAAAGAAAAAGAAATGGCAATCTACATGGTGCTTGAAACAAGGCTTAAGGGAAAGCGGAGCACGTGTGCGAGTTGAGGGAACAGAGCTAGCAATACCCTTCCAACATTCGACCAAATGCATAGGCTCTCCACAGCAACAAGCAGCTCACACCAAATGCATTTTTAAAAGAGCTGTATGCTTTATAAATCATTTCCATGTGAATACTGTGTCCTGAGGAAAACCACCAGCTTAGATACTCTCATTTTCATATGAGGTGGAAGAAACCAGTAAGATAGCAACAAAGCCTGTGTGTGTGTGCGTGTTTAAGAAAAAGTGGGAAAGGAAGCACATAGAATTCCCTCAGCTTAATTTATCTGTGTTATTGTTCCTACAGAACATTTCACTAGCATCTCGCTCATGCAAGAAAACATCTTCAAAACACCTAGCTCCGCTCTTGTGTGGGGAGCACAGAAGAAGGATGCAGCCAGCAGGGCACTGAATCACATTTTCGCTGGAGGCCAACTCCAGAACCTTTCTGACACCTCTATAGGCTTTCACTCCGACCTTTAACAGATGAGATGGACAAGCCAGTAACGCATCATTTCACAGATGTTGCTAATTCTGGAAGTCACATTAGAAAACTAAGCTGACACAGAAGATTTTTTCCTCCCAAAGTCAACTGAACAGATTACATCTCGTGCATCTTTAGGCATCCATCTCAAGACAAATTTAAGGGACTGGTTCACAGAAAATGCTTAGTTTCTGCTTTCTGAAATCTCCTCACAACGACTCAAAATAGACATCCTAGTATTACCATCTGCTTTTCTTTCTTTTCTTTTCTTTTTTTTTTTTTTAAGAAAAAGTTTTTTCCAACAGTTATTTAGGGCTAACTGTACAAGGAATGAACAGGTCTCCATTCCCCAAAATCTTGAAACTTGCCCTCTATCAAAATCATGATGAGAATTGAGGGTAACTGACTTAACTGATAAACACAGTCTCAGTGTTCCTTGGAATCCCAAGTTTTACAGCCCCCAAACAAATCAATTTCTTTCTTTTACTGGCTGTGTATAAAACATAACATTTGCTTCAAGAAGTGCTTGTCCAGAAGTCTTTTGAATATAAAACGGAAAATTATTCACAGAGATGGGGGAAAAAAAAAAGAAAAAAGAACAGTAAAATTTAGTGTGCTGAGCCATTAGAACTAAACACCCATTTCTGGGTGTTTACTATATCAGTACAAAAGAAAAGAAAAAAAGAAAAAGAAAGAATTTGCAATCTTTGGCAGTCTAGGACTCCTAATCATTAAGTCCAACCCAGAGCAGCAGAACAATAAAAAGAGCAATTGCATTGTAAATTTATGTACCATGCACAGGTTATGGAATGTAGTGCAATAGGGCACTATGCAGTGATAAAACTGCATTCCTTACAAAGTTAACAGCTTTAAGCTCATGATTTGTACATGTGGGCACTACAGAATGACCTTCATGCTTTCCAACGTTCCCAAGAAGGCAGATTTATTTGTAATCACAAGTTAGCTGTTTTATTTGAGGGATAAACATATAGTTGAAAGAACAAAGGTTTAAACATCATTAAGTAGCAAATGTAGAGAAGCTGGTACATTAGATTTAAAAGTAAATTTGAAGCTCATACTGCAAAAAATCAGAGTAAATAATATGAGAACTTGAGTGAACCCTGCCAGAATGGTTGTTTACTGCTTTTATTTATTTTTATTTTGGGGAGAGTGAAAGAAAATGTCATAGTTCAATTCCACTTAATACAGTAGCCTTCCCAGCACACGCCTTATATAAAACTGAGTTTTTTTTCAACAAAAGAGATACAGTGTTCAGAACAGAGAAAGTTCTGCTAGTGTAATAGACATAATACTATCTCTTTTCTGACAAAGGAAATTCATCACTTTTTTTTTAATATATATTTTAAACAAGCACTTCCTTCTGTTTTTCCTAATTTTCTTAGACCTGAAATAAGTAATTTTTTTGAGAAGGTGTCTACTAAACTGTACCGCAGTCCAGTGCAGTGGTGTATCCTAGGACAGTATTATTAAAATAACTAGCAGCTGTTCATTGCACCAAAACCATCTCCAGTATACAATAAACGAACAGTCAAGTATGCTTTTCATTCAGCTGACCAATGCTATAAATCTTAAATTATCTAAAACTTCCACATCCTCACTACACTGCTGAAAATGAAGTTCTAATTTAGATTTTAGGAAGTAAAGAGGCCACACTAAGCAGAACTATTTCTGGATATGTGGAGAAATGATGGAATGGGACAGGGTTAATTATTTTTCCTATACATCAAGAATTAAGCTCATAGTTCCTTAGGTTCCAAAAACAAATGGCAAAGAAAATCTTTTTCACAAGTTACTGAGAAGAGGCAATATGCATCCGGTTCTCGATTTCCTATGAGTTACAGTAAGGAATTTAATTATTACTTCACAACCTTAACTACCCTGTTCTCAGGTAACGATACCAAAACCAAGAACAACTAAACAGGATAGTAGAGCTAAATACTGAATAAAGAGCAAGCTTTAGTGTAATATTACCAGTGAAAACATACAAGGGTCTGTGATGATTCATAAACCCAGACAGTTCTTTTTATATAAAGTTAATGGTTTGCTAGCCAAGTGCCAAGGTTCACAAAATGGGTAAATTTTTCTTTTCTTTTCTTTTCTTTTTTAAACTAGGTTTGAACTTTGTGCATTTTTCATTACAGTACACTACAGTAAAACCCTGAGCTCACCTGGTTGCTGTTGAGATATTTTGCTTATAGGTGTTCTCAAGCACCTTATAAATAAAATAAGAGACCACAGGAAAGCCTGAATAGATTCAATCCTTTGGATATATGCTTCAGTTTGCTGCTCCTGGCTCAGGCAGCATGACAGCAATTTCACTATAGTACTTGGATGACTAACACTGAAATGGGTTGAAAACAGCAGCAGTCATGACAGAGACAATAAAGAACACTGACAGCTGCACACAGCTCTAGTGAAAAAAAAATGGTGAAAATGGTTTAAAGAAATGCAGAGAAAAAGAACAGTTAAACCTACTTTCTTTAAAGTCATCTTTCATTAAAGGGGTTATGTATGATGTTAGCAATATGTATATAAATAAAACACATGGCATAAGCAAATGCTAGCATAAAATCTTGCACACCTTTAAGAATGAAACTTTAAAGCAAACAGGTTACAGCGTGTTGTAATAAAAACACTGATATGTTAAGGACGGTGTGAATGAGGTTAAAAAAAATAATAATCAAATTTTAAAAAGCACTTATCTCCTGAAATGAAAGACACAAAGGTATACTGAGTAAAGGAAGCAGAATCTTTGGACAGTTTTTAATATAAGTCACTGTCTTTATCAGAGAACTTCAAACAGAAAATTCCTCTCCAGCTCATCATTTAGAAAGAGATCAAGGTACAGGAATGATGGGATAAGAAAGCAGGGATACACTGAGTATTAATGGGGATGCACTGAGGGGTGCTTGCTAGGGCTTTAGGATGATTTTCCCTCTTGTCTGCTGCACAGATGAAGGAGACAGAGGGGATGTGTACAGGCTAGCTGCTTTCCATAGGAGATTGCACAGCAGGTCTCGCATCAAAGTCAATAGCAAGAAACGTACAAAAACGTGCTCCAGGGATGCTTTCTGTGATGTGCAAAGACACACCAGGTTATCTAGGGGGGAAACAAGAGGGTGAGCACAAGGACCAGAGGTCTGGAGTGCATCTCCTCTGGAGCATGGGAGCACAATCTCAGCGGGAGGAAAAGGGGCGCACGGGTTAGGACAAAAGGGATTAGAGGGCAGGCGTGAGAGCGAGGCGGGGTGCGACGGGTGCTAGAAGACGCCAAGTGAGGTCTGAGACAAAGTGTTTAGAAATGAGTGGAAGCGGCACAACGACGGAGGTTTGTTACAGGGTCCACAGAGATCGAGCGCAGCATACAGGGCTGCCGGAGCAGGTGAAGGGCACGGGCTGGGGGCGCAGTATATTCGGGGTGCGTGGGAGGGCAGGAGCACCGTACCCGCCTGGGAGCGCGAGGGAAGGTGCAGGGCACAGCCCGGAGGCTGGGAGCGGAGGGCAGGCCGGGGCACGGCGCGCTGCCGGCCCAGGGGCGAGCGCGGCGCGGCGCGGCCGTACCTGGGCGCCTTGGCGGCGGCGCTCTCGCGGCGGTCCAGCACCCCGGGCACGCAGTTGGTGAGCTCGGTCCAGTCGGCGTGCAGCCCGCAGCTCCAGCCCGTGGAGAAGCGGGAGAAGAGCCAGGTCTCCCGGCGGTTGGGGCGGTAGCAGGTGCACTTCTTCTGCCCGGGCCGGCAGTCGCAGGGCACCTCCAGCCGCACGTTTTGCACCAGGTGGCGGCCGAAGGTGGTGCCGCCCGTCTTCTGGATGTGCAGAAAGACGATCACGTCCTCGCCCTTCATGTCGAAGGCGAGCTCCCGCTCCAGCTCCCGCACGGGGAAGTAGTACTTCTTCACGTAGTGCGGGTCCGGCGTGGGGAAGAGGTCCAGCTCCTCCGAGTAGGAGCGGCCGCTGGGGGAACCCAGGCTCAGCCCCGGCCCCACGTACTGGTACAGGATGAGCATGAAGCACACCGAGACGGCCACGATCAGCAAGAACTTGCTGGTCCTCTCAACCATGGTCCTTCCCGCACGCTTCATGTATCACCATCTCCCGGGGCTGCCAGCGCTGGGCAAACGGCGGCGGTGCCGGGGGGCGGGCGGCGGAGCCGGCGCCTGTGCCAGCCGCCTCCCCCCGCCGCTCCCCCGGAGAAGAGCCTCCCCGGGGGCGGCGGGCCGCTCCTTGGCTTGCCTCAGCTCCCCGCCCGCCCCGCCGCGGGCAGCGCCGGGCGCGGGGCACGGGCAGCCCGCAGCGAGCCGCTGCGGAGGGGCCGCGGCAGAGCGGCTAACTTGGGAGAGAGGGGCCGGAGGGGGCGGAGAGGGAGCGGAACGCAACGCAAACCCAGCCCCCTCCCGCCCTCCCCCCGCTTCAGGAAGGCGGCCCCATCCCGCCGCCGCCGCCGCGCTCCGCCGTGCCCCAGCCCCAGCGGCACCGGCGCGGCTGCGTCCGCCCCCGCCGCCGGCCGCGCCGCGCCGCGCTGCGCCCCGCCGGGAGCGGCGCTTCCTGCCGCGCCGCCCCGCGCCGCGCCGCGCCCGGCATGCACAGCGCCGCCGCCGCCCGCCCGCGCCGCGGCGGGCACACACCGAGCGGCGGCGGCGGCGGCGGCGCGGCGCGGCGCGGCGGGCCCGCACTGCGCTCAGCTCTCGGGTTGGCGGCTCCGCCCGCAGCCTTTCCCGGCCCGGGCCCCGCAGCTCCGCCGCCGCCGCCGCCGCCGCCGCGGAGGCTCCGGTCACCGTGGCCCCTTCACCGCCCGCTCGGGCGGCAGCGGCGGGGGGCGGCGGCGCCTTCGCCGACAGCGATTAGTCCCGGACGGGAGCTGGCGCTCCGCGGGGCCGTAGTGCTACGGCCGTTTTGAAGCGGGAGGTCCCGGTAGGCCGGCAGCCGGCACGGAAATGGGAGTCGGGCAGCGCCGCGGCTGGGTGCCGCAGGGGAGGGCTCCGGGGTGCCGCGGGGACTGTGCTGCCTGGGGGCAGGAAGAAGCATGGGCGCACGATGAGCCACAAAATGTGAAAATGGTAGTAAGAGGTGAAGGTGTTGCCAGGCAAGATCAGAGGACGCGTGATTTACAGAAAACTTTCCCAACAAAGTGCTTTTTGCTAACCCGCCGGGTAGCTTCCACTCAAAAACCAATGCTCCCTGAGCGCGTTCATGAGCCATGCAGAAGTCACTCAGATTGAATAAAACATTGGAAAACACAGAAGCTGCCAGGTACCTAGCTTGCTTACGGCACTGTCTACCTAAGCCTGCAGGGAGGAGGCTGCTGCAGGGAGCCACCGGGCAGGGGCTGGGAGCAGCCCCGGTCGGGACGTCTGGGCAGCAGCGAGGCTGCCCGGGTGCAGGGCCGCACGCAGACGCCGGAGCTCGCTTGGCATGTTGCTCCTCCGGCTGCTGCCTGTGGGTGCGGGATGAACCGTGGCCCCACTTCAAGCGCGCAGCGAGGCTCACTGTGATGGCAGGCACGGTGGTACTCACTCTGCAAAAGAGTTATGGTCCAGGCAGCATTGATAATACGAGCAATCACTAATTTCTAGCAAAAGATATATGACTCAAATACAGCATCTCCTGTAATTACTGCTACTGGTGACAGTTTTCACAAGTTTCCCATGTTCTTTTAAATAAAAGTTACAGCAACATCTTAGTACTTTCTCCCACTAAAAAATTCCCATTGGGTTACACTTTTTAATCCAAGTTGTGTTTTATAATGAGTGTAAGGAACTGTACATAGATTACCCAGTGTTTAACGATTTATAAGGGCTTAGGAGGAAATGAGATCCCAAATTTTCACTTGAACATTCTGGCTGATAAATCTGCTAGATTTTGAGACCAAGTGAGTTATTCAGTTGTTCCCAAACAAGTGACAATAAAGTGTTTATAGCACCCAAAAGCATCATATATTGTGTTTGTAGCATTTATTTTGTTTGATATTTTCCTCTTAAAAGTCTGCTTCTGATTTTCTTCTTTTCATGTAAACTAGTAATTCCAGAAACAGTGATGTCATTCTCCTACACAAAATTCAGCTACACCTAGAATCACAGCAAAAACTCAATTTAAGGGTTTGAAATTTATATTATGATTTGGGAAATACAGGCATATATGTGAGGTTTATATACATGGTTGAACTAAACACTGCAGTATAAAAACCTGCAAATCAGATTTTGAGAAAAGATAGAACATTTTAAAATGATAGAACTATGAAGAAATAACCCATTAAGTTAATTCCAGTTACACAAGTTATTTATTGCTAATGAATTGTTTTCATATAAAGATGTGTAATAGTTTGGCCTTTTTATTTAGTTATATGGACGGAGATAATCCAATGGATTTCATTACTGATGAAACTGTATGTAGTACTCTGCCTGTTAGTTTGTGATAGAACATAAAAATATGATCTGTGAAAGATAAACAGACCAAAAGGAAAGTACAGATATATAGCTGAAAAACTACTGTTTTCTTAACTGCAGCACCTTCCACCTAGAAATGTGGAACGGCAAATACACTGGCAGTACAGGGAATGAGTGCACACTTCTCACATACAGCCATCCATGAAATTACAAGACAATCTGTCTAGAAGTCATTGCAAAACCAAAGGCTTTTGCAATGGGATCAACATCCTTTTTTTTTTTTTTTTTTTTTTTTTGAAGTGCCATAGAATCCCTTCCTGATAATTTTATATGCTGTTTTTCAAAGGTGCTTACAGGTATGACTCACCTAAGATGATCACTTAATCAAATACTTAATCCCTATGGAATACTCAAGGTATATCTCACTAAGACAATGCTAGATATTTGCTATTTGCTGCGTGGGGGGTTAAAGACCAAGTGCTGCATCAGTGCAAGTTTAGATCTTCTCTTGCCTGAGAAGATCTGAGTGGAGTTAGAATGGCAAGATCAACAGTTCCCTTGGTTCCTTCCATTGCTAAAAGCAGTGGAAAAAGATGAAAAATACAAAACCACAAATTTTTACTGTTACCTCTGCCTGCTTATTCCCCGAGTTCACCTAAGCCATGCCTTTAGCCACTACCTATCTTTCTACGCTGAATCTTTCACTCTCAAGACGGACCTCATAAGGCTTTCCTGTATCTTATCTGCGACAGTAGGTCTGACTGGCTCCAGAAGCAGATCGCTCTTTCCTGTGAGGCAGCGAGAGCGACAATCAGCAGTGAGGCTCCTAACAACTAAGTATTTATGGAGAATGAAAGCATTTTTGAGAAAATAAAAACAAATGTATGTATTTTTATCTCTATACTAAACCTGTGAATGGGGAAGGCACACTTCAGATTTCCTCTCTGCATCTTTTGAGACAAATACAAGCATAGGACACCTTTAGCCTCCTGAAGAAGTGCCTCAACACTTTGTTGAACTGATCTGATCTTTGCATCATGGGTTGGCGAAATACATTTTGCATGACTCCTACCTCCATCTGCCTGCTGGCTTCACTTGCTGTCATTCAAAGGTATGCCGGGATCCAGCATGTCTCTCTCCTCTTTGTACGGCCCCCTTTTAAGTTGCATGGAAAGTCTCATATATCGGTCTACCAGAATGTCCTATGTTCCATAACTGAACAACACTGCATCTCAGAATTCATCATATTTTATATCAGCACACAGTTAACGAACACAAGCAGCTAGGATATCAGTTTTACGTATCATACCAAAGGCTGCAGGAACTCTTACATCTAGTAATTGAAGGCCATGGTGGATTTGCATCTGCATTGAGGCGAACTAGGACTTTGGAGGGTTGGAAAAATAAACCATACCTTAGGTGCTAGGACATTAGATCTCAAAATACAGACTCCATGTGTTCTCTTTTGTTGTTAAATGAGTTTTTCTTTATACTGTGCTTGACATTAGCAGGAAGAGCTCAGTTATATTAATATAAATTTATTAGTATAAAACTGAAATATCTAGTGACTTTCTAATCCAGATTTATGTCAGAGAGAGAGAGCAGAATTTGTCCTAGTGCAAGCAGATTCAAAGACTGTGTTTGGCATTTTCAGAGGTATCACATTGATCTAGGAATACAAATGCCATTGATTGTTAGTGGGACTCACATTACTGAGTCATTTTAGGTACATTTGAAGAGTCTATTGTTTTTGCACGTTTCCTCACACTAGTCCATATTTGTGAAGGCATTAACTTTGCATTTACACTTCAAAAGAAGTAGAGGTCAGGCTTATGCTAGCTGTGTTACCTAAACTTGATCTTCACTTTCCTAGTCAAGGGAAATCTAGACAGCTAAGCCATCAATAATGATTTATTCAAGGTAAGGCAGTGCTAAGAGTGAGATACAAAGATTAGAGATCTTTTACAGATAACAACAAGAAACAAACACAAATGTTTTCAAGTGCAGTTCAGAAATATTTTATCATTCCTTGCTGCTGTCTGCTGGATGCCTGAATCTGTAGTTTAAACACTAATAACATATTTTGCTTTATACACCATAGAGGCTATGCTTTCCTTGCATGGAAGCTGAGAGTACTGGCACTAGCTTAGCTTGCAGTAAGTAGTCTTGTTTCAAAGCCATACTGGCTTACAGCCAGGTACAGCACTCTGTGCTCGGCGGGGACTTCTGAGGACCTCACTTCGCTTCCTCACACGGCAGTCTGCCCCTTTTCTACTCTTCCCAAGTAATCGCAGGAGAACACAGGCACGAAGGGACTAAGCATTCAGACAGTTTAGCCTGCATCCACAGTGAGCAGTGACAGTAAGCCGCACTCGGGCTTTGATCTGTATGGTGAGATGGATATGCTAGCTCAGGTGTAAATTACTGACATATATATGAGCTTGAGTTTTGCATATGTGCATTTGGATATCAGATGAGGGGGAACATCTGAGTTAACACTGAAGTGAGGACAAATTCAGATATATCAAGAGAGTATAACTAATTACAGAAAGCCACCCATGAGAAAACAGCAATAGGAAATGTGTAAACCACATACCACCTCTGCCACCAAAACCTCAATGAAGTGCTTATCTCAAAGCCTAATAAATAAATTATTTACTAGACTGGGGAAGTCTGAAGGCTTCTCAGCACAGAAGTTACGCTAGTTTACAGTATAAGTAAAGTATAAGGTAGTCAGCTTAAGAAGTATAAAATCCCCTTTAAATACTTACAAATCCTAAGAAATACCTGAACAAAAGCACCTTACAAAGTTTTAGTACTTATCATTAAGAAAGAATAGTGTCCTTTAGTTTGTTTCCCAAGGGTAACCTCTGTGTTCCCCTAACTAGACTGGAACAAACCACTTTGGTTTGGTTATTCCAATACAGATTTTTTTTTTCCCTGTTCCTTTTGTTGTAGTAGGAGAAGAGTTGCTGTCAGTCGCTTCAGTGATACGCATGTGTTCCATGTACCAAGTGAACGGTGAGGAGTCACAAAGCCTATGATTTAGCAGCTGGCCTTTAATAGCAGTACTCAGACCTACAGAAAAGTGTAGAACAGGTAGTTCTAAACTTGTTTTGTTCATCCACTGCTGTTAGCAGCTTCAGTAGCAGCTCCCAGCCATATACATTTGCACACAGTGGCAGCATTCATGTTATCATTTTCCTATGATAATTGTACTCCTTGTGGTAAACTTGTAACAGTTTGGAAGCACTGTTGTGTAAAGTCGTGTTAAGACTCTATAGCTTGAGTACTACAGCCACCATGTAGCTACAACAACACAGAGCTCTGACAGCCAGCAGGGTCATCGCTATTCCCCCAGTACAACATGGCTCCATTTCAGTCTGGGAAGCATGCTCTGAATGATGTCAAAATCCCTCAGACCAGGCTCTGTGATTTGAAATCATTCCAATTTCAAATTCTTGCACTATTTCTCTAGGACCATTAGGAAGGTCTACTGTTCAAAAGCTTGCAGAGACAGCCTTAGAAACCCTGGCAGAAACAAAAAAAGTGAAGCTACTAAAGTCAGTCCTAACAGCAGGAAGGTCTAACTTCAGCAGCTATAGAGATCAAATCTGAGGTTTTAGGATCACCTTCACAGACCATGTGGTTATGATATCATCCCGCTCCCTCTTCCCATGTGGATGCCATAGATCTAAACACCTGTCTCCTAGTAGGAGGCCAGCATACGACTGGTAACACAGTGTTAGTTGCTTAATGACTTTCTTCTGTCTTGCAAAGGAGAGATGGCTGAAGTAGATCCACCCCATGAGCTTCCATTTGCAGCTTGCTGTTTCAGGATCTCCTGCAGACAGACATAAGCAAAAGTTCAACTTATCAAAGCAGCATGTACATATTGCTGTATAACTGCAGATGGCAAACCCAAATGTCTGTCAGAGCCTTGAAATCCTGAAAAGTCCTTAAATGAGCTCTCAAAATATATGAATGCCTACATGTTTAAGCAGGCAGTTGGGATTGCAGCTGAGACATATATAGTTTCTGAGACATCAATCCATCTAAGAGCAGAGCTGGTGGGCCCACAGAGAAGGCGCAAAGTGCCAGCTGCTCCTTATTCAAGTCTTTTCTTCCACATGCATTGCAACAGCTGCAAGAGGATGTTGTCTGGGGCTTGATGGAAAGGACAGGCCTATTTGTTGGTGGCATATTATTAGCATTATTACCCATTTGTACATGGGGATTAAATAAGGGTAAGGGGAGACTGGGCTCTATGACCATTCACTTTCCCCAGACTCTCTCTCATGCGGCAGCTGTCGGTTGTGACATGCCTGTTAGAAAGGAACAAGTGTAACTATTTCGGCCTTGCTCTTCAAAACCTACTCAGAACATAAACGGGGCACAAACGCTTGGTTTCTGGTAGGGACATTCGTGTGAGATGCATCTAGAAACACCAGGGCAGTGGTCTCATCTTGGAAAGAAGTAAGAGCAGCCAGCAAAGTTCCTGCCTACTGACTCTGCCTAAATAGAGAGCAGGTGGCGAGGCAGTCAGAAAATGGCACTGGAACCACGTCCTTGTGAACAGCGTAGTCACTTTTTGCAGTGACCTGAAGCTTAATATTGGGTCACAACGAAGCTTGCTGGCATGTAGATTTTTATGTGGCAGAGATATTAATCTAAATATTATGGTAAATACTGTTGTGTTTTGTTTCTGTACTCTTGGTACAATTCAGGAGGAAGATTCTTGTCTCTTTGCTGTTGGGACTTAAATGACATATAAATGTCCTGTGCACACATGCGTTGTTTCTTAATGTTTTATACTATCAGTTCCTTGATCTTGATCAAAAAATGAACAACTCAATTTTCCAAAGCATTCTATCTCTTTACTTTCTAAAGCAAATATACTACAGAATTTTGACTTCAGATCTCTGCATGATCCTCCAGGGAAAGAACTAATTGGAACAGGCATTCATCCTCCTTTGCCAACTTCGTGACACTAATGGTGAACTGACAAAGTATAGATGCTAAAGTTCATGAGAACTGAGAGATATAAAAGTTTCACAGAAGTAATTCCTTTCCTTCTAAGCCCCACAAAAGTAATTAGTCATTTTCCCTTTAAGCCCCAAATTAAGAAGCTATATAATGAAACAAATAAACTGAAAGTAATATAATAAGCTAGCTATATGGCAATTCTATGCTTACAGATGTGCAGTTAAATGGGGAAATGTGCACAATTCCACTCTTTGAGGGCTTTTAGACAGAAATGAATCACCTGGTAAGTGCAAGCAACTTGAAGTGTATACTGCTTAATAGTTTTTTTTTTTTGTTTTTTTTGTTTTTTTTTTTTAAGAAACTGACCAGCAAAGACAGGCTTTGGATAATCCTGGCCTCTGCCTTGTGTCCACAGGATCAGCTCTTTCAATTATGCTTCTTCTGCAAAAGCAATTTAACAGAAAAAGCATAGATTTGGCCAACGAAAGTTTGAATACTTTCTGAACAAAAAAGAGCTCCCTAGCTTAGAAATACCTTAGTATGCAAAAAAGTCCAAAAATAAAATTCTCCATTTTGCAACAAGCCCCATAAAACTAGCTCGGAGGAAAAAGAAATGGAAAGAATTTTGCATGCCAGCTGCCTGCGTGCATTGGGAGCTGCGTGTCTGAGAAACAAGAGATCAACGGCAGAGCTGCCCGGCGCCGCGCCCGGGCTCCGCGGCGCGCCGGGGCTGCGGGCTGTTCCGCGCGCGGCGTGGGTTTCGCACGGGGGCGGCGATTGCCAGCGCCGCATCACACTGCCCTTCGTGCAGGACACGAGGTCAGCACTTGAGCGTTAAGAGCGTGAGGAAAGGAAATTTCAAGAGGATTGCAAGGCCAAAATTAAATCCTCATCATTTATAATTAAGTTAATGAAAAGCTACCTTAAAAGGAGCCCTTGAGAGTTTAACATTTTTAGGTCACTGCAAAAAGGAATTTGTGAGAAAGGGCTGAAATGCCACAAGGCAAACAAGATCTTGGTTAGAACGAAACAGCAGGCCCAAGGTAGCATATTAAGCCTGTAGCATGAGGCTGCTTTTCCAGGCTGAATTTCAAGTTTGCTGTTCTGTTTGCTCTGTCCGAAGCACTACCGCAATCCCGCTTTGAACCCTGCCGTGCAGTAACCTACCCTGACGGTGCCCGATACTGGGGAGTGCGAGCTGTGTGACAGCTCCGCCGTGGATGCCCAGGTAAAAGCCTCCCACGCAGGCACGGTAACTGGAGACCCACCGCAGCCCCCGGGACAAGGGCTTCTGTATTTCAAGATTGAGCATCTTAAGGCCTTATCCATACTGTATCAATTGCTTAATCTTTTTTTGGATTTGTATGCTCAGCATCGGTGGTGATACCTGGTGGCACAGAGTTCTGCCTCTTCATTTTTTATATAAATAAAAAGCCCTAGAAATAAGCTTAATATGTATGAATACTTTTACCACGGTTGGAATGAAAAAATCATAAGAAAAATGGGAAAAGGAAAAGCAAAATAAATTTGAGTCTGCTAATCTATATATAGCACAGATAATTAAACTTGAAAACATCATAAAAATTTAATACTTGATTTTAGTGGAAACATATTGAAGCCCCATCTACCCTTCCACTGAGTCTCACAAAGCAGGTAAGCATAAAACAGCGTTCAGCTAAAGGAGGAAACAGAGTTACACTAAACTTGTGCTGAATACTCTCCTAGGTTTGATTCACAGACACGGACCAATTATTTCATTTATCTGATCCCTCTATCATTACAATTCATCCAGCTATGCACTTCCATTTAAAAAATCTGTTTGCTGCAATAAAAGATTTCCTGCCTCATTCCCCTTCGTCAGGAGAAAGAAGGGTTGCGGCCAATGACTGTGCGTAGTCAGAATTACAGAACAGAATTACGCATTGCGCCCCAAAAGGATGAACTTCTGCCTTCTTCATCATCCCCCCCTTTAACCACTGGATGATGATGCTTAGGATGGAGAGCAGAGGGACTCCAAGACCCCTCTGTCACAGGAGATAAAATGGGACCTAAGCATGACGGGGCAGGCCTGCCAGCTTCCATGGGTGTAAAGAAAAACACCACAACCTATTTCCTATAAAATATGCAACACAGAAAAAGGCAGGCACTAAAGGTATAGAGGGCAACTTTCCGTTAATTTACCAAGTCTCCATCTCTTCTTCTGGTAATTTTTTTGTACAATTGCTTGAACAATTTGAGTTTTAATGCAACCAGGGCTTTTTTTTTTTTTTTTTTTTTTTTTTAAATTAGCCTTTTCATGTGTCTTCTTTTTTCCTCCAACTTTGTGGAAGTTTTGTTCATCACCTATCAATTTCTCTACTTACATTGTGGTGAGGCTTAAAAGCTCTGTAACTATCTTGTCCTAGGTTTTGTAACAGATGTTCACTTTTGCACCCTGTTGTGATACAGGACACTTTTTGTCAGTCTTACTTGTTGCTGTTGTCAATAAGCAACAATAAGCAGCAAAGCAACACGAAAGATCTCTTTACGTGTGTCTGTGTGTGTAGCACTGCATTGCCAGTTGGTGAGTGAGCAAGAAGGGGGCCACTGCCATTTTGTCAGGCAGAGCCGATGTGCCTTGATGTGTTCTGTGATGAAAACGTAACTCATATTGCTTTCCGTAATTAAAGGAGTATAAATGAGTAGTGAAAGGAAATGCTTTTTTCTTGTTTGGAAAAGTGCTACAGGAGTACTGTTAGTTAAAAAAGGAAAAGGCTGAATAGTAACTTATGAAAATATAGAACACTTTTATTGGAAAATTATTATTTCAAATTTAATTATTTCCCACATTTGGTGCGAATTTTCATGAAAATACTACTGAAGCCAGAGGCAAGAGATCATTTTCTCTAACACTGGTAGAAATAGATACTTGAAGAGTTGTGTTTTCCTTAGGAATTGGGCAAGATAGCATTTAAGCACTTCCTTACTTCGAAACTTAAGATTCTGTTATGGACCAAACCTACACTTAGTAGAAAGGTATGCTTTCTAAGGAATGCAAGAAGAAAAATTCTGTTTCTAGACAGACTATTAAGGCTTTCCAGGTATCTGCCATTTTGGTAGTCTCCTAGAAGACAAATTTTGGAGAACACCAAGATAAGAATCTCTGAACAGAAACAGGCTGTCTAATATTATTCTTACAGTGGAAATGACCCTAAAGAAAATGAGTTCACCCAGGCTGGATATTTTTTAAAATAAAAGCATTATTCTTTCTAGTTAGTGCTTGACAGTATAGTGAAATATATTGGAATAGTTCTCAATGTGAATGCTCTTCCACAATAAAAATGGATTATTTTGTAATAATCAGTTTGCTTCCTATGCAGACTAGTTTCTTTTGCTACTGCCTCCTTCCTTAAAACTAAAAATTATTTTTCTAGAGCAGCATCCATTCAGGGAACTATTCTGGAATTCTTACTGTGGTCATTTTCTGCCTATATGGACATACTGTTAGCATATTTAGGAAGTAGAAGAGAACCACCGTTTTAAGATACACAGGCCAGAGTTTTGGGCTTTGGGTCTGTTTTAAACTATTACATTAGTTCAATGAAAACAGACTGACAGCTGGCTACATGTTGCAGTATTAAACATTAAAATGCAAACCAAGAAGAAAATTTGGGGTTTTGCCGAAGGAGAAGCTTAGGCTGAGCAATTGCAATGCATTGGAGCATTTTAACACAGGGCTTCCTCTTCCCTTTCTGCTGGCTTGTGAGGTTAACTGTGGACTTCTTGTGGGAGGAGGGTATAGACAGAAAAGTGTCTAGACTTATTCCAGGACACCAGAATGGAAATTAGATGAAAGGATGTTGCATTGAAGCAAAAGCCATAGCGAGGCAGTATAAGTGAAACACGTGTCCCCAGCATCCCTTGGAGGAATATACAAACCTTGCTGAGAGCTACTGCTGCCACCTATGAAAAAAATCTGAATGTCCTCAGTGAAGCAGAAATGGAAAGAGCATGCGAGTACCTCATTGCTGTTCTTCGGATAACCACTGCAACATATTAGAAAGATTTTCACATCTTTCCTGGAAGTGAGCAACTTAGATCTTGGAGAAGTTTTTGTGTTGGTTTTACAGAAGCACAAGTAAGTTGTGGTCAGTACTTTTCTCTTTATGGTTTAAGTAGCAAACAGTTGCCTGCTGATAGGTCAAAGCTCTGTATAATGTTTATTGCCACTGAATTGGCAAGAATTCCTTTAGATAACAGCGTGCAGGGTATTTCAAGAGAGTGAGCCATCCAAGATGAAAAATTCTAGAAGCTGTACTGGTCAGCAGACTGCTTTGGATATACAACAAACTGGTCAGCAGAGAAAGAAATATCAACAGTTTGTTACCACAATTTTTCATGCAGCCATGCAGAAAATACATGAAGTAGCTTTCTACAATCCAGCCTTCCTATCGTCTACATGAAGCAAGCAAGGTCACAGCTGACATACAGTTACCAGCAGAGTGCCAAGGTGGATGCACTCCAGCAGCACAGCCGTGTCAGCAGCTGTAAGCCCTGGACTGACAGTGCATGGTGTCTTCTGCCAGTACAATCTCTGATGAGCATGCTCAGCTCCAACAAAGATAGCCAAAAGCATGCATGATCCAGCCACAGAGCAATGGCAGCAACTGTAAACCAGCAAAACTTCTAGACTGGATGTGGTCTCTTTGCTGACAGTATTGGTTATACCATGAAAATCCCACCTTTACTAGCATTTCTGTAGGCACACAGGGAGCCTGAGCAGATGAGTGTCTCTGGCTTGACAGCAATGCTCAGCAATGTTTAGAACCAATTTTATAGTAATTACACTGAAAACAGTTGTGGAAGGCTAATTCTGGGACACAGACAGGCCCAGCAGCATTTGCAGAGCAGCATACATGCATATTGTCCAGCAATGTTCTCTGGCAGTAGCCACAGTAGGAACACACATTATTTCCCGGTACGGTAATACTAAACAACAAGATGCTGCAGGGGGAACGATCAAAATGGGAAATGCAGGAATACTCTTTCAGTATTTCCCCTCTTACATCCCCGAGGAATATTTTCTGCAAGTGGCTATCATTCTGGGAGAGGCTTTGGTGCAAGACACTCACATGAGTGATTGTTAGGAATAGCTGTTACAGTTCCCATACCCAGCTGTCTGTTTCACCATTCTCAGAAACTTTTAAGAAGCATGAACTGAATGGTAATAACTTATAGAATGGTAAACTGTCATTTCCTTATTATGTTAGGTATAGGTTGAAATGGTTTGGGAGCTCTTCAAATAATCAAACCTTCTTGCATTGGAGTGGAGCAGGAATCTCTGAGGAAGAGAGAATGTGGGCAGGTAAAAGGAGGAATTATCACAATCTCCCTAGATAGCCCCCCCTCAACAATTACAACTCCAAAAGACAAGTCTAAAAAGCAGAACAATTTGTGTTTAGGGAGGGAGGAAAAAAATCAAACACAACTTCTGTGCAATGCTGGCTAAAAGAAGCAGGAACTCTAAGCAGGAAAAGGAGCCCCTTCCTGCCACTTCAGTTAATCTGTGGAGAGGAAGAGACAGGATCCTGCTCCCAGACACCAGCCTATATGAAAAGACTGAGGCAGAGAAGTTACAACTTGCGTCTAGTCTGCGCAATGTCCCTGGATCAAGATGAAGATACTGCTTCTTGGGAAAATATCTCTGCAACAGCACTTCTGGGGCAGATAGCTACACATTAAATCATAAAAGCATCTTGCTATAGATCCACATGCTAATTCTCAGCAGAAAACTTCATCATGTGCTTTTTTAAAAGTACAACTCCAGTTATGTGCATATAGGCATATTTTAAACATGTTGATATAGAAGTGCTCAACCATTATCAAGTCATCAGAAAGCCCATTTTCTGTAAAATGAGTTCAGGAAAACATTTGTTTTCAAGAATTGAAATTTATTATCGATGGCTTGTGGTCTTGGCTAATAACGATAATCATAGTAACAGACACAAAAGTTTTGACCATGTATAATGTTCAGAAAAAATATTTGAACTAAAGCTGTATTACAGTGTACTGCCATATCCTGGATGGCTCCCTTCTTTGCACTCTGGTAGGTTTGATAATCACTGGACCTTGTGCTCTTCAGTTTGCTAACTCAGGGCAAATTTTATGACCTTGAGACATGAAGCATGAGCTCTACCTATAATGTGTAGTCCAAAAAACTGCCTAACTCCTAGAATTAGTGCTGTCTCCCCCTAGTTCTATAAGAAGCACGACTCCTGTGCTCACTGTGCTATGGCAGCTCCACAGACTGAAAATGTAGACACATACATATAGATGTGGCTTAGCTTTACGTATCTGAATATCAAGTTTTGACCACTAAACACATGTTTTGCTCAAATTTACTTTTGCTTTCTTACAGAGACTATCATGGGAGAGAATAAAGGGAAGGCTAGTTAGTATTTAATGTATCCCTCTAAATGACAATTTTGTCTGTTTCAAGAACAAAGTAGTTGTCACTGTAATAAAACAAATTATGCAATCCAGTCCACTCAAATTTGAGCTCATCGCATCACTTGAGTTGGGAACTACTGTAACTTGCTGAAGAAAACGTGCAGCTCTCCAAGGTCTCTTGAAGGGAAGTATTAACTCCATTGAAAAAGAGCTAGATCTATGCCAAAGCCCGGTCTGAACACACCTAATATTTAGGGTATAATAGGAGAGATCAGAGTTCTAGAAATTGTCGTGATCTTTACAGCATGGTGAACATACCAGCATCAGAGCTGAACACTCTCATATTTGGCATCCTTGAAAACAAGTTTATTTTTTTAGGTCTACCTGAGATGCAGCAAGCTTGTTTCTACTTTTAGCTTTTAATATTACCATACTAACAATCTTCTCCCCTTTCTAAAAGGAAAATCAAGCCATCACAAATTGACAGACCTGTGTGATTATGGCCAAAAAAGTATATGTTTGTGTTAAGCAGCTTGGCAATTGTACAGTTTTGTTTTAGATTGTCTATTTTAAAAATCAACTTTCAGCAATTTTATTTTGTATTCTTTTTTATCTTAAAATCCCATCATCTTTTGATCTTACTCTAATTTCTTTTAAACTCTACAACTTAAAAGAACAGCGAGTTCTCTTTTGCTGTCTGAAGTTTTGTATCACTACTCATTTTAACAATGCATCCTGTTGATAGATTAATCTGAGACCATGAATCAGTTAATTTTCTAACTGAATATTTTTAGCATTTTCTTAGCATCTTATCTAACTTCAGACACAAGGTCTAAAAGACATTGAGATCAGTGCCTTTTTCGATGTAGCTTATTTTTAATATGTTTTGTATTAAGATAAAATTATAAACCCTGCTGCCATGGACCTGAATAAAGATGTCATGGCAATAGGATAAGTAAATGCATACAATTGTTTCAAAATGTTATGCATTCTAGAGAAAGCTGGACACTCGACAAGCTGTTGTGTCAAGGGCTGATCACACTGGATTCTTGGGCCCTTAGACTCTCCTTTGCCAGAGGAGGTTGCAGCACTAGCCTTTCCTTCAGTCTGTCTGTTGAGCATCCTGGCTACAAACTCTTTCCTTTACCTTCACAGAAATAAGACCTTGCAGCCTAGATGGTACCAGTCTAGTGAAAGGGAAAGGTATTCTCAGGTAGCTCAAGAACTTTTGAGGGCTCTCACCTTGTGAGCACTTAAGGTTTTCTGTCAACTTCTTCAGAAACATACGATATCAAAGCAAAAGACTATCCATGGTTTGAGAGGGTTCCAAAATACCACCATCATCACCTGTTTAAATCTGCATATCTAACTTGTCACTACTAAACAGGCTGCATTCAATAACTTGCATCTGTCTTCTTCCTGCTCTTCAGTATTCCCATGCTTTGAGGGGTCAGGACCCTGTAAGCAGTGAGCGTTGCATCTCCTCCTAGTAATGGAAACTTCTTCTCTTCCCTGTGCCACCAGTTTTACTCCAGCTTTTGCTAATTAAACAGCACTTCCTCACTATGAACACATACTCTTCTCTCCCTCCCCTCTGCACAGAATTCCTGTATCTGCAAGTGATTATCTCCCATTCCAGTTCTTTATGGTTACATTTCTCAGTTAATGTTTCAACCTTACTTTCAGGCTTGGAGATTTTCAGTTTACTGAACTTCATTCTCTGCATTGCGTTCCCTCCATTCTCTCATCTGACTGTTTTAGTTCAGCCCCAGCCATTCCTTGCTCACTTTCACAAGCAAATCAGTGTGAAGCTGGCCTTTTGGCAGTGTTTTGATGAGTGGAATATTACTTGAATTTCACACTTGATGTATATACGAAGCAGAAGTTTGAGACAGTGACAAACCTGGCAATAAAATGCCAATTAGCTGTGACTTAAAATGGTGTATTAATAGTGTTTGAAATATTCAATATTCTTCTACCGCTCCCTTTTGCTGTACTGCATTCCCTTAGTCCTGTTATGCTGTATTGATGAAGAGATCATGAAGTCCTTTCCTTCCTTGTCCACTCACTTCAGCTGAAGGTCTCTAATGCTGGGTTTTTCTTCAGCACATGGGCAAAGTTTCTATTTTTTACAACTTCTTTTTGACAGTTTCAGAACTGGTTTTTGTGGCAGCCTCAGAGAGTTGTTACTTCAGAGTACATCCAGCCTGTGCTTTGGCTTCTCTGGTAGATCTCTACTGGTGCAGGAGGCTCAGTAAAGTAGGGAAAACAGAAATTTTTTCTTTCAAAACAAGGAAAGTATAATAGTTTGCTCTTGGGAACATCACGAGGCACAAAATTTGCTAGACAGCCATGAGTGCTAGAAGTTTGTCTACCCCAGAAAGTTAGCTAGATAAATCAAATTGAGACTGCAGTGTTGTGTAGGCTGTGTCCAGGCTTGCTTGGGTGCTGGTAGCAGTAGCATCATGCAATACTGCATGGTAAAAATTTACTGACATTGTCTGGTGGATTTTTCAGTCTCTTCTGAGCACCACACTGCTGTAATAGGCTGCCATGGCACCCAAACCAGCTCATTTGAAGCTGGTCCTGCTTCAGTTGGGGGGTGGGGGATTTGATGACCTCCAGAGGTCCCTTCCAACCTAAATTAATACACAGTTCTATTGTTAAAATAGTATAAATCTCATGTGAAGAGTTATGACATGAAAATACCTTTTTTTCTTCTTTGCCTGTCTCTTTAGAATTGATTTCAACTAAAATATACTGGAGTGGGAGAGATTCAGTCTCTCTAACTAGACATCTAATTTAGGCATGCTGCATCAACTATTGGAGGTTTCTATTTTGACAGTATCAAAAATATCTGAATGTAGATGCTGCAAACCGCTGCTGAGATATATCAACAGCCTAAAACAGCTGGTAAAAATACTCCTTTCCTGCAACACAGAGCAGTCATATCTCAGACTATGTGTACTACACCATCACTTTAAAATTGTACTGAATTTACGATAGCCTGATATACACAGTCAAGCCCTTTACATGGAACATGGAGAAAAGCCTTTCAGGAGTCACAAGATACTTAAAGGGATGGTCATCCTGTACCTACAAACTACTTAACAAAAGAAAATCATTGTTCTTTCTTTTCTTCTTTGTTCCTCCGTTGTGTGCTTACAGACTTTCTAGGAAAAACAAAGTATTTGCTAGCTCTACTCCTGGTCTAAGGAACTAAGGCCCAGAGACGTATTTCTCCCACTAAGTAAGCCCTGCTGTTATTGTCGCATTTTCATTTCCCTCCTTGTTTCTTCAATGCCTTTCTCCTTTTTCCCATTCCCAACAGATGCTCCCTTCCTGCTGAAACATGAAAAACACATAAATTTTTTTCTTTTAAGGCAGAAGCCTCTCCTTCATACTTGGCACCTCCTGTAATACTAAATACTGCTACTGTGAAGAAGAAGGGGTAAAAAACTTCATGCATGGGAGTTTTCTGGAGTAAACAGCAGTTTTTAAAGCAAAGAACTTCCTTAGGCTCAAGCCACGATTTGCATGCAAGGTTTCTTCCTCACCCCAACCCCTGCCTCTCAAGCTTATTTTTGGTTTAAATCAAAGGCTTTTTTGTACATATAGGACAGAGCTCTGGGAAGTGTTTTACGTGGGCATAAATACTTAATAGGGCTCCAGCGCCAAGCTAACTGTCTGGCAACGGCTGGTATGTTTGCATAATTTGGACCAGCTCACAGCACAGTGGTTTGTTACACTGCATTTTAGCATTCGGGTTTTGGAGTTATCCTTTTGAGTGCCTAATACTGGAAGACAATTAGAGAAAACTGGAACTGGAAGTTTGCTGGAAAACAAGGAAAAAGGCCAGTATACAGCGTTCTATAGATTGGTTTGTGATGGTGCAGGGACAAAATGTACTATTTTTATCATGATCATTTAATGAACTTTGAAAAAGAATGCCCTGAAGTTTTAGAATGTGTCTTTCTTAATGCTTGGGAAACACTTCAGTCAGTTAGTAAAGAAGTACTTTTGACTTGTAAGAGGGCCTTTGTAGCAAGGAGACAGCTTACAAGTTAGTTTACCTTGCAATGGATGGATTATGGCTTTGCAAATCTGCATTCAGATGATACTGTCTGCACAACATGTGTACTTAACTGTCTTTATTCAAAGGCAGCACAGAGTTTATCAAAGTTCGTTTCTTAATCATGGCCATTACACACTTATGTCTACTTGTTTATGAGGAGTGATTTGCTCGTCTGTCCCCTAAAATTACCACTTTCTTCCTATAGAAGAAAAGAAAATGCAGAAATGAGTGAAAATCACAACACATAGGTGTCAGTGGAGAGCTAGATTTTAGCAGCTACAGTATCTAAAGATTTCTTCCTCCCTGATCATGCTTAAGCCACACTCAGCTCCCTGTGCTGAACTGAATCAAGGGCTATCCTTACAGAGAGAAAAGAAAAAAGACACACAGATCTAGAAGGATCAAGACAGGGGAACAGAGTAAGTTAGGATCCTAGAGACAAGAATGACTGAGATGATAGACTAGAAAATGGGTCAAGAAAAAAAACCCCAAACGAGACATCAACAGATTTGAGAAGAAGTTGCTGCAGCTTGGGAGGGGTCTGCGCTCATTAAAGCACAATACCCTGCACAGTCTAGAACACTCAGTATATTCCTAAACTGCCGTTTCTCTTTTGACAGGAAGAATTTTTGAAAGTAAGACAAAGCCTCTTCCCTCCCTAAAGTGTCCGGTTGCATAGAGAATGCTGTTGTGTGACTACTGTCAAGCACTAGTTCAACTGATTGATAGAGCTAAATATTCTAATGGAGTTTGTTGATTCCTGTCACTGCTCAAGTGATGGCATCTGAGGAAGGAGAGGGCAAGGGGTCACTGCGCTATTTGGTAAAGCCAGGAAGTTACCCATTAAAAACTGCATTTAAGAAAGAAAAAAAAATTGTGTTTACAAAGTCAAATAGTTGGAACTTAGAAAATATCAGAATTAAAGCTGCTTGTGCAGTCCATATTTGCCCCTTTTTTGCTATGCACAATACAATATTGAAGTACATTATTACTCACTTACTTTATACTACAGGACCACATTTTATCATGTACACAGAATGGACAATGCGTACAGAACAAGCATCTCCTTAGTAGTTTCCATCTTCATTGTTCGATGTATGGTAAAAGACCTTATTTACTGAACATTAATCTCATTTTGTTCTGAAGTGAGAAATAAAAATGGCCATTTGAAATTTTCTGTTATTCTTTACTTTCAGGTGGTAAAGCATTTATATACATGAACAAAATGTACTTTCATACACTCATCTAGATGATGGGGGAACACTATCTGTATTGCAGAAAGGATCTGAGAAATACAGAGATTAAGGTAAAAATATATCGCCTAATTTTAAAAGTCCCATTTGGTATGACAAAGACATATCTTCAGGAACATTTCTGGATTAAGAGTATGTTCCCTAGTAATATCATTGCAATTGTTAAGGCTCAACAACTGTTCTGTAATTAGACCTCAAAACCTCAGCTGGCCACCTAGAAAGAGTGGAACACACAATTAGTTATTACCTAAAAGACTAGTTCAAACAATGATTTTGCTGTTTTCTAACACTGAAGAGTTTGGCTTTTCAATCTTATTAATATTTTTAACTGGACAAGTGCATAATATCACAGAAGATCTCTTTTTGACTACCAAACATCCATTGTCCAGACCAAACAGTCCCATAATAAAATCTAAAGACATTGTTCCAAAATTTCTGTGGCACTTTCATTCAAAAGTTCTAAATGACGTTTGCTGTTGGTCTACTTTTGATCAGAATTAGAGTGGGTCTCTATTCCTAGAAAATTGCAGAAACTATGAAGATGGATATGTGACTAATGATGTCTTGAAGCACTATGCAAAGGCTTCATCAACAAGAAACCAACTTTCAAAATATCCTGTGCAACTAATGGCTATGTCTATGTTACTCTTAAAGAGTGGTCTCGGAATGGCTGTGCACATGATATATTTCTGATGCACAGTCTTCTCATCCTTGCTGGACTGTCATCCTGACTGGCACAATGTGGTCTGAAGTTCCTAAGAATGTACTATGGCATTTCCTGGCGGAATGACTGAATACCTTTAGTGACTCTGGGTCCTGGAGGTCCCCAGCACACCACTGTTTGCGGGTCATGCTTCAAGCTTTGCTGCCTAAAGAGAAAACAAATCTAGCCTTGAGGGTCTACACAAACACAAAAAAAGACTAAATATACACAATGACTAAGTAGACATATCCAATTGTTTACAGTAGTCAGCCTCCTCTCCTGAATATCTTTCATAAGTGTGTGGGTTTCATGGCCCAGTTCCTAAATAGCAGTTGTTAAAGTATCAATAACATCAGCATCATCAATAAGACAGCATCAGTAATATCGGCCATCTAGTCTTGCAAGTCTGATCCGTAAGAATTGCTTTCTTACTACAGGATCTAGTGAGAATACTTCTTAAAACTCCTGGCCTTATCGTCTTTGTGAATGAGGTCAACAGCTACCTCAGAGGGTGAAAATTAGTAGGCTTGAGCAACGTACTAGTGAAGTGGAAGCCACATGTAATGGTCACAGGAAAAACTCTCTTTATTGTTGCCATAGATTATGAATCAGCTGCCTAGCAGTGTATAAGAGATGAATCCAAATCAGGACCCAGATGCAATGCTCTGCCATTAGGACTGGAAGAGGTTAGTAATCTGACCGAATCTGGATCCCTCACATTTTGAATGCTACAGATAAATGTTTCCAACAGACATTTAAACACTGAGAGATTCCAAGATGAAGCTAGCATGCCAAAACCGTCTAAGACTGCAAATTTAAAGGGTCATATTTCCTTCCCCTGAACACTTTTGATATTGGAGATAAAGTTAGTTTCCCTACTATAAGGAAATTTGAGGATAATTTGTTTATACCCCACAAACTAAAAAACCTCCACTGTATTAGTTTACTTGTAAATATGCCCCGAATACATTTTTCTTCCACTTGGCACAGGTTTGTGAGTTTACAAATTACAAACATTTCACTGCTGCTCAAAAGTGCTAGAAATAATGCAGATTCTGGGCCACAAAATATACCACAGAAATTTGTTAAATAAAAAATGCAAATGAAGAAAGTAGAATTCTGCACCTGGAACTCATCAGTTCTGGGATGCTAGAGAGATTCTAGTATTATTTGGATTTTTAGGAAAACTTGAGAGGATTTGGATTATTTTCATACATCATGAAGCCGAAAGAAATACAATCAAATATCAGTACTTTGAATGTTTGTACTTTGGTTTCAGATATATTATTAAGTATGTAAATACCATTAAAAGCCTAATATTGACACAGATTTTTTAAGAACTTTTCTTCAGATGAACATATTTATAGAAAAGGATGTTTTTGGAGAGTATCCCCATTGTCCTTGAAAGAAAAGACAATCAATAAATTAACATAATTAAAAAAAAGAGACGCATATTTGTAATTCTGAATACAGAGCTGACAGTAAAGCATTGGAATTCTGTATCTCATTTACTTTTCTGCTCTGGCCAAGTAATTTAACCACCTTCTTCCTATTAGTAAAACAAGAATAGCTTCAAAAACATGTTGCAAGGATTATCAAGAAGAAATTTTCTCGTAATTATTGAGGTAGGTAAGATAGTGGCAGCACATAGCAGAACATCCTTGCGGCAAGGGGTGCTGTGACAACCTGGTAAGCTTAAAATTTAAGATTCAACGTTGTTAGTATAGTGAGATTTGGAAGTTCATAACACTGCAGGCTGGTATTATTTTTGTATTTAGCATTAGGAAAGATTGCTTCCATAGCACATTAGCCTAGTTTAATAATGATTTAGCTTCTCTGATAACAAACAGAACCTAAACTGATTACAAAACAATTAGGAATAAATCTATATGAAAGTGTTTCTTTTTTCTCTTTTTTTTATTCTTGGCCAGTTAACTTGATGTGGTATGAATGAATTTGATTGTAGCTTTGCCATTGACTTACAAAAGCAGGCAACAAGACCCTAAGTTATTATCACTGATTGAACTGTGAAAATAAAAGTATCCTATTCTTTATCAAACATGAAAATCTCTGCCATCTTTAGTTACCTTAAAACGAAATAACAAAAATCTAAGTATGACTTCTTACGAAAATACTCCCTTATTTTATTTGACCTTTGTGCAGTGTTACTGAAGCTGCATGGCTTAACACAGTTTCCATTTCTCCCTTTAACACTTGCTTAAATACTAGTTTAACATTTAACGAAAAACTTGCCCTGGATTTTCAATAACTACTGATTGGAAAAAGAGTCAAAAATTTTGAAGACTAAAAAAAGATTTGCTTTTAAATTTTAATACCAGGTACTAATGCTTTGTACTATTCCACTCACAGTTTGTATGTACTCCTATGCTTCATGAACAGTTTCTCAGGACAAATAATAACATGTTTTTGTTCTGTAAACAGTAAAAGTAACAAAGCCAGGTTTGTACAATTCCTTAACATAGTGTACAAATAGTTCCTTCATTCCCTGCTCCACGTAACTCCCATGTTTTTACCATGTTTCCAATGCTCCCTGCCCCTTGCCCTATTACATCCTCTGCCTGTACATTTATACAACATTAACAGCTATACCTGGGGTGATACATCAGCTAACTACTATATGTCCAAATAGATAAGAATGTGAGTGTGTATATATCTATATATGATTACATACATCAGAATATTTAATATTCTATGTATTTATTTATTTATTCTATTTAGCCTGTTACGAGATGATTTTGCAACTGCTACTTATCACTAGGTTCACAAAGTGAAGCCCATACCGGTGAATGTGTATATTCTGTAGAATCAATTTCAGGTATCAAGAAGTACAAGATCAGCAGATCCGCACATCCAAAATGAATGTTGAGAACCTGCAGTTGTCCACCTAGAATATGATGAACTCATATGCCTACCCTACACAACTGGTTGTTGGATAAACCCTATGCTGCCATTAGCCTGGATGTTTGCCACCAATACTTCCTTTAACTTGAAGAACTGCTCTCCAGGCCATGCTGCTACAATTGCAATACGGAAAGCAGCTGAAATCCTTAAATTATTTTGTGAAGGAACTACAGGCAGCTAATTCTCAATCCTTTTTCTTCCTTTGTTAGGAGTCAGTATTTAGATTTGTTAATTTTTTTAGAGGTATCTCAGAACCTATCTTGTGAGGAAGGCTCAATGGTTCTTATGATGACAAGGACTGAAGGAAAGTTTTTGAGAGCCAATGAGATGAGTAGTGTCTGTGTCTTACTTTTGTCTAACCTTCTAATTCAGAAGAATTTTTAAAAATGAAGAAAAAATATTTAGTCAGCATGCTAGGAGGGCTCTTCTCCATGAAGCACAAGAATCTAAAGATATCTAACAGACATCACCAGTTTGTAACTCGATTATGAAACAAAAAAACCCATCACCTCAGAGCTTATTGATTTAGAGCCAAAATATTTGCTGTGCTGGCTCTCTGCTTGTCATGTATTAGCTTTTTACCTTGGGTTTTCTCCCATAAGATGACAAGAAGAACTTTCAGATGTTATGAAAAGTTGGTAGTCTTTGCATAGCTAGTGCTTCAAAGAGTAGCCTCACAAAGCTAGAACTACGTGTTTAGCTGCAGTAAACTGGGATACAGCCTTCATGTTGCACATTCTCCTTTGCAGCAAAAGAAGAGGGTTCTCACATTTCACATATCTGGCAACATAAATATTTTTAGATCAAAAATGTTTTATAATTACTACTTGTTAGGGCTTTGTGTCACTAACATTTAAGCTGTAATGAAAGACCTTCCTTCCTACTTGATTAAAGACGTATTTATTGCATGGGGAAAAATAGTTTGTCTTCCTCTAACCTAGACCTAGCTCTAAAGCGTACGAATCTCAATATCATAACTATTATTTCCATAAGGGGACCTTAGGTAGGCAAACACCATTTTCCAAAATAACTCAAAGAATTATAGAGCAGATCCTGCTACATCCTATTGTGGTTTTAGTACTCATCTAGAATTGGAATATTTTTGTAAAAATGTCCTTGAAATGGCAAAGACAAACCAGAATTAAAAACACTCTGAGATATTTATTTTGATGCTAGTCAGATGGAAAACCTAGCTTCTATTATTTCAATAAGCTTAAATATTTATCCTTGTGGTTCATCTCTGAATGGTATTACATTTCTTTTTGCCTGTCTGTAAGATATAAAAATATTTAGGATATACCCTTTGGTCATACCATACTCTTCTCATCCTGGTTTCTAGAATGTTAGAGAGGGTGTTTGTCAGAAGGATTTTAGCCAGAATTGAAAAAGTATCCTAAAGTTAACATACCAAGCTTTTTAGCTTGATAAATCTGCTTTTGTATACCTTCAGCCACTTTTGGAGAGACTTAACACTAACTATGACCTCTGCAGTAAAGACCTCATCGAACATGTGGAAGTTGTGATGCTCAGGTGTATTAGTGTAAAACTACATCAGCATTGTTAAATGTTTTCTGTAAGAATTCAACTGTGATCAGGAATAGCATTGCATTTTTGGATATTTACTGCAGTAGTAAGAGCAAAAGCAGAGTACAGAGCAGAGTACAGAAACAGTAATAATATTTTTGAAAGCATCTGAGAGCAGAAAGAGAGGCCTAAGTTTTTTTCCATAACTAATGTATCTGTTTTCAAAGGTTTGGGTGGGTGAGACATGTCTTGCATTTTGCTAAGCTGGCTTGTTTCTTATGTTAGTTACTAGCAATCCTCAGAGAGGAATTAAACTGTGAAAAATTTACAAGAAGTAAATCAGAAATAAAGATTTCATTCTATAACACTTTGTGAAGAATCAAGTAACAGTATTGACTGCTATATGATGGTCAATCTATACTGTATATTCAAACTTAATATGTATAGCAAGGAAATAGAAAGCCCACGTATGAAAGCAAATCTAACAACAAAAAACAAGCAGAAGCCATTGAAGCTAAAGGAAATAAAAGCAGAAATCACTGGCTCAAATCTTCACAGCACCAGGAAACTGCAGAACTACAGGTGTCCAGGAATTCCTCATGGATTATGCTAGTGACTTTGTTTATTCTTGGGAAAATGCCTTGGTTTGTTGAAGCGTTCAGGTTTATCTGAGATGTGTTGAGAGCTGCACCTTAAGGAGCTGTTATAAGGTACCAGATTACAAAGATTAGATAAGCATTTGGAAAAGTGTTCTTAGCCTAGTTCTGCAGACTTGATCCTCCAGTGACAACTTCTAGGGAGTAGTACTTGTTTTTTGGTGAGAAAGATCTAAGCTTTTAAGCTGTTCAGTGTGCTTTTTAGTTGTTTCTCTGCTAGATTTAGAGGCTTTCTGGGGTAGGCAGAACACTGAATTGTCAACCGCATATGTAGGCCTACTTCTGTGCTTATACCAGAATTACCTTCCATAGCTGAATACCAGCTTAAGTGCTTGGTCCCATTCTCTCTTCCTCAAATGCACATAGTTTCTTTGATGGCAGTTCTATACCTCTGCCTGATCCCTACAGACACATAGAAGAAGCACTTGTGCATCCCAGCGTAGGATTTAGCACAAACAGCTTTGTATATGCAACGCAGTGAAAATTGGCAGCAGGCAATGTTTGAGGAGCGAAGAACCTATATGTTTCACAGTTACCTGTTCTTCCTCTCTTCCTTATCTTAAAGACTTTCAAGGACTTTTTTTTCAGGATGCTCTGCAGTGATTAGCCAGAAGTTACATACTGCAGCTGAGAAGGAGAATATTAAAGAAACTGCTTACATGTTCTTTCCTCCCCAAATATTTCAAGTATTTGCTGTAAAGCCTGAGGGGTGCTCAGCAGATCATACCACTTGACTAGCTGACCATACCTGACACAATACATTTGAAACACCCTACTAACCACCAGGCTATGTGGCTTATGTGATCTCACTAAATCAGCTTCTGCAACTATTCTCTAAGTAGAGCTGGAAGTTCACAAATTGCTCTAGCCTTTTGATGTTATAGCATAGGTTAATAAAACTTGAATAAATCTGCTTACTATAGCTGTTACCTGAAGAGTAGCTACTCTGTGCATTCAGAAAATCTTGAGGGTAAACAGCGTTCAGCAACAGCAAGGCACTTGAGAGGAACCTGATAAAGCTTGCAGGAAGTGGTATTGGTATTTTGGTATGTTGTTTTCTTCCTCTTAGTTCAATAGTGAACCTGTGCTGCTTCCCAGCTATAAGACATTGTGACCATTTGTGGTTATCCAAAATACCATAAGGGAACCAAAAGACGCTAGTAAATTCTAGCTCTGGGAGTTACCTGTGTCATTCTTACTTTCCTCTTCCTGCAGTTCACATTATTTTGCCTGTTCCATAATATACTGTTGTATAGGGTAGCTGACTATTCCATCCTCAAACAGCCTTTGTAAAATTGTCTTCCCCACAGGGATCTTTTGAGGGTCTATTTAATGTTTGTGTCTGTGCTCTGAGCCAGGCATCAAAGATACTACGCATGTATTTCATGCCTATTGAACAGGAATTAATTTCACTTACTTACAATGGAGTAAAAGCAAGAA
This sequence comes from Rhea pennata, assembly GCF_028389875.1. NCBI lineage: Eukaryota > Metazoa > Chordata > Aves > Rheiformes > Rheidae > Rhea > Rhea pennata. Next base: position 25,793,214 of record NC_084671.1, on the reverse strand, counting down.
AGAATGACCAGACTGATGTAAAATAGTCACAGACATGTCCATCTTTACTGTCTCTTTACTTCCCTCTTTACTGCTTTGAAAGGGAAGAGTCCTCATTATTACTCATCCCAACGTTATCTTTGGCTTTTTAAATTTGTTTCCTCCGTAAATTGTCCAGATCTTAGCTAAGAAACATGGGACAATTTAGCCATGATGCTTTGGAAAAGATGTAAAAAAAATAGTCTCCTCCTCTCCCAACACTCCTGACCACTCAGAAAAATACTCTTTGGTCATGCTGTATAGAGTGAGTGATGGTGCCTGCTAGCTGAAGCAGGAGGACTATCTGAAGCATCTGAACAGCCTGGATGCCGGCGCATACATTTCCCTCTTGGCTGAAACCTAAATTTTGCTTTTGGATGGTTTTGACATGTCTCTGATATTTATAAATCACCCCATATAGATTGGTTTCTAGCTGTTCTACTGAGCCTAATCTAATAGCAATATGACATTTAAATGTATGACCTTGAGCTGAAAGTAGTATCTGCTTTCTCTGTACCAAAAGAGCAACGTGAGTGGGAAGTGTACATGCAGGGAACTGCTCTTTATGCTGAACGTGCACAGTCCCAGCACATTTCACCAACATCTCTGCCTCAACTGGGTCTAAGAAATTGAGGAGTGCTGTCAGCTGGGGCATTTTGGGAGCCTACTCTATCATCTCCTCCTGGCGGTAAAAAGGAAGAAGAGCACAACACAGCTTGTTTTTACCTTCATCATTTTGCTCTGAAGAGAACTTGATCAAATATACCTCCCTCAAGACTTCCTGGGCAGTATCTCAAACACCTGAGCTGCCCCTTGACCTGCCAACTTCTGACTGTAGCCTAAAACTAGCAAATACGACATGCTCAAGACACAGACTTGTCAAATTTCACGAATCAGTACACATTCCAACACAACTAGTCAAATCTCATTCCCCACACAAATGCAGCTCATCAATGGCCAGCCAGTCAGATTTCTCATCTACTGCAAGTTTTTTGAAAAAACTTGAAGCAGGAGGGAAATGAAAATACCACAGTGCACTTGCATATTATGCCCCATGGAGTATCACGCTGAAAGAGGCTGTGCTGGAAAGCACACAATGCATTTGCAATATAGCTGTTCCATTTTCAAATGACTAAAAGTACAGGGCATGTCCTCCACCATGCATGCATTGGCAATGAATAGGTTTGAGAGGTCTGCTGATAGAAAATCCTCCCATTGCAGGCAGAATCTCTCTAGCCAGCAAATTCAGCAGCAATTAAGTGACTGCACTGTGCCCCATGCATTTTTTCCTATGCAAAATCATCCTTTCCATCTCTGCAAAGAGTAGTTTTTCTCCCAGCCATTCAGCCTCACATTCCTGCAATGCAAAAGTGAAACAGTTTCTGAATGGAAGAGGTAGATGACTTATCTGAGGCTTTTCTAAGGAAAAAACAACATCCAATTAAAAAGACCAGTGAGGGATGTGTGGTTAAAGATATTCCAAAACGTAGTATTCTTTGACTTCTCTTGGCTACCGCATTTGGCAGTTAAACAACAAAAACAAACCCTTCATCTAGGCTAATGGCTTTAGTGGTCACAAGCTAAAGAGCATCTACAGCCTTCTCCATCAGGCTCTTAACTCACAGTACAGATCATGAAAAAGTATGCAGCCCACCCCCACACACTTGCTTGCAATCCCAGGTCTCAGAGGTTGAAAGGGACCTTGCACAGAGGAATGTTGCAATTAGCAATGAAAAACCTCTTAGAGTGATGGTTCTTAGTGTATTTCAAAGTAAATTTAAAATTTGCTCTGATTTGAAAACACTGACAGCCTCATCTACAGTTCAAGTAAGAAGAAAGCACCATCCACTTTTGCCTTGACCTGTCTGACCCAGCACCTGAATTGGTTAGGAGATGACACCATCCAGTTCTCATAGAAGTGACCTCAGAGTTTGATCATGAGCTTAAAAAAGGATTTTTCTTTTCTTTTCAGTAATTTGAAAATATTCATATTAACTTAACATGCCATGCTTGCAAATCTCTTATTTCACTGCAGAGGAGAGGGAAGAAGTGTATTAGTAGTAAATTCATATGACAGTATGGATAGTGAGAGTTAACCTATGTCTGTCTATGCAGTTGAGGGAGACGAAAACACTTCATATTTTCTTCTTCCTTGCCTATTACTGGAAATTTACTGAGCTGAATTATTTCTTGGTGCAGGCTAGTGTAGCTTCACTGGAACTAATAGTTTTGCACACTTTGAAGAAGCAATAGATGTACTTATTTTAGTGAAAGGTGTTTACTTCAGCAGTCTACTATGGATTTGGGGGCCTCGACTCATTCTTCTTATTGCTTCACTAAGATCATATGGTGAAAGAAAATAAAGGCGAAAAGGAAAGAAATGAGGTAAATAACAATGGGATAGAAGGGCTTCTTTACTGTACTGATAAAAAGATTCTGTTTGGTGAGTGTGACTTGCAGCTTTGCATTACCCCCTCTTCCATCTGCATGGCTGTCCATACCACCTACACAGATTTAAACTTGTCAGCTAACCAAAGCTGGGAACAGTTATTCCACCCAAATCCCTTCAGAAGGGAAAATGGCAGTTGTAGCCCTCGCCAATAGTTACAGACAGCACAGGGGTTGTGTGAGCGCTCTATTCCTGCTCTTTGTGTCCAGCACATTATAACCTGCTTAGCAATACGTCTTAGCAATATTCACCTCAAATGCAAAATGCACCTCAAATCAAGTATTTAAGAGTCTGGAAAAGACTGATGTTTGTAACATACTCAGAGAAAAGTCCTGTTCCATTCACCCAAATAGAACTAGATCTCATAGCAAGTCTGGAGAGCTCTTCTGAGTGAGACACTGTAGCTGTCATGGGGCTGTGGATACTGGAAACCTTGTCAGAGTAAAGCAAAATGAACACAGAATTTACGACACCTTCATGAAATATCAGAAACACTGAATGCTGGATGTAGAGAGATGAGAAGACTGCACTAGAGCAGGTAAAGCAGGGAAAAGGGACTTTTACCTCTGACTTTTCCTATTCCTTTCTCCAGGTTTTCCTTGTTGTTTTCTTTTATAGGTAGGATACCTAATCCTGTGTGGCACTTCTGCATTTACCCCAGTTCAATAAGGAAGGGAGTGGTTTCCTGCAGATCCTACTTCTGGAGAAAAGGAAGGCAGCACCGTCAGTGTTTCCTGAAGTGTTCGTCTAATAGAATATGAGAAGGAATTTCTTTCCTGTGAGAGTGACAGAGCACTGGAACAGGTTGCCCAGAGAGGTTGTGGAGTCTCCCCCTCTGGAGATGATTCAAGGCCCGCCTGGATGCAACCCTGTCTAACATGCTCTAGGTGACCCTGCTGAGCAGGGGGGTTGGACTAGATGATCTCCAGAGGTCCCTTCCAACCTTACCGATTCTGTAATTCTTTAATGGAGAAAAGGCAAGAGACTTCAAGCTATGCTGCTCTGAAAAGATCAGTTTTCAGTGATCCCTTTATTCAGGAATGGGACAAACAGCAGCAGTCTGTGGAAGGAAGGTCATGTGTTCCTCGATTTCCTTCTCTAGTAATGCAACCTCGCAGTGTCCCGCTTCAGTTTCCTTCCTGCTCAGTTCAGGCTCCAGACCTTCTCTAACCAGTTGAATTAACTAAGTCTTCCAGTTAGACAACATATTTTCTATCATTTTGAAAGGACAGTATTAATGGCCCAAAATAAATACCAAGAAATACATGCTCTTATGCCCAGTTTGGGTTCAGGCCTTAACAGGTACTTTTACCTTCCTGTAAATTATGAAGTGCTAGAAAAGGACATAAAACTCTTGCCAGCAAGGCAAGCTTAGTTGTTTGCAGTCGACAAGTCGGTCATTTCCTGATAGACCTACTTTTTATAGGGGAAGCTACAGGGAAAGTAGCACTGCTTGGCCCTAAGGCCTGGCCAGCTTGCTGTCCCCCACAGTCAGAGCTAAATGGATCTGCTGCCCTGGGTGGCTCCCAGGTGAAGGAAGCTCTCCCTTTCTAGCTACTCTCACGTGCTATAGTCTGAACTGCTACACTAAATCTTTTCAAGTCTGTGTCTGTGCCCTAATAAATAATGTAGCAAGTTTATGAAGTATTCCAACAACCAGTATTACCAGATCACACTGCTGCTAAAGTGAGAAATAAAGAGAAAATAATTTTATAAAAGGATGCTGATCTGAAAGCACTCTCAGAGACTTAATAAAAGATAAAAAGGTGCTAGTGGAGCTCATAGCTGCTAGAACAGGTAGGACCAGGAGCCCAGCACAACTGCACTTCCTGCTTGTGTAAGGCAAGCTGTGCAGAATCACAAATTCTTTTACTTGTTCCCTGTAAAAGGTGGCTGAACAAATGTTGGGAAGGCTTTTTTATTTTTTGCAAGACAATGAAAATACACTTCTAGCCGCATCTGTTCTGTACTTCACAAAAGAGTATTGCCTGGGGCTCTTGCCAACATTTCCTTTATTTCACTTCCTCTTCTTCAATGAATAAATCATCGTGTGTCTCATCTCCACTTTTAAGTCCATTACTGCAGCCATTGACTCTCAGCTGAGCTGAAGGTCTGAGCTATTAAATTGTACCTACCATTACTTTTATACTAACGCTATAACTCCCTTTTAGAAACAAACTTCCTCTTGATTTTGAAAACATCTGCTTAGAGCTGGCTCACTTACAACATGTCAGTTAGTGGTCTCCTGGCAGTGGGTGCCTGGTTGACCTAGTTAGAGAGAATCACTTCTCTAAGTCACTAGAGGAATTTTACATGTCAACCAGAAGAAAGGCAAGGCAACAAAAAGGAAGGATGAGGAAAGAGAAAGCAAAAGAAGGAGAGATTATTACAGCTGATGGAGGAGAAATGTTTTGCTACAAATAAAACTTTAAAGGCAATATCCCTCCAAATGAAGATCTTTTAGTTTGTTTAGGAAAAAAGATCAGAAGAATGAATGCAACCAGTGTGCTTGACCATTAAACCTTTTCATCAGCATCAGTAAACCTTATACTGATTACATCTTCATTTAAGATCCTCTGATATAGTACAATACGCACTGGAATGGCACATCCTACTGGATGTTGACTCCTCCTAAGGATGATTCTTTATAATTCAGTGACTCCAAAAGTCCCAAATTCAGTTTCTGGGTAAACTGGAATGTCCAGTCTGCCCTCAGAACTAAAACCTCCAGATGCCAATGGCCACAGAGTACAATGCAATTGCTTAAATCTAATAATAATATCACTCTGTTAGCACTGTAAGCTTTATAGAGTAGAAAATATTAAAACACATTTGAAATATTTTCTAGTACAATAGCGTCTAATAGCATCACCAGGTTATATGATGATAGAGCTTATTTTTAAACATAAATACTAGCTGAGCAAACTTTGCTTGGATTTCCGATGCAAAGTTAGGTTCTCATGTGCCATCAAAATCCCAACTCTGCCCTAAGCAATCAGGTATTAAAGAGAAAAACTAAAAGCAAATTCTAACTCAATCCACTTCTCATGCTACTGATGTTTTTTCTTTTCATGCCTCAAAACAGAGTATGCTTGGGGAACCTGAAATTAATATTCTCAAAATATGGCCAGGGTATTCCTTTGCATCCTTCGCACCATCAGGGTTAGCTGTGCTTCTCCCAGATACCAACATTCCCTGTCCGGTCTATTCATTCTGAAAACTTCAGGGTAACCTTATTCACTTAAAACTGTACAACCGCTATTGAATAGAGCTGATGCTCTTCCATGATTCCGTGCCATAATAAAGCATCCTCCAGACACTGATACCTTAACTTCCAAGAAGTGCAGGCTTTTATACCAGAAATGCAAGTCACTAGGTTTGATAGCGTCCACATTAGTGAACAAACACATCAGCCAGTCTTAAGGATCTCTTTCAGACCATCCAAGATTATATCACCTTTCTTAGGATCTCAGTCATTCATTATCTGAGAGCTATTTACCTAGCAGTTTGGACTGAGCTACCACTTTACTGAATGTTTAGGATACAAGTATCCTCAGAAAAATCCAGGCATGTGGTCTATTAGCAGTTTCCATGCCAGAGTTCTGCCAAGAATAGGGTCAATTCTGTCTCTTGCAATTGAAGAGGACTAGAGTGCAGTATTAACCTGTGCTTAAAGTTAAGGAGACTTCAATTCACCGAGTGCACTGAGAACCAGCACACAAGGGAGGACTTCTGTTATTTCAGCCTGTTTTCTTTCTGCTTCTCTATTCGCTTCCTATGGCTGAGGAATTTGCAAGAAATAAAGATGTTTTCATTTTCAAGAGTTCATTTGCTTCCAGATCCCCTGCTGATTTCTGAGTCCTGCATTCCTTCATTGCATCACAGTTCAGCTCCTACGATTTCCATGTCCAACATTTAGCAGTAAGAGAGCAGAAGTCATAACAGAAGAACTTTGAGAAAAGTATACTTTAGTGGAAGTGTTCAGTAGGACTGAGATTCAAAACTATCCTGTGGCAAAACACATGACTAAATTTACAAGGAACATCTAGTTAAGCTTATCAAATCATGTTTTTGCCCAGATCCTTTCAGTGACAAATATCACAAAGTAATTGCATACAGCAAGCATAACGTGTGTTCAAGTACAGTAAAACTCATAAGCATACCTTTTATGGGTACAAATAACTGTGTCTCTCACAGCCACCCTAAGTTAAGACAAGACTTCAAAATACCTAACCAAAGATACCTGACTAGAAGTCTCCTAAATTAGCTATATGGCTGAAATATCTATGCAAAGAGGAATAAATGTTGCTGTCACAGGTCCTTCCTACTAACCTTGCTCATCCAGTTGTAGCCAACTACTTCCTATTTTAAGGAGAAGAAGCCTCAGCAGGTGAAAAAAAACCTCTCGATCTGATCTTTTTGCCCATCCACTTTCTGTCCATATTTGTTTCTGGTTCCACTGCTGTGGTATCTCCAAACTCATTTTGTTTTATAGTTCTCTTGCTGTTTGATGTTCCTCACTACTTGCTGTTAACCTTTTTCTCATAGCAGTCTTTTGTTGTTGCTTTTCCATTTTGCACTTCTCTTCAGCTACCTACCTCTACTTCCACAGAGTACTTTTTATCCAACAGTTTTTCTCTTAAAGTTAGAACATCAAAAACACTCCTTCTGATGTAACCATTTTGTTCAGTGCTGTTAGCAGTACAGAGGGTTCAAATCTCAAGAAACTCTGTTGAGGAGAGGAGCAAGAGAAGTGATTCTGGCTTCTTTCCCCAAAACTTAGGAAGTTTAATATCCTCCGTTACTACCCAGAGTAATACTGCAAGCCTCTCCTGCAAGCCCTGTATGTTCATGTAAACACAAATTTACAGAGTAACACTTTGGATGTTAGTGGATAATCTGGGTAAATATGATAACAAAGTGTTTATGTTACCTGTTTATGCAATCCTACAGTCTCACAATATTCTTGGAAAAGTTCTTTGTTTCTGTACCTGCTGCAAGGAATACTGGTAGTGACACATCTTTTCAATATATCTCTTTGTCATTTGTGTGCTGTATTCAGGACTGACTCTAGGTCACACTCCAGGCTGTGGAAGAGCTGCAGCTTCCACCCTCTCTCTCTCACAACACCATCTCCTTTTGATGCTGTATCTACACCCTCTCCTTGTGCAGATATATTTAGCTACACCTACAAGGATGAGTGGAAACTATACTTCTAGTAGCATTAGACAAGGGTAATTTGTCTTGAGGATACTGAAACCCATCTAAGTTCCCTTTTGCCTTCGGCCACATTAAAAAAATCTGTTCTTTATTGTCTCAAAGTAAAAATAACAGTATTTCAGTGCCTCTACTCCAATTCTTTCTTACAGTTCTTAAGATCTCTTAAAATGCAGCTGAGTCTGAATCCGGAGGCTCGCAGGAGAGCGGACCGCGGACCGCGAAGGCGAGCTCGCTCCCGCTGCTCCGCCGTTCCGCCAGGAGATGGCAGCGGATAGCGCCTCCCGCGGAGCCCCGCGGCCGCCCCCGCGGCCGCTCTGCCGCGGAGGCGCCGCTGCCGCCGCACGAATGCTCGGGGCATTTAGAGGTATTCTTGTCACAGTGGTCTGGGACGATCTAGGTGCGTTTCGAGGTTAAAATAGAGTGCGGAAATAATCTGAAAGTGATCTGAAAATCTCTCCCTCAGTAGTTAGCTTGTAAAGACTCCAGGGCTCACCCCTGGAAGAATCCCAAGACTCTCCTCTTCCCTGAATTGTTTTATTTGGGAAGAGAGGGCCTGTGGGAATGACCTGGGCTAGCTCCTTTAACATGCAAAAAGTCCTGGAACATACAAGAAGAGCTGTATAAGGAACTGCACAAAAAGTATCGCCTTGAACAGCATTCAACAGCCATCCCGCAGCTAAGTGCTCCTCCAGTGCTATAGTGAACTCCAGGAGTACTGTCAGTGTAGCAGAGACACCATCAATATTAAGGCAAGTTCCTCATCCCCTATTATGGCCCCTCAGCCTATTTCTACTCTTGTTATTTTTTGCTTTGTGGAAAAGTTCATTGTCCTGATCTGACAGCTTTGTTAAGGAAGTCACAGATGACTTCTTCCTCCTTTTAGTTGCTCATGAGCTGATAATGCCTGCCACACCAAATCATGTGCTTAGGGTGATTCCTGTATCTGAATCACATCCACTATTAGAGAAAGCACGTGAGAGATTGTAGTTCTCATTCACAGCTTGAGTCAGAATGCAATGCTTACTGCTTTCAGGTTGAAGCCCTCTGTTTGGTCTTCATCAGTGGAGCATTAGCTCTTGTATATCTCTTACTCTTGCTAATTCCACAGAATCTGTTGTGCTGCTTGCAGACTTCACTATAAAATTAGAAAGCAACTAGTGTATTCCTGTACACTGTAGTTTGACTGACAATCACAGTGAGTACAAAGATACGCTGTGGGCATGGCTGGCCCACACTGGCAGCTTGCAGCAGTTCTACTCACTAGCCTGTGTTGAATTTCTGTAGGATGAATTTCTAGGACCCAAGTGCCTTGAAATTCTAGGCCTGCTATGGAAGACTTATGTTACTTTATCGCCTGTGTGTATGCAGCATATTCCCTATGTCTGCAGGCAAACTCCAGGGAGCAAATGGTGAGAGAGACCTCAGCAATCCCCTTCATGGTGTTTGATGAGCTGTGGAGCACACTGGGTCGTCCTGACTTGCTACACTATGAAGTCCAGCTGCAAATCCAGCTCGTGCATGTGCACAAGGGCTGCCTCCTCTAGGTGCCTTCTGAAATATCCATTATCAGATTAAGTTATAGGCCAACAGTCCACAGGGAAGCAGGTTTCACCACAGCTGGTGCAACCATTGTGGAGGGAGATGACAAGTGTCCCCACCTTACGTAACACAGTCCACAGTGTTAACGGTTCTTAAAACTCCCTGAACTCTCCAGTAATTCTAGGGGGGGGGGGGCTGCACCTTCCCTACATTTCCTTATGCTCATGTGTTCCTATTTCCTGCTACAAGCCCAGGAAGGGTCACTTGTCCAGCCTTCTGCCTGCTTTGCAGTTGTGAACATGTTCAGAGAACATGGGAAATGATTCCGTCACCTTCCCAAAGCACAAAAACTGAAAGAAGACACAAGTGTGAAAGGAGTTGGAGGCATCCGATGTGTGCCCACTTGTCTCCCAATTCCTAATCATGTTCGTTTATGACAAGTTTTGCTCTTCTTACATCAACTCTGATAGAAGTCAATATAACGAAAAGATACCAAAAGGATATAAATGACTTTAGGATCTGGAGAGATGCTGCTGCTTCATTAGTAATCATACTTTCTTACATAATATTGTGAGTTTATGCCATGCATTAAAGAACATGGTATCTATGCGCTTATGTTCCTTTTGAGCGCTTATGTTCCTTTTGTTGTTCTGATAGCTGTGTTAATAAATATTTTTCTATTTAACATAATAAGTGAAGAGCTAAGCTTTTCTATAAGCAGTTATCTGTCTGCCTTGTTTGAAGGAGTTTTCCATTGTACAAGTGCCAAAAAATCTTAGGATCAGTGTCCTATACTGTACTAGCTGATGTACATTGAACACAGAAACAGAGCAGATCAGAGCAAAAAGGCATCTATCATAGTACACTATTTCCAACAAGAGACCCTTTAGGAAAAGCATAAAAACACAAAGTGGTATTTCCCTGCTGTGGTATTTTTCTCCCAGCTTTCAACAATCTGTGGTAGATCAGAACCTGCCTCCAATAATTAATACAAACAGATAGTTTTCATGGAAAACTGATACACCCACAAACATAACACCTCAAGTCTTGCAAAGAAAATGGAGAATCACATCTAGTGTCTTAAAGTGGCAGCCCATGAACAATTGCATTTTTCTTTTGAGAAGCTCACAAAGAGTAGTCATGCTGGTTGCTTTGACGCTGATAGTGTCTGTCCCACAGAAAATGGAAGTATTAATGCTAAACCAGAGGAACGTACTATTTCTCTGTAGAGCAGGCTCTTCTCTATGTCTATACCGAAGCTCGCAAAATAGATTCTCAACACAGTTAGCTTCTATGATGTTTGGCTTCTAATGGGCAAGATTTTTAGGAGTAATTTGCAGAATAATTACCAGAGAACAGTCAAGAAAGGGTTTGCTTCATTAATCAATTTTCTAGATCATCCATTACCAGTGGGTGTTACACAGGGTAAAGAATGGGGAACTAACTCCAAATAAACAGACAAAAATAATTCAAAATAGTTTAAAAGCTCCAAGTACTAAGGAAAAATAACTGGGTCTTGGGAACTTTTAGCCTTATCAAAAGTCAAATGAGATGAACTTTAATTTGAAAAGCTGTATAAAACTATCAGGCCCACAGGTTTGCCACCAGCTGAATCTCTAGCGATTTCCATCAGACCTTTCAGAATGTTGACATTGTAGGTTGTTTCCCTCTGATTGCATAGACATAATTCTCCAGTTGCTCTGACTTAGATAAGGTAAGGTGAACATCCCTATTTACTCCTGCATGAAATAAGTACATACTTTCTCTACAAAGCTGGACTTCCACAGGACAATGGAAAATTTAAAAATTTTGGGTTCCTTTCTTGTTTCTACACTGCCTAACACATTTTTAATTTTGGATACATTTTATGAGCCTACACATCCTCAAGCATGTACACGCACTGCTCCCCTCCTCTTTTAATCTAGCAGTCATACTCTAGTGTTGCAAGACATTGACCTTCTGTTGTATCCAAGGTCTGCACTGGCGAGTTTAGTGCCTTGTTGTTCTGCCATACTAGTCAGCGTAAATCCTCTCTTTCAAGAGAATCCGTCATTGAAGGGTTAATTTTGTCATGAATCATTCTAGTGAACTGGTAAGGGTTAGGTCTGTGCGTGACAGACTCCAGAAGTTTCTGCAAGATGAAGATGAAGTGAATATTCTGGTTAAGATAGTACTACATAAATTCTTTTCTAACAAGCCTCCCCTTGGGAACTAGAACCCCATTTACACTTGCATAGACTTGTCATCAATTATGAGACTTTGAAATCTCATTAAAAAATTAACCTAAAAATAATACCTCAAAAGTCATAGATACAAAAGTATTATAAATTAAGAGATGCAAATCCTGAATAAATTAAGCTATTATAATGCCAGAATAATTATCAATTCTTTCTGAAAGACTTTAAATGGATTATCAAGTACAGCTGTTTCTCTTTTTTATAATGCTATCTTCATTGATACTTTAATATATCCTTGACTTGTCCTTAAATATCAAATAAAGACACACTGTTTGATTTATGAGTTTTAAAAATCTCTTTATTAATGGTACTGTAGGGTTTTCACAATAAACCTAAAATCATGTTGCCCAGAAACAAAAACAGAACCTTATTCAAACTCCCAGGTGAGAGTTCTGAGGGTTTACCATTACCTTTTAGTCTTCAAACTGGGTGCAGTGCTAATCTCCTCTAATGAACAGGTTGAACTGGTCATCAAACCAATTACCAGCTTTTGTTTAAAGGGCTGTTTAGAGGTTCTTGTGAAAGGGAAAATAAAGCTTTTCTGTCAGTTATTGTGGTCTATTTGAGAGAGGTTTTATGAATAGGAACACTGCATTGGGGTTGGGTGGTGTTTACTATCAGTTTCTACCACTGCTCACATACTAAAAGATTTGCTTTCATATATAACCAACTGTTTCTGCCATGTCAGTCACCACACGGTATAAAAAGGACTCAATATTATTAGAGTGGAAAGATCCCTGTAACTGGACAGAGTAAAACTGAAAAACAGGATTCAGTAATGGTTGGAACCTTATCAGAGATAAAAAGGATTGTGGAAAGAAAGAAACATAAAATTGATCATTATAAGAGAGTACAAACACTATAGTGGAGTATAACATCCACCTCAACAAGGAGGGGTGTGCAGGCACGTATAATCCAATTCACGTTTCTTCTCTAGAATGTGAGCATCCTTGAGAACTATGCAGTTCAAACCATTCTGGAGGAGAAGCTCATGATCTCCAACAATATGTTGTATGTCCTCTTTGCTGATATGATTAAGTCCCTAACTTCTCATCAGAGGTGCTTTGTTTGCTTTAACTACTTCCACAAGCTGTGGAAATGTTCAATTTATTTTTCTAGACTAGTTTCTACAAACCCTCTGTCCAGGGGACTGTCACGTAAGACTTTGCTTGTCATGTTTCTTTCTGAAAATTTATTTTGAATTTTTTCTGAAAAGGATTGATAGGAAAGCTAAAAATACATGTGAGATAGTTATTAGGAGGGCTTTGTCTGTAATAAATATAACAACATAATTAGTATTTAAAATCATCTAGCACATTCAGCTGCTATGCACTCAAAAACCAAGATTGGATATAACCTCCCTCAAAGCCACTGTAACCACAGTGTCTCTGCAAAGAGCTTGACCTATACTCAGGTTTGGGTTCTAGAAGCATTTTCCAGGCTTGCTCTTAGAACCACTGCTCTTTTCTCTGGATAAAATATTTTACTGATTTCATAGGGTAATATGTGCTTTTTAAGATGAAAATGTAGTAACTATTGTATGTGGTTTAAATTTCTTTTTTACTTACCAGTGTCTCCCTCTGATTCCATGTGGACATTCACACTTCAATATGCACAGGCTCCACAGCGCGCTAAATAATCTCTTCTTCCTATTAAGTTATCCGGGACAAAAAATTAGTGATCATCCTGAACACTGCCAAGAAATAGTTTTATCTATTTCATAATTTAGTCAAAGTTTATTTCAAAATTGTTTTGATTGAATCTTTATCTTTCTGATCTGTTATTGCAAAAAAATATCGTGTTATTCAAAAACACATCTCAACTGCCCATACAATGTCACTCACCCACACCTGGCAAATCAGAAGCATAGCCCTCAAGATGTGGAGTCCATATACAGCCCTTTCTTGATCTGTTTGCCCAATATTATCTTGGCATCTGGGCTTTTTGCAATTACAGATGGAAAAAGAATTAGATTAACATTGATACCTCCCAGTTCTGTAATAAGGTCTGGAAGATTTTGGAGGCATTCCTTGTTTCCAAGAGTTGGGGATAGCAGGACTATATTTTATTTTACATGAACTTCTAGCATGTGTAATTTTGCAGAAAAGCTTGAAATTGTTTGCACATAGAACAGTTTAAAAATGAGGCAAACAGGCCTCCAAATGAGATGACATAGACAGTTGGAATCTTGCATTTAAAAAAAAAAAATCTAAGGTTTTTGCAACAGCTTTCCAAGAATTGCAAGAAGTATTTAGATGGATGATGGGGTTTGGAAAATGCCAGGGTTCTACCTATAATAGTTCCACAGTTGACATGTTTCCTTTGTTTTTAAAAAGAGAATTCTCTCCTCCACATAAATTCCTTGATACTAAGCTAACACAGTAAGCCTTTATAAGAAGAGCTCCAATTTGGTCATCTAAACATTTCACAAGTGGAATTTAAAGTTTCATTACTTGCTTCAAAAAGTTTTGACCTTTGAGGCATGCCAAAATGCAGTTTTGAATACTAGGGCTACTAGTATTCAAAGAACAAATACTTTGTTCTATTTGCTCTGGGTATTACCACAGTTGTTCTACAGGGCAGACTGTGAGATTTTACGCGAGAGGTAAGTTCCAACCTCTGCAGACTTTCTGACATGTGTGGTTGCAGAAAGCTTCCATTTGTAATGCCATAGTTTTCATCTAAAGTCTAGCGCAGTCAGTTGGAATCCTTCCATTAACTCTAGCTCCTATTAACTTCCATGAGTTAGGAATGCAGCAACAAGGGCATATGCAGTCCTTCCTATTTCTGAGGGGAAAGATAGCATTTCCTAGATCTCTCTCATGTCAGACTGCCTCATCTCTCAAGCAGATCCAGTGCTTGTGGGAGAAGAGGTGACACAAGAAATGTGGAAGAATAATAAATGCATTTCCAATATAAGCTAGAGTGGAAAATATGCCAAGTGCACAATATGTCAGTGTATGTCATCATGGGAAGCTGAATTTTGTCTCTACATATTCTCTATAGAAAGTTGACATGCTCTGGTTTCATAAGGACAAGATGGTTGCAGTATTTCATCTAGTCATTTCATCAAATGATGACTTTATGTTTTCCTGTTCACTGCGCCTATGAGTAAACCAAGAATGCTACGTAAATTCCTGTTGATATGCTATAGATGGATATCTACATATGCACAGCATTTAACATTAATGCATTTTCAGATTCTCTTGTATTTGGATCTCAAATTGTGCAGTCCAGAGCAGGTGCTGTCTTGGGAAGCTAATAAAGTATCCTAATGCTTTGGAACTAGTGCTGTTACAAATACTTTAGACAGTTCAAAGTTTGCCTCTATTTGCAACTCATTACTAAAAGCACTTCCTACAAAGAAAACTAAATAGAATACTTAATTATAAATTAATACCTCAAACCATCCTAAGGCTACATAAATCAATGTTCTACTCAACTAGCAGCTTGTGTATTGAACAGTATTGCTGGTTTTAACACTTCTACATTAGGATTTGTAATCTTAGAATTTGAAAGAATATTACAGCAACTGCAAGAGCAGCTCAAATAGAAGGACCAAGAAAATCAGCAGAAACAATACAGAAACAAAAAAGCAAAATGACATGTGTGAATCAGTAGAACCAACACCAAGTGGAAGATATACAATAACATCGGATGTGAGTGCGGAGATATCACTGCAGATATTAACAATGTAAAAATAGAGACAGAATCCACTATAGACCTAGTTTGATTTCTTTTTCCAGAAAAAGTTTTCTTATAAGGTATTAAAAGGTTAATTGATATAATGATATATTACAGCAGAAACTGAATTGTTCTGTGCAATGAGATTGATCAGTAGGTAAACCACAGGCACAAGATTTTAAGCAGCCTGGACTGTAGTAAAGCCAAATATGCTACTATATATTTCTTCCATGTAATAGTTTCTTTCTAGTGATTCTATCTGAATCAAGATCAATAGATTATTGCTAGATCAGTTTCTTCTGTGTTGTTAAGTAGGTAGTGTGCCATTTCAAACATGACACATACATGAAACAACCATGTTGATTGCTGGAAAGGAAAGGAAACTGCAAGGAAGTGTAGCTCAGTATTTTTAACGAAATGCTTGATTCAGCAATTCTAAAAGGCTGTTAGAGACTAATGATTCTTCCAGCAGCAATAATGCTGCAATCTGTTTTGGAAAAGAGAAGGGTATTAACACAGGCATCAGAGGGTGTGAATTACTTTCCAGACTATTGTGTTATCCTGCTGCAACTCCTGTTGACCACAATGAGAACAACAAATTAAATGCTGTAGATTTTAGCCACTGCTGTCTGCCTTCACATTCACAATACATTTGGAAATCAGTTTCATAAGTTATTTATAAAACCTGGCACAAACTTGCAATAACATTCTACCTCCCTAGCATTCTCTTGTTCCAAATGCTTGGATCCTACTGAACATTTTTCATACAAAAATGTAAAAAGCAAATGACAAAAAAAAGAACAAATTTAGTTTTGGCTGAATCTATAGCCACAGCACAATCCCACTAGATAGCTGATTCTGCTTATCCTTCCCAAATGTTATAAATAACTAAACTCGAGAATCCAAACCTTTGTTGTCTTTCCTTTATCTTTTACTTCCATTTTAGTTAAGTTTAGTTAAGTTTCTGCCTCCCAGTTAGAAACTTCTTATTAAAAAAGCATTTAGACATATGTTAATGTAAATAAGCTCTAGATTGAACTCTAATATTAACAAAGAAATTACAGAACTAATAATTTTCTTCCACTTCTTAAGTTAATTGATAAATAATTTTAACTGATATAAAAATTCAAGTTTTGGGCTAGTGCCATGAGTACCATCCTGTTTAATTTAAGCATTTATGAAAACATATCTTTTAAAGAAAAACTCTTCATTGAGGCCCCAAGCCCAAATCCATAGACTTCAATGAAAAGTTTCCTACCGACTTTAATATGGTTTGGACAGAGGCCTAATAGCTTGATAAGCTCTGTTACAAACGGTTCTGGCTGGGGCTATCTGCTCACATAATTCACACATGAAAGAGGTTGCAGTTTGAGAAAACTGACTTTGGTTGTTGGCAAAGTCTGAGGAGAACTGCCTTAACGAAGGAAAATAGGAGGGCTTTGTGCTCTGCCCTTGCTTTCTGCAGGACAAGAAAAGGTGGATGTTGGTAAGAGGAAATAAATCGGCAAATATCCAGTTAATTTCCCGTATTTTCCATGTCTTTGCTCTACAGTTTCAACGCAATTTCCCCCCTGCCCCACTTTGAAAGGTTGAATAGATCACTTACATGCACATATTTCAAAATGCTATTCAAAACTATTTCCTAATTATATCTAATAGCAGCACACACAAACTGGTAAGAAAAAAATCAATAACGTGCTTCCAAAAAGTAAAAAAGTTCAGCTATTTTCTGCTTGTCACTATTGTTTGCATAGAAGATGAGCTAAACTGACACCTACAAGAAACAGTCATAAACTTCAGAAGACACTATTTTTAGCAAATAATGTGTATAATATGCATTATGACTGCCAACAGGTTCTCATTGTGCTAGGAGCCCTATAAAAGCTGTAAGAGGAAAGAATACCTCCTTCAAGGTTAGCACTGAGAACAGAGTTGGGGGAGCAGAAGCAGTTATCTCCATTTTGCAGATCAGAATATGAACTAAGCAATTTAATCAAAAGACCAGCCTAGGACACTGCAGCAAAGCTAGAAATTGTTTCCAGTTCATCTAGGTCTCTCTTTGTCTAATGCCTTAAAGACTAAGACAATTTTTAAAAAATCAGATTGAGTTAGATGTATTTTGACCTAACTATCACTGTAGATATGCAAAATCTGGAGGCAGATAGTGGCTGATGACCATGAATACCATGCAGTGTATCACAGAACAGATGATACTCTTGTTACTTCTGTGCCTGTAAAAGCTGTGATGATGCCACCATAGGTTCTGCTGCCACTAGAGAGCTGAATGCTTTAACACTGGTTGCCAAATTATTTACTAGAATTCCTAGTGACAGTTACATCCCCAGGCATATTCCAGTGTGAATGTAAATTTCTAGCTGAAGAGCTAGATATGTGACGAGCAAATTACTTCATCACTCTGAAAATAGTTTCACATCAGTCATCTTAATACAGTAGGATACAACTTATATTTGGCTTGCAAGGGTCTCATCAGAAAGGAAATAGTTGTTCATTGTAGAAGCACAGCTCCATTCTATAAATACTGGAAACTGCGCACAGTGTCTGTATTATCACTTCCTTCCACAGATGTATTGGGTAATTAACAACTATCTTTTCTAGCTCAAATATTTTATTCAGCCTAGGATTACTTGGTCCTTTCAACCCTCTGATTAGCAGCAGCAATACATTAAACTAGTTCAGTTGTTTAAAAGGGCCACAGACAGCTATGTGGGAACTTTCCAATCAGTTCTTGTCTCTTTCAAAAGGAGGAAAAAGGAGAAGTTAGCATGTAGTTTAAGCACATTTGTTCTCATGGTTAGCTGATGCAATGAGATCTTAGGAAATTTGTTGGTGAGCATTTCAGGGTGGCCAGACACACTGATTCTGTAGCTGCCTTCTGGGATACAGAAAAGACCAAATTTTCTCAGATGCAACTGGTAAAATGATGGATGAATTTTATTCCAGGTTTTATTTCATGGAAATCAGTAAATTATGCCTGTTATTTTTGAAAGGAGTTCTTCTTCACCTTGTGCTGCCTGGTGACTCAGTCTAGAGATTGCAGTGTGGACAGAGAGATTATCTTTTGCTTCTGGAGGAGGATTTTCCACAGTATAACATTCCCTTTTGACATTTTTCTGCCTGCAATACTAATCTCATTTTTGACCAGTAATTTTTTGTCCTGCTAGAATAGGTGCTTGTCTTTCATAGTATTAACTAGTACAAAATCATTCAGGCTAGACAAATTTATGTCAAGGAAGACTTTAAAATTTATTCTATTTCATACAAAAGGCTGGGATGCAATAAAGGCATTTCTGGTGGATAACGTAGTGTTAAGAGTTTTCCATCATCTGTGTTTGGCAGTAAGGTTTAAATCTCAACAGTATGAATGTAAATCTTGCCTGTAAGAGTGTTCCCCATACTTTCTTTCCTTAAAAATTGGGTGCCGCAAAACACACAGTGTAGGACCTAACCATATGTCATCTGCAAACCACAACTGATGTACCAGCATTGTAGAGCATTTCTTAAAAATTGCGCAGCACATGGCTGTGTGCCAGCTTCTGGATGCCACTAAGAGGATTAATTTTGACTTGCAAATGAGACTGGTTGAAGACTAATTGATGTACAGAATTTATCTCTTCCTATGATGCAGGAAAAGGCAGCAATGAATACTGTGTACAAAATTCACCTCTCTACTTCCATTTACATCACCTAAAATTGTTATAGAACACACAGAGAAAAGCATTGAGAAATTTTCATAATATTGGTCAAGTTATTTGAGATGTTTGAATGAAATAGTTCAGGTGAAGCATTAGTGTTAACTAAACACTGCTTATTATAGCTTTTTATGATGTATTGTTATAAGATGATCTTTTTATCCCAAGTAGCTTTACTAACAGAGCCACTTCTAATGGGCAAATGCTGTCTAAGACAACTAATCTTGTATGATTCTAAAGAAATTTGATCTACTGCAGAAGACAAAACGAAGTCTTCAGTACCCCAAGAGAGAAGTAACGTGGTTGTTGGCATAGCCTGCTCCAAGTATCTCCTAATACTAAGAAGACAAACCAGAATATACTCAGCCTAGCCATGTCGAAGTTAGAACTGGAAAAGAGCTGCTCTGCATGGCTTTTTCCCTGAGTCAGAGATTTCCAGTTGAAAAATCCTTTCATAATTAAATTCTTCTCTGTCTCTTCTTCCTCCGTGGAAATTCCTACAGCAATTAAAGTTCTTGAAGAAAATTGGATACTCAGTTGCCATTTATTTGAATAGGGCTAGGACTGTCAAATTCCATAAGGGCGTCTCTGCTAGAGGGTTCTACAAAATCTAATATAAATAGAATACTCTGGTTCTAAACATAAATATTGCTAAGTAAATGTCTTCCAAATATTTCTCCCAAGTACTAACAGCCTAAATATGAAAGCATCCCTGATATGCTATAGTTACAAGTCCTTCCCCTTGAAAGACAAAACTTCAAATATATTGAAAGTACTATTTTTTTTTAAGTTTAGTCTGAATGACACAAATATCTGAGTTATGAGTTGTGCTCATTTAGTCAGTAACCAGGTACTTTCCTCATCTCTCTCAGGGATTCATGTGCACAAGATATTCAGGAAAGCAACTTAACACGTTTCAAGAAAGAATGGGATATTTATGAGAAATTAGGATGTCCAGTTATATTAGATAGGATAACATATCTGTAAGAGATCTGGTTTCTTTTGCTTGAGGGTATAAGCCAAACATTAACCGCCTATGGGTTAGGGAAAAAATGCCCTCTAGGCAAGTCACTTAATAAGTGTTAACAGATACTCATTTTCTTTATTCCAAAACAATTAGCTTTGGCTTCTAACCAATATTTTATTCAGACATATAGTTTCATGGAGAATTTTGAGACAGAAAACAGTGTATCTATAATTATTACAAAAGTGTACCTAGCTGGGGACTGTGAAGGGAATGGAAGTTTGCTATATATGGAGACGAGTAAGAAAGAAAAAGGCAGGCTCAGCTAAACAGCATCATAAAAGAGGCTGAGTATCTCAAGTTGCCCCTCTTGCTTATGATTCCTCTTGGCTTGCCTCCTTTCAGCTATGTGGGGAGATACCAGAAATAATTATTTTCTTGTGCCTCTGTGGAACAGGTCTGTGACTGGAGAAATCCCCATTGCAGTAACAGTAAAACAAGTGGCTGTTCATAAGAGATGATGTGAATCACAGAGCCCAAATCATTCTTTTATTCTGCTTGAGAAGTGTTTGGCACAATGATAGGTCAAGGTCCTAGACATCAAATTAAATAAATGATACAGTCAATGGACTTTCATGAATAGTTGAGTCCTGCTGCTACAAAATAAGCTGTAGAACCAGATACTAATTCTGTAAAAAAGCACAGTGAAGAAAACCATCTTATACCTGGCTTAACAATCTTCTGAAAACTGTTCTTTTGAACTTTTCAAGCTTTTGAACTTTTTGAACTTTTGAAGCCATTCCCCAACTGCTAGAAGTCCTAGGAAAAGTTACCTGCTTTATCAAAGTGACACTAGCTGCCTCTACAAAACATTGGTAGGAAAGCTTGTTTTACAGTTTAATATTCAGTTTAAGCCTGACTTCATTGCTCAGAAGCAAAAACTAAATTCCTCTCGCCAGAGTTCTCTCACAGTTATCTTTTAACAGCATCAAGACAATCTCAAAGAACATCATTCATCTTGGGATCACAGCAGTCATGAGATCATAGCTTTTACAGTTTGCCAGCACATACTTAGTCTTGTTGTGCCTTGTTATTCAATTAGAAGATCCCATTACAAATATTGAGCAATGTGCAAGGCTGATGGTAAGTAACAGCTGTGCAATTATGGTAGAGTAATATTGTTAGAACATAATAGGCCGAGCTTCAAATTTAGCACTATAAATTAAATATGTCTTTAGTCAGCCAATAGCAACAATGCTATCGGTGAGAGTGAAAAGGACAAAGGTCTTCGTACAAGAGATGCTGCTGCATGTTTTAGGCTCCAATCTTGTTTCGAGACCAATGACAGTTTTTTGAGGCCTGTGACTAGTTTACAGCAGGCCATTTTCGAGACACCACTCACATTTTAGATGCTGTTTGATACAAGTTTCTCATTCTCTCTCTGTAACACCATACAAGAAAGGCATCATATTAGATTTGCATATTTTAACCAAGAGAAGGAAATAGTATCATCCCTAACAGCATCTACCTTTCCCTGATGCACTGCAGAACTTCAGCTGGGATTCTTCCCTGGCTTCCAGTCAGAGATTTTAAGCAGTATACATGTCTCAGGGGAGTTGCCTAAAAATCTTCTTAAAGATCCAATCCTAAAATCCAAGGAAAGAAATGATTCCTTTCTTACAGGCCTTCCGACAAGGGACTCTCCAGTCAGTGCTTTAATATCCATCAGTTGCAGCTGTCTGACAAGGTGCAGCAAGACACAGGAGTGCTGGGCTCTGGTTAACCTTCCCTCCCTCACTGGGAAGCCTTCCTGTTGTTATGGGGAGTGTCACAAGGGCAGAAATGCTCCTTGGAACGATTAGGAGTGGACAGAGGTCTTCACAGTCCAATTCTACCAAATCATCTAGTCACAGTAATGCAAATGAATGGCATTGAGATGCCTTTGCAGGTAGAGGAAAGACGTTGGTCAGGTAGATATTTGTGGTGGTATACAGGAAAAAGCTTATGCAGAAAGGTGGAAAAAAGAACATAAATTTCTGGAAAACAAGGCTAACAGCAGACTGAACATGGGAGAGAAAAGAAAAAAAGATTACTTAGGCACTTAGGTTCTGAGAACACATATTCAGTATTTGGCATCTGGGAAGTGCTGTTTAAATCAATGAGTCTTGGGCTATAATCCTGATATTTGATTTATACAAAGTCCCCCAAATACCAGTGGAACCTCAGCCATTGGCTAAGTGTCACTCAAATGAATAACAGTGAAAAATCAGGACACACCAAGAATATGGAAATAATACACTTGTGCTACTATTCTCTTATAGGTACACTAGTACCAAAACTTCAGTATTAGACAAAATTCTCAGAGTACAGGACTTTTCAGTTAAATTAATTAATTAATTTCAGTTAAATTTTCATTAAATGCCTCATTCCTTAAGTCATTTTGCTTTTCTTATATTTAAATAGAGTCAGAATATTTAGAATGGGTGGTAGTTGAAGCTTCTGCTTCTTCATTCTACTTTTCTTATATGAACTCTGTCCCTGTGTAAAGCTATAATAAACAGGATTTGTGTCTACTGAAAATATTTTTCAAAGCAGAGTTAAAAATCAAACACTCCATCTCTTTGAATGGAAACAGCTCTGAAAGAGACATGCATTACATTTGCAGCAAAGCCCTTTGGGTACTCCTTATTGCACCTTATTGTGCTTCTTGGGTGGTTGAAGGCGTGAGTCGATTGTAATACGCCTGAGGTAGCCTATTACGATGGATTGATGCTTGCCCTATTGTGTCTTAGTACACAGATGAACCACACAATTATCAAATTAACACTTCAGGCACTCTTTGTTTTATTGAGCCTAAGCCATACAGTATTTTACAGTTCTACAGCAGCTTGAACTACTGTGGCTAAACAGTAAATTACAAAACACAGTAGTTTTATGAACTTCTATTCTGGCTGAGAAAACATAACTTGTTTTTGCTGGCTGTGAGATTTGTAGGTTAAACAGAGCTTCATTAATTCTGTATATGATGTCAGTACAGCCTGCTGAGGGAATTTAGGGATCTAGTGTGCTGATAACAAGTCCACAGAATTCCTGGAGCAGTGAGATAGCACTTTAATGCCTTTTCTTCCCTTTGTACATGAATCCATTGGATCCTTTACAGCTAGTCTTAAAAGGGCCTGGAACCTACAAATATAGTGAATAGCAGCTTCAAATGCAAAATCTGGAGACAGTGCTTATACTTAGGAATTCTAACAGTGATAAATGTGTTGACAAAGACGTATTTGGTAATTTTTTTTTTCTCTCTAATGAAGGTTTACATAGCTTGAAAAGGTCAGGTAAACTGGTAAAGATAGCGACAGTCCTAAAACTCTCCAAAATTGAAACAACTTTTGTTATATTAGTATCTTAGTTTTACTCCTATGAAATTTATGGCTCAGTAGTGAAGACAGGCACTTAAAAAAGGCATCCTTTTTGGATCCATATCCAGTCTCAATGAATCAGAAATTTAGGTGTGACTATGGGTTTTGTTCAGCTAGAGACTGTATGATATATCACACAGTTTATCTCAGAATCCCATTTATATTCAGACTCTTCACCTTATTTGAGTAAGAAGGTTTCTTCTCATGGGGCATAAGTATATCTTGCAGATACTGCAGTATATGGATTTATTTTCTTCAGGTAATGGCAAAGTTTTAAAAAATTCTTCATCAAAACTTTTTATTAACACGGAGATACTTCTGCATTTGTGCTCAGGCAATCATATCAAGCAGAATGACACATCTCTTCCTGAAAAGCATAGTGTACTATGGACACTTGGCAAAACACTGTACATGCTACTCAAAGCTGGAGCTTCTAGCTGGAGTTTCTAGCATTGCTGAAAGACCAAATGTTACAGTTCAAAATCCAGAAACTGTGTTTTTCTCATATATGTTATAGACTTTTTTTTTTTTCCTGAAGTGTGCTTTCATCAGGGACTAGGTGTCTCTATATGTAGTCATACAGTAGAAAACTTACAAGCATTACAGTAAATTCTAATTACTAAGATACTCAGGCAAGCACTGTAGCTAAAGAGGGCAATTTCTCAGCTGATAGAGACTCTGGAGACATGTTGACGTCAACTGAAGTGCTAGCTCTGAATCCAGATGGACAATCCTGGGGAAATGTGAAATGCAATTAGACAGATGTGTTCTACCTTTCAAATATTTACAACAAAGTATTTCCACACCATGTATAAGCAACATGACTATTATTTAAATGTTTTAAGTCTATTGCAAGATCTAGCAGCCAAGAGTTGGGTTCATAGTTAATAACTGTAAGTACCTCCTGTAGAAACATGCCAGATTTTGTCTTTCCACATAAGGTAAGCGGATGCTTGACCTTCACATTGGCATTTGCAAGAGTATTCCCCCTTTGTGGATGAAAGTTACTGAGAAGGACATGTAAGATCACTGGTTGCAGACACTTATATTTCTCAGGTTTCACCCAGCCCTTTGGCCCTTCTGCCTCACGTTGACTCTGCTATTTTCTTAAGTTCTGAGTACACTAGCTATCAATCTTACATTAAAAGCATAAAGCCTAACTAGAAGGGAAGAACCTGTTTCACTCTGTACTTCATTCTAGGATTTACCACTAATGCTTCAATAGCATCACTGACTAGGTGCATGGAGAACACTTACCAGGCCAGTCTGCAGTGCACTGCTAGTAAACGAGCCGGGCTCAGCCAGTGTTAATATTCTGGCACCTTAACTTCCTTGCCAACCCTCCCTTTTCCTGTGGTTTGCAAGTTTGACTATGAGTCATGTTCTACAAGGGAAGCTTTATCCTCTCCTTCCCAATCTGCAGACCAGAAAGATTTTTAGCTATACCATTTCCAAAAGTTAACAAAGAAAGATGTTGACTTAGGGAATATTTTATCGACTTTGCCTTAATTGCTAGATGGGAATAACTAGCGATAAAAATCACACATCTTATTAATATATAAATAAATTATGATAGCAGCCTTTCTATCTCTAGAAAGTTGGCTGAAAAACAGATTGTCATGGCTGGGTGGCATTTACTTTTCTTTCTGTCAATATTTGGAGGATTTTATTACTTTGCAGTGCCAAGTTTAAAATGGCTAATGGAAATATTAAAATGGAATTAATCTAACTAACTAAATAAAACTGGTTGTCTTTGTGCTATTCCCTTGGATGTGATTTAATGTATTTTCTGAAACAAAGCTACGGTAGAAAAAAAAGAGTTATATTCAAGTTTACATGTTGCTCATTTACTTATTCTCTTTTAGAAACTTTCTTTTCCAAGCAACAGAGCCAGGCCACAGTGCTTTAAAAAAAGTTGTGCTTCAAATTGTTATGTTTTGATGTACACAGAAAAGAAGGTTAGAAATGGCCAGAAGGTTCCCAGCTTCACTAACTTACAAAATATTCTATTTTGGGAAAACAGCAATACTACGGTGGCAACAAATGACCCATGTCAGTAACATCACTCTGCTGTAATAAGCCAATACTACAAAGTTTTGCTATCTCACAGTGCTGGCCTAACATGTGAAAAACACACACATCTCTTGCTGATACTGCTATGTTAACAAAACCCCAGGTGTGAACAGTAGACCTTTGTCAAAAGAGAATCCTCTTGTCAAATTAGCTTTGCTGTTGGCAGTGATGGCATAACATTGTCATCTCTAGAACAGATGATGGTTGCATTTTCTGTAGGGGGTTTCACCATCTTTGTCAGAATAACTGCTGTTCTGAGCCATCGACAGGAATATTTCTAGGAAATTTATAAAAGAATCATAGAATAAGATAATTAATCTCCCATCACATTTTACTCCCCCTTGCATCATTTTTTAACTTTACACACTGACTTACATCTTTTTCACAAGCAGTTTAGAGGGTTACTTGCAAAAAAGAAATGCAGAACTCTCTTCATTTCCATTTTGGAAAGGAAAAAAAACCCAGACAACAAAACAACGGTCTTTGAAATCACTAGGAACGTTGATTGCTGAAGGAAGACTGCTTAACCAGAGAATCATCAAGTAACCTGAGGCTGGAAAACACAAAACATGGTATCTCTCTCCCTCTCCACCTCCCTACCCCCCCAAACACACACTTGTGCTCTAGCAGATCCTATATTTATAGTATGGCTTTCTTAAGCCTGTGGTAACAGCTACAAGAGGTTTCTAAGGGGAGCATAGGAGAAACAAGGCAAATTAATAATGCACATGTAACTTGAAGATGAGAGAAAACACCTCTCCTTTTTAAGCATCAAAATACAGAGCAGATGCTTTACAAGTATGTTAAAAAAAGGTGGTGGTGGGGAGTAGGAAGATAGCATTGAACAGATTTTCTTCTTAATTCCCTCATCTTGCAGCATTGCTATCAGTGCTGCTGCACTGCTTTATCCACACAGCCGGTTGAATTCTGCTCCATTGCCACTTACTCCCTACTTAAATATTCCATGTTAGAAGTATGTAGGCTTTTTCATTAAACACTCACACTCATTCCTAATGAAAGATCCCTATAGATGTAGGGAGTTTTTGGCACCTTTGAAAAATTCATCAGTCTTCTTCTGTTCCTCCTTCCCTTCCAACAACTAAATGCAATCAGATTCACTTCTCCTTCACTCCAGTTCTTTAAGATACCACTACCAGTATCAGTATCTAGTCTCCATTATCACTGCAGGGAGTGACCTGAAACTATGCAGATGTACTGTTAGTCCACAAGTGATTGATACAATCCATCTATTTCTAATTTAACAGAGACCTACCCAAGACATTTGAGTCACTGGAGAGCAATGTGGTTGAGAGCAAATGCAGAGTTTATCTGAGCCACTTTCCATCTTCTGACTTCATTTTTCTTTTTTTTTTTCCAAGACCCCAACTTTAAAGTCAAGTGGATATATAGGAGTTATGACTTGGTATAGTTGTAAAGTACAGGTATTCGCTGGACTGAATATTGTAGATTTCCAAGTGGTGGTGCTGGAATCAGGGAGGATTTACTGAGATAGTTTTATGCACTTCTTAATCCGCTTTAATCTGTTTAAATAATATACTGTTATTCTTATTCCATAGATGGAAATGCAGACTGAGATTAACAGAGACCCTTAGTAAGCCACCAGTTGAACCGCCATTAAAAGAAGTGGTAACTTTCCCTTTTATTTTCTGAAGAGAGAGCCATGCTGCCTCCTGCCATCATGCCATCACTCTCTTCAGTAGAACCCTTTGCACTCTTCACTTGAAATTTTCCCTGAACACCAGGCCAATTGGCAAAAATACTGGAAGTATCCAAGAATTATGACTTATTCTGATTCTGAAAGAGATGAAACAAAAAGGTTGAAATTGACTCACTAAAAGATAACAATTTCCCTCTGCAAACAGTCATGGTGCCTATTCATTGCACTGGATGAGAATGAGGCAGTCAAAGCCAGCCTTTGTAGTAATTGCTTCAGAGTGAAACAATCCCAAACCACATGGATTTAGACCAGTACCACGCACCAGTAGTGACTTTGAGGACTATAACATAAACAAGTTATTGATTTGTTTAACTACAGTGATGCTCTTTTCTTGTGCATGAAAGTGTAAATTGTGCTGTTGGTACTGTGGTAGAGCATATACGTAGGTATAATTTTGTGGGCATTAGCTTCCTCCATAGCAAGAAACACTCGAGCCCCTCCTCCAGAGTGGAGTTTTTCTCTATCAGATTGTGTCTGAACCAGCTAAAGAAGCTCTTAAGTCTTCTATATACCAGATAAATATTATAATGACCCAGCTATAGCAAAGACTACTATGATCTCTTAAAAACATCCTGTGGAACAGATTTTCATTTTGATGAGACAGCACCACTTTTGTTCAAGTTTCATATAGCTGAATGTGTTGCACCCAACTGTACATCTTTAAATTGATTCCTTTCTCCACGCTTAAAAAAAAAAAAAAAAAATCTCATGGTAAAACTGTTAGCTTATTGCCTGGCCAAATGACATATAAGATAAATATAAAGGTAGAATCTGTATAAGTTGGTGAATTTGCTTCTGGAATTCAGAAGACTAGACATACCATGAAAACCCGTACTACTGATGCTGATAGGGTGGTCCATACATTTTTAGTTCTTCCAGAAACTGTTCCAAATATTTTCTAGCATAAGGTAAGGTCAAGTTGAGTTCATGGGGCTCCTG
This sequence comes from Rhea pennata, assembly GCF_028389875.1. NCBI lineage: Eukaryota > Metazoa > Chordata > Aves > Rheiformes > Rheidae > Rhea > Rhea pennata. Next base: position 25,765,224 of record NC_084671.1, on the reverse strand, counting down.
TGGATTTGACTCTGCAGCTCATAGCCTGCAAAATATTCTCAAACTTGTCATTAGGAAACTCCAGTTCTCACTGCCTTCTCTCATCATCATGGAGGAGATACAGTGACAGCAGCTCATTCTCATTCCCATGTGCTTTTGTGATTGCCTGGAGTGCTGCTTATGCACTTCTATTATCAAGTCATCCTTATGCCGCATGTTGCTTTGCTGTCAAATTCAGAATCTTGTCACTGAGACTGATGAGTGATCTCCTTGTTTGCCTGGCCATCCCTTGACAGGTCTAATTCTGTTGCACTTGTTCCTGAGAGACTGAAGGGGGAAAAAATTTTAGCTGATGCCCTTGAATTCGTCAATTCTGTTCTCTGCCATTGGAGTTCCAAGTAAAACCATTGTGCAGTGTTCCCTTTTCTTACTACTGTATCAAAAAACTTTTTATTGGACACTTTTGTAGAGTTATCATCCCAAGCCCAAGAAATGGCAAGTGAACTTCACCTTCCAAATATTCAAACATTTGGTGAATTGGGAAGGAGAGAAGGAAGCAATGAACAGCGGGCCAGCTGAAAGGAAGACAGAGCAGTAAGTGGGATTCTGTGGCAATCTCTTTCAGGCTGATGCAGTGCTGCAAGATGTTATCATGGCTCAAGCGTCAAAATTGATGAGACTAACTGTTACAAGAACCTGAAAAGAGACCCTCCATGACAAAAACCTCTGCAGCTTTCTATAGATGAATTCATAAGAAACTGTGCAATGACTGAAGATCAGAACAGAGGCTAAGGAAGGCTTGCTTTATGAGAGAACTTCAAAGAGTAGCTGAAAATTTTAGTGGCTCAAAATTCAATTCTTATACTCTGGAAAAAGATAAAAACAGATGTTTAACAAACCAGCTGCTGCACTAGTGGCAGCGTATCTCAACAAACAACTAGTCTGAAATGGTGGTGAGTGTCCTGATGCAGATCTATAGTAACTGAAGCTGGGACATGACTACCTTTTTTTTTTCTTTTTCTTTTTTTTCTTTTTTCTTTTTTTTTTTTTTTTTTTTAACAAGCTCTTTCTTTTACATTAATTCCTTTGCCTACCACTTTCCCTCTAACAGGTGGAGTTCCTAGCTCCTATAGGCCAAAATTTTGCTGGTTCAAACATAAAAATGGGTAAAGCCAGAAAGACTGCCAATTGTGTTGGGAGGAGGCACAGATAAATACTAGAGAACAACATACAGGAACAGGTATACAGTAGCCAGAAACCTCAGCTGCAGGGCTGCTGTAGTTAGGATTAGGTCTTCTCACACATGTTTATGGAAAAGCAGACAAGCAGTATTGGATAAGATGTAGATGTAGCACATGTCAGGCTGTGCTTTCCTATGGTTCTTCCAGAACTACGCAAGTGCCAGCTTGCAACATCTAATTCATGATAACAAATATTGTCATACTTAAACTAGTGAAAGTCATTAGCCATTTCTGCTTTTAAAAAATACGTATTTACAAATCAGAAACAAGAAAAACGAGCAAGTCTGTCCTATTTGATATTTTCAATACTATCCTCCACCTTCAATTCAGAAGGTTGCATTACAGATATATTTTATTATTATACAGGCTTTATACATGTCTAGTATAAATACTACCTCGACACACAGGGGCTTACTACTACTTCTGTTAAAGATACTATTGTTTTGTCATGTGTTAAATATGTTCTTCAGTTCATCAGTGACTGATGTACCAAGCAATCTGGAATGTTCTGTATAGCTGAGATCAATCACGAGATCAGTTGAATGATACATAAACACTGAAAGTGGAAAACCAATCTTTTAACATGAAAATGAGGTGTTCTATTTTCCCAAAGCTTATTGCCAAGCACTTTTCATTAAAGATAGCCTGACTTCCTAGACAGTCGTATATGCTCTTGCATTATACTTAGCCATCTTGCTTTGTTTATATATCTCAGATGTTGCAGTTGAATTCTCCTCTAAGCACGAAAGAGGCATCTTGAGATTTCACCATAGGCAAAATCAGTATTTATGAACAATAAATCGATTATTTTGCAAACTGTACAGTTTGTTGGCAAGAACCATGCTGAAAGTCAGAAAACTAACTTATAATCCCTGTTGTGTGCACACACAAAATTATGTTTTGAGAAAAAAAAGTAAAATACAGGTAATGCAAATAGGAGACATTAAAAATGCCTAGACTACTGAAAACTAAGATCAGAGTTTCTGAAGCTATTCAAGCAATGAATTAGTCTTATACAATCAAGACCAACTTTCCATCGAGTTCTAAATGATTATAATATATCACTTCATGTCCTGAAAGGGTCTTGCAGTACAATGGCCTATATTATTTATATTGTTTTTTCCCTTTTATTTTAGATTGAAAAACAGACTTCTTATTTTCTGTTTTTCAGCAAATAGTGGGGAGGAGGAATATGATGATTTTGTTCTTGCAGAACTGGCATGTCAGTTATTTGGGCAGGTTATTTGCTCATCTCATCAGCTATCTTGTGTACTAATTAAATTGATGGATTATTGGACAGGGAGAAATCTTCAAAGCTGTTTCAGGAATGCTGCAGGCACTTTGTAGAACCACAAATGCAAACAACTTGATGGTTAACAGGATATAATTAAATGCACAAGTAATATGTTACGACACAGCCCCATGGGCTATTACCAAGCCTTCCCCCCTCCCCCAACTAGGTATATTAATGGCACTACATTAAGGAACTCTTAAACACTCAACTTCAATATATTGCTAGCTTATTCTTTGGAGAAGGTTTGCCTTTAATGAAGTTTTAATTTGTTTAGCATACTTTATCTTGCATGCAGTGTTGACACGACACTAAGTCCTGCTTGATCTGTCAGCCCAGCTAAGTGTTGCTTGCCACATGTTATGTGTAGTGTGTTAGGGAAACATACAGCAATTATTCTGTCATGCATTGCATTTAAAAGAATATTAGAAAAGTCTCTTGCAAGGAAACTTCCAAGGAAAGAGTTCTGCCTAAAAGGTTATTTATAGACAGACAAATATATAAGCAGTCTGATACCATGGTGATTAAAAAAATGTAAATATTTAGTAATATCAGAACCTTATTTGAAGTCTCTGGGAGAATAAAGCCCTGTGCATTCTGGCACAGTGAACCGAATCTGACAATTTCATCTTTACCACTTTAATTACTGGATTCATGTTTAAAGGTTATACATTGAGTATAGCCACGATAAAATTATCTCTACATTTTCAAGTTTTCACTGTGCTCTGGAGTATAAAGTGTTCAGATTTCAGTGCTGGCCACTATTAAATTGAATGGGACATTACACTTCCTATTCCACTCCTTTCCCCACAGATAGCATCTCAAGTCTGGAGAACATAACCGCATCAGTTACTCGGTATATAAACTCACTTTGTGAACTCATAACACGGGGAGTAAAATAAGGACAAATTCTGAGGCTCTTGCTTCAGGCTTTATTCCCAAATCATGATTTTTATAGCTCCAGAATCTGAACTAGGTTATCAATCCACTTTATACTGATGGAAAGAAAATAGAGGCAGGTATTTATAGCAAATTTGAGTCTCAGTACTCTGATGATCCTGATTTACCAAAAAGTTCTGAATTCTCTAACCCTAATGAATTTATTACCTTTCATCATTCGAACTAATTTCAAAAGCAATTTAGGCTTAAATACATACAAACTTCTCACTTCACTTGATACCACAATTCTTCTGTTACGTTTGTTTGACTTGGCATTTGCCAGTACAGTGCCACTGGAATACTATCCTGAAAAAAAAATGTCTGAGGGCAACAGAAGGGCAACTTAGACAAGGCAAATGTACAAACTCAAGACAGAATCCAGTCAAGATATTCCAATATTTGGATTTATCATCCAAAATTCTAATAATGGGCAAAACCATTTGAATCTTTTACGAAAGAACAACCAAACAAGGAAACCCACAGTATCCTGGAACATGATGATTTTATTTAATATTTTTGAGTTGAGAAAATCTTGGGAGAAGAGACAGGCTGTCCATCACTAACTTTTAGTTTCCCTAGCTGATATAGATGTCTGTTGTAAATTTGACTTTATGATTGAGAGAACCCTGACCCTCTCCCTTTCCCACACAGCCCTTAGGAACAGGGCTCTAATCCAAGAAAAACCCACCAGGATGATGAGATCCCCACTAACTTCACACACAGCAACTCCGCTTCGGAACTTTGCTGGGGATACGAAAGCCATCAGCAAGAAGAGGGTGGAGGGCCAGCCCTGCTGTGCCCCTGTGCACTGCTAGGGCAGATCACCTCCGCAGCATCTGACCAAGGAAGAGGCAGAGGAATAGTCAGGTCAGGCACTGCAGGGCAATACACTGATACTGCAATTTGTTACCACTTAATAGTACACATATAGAATGTCTACTGTGATGCCACTTGTCACCTTTCACAAATACATACATTTCTCAAGGATACAAACTTTGAAGTAGCAGCAAGTTGGATTGTAAGGAAAAAGAGCAGCACAAGTCTACACAGCACAATCATATCAAATGACCTTTATTAAAATTGTACATGAAATGCAGAGGAATTGTCTCTTTACTAGTAGTTTGAAGTTTTCTCAGTATATCTGCAGACACTAACAGCTTTCCGCTTCTAGTCAGAAACAGTGGTACAAAACAGCCGGTACAATATAGAACTGAAGACAGGAAAATTTGCTAAACTAATGCTCTTTGCTGTCAATTCTCAGAGCAAAACTCAATAGCATATTCTTAACAGTTAGTATCTATGTACAAACTAGAAGTTGAACTAGTGTCAAAAATTACATACAAAAAAGCTGAACACTAGTTTAGATGGGAGCTGCTTCACATGTTCAGCAAAAAAAGAAAGCAAAATTTTAGTCAGTGCTGGCAGTTAACACTTAAATGGAGTTGCTAACTCTCCAAAATGCATTTGAGCCAAGTATTTGATAGGATTCATTGGTTTACTCTGATTTTTCCAACCTTGTTTATGAACAATGGCAGCCTTCCAGCTTTTTAATAAATGAAGACAAGAAGGTGATACAAAAGCAGCTAAATTGGATTCTGTCTGCCATTTGATGGAAATACAAAGATAATTGAATGCTGTTAATGGATTTAAAGTTTGACAAGAAGGTTTCTGTCGATAAATCCCACCCAGCTAAAATATTCTTCCCAATCAAATCATTAGCACATAGAACATGTCTGTAACTACTCACTGTTCAAGGAATTAACAATATATTTCAGAAGAAATTTTGACATAGAAGCAACTACTGCAAGGTGGGTTTCACACTACCACAATTCTTGTAATAAATAGAACTCACTGAAAACAATTCCCTCTGTTGTTTACTTACTTCAGTTAGGTCTCACTAATATTAAAACTGGACTAAAGTATAAAAATTCTTGCACCTCCCCCATAAAATCAAACCATGCTTCTAGCACATTTGAGAATACGCTTTGCATTTTAGATATATTGTGTGACCTATGATTCCTTAACCTAGCCAATTTGATTAATTCTGCTGAGATGTCCCAGATGAATAAAGCTGAGGAAATTCCAGCTCACTAAGACAATGTGCAGTAAAGCTGTTGTGTTCCTTAACTCACTAACATTGTGATGTTATTGGGTTACTCATATTCATCTTGCCAAGTAAGACAATACTCTTAAGTAAAATTCATTTTCCACACAGAGGCAGAAAGTGCTACAGACAGAAAAACAAAACAAATTGGCTGCTTCCCAGTGTCTGACTGGCATCATTTGCACTTGATGGCTATGGAGTCCTTGCTACTGGAAGGAGATGTGCCTGAATTCTTTACCTATGCAAAGGCAAACTGCACACTTCAGATAAAAGGCTGGTATAGCTATACTAGCAATGCCCCCAGTAGAGATGGGACATATCTGGCAGGAACATTAATTTGATGGGATAGTAAAATTTTGATTTAGAATCCTCTTGCCAATATAACTCTTACTGCTAAAATTTACAGCTGCAAGGGAAAGGTAGCCTGATGTTATACTGTCTAATATAGTACTGTGTACCATCTAATTTTGCCCATTTTAGTAGCACTACATTGTCTGATAAGTCCATGTTGGAGAAAACTTACTTCCATGAAAAAAGCTTTTGAGTAGCTGCAGATCAGCTCTAACACATTTGTTCTAAAGCAATTTGCATCTGTATCATAGCTGAAGAATGATGCAAAACAAATGCTTAAGACAGGGAGGAAAAATGGCATTGCCCCCTGTGGCTTTCTTGTTAGAAAACAGAATTTACAGATAAAGAGTCAGCATGGGACGGTGCTAAGGTTCGTACTGACTATGAAGAAGAGGCCTAAGCAAGTATCTTCCTTTACACTCAGGTTTATAAAGCCATTCCATAGTTCACAAACCACTCCTGGTGTCAGGCACTCTTTCACTGATGAGACAAACAGTAGATGACAGGCCAAAGGAGGGGGAAGACGGGACAAGGCTGTTTATGATCGAAAGTGTGTTTAATGTTAATCAGTGAGGTTAGTTTTGTTTCTCCAAGTGGTAAAAAGCATAATTTTTGCTAAAATAATTTTAGGGGTGCTTTCCCCCCCCCCCCACTGATTACTGAATCTCTTCCCCTTAAAAAGTTGAATTCTTAATAGGAAACCTTGCCCATTTTCTTTAATCCATAACTGGCAGAATGAGTTATATGGGCCATTTTCTCAGGCAAATAGACTAGAGAAGCTTTAACATGCTGGCAGCTTGCTGGAAGAGGAGCTTTCAGCAAAAAGCAATATGCCGTATCATTCCAATTCTTAAATTAAAAAGGTCTCAGCAGCCAAACAAATCCACTTTTTAGCTTTGTTCTTTGAGAAATTCTTATGCTAGATACACATTAAGGAACAGACTGATGCCTGGAACAAAGCCCAAAGGTATCTCTGTTTGAACCACTAACTAAACAAAAATAAACGCAACTTCATTTCAAACAGTATTAAGAGTAAATTATATAAAATGCATAGTACTTATTCTCACACTGAGGAGAACTGAACTCAAACACTCTGCCTAATTATGGATATTGCTTATTAAGAAAAATATTGTTCTTCTCAGGATTTTTCCCATCTTGCTTAAAAGAATGGTAGGTTTAACAATAATTTTGTCTTACAAGGAAGACTATCAGGAACTGTATTTGTAGGCTACTATGTCAGTGCATAATAAATTGGCTTAATTTATGAAGATCAAGGTTAGACCTCATGAAAAAAGAACCTATAACCTGTCCCATTGGTTTAGTATCTTATATATACAAATTTTATTTAACATTTTTATAGGAGAGTAACTACTTTGCATTTACCCAAAGATGAGAATATTACAGAATACTGCCACTGTGTTCTGACACACACAGTGACACACCAATGAATCTTGTAGCATAAGACACCTAAACTTTACTGGTGGTAACTTGTTCTTGTTTATCTTTGTCATCTGAGGCTTCGTGAAAAAGAACCCAAGTCTCCATCTCCTAGGTGCTTCCTTCTCCTCACTGTTTTCCACCAGAGCTTTCTGAAGAACATTTTCCCATTTTTAACAAGGCTCTGATATTAAGAAAGTTAACATTTCACAAAAAAAAGTTGAACTAAAGTTTAATTCATTGCTTCTTGACAGGCCTTGCTTATCAGTATTTTCATTTTAGCAGCTTTTACAATTTATGGCAGCATATATAGCTCTGCATTGTAATAAGTCACTCTTCATGGTTTTCAAGAGAATATGGAATTAAGGATTAACCAGTAAATATTACTGCTGCTACCAGACCTCTTTCAGTACCACATGACTGACACTTCAGCACAATCTCTTCCCTTCTCTTGCCTCCCTGATTTTCATGGAGGCTTTTGATTTTAATTCATATTGGAATCACTTTTTATTAAATTCTGTGATTTACAGATAAGAAATTTGGGAATATTTCATACTTTTTTTGTGTGTGGTATTCTCTCAGGCATACTTTAACCTGTTCCAGACACTTACTGAATGGAATTCTTCATCTACTATGCTCTACGGGCTTAACTGATCTGTTACTGTTCACACAGAATCAAATACTGATCAAAGATAGCATTTTTTCTTTTTGGCAGACTCTAGTCCTACACAAATCTACATATTCAGCCTACTCCTATAAGCATCCCCCCTGGAACGAAGGGAAGTAGGCTTCATTCGTTTGGGGCCTAAGAATGCTTGAGGAATAAGGAAAACATTTACTTTGACATCTGCTTCAGCAATGAAAGCGTTTTTGTTGTTGCTGTTTTACTTTACTTTCTATTGCAGCAAAAATTTGCAGGATTTTTCTAGTTATCTAGAATTCAGTGTGTTCCCTAGAGCAGAGGAAGGTTTAGGAGAGCTGAGCCAAAGGGAATGAGCAACTCAACTGAAGTATTTTTTTAAAAGCTCTCCTTCAATCAAATGTTGTGAATGATGAACCAGTTACACTAGTCTATGCAAATATACACTGTATAGTAAAATTTCAGTTATTTTTGTTCAAAATATGAAAAATTTGTTGCTGAAAGCAATTTGGGAGCATTTGAAGAGGATGCTTAAGTACTTTTTCTAAAAGACTGTCTTGATTTCATAAAACCCTAATTACCTGCTAACACTTCACAGAATCACAGAATGGTTGAGGTTAGAAGGGACCTCTGGAGATCATCTAGTCCAATCCCCCTGCTCAAGCAGGGTCACCTAGAGCATGTTAGACAGCATCATGTCGAGGTGGGTTTTGAATATCTCCAGAAGAGGAGATTGCACAATCTCTCTGGGCAACCTGTTCCAGTGCTCTGTCGCTCTCTGTCACTCACACAGTTGCACTAACTCTTGCTCCTGTGCCTGTTGTTGAACTCATGGCTCATCAATTTTTCATGATCTTCTATCTTTTTGACAGACTCCACTGGAGACCTCCTCATATTTGCCTTACTATTTTGATTATATAATGACTAGAGAGCATGCATGTGTCTTCCCAGACTTCCAGGCTCTTCATTCTACCTCCTCTGAGTTGTCTTTCTCACTATATGCCTAAATTAATTTTCTGTAGGTAATTCAGCTTCCCAAAGGGACGTAGGAGATCAAGCACTAAAGCAAGCAGCGCATTAAGCCACTTGTGCTTAGTTTCCTGGGCATTGTTTGGAAAAGTATCTTCTTTAAACACATACACATTAAAAGATGCTTAGTTTTCAAAGAGCATTTCAAGCTGAGTTGTTGCAGTGTGAAGTTATGGGAGAACCTTCTGTGGTTTTTGAAGAAATGGAAAGGTTTGGTATGTGACTTATCTGTAATTCAGCTCCCTTGCGTTCACTGCTTTTGATCCTCATAAGGGGCTTTGTAAGGTATGATACTGAAGATCTTATTAAAGCATCTGGCATGTTTTACTACTTGCAGCTCTTCCTAAGAAATTAGTAAATTGAAGAGGTTCTAATTTTACAGTTTAATTAGATTACCATAAAATGGTATCTGTAATTCAGGTGTTGGGAAGCATCTAAATGTGAAGAAATAGAAGATGAACCTCTGATCTCTAAATCAGAAAGGAATTGGATAAAACACATCCAGCGTTTGCAACACTCATTGGATTGCTACTAAATATATCAAAATCTGCAAAATAAGTATCAGGGGAAAACTGTATTTATTTTAATAACCTTTTTTTTTTCCTGATGGCTGCTATCTTATTCTATATTTGACTTGTACTTCTGCATGTTTGTCAGAAATAGCTGATTTACTAAAATCTTATATTGTCAACCAGCTACAAGAGAATAGAGTAGTCTACTCAAAAAAATTAAAACTTTGAATCTTATTTAGTTCTTTTTAAAAGATTAAGTGATTGTAACTTATGATATTTGCTGTGTTTTTATCAGTATATGTTGAAGAAGTCTTTGTGGATTGCATTAATCCTTTTTTCTATTAACTATGTACCTTCAAAGTTCACTGGTATTTTTCATCCACTTGACAATACAGGGTCAGGCAAAGAGGAACAAACATCATTAAGGAGTTATTAAAACTGCTAGTGCTCACATTCAGAATGAGGGCAGTACAATTATTCAGTTCTTATGGCATTTGTCCCATCTGGTACAGCAAACCTAAAGGAACATAGTTTATCAGCAACAAATAGTGTGGCCAGTACAGAATCATCTCCTCTGCTTCTATTAATATGCTTCTATAACTCAGTATGGTCTAGAACAGTCTATGGTTCTCTTTCCCTGTATGCTGTTGATTGTCTGCCTAGTCTCTGACAAAAATTACTTTGCCTCCTGCCTTGCTGCTGCAACCCCCAAATACAATAATAAAACTTGTAGCTCAAGCATCAAGACCTTACATAAAATTGCAATTAAAGTGCAGATTCTTGACTGACAGAATATACTGCACAGATGCAAAGTACAGCAGATAATAACTACATGTAGCATCTTAAGTTTCCAGGTGACATGGAAGAAAGATTTCTCAATTGTTATATAACAGATGCCTATAATTTAACTTGCTTAAGGCTTTACATTTTAAAGCTACTTTCTATTCCTTCTATGACCAGATTATAAAATCTGGTCATACTTTAAACTGAATATCTGAAGTTTTCTAGGCTGTAATCTGCTCAGCCAGAATTATTCTTAAAACTGAGTTGAGCTATCTTCAAGAACAAAGCTGGTAAAATGTTTCTCTAGTGTGAAATACTTAACTGTTCTTCTGAGAAGGTCACAATGGTTGTTTTATAGCAGGAACTCTGAACCAAAGGTGATTTTCCCCTTCTTTTCATAAATGCAGATATGTGCTTTTTGCACAGACATTCTCGCTCCTATTTTTCTTTTTTTTTTAACTTGAGATTATTATACTCTTATCCAGTAACCAGTCAAGGCACATATTTGGGAAATCCATCAGTACATGGCCCTCTCCTAAAGTCAACATGAAAGTAGAAAAAAAATGAGGGCCTGTTCATACCTGGTTGATGTTCTTCTCAGGGAGGGATTAAGCCACACAGTCAAGGCAAAAGAGAATTGGTGACCTGCTGTTCTTCACATCATTGAAAGCTTGCTGTGAGTCAGGGAGGTCAAAGTTTATAAACCATCTGAAGAGCAAGCCAGGGCTTTTACTTCTTTGTAGGGATCTCCTGTGCAGTTGGCCTCCACTATTTTTACTGGAGAAAGAACAGAAAGAGAAAGGAACTGCAGAAGAGGCAGATGAGAATAAAGGAATCTTGGCTAAGGACGTGGATGGAAGAGATACAAACTAAGATCAGAAGAGCTTCCCCAGACTTTCGGCTGGAGGCCTCATGCTCTTCCTCCTGCCTTCCACAAAATTTTGATTCCATGTCAAGGAATATATCTTAGCTTCATCAAACTTCTCCAGAAATCAGGAACTTCATTTTCCCATTTGGCATCACTCTGAAATTTCAGGGCCAGCTTAACTTGCTGGAATGCAGTCTGACACAGAGCATAGGCCTCTACAACAGTTACTGAGACAATTGCTGACACAATTGCTATTTTAAGCATAAGAAACACCAAATATTTAAGTATTTGAAATCCAATTTAACTGACAGTAGTTTATTACCTGTAAGGCTAGTCACTTCCTTTCGTAAAATACAAAGATTCACAGCTTCCCCGCAAGAGATGCTATACCATGTCAGTCTGGAAAAGTCTGAGAAACTGAACTTTTAAAAAAGTGAACTAAAATAGCTCCTCCAGGGGAAGTGTCATCATTAATATTTTTAGTCTTTAAGCTAGTTTATTTTTTCTCCCTGTGAGCCCAGTACAGATGAAATTAAATCTTCATCTTCTATAAACTAAGCTCAACCTATTAAGTAAGGGTGAGTTATATAATCTCAGGGTCCAATTTACTTCAGCTACTGCACTAGATTCAAAAATTACCACAAAGTTTGTAAGTGCCCTGAAAAAGTCTGTACATACATTTTGTTTGAGGAACGTAACAGTCTAACAAGTTTAATTCAGAACTTTCAGCTTGTTCAAGTAAACTTTCTTACTTATCTCAAATTGCTGGCAAACCCCTCACACTGGACATGCAGCCACAGAGAGCCTGCATAGAGTAACTGCTTTTAAAGTATGAGTCCTTGAAAGACATATAATATATATATGTAGGGTTACATCCTTAAAATTTAACATCACAGTTAAAGTGCTCCCACCAAAGACCTGTAATTTCCAAGACCTGTGTTCCCTAGAGAGACCTGGCAGCATATATCACTCTTCTCAGCTGCACTGAGTTTTGCTGGCTGAGGGAAGAAGCAGGAGAAAAAAACTCAGAACTTGAGTTTCAGCACAGGCTTTTCCAGCACAAGGTAAGAATGGCCCTCCTGAATGATCTCACCACATGTATGTTGGGTATGTACTCAATCTGTACACATCACCCAGCTAAGAAAGAGCTGGAGAATTAAAATTTTGACTAAAACATGTTAAATTTCTTTTCTTATATCTGCTTTCTTTAATTCTAATTCAATAATGAGATACTTTGGGGAAAAGAAGAAACTGAAAATTTTATCTGTAGCACAGTAGTAGGTTGGAATAGGAAACAAATGTTCACTTATTTCCCCTTTAGCAAGCACAGGTGGACAGCTTATGTGGCTACTTCATTGCATAGTATCACCTGGGATAGTTCTCTGCCTGAGTTTCTCCACTTGATTAAAAAAACAACAAAAAACCCAAAGCCTCAAAACCCTCCAACTTACTTCACTGTTGCCCAAAAGAGAAATTTTGAATACCTCCAAACAAATTTCCTAATTTTAAGAAAAGCATATTGATGCATAGGTTACAAATGCTCAAAACACCACCTCCTTTCTTTCTGCTTGGTAACCCCCTTCTACTGGTACTGCTTATTTGTAAATTTTGCTACACTTCATTATGCAGGTAGATGAGCTTAGGTTATCTTTCTCTCTTCTGGGAATTTTGCTATGTAGTAAAGTAGCAACCAGCCATTCTATATGGTTACCACCTCCTTCAATCTCAGTGACATTCTCTATCCTGCTATAACGTGAACTCCTACAAGACTTAAAATAGAACTTTTCACAGCAGAGCTATGAAGATCTCACTTAACCAATATGTGTAAGGGAACAGGAGGAATCCATTAAATGCCACACAAACTATTTGTTTTCATTTTTAAGATTCCTTATTTGTTCCTTTTAAGTTCCTTGTAAAGCAGTTATGATTAGGTAGTGACTTATTTTTCAGGCTGATTAAAAGAGTTCCTTGTCAGCCCTCCTAGTTCTCATTCTGTCTGGGTGGCCTCCCCAACCAAGCTCACTAAGACCATGAGTTCATAATAAATATTTGGGTTTCTTCCTAGCTGTTTTACAAGCAACTTCATTGTTTACTATAATCTCATACTACTTCTAAAAAACTTCTGACAATACCATTTTGCATATTGTAAATAAACACTGCTTTTCCAAAGCTTCATGATTATTCATGAATACACCCTACATGTAACAGTGTTGGAGGGTAGGTTTGCTGTCAGGCATAGTACAAATCAGGGCTGCTGGCTATCTGATAGGACCATGATAACCAGGGATACAAAACAAACATATTACAGCTTTTCCCCTGCTTGACCAGATCCTATCCTGCACTCCCAGAGGCTATACTAACCAGAGGTAAAAGTCTATGCATATGTGCATTTGCCATGCTGTCAGCCCTTACCTCCAGTGGTAATGCTAAAGCAGCAGCATCACTGTAGCCATTCAGTAGTATCACTCTACTGGCAGTGTAAGCTTCCTTCTATAAGAAAGCACTCTTCTGTAAAGCACAGACAACAGCAATAGATGCTAGTACTCAAATGCAAATTCGGTTGTTTAGTGAAATGTAAACTATCTCCTGGATTTTAAGAGACCTACTAAGCTTGCCTTCTTTTTTAAATGCCACTTCTTCCTGATTTTTCTCATCCTTAAAATCTGTTAAAATTAAGGATTCTATCTAAAGAGATGGATAGTGCCGTAGATGGAGAAATCTGCTTTATATAAACTGCGCCCCAATAGTCCTGACTTTTGGCTGTCTCCAGTTTGATTTAGCCATCCCCAGTTGTGTCCAAAATGTGACTCTCATATGATTAGATGATACTCTTCTATTTTATGAGTAATGTCTTGAATAAGCTTTCTAAAGTATCTTTCAGGCTATCAGCAGTCCTTACACCTGTCATCCAATGGGTATATTGCTGATAAGCTGTCAGCTAGAAGAAGTGCATTCATCTTTTTTACTACATTCTGAAAGCCCATGGTCCATTTTTCTTTCCAAAAAGTAGATTCAGAAAATTCAATTAAAGATTGCCGTCACATCAGAATCCCCAAGACTAGCTCTTGCTTAACCCCTAATGCCATGAGTGATAGCTAGTGTATTTGAAGTTTTCAACTTAAATGAAGGCTGTAGTCTTTCAACTCCAGTGAATTTAATGAGAAATAAAAGCCATCAGCAATGGCTTGGAGATACCATAATCAAGCCCATATATTTTGCTGGTAAAACTTTATTTTCAAAGTCTAAGGTGAGCACCATGTAAGTTTTCATTTATGAAAAGTCAGTCCACTATCTAAGGCCTTTTCTAGCTATAATCAATTTGACCCTGTAGTTAGGTACATTTAAGTGGAGATTAAAAAAAGCCAACCAAACAAACTAAGCAAATCCCTTCATGAAAAATAAGAATTAACCATATTCCAAGCTCTGAAGGTGACATTTTAAAAATATATATTTCCTTTTAAGTACTGATAGAAAGATTTTCCTGATCTTGTTCTTGTCAGCATGCTATTTAGAAATAAAATCCTGATTTACAAAGTGTCAGATAAACACAGCTGTGCACATGTGCTCACTTGATTGCAAATTGCATGCACAGCTTTGTCTATGTGGGGCAAATCAGCATGAAATTGCACTTGCTATTGTATGTCTCACTAAATCAGTGGAGGATTTGCAGGGTCTGCTGGCTAAAAAACACCAACGTAGACATATTTAGCTTCCTTTTCAATACTAGGAAACCCATATCTCTCTTTGGTTGACATTATCCTAGTGGCTCCTAATACCACCAAAGGTGCAAGGACTGTGAGTAAAATATTTTAACAGAGACCTAGAAAGGATGACCCTAGATAAGGCTATCTGTCACATTACACCTGGGGTTGCTCTCAGTGATGCAATGAGCTCATCAGTAGTTTTCTGTCTCAATTCTTCCACATACTCTTGTATAACACCACACGCACTTGTACAAAATCAGGTTTTTCCTCCCCTCCTTTTATGTCATTCATTTTAGAAAGGAAAGTTCAGTGGGAAAATGACTGTCTACGTATGCATACAACTTCATACTATATCTGCACTCTATTCTGTTATGACACCAGGACACTTCATAGCTTAATGTGCAGAAGAAAGCTTATGCAAGCTTAGCTATATGTCTGTGCATGGTCTTATCCGAACAGGTGTGCAATATGTTTCTGAGACAAACAGCTTTCATATAGCAGAAAAATGCTCTGTGCACCTCATCCAGGCCCAGATCTACACCAGAGACATTACTTTCTCATTATTTTTTAAAATGTAGCTGGAATCTATATAAATCTTTACAATGGTTCTGCTTTCTGTATAGAACATGATTTCCCAGCAAGGCTGAATTTCATGGAAGGATATTGCAAGATAGCTGAGAGACCTGATGCTACTTGACCAGGCCATTTTCCAAACCAACCCATCACTCTCCTTTTCTTTATGAAATCCTCTTACAGCTCCTCAAAATAGTGATGACATCTACTGATGACTAAGTCAGTCAGTTTGCTAAACTTGGTCTTTGTGTTTCAGGCTTTTTTTCTGTACCTGCTAGACTCTCAGATGCCAACTGGGAACAATAAGAGGGCCTTTTTTGGCAAGATGTTCATAATTAAGTTGACAGAAGTCACAGAGTGCAGGAGCCCCAAGTCTTCTACATTTGAAACCTTACAACAAGGACTTCAGAAAAGTTATTGCAGTTTTACTATTCCTTGCTAATCTCACCTTGAAATATACAAATCAACAAGGATGCAGTAAATTTAGAAAATGCTACTTGCTACTCCAACTGAAATAGCTGGTTAAAAATATGCTGACTCTATTTGAGTTAGAGGCTTAAGCATCACAGGATTAGAGCTTCAGTTTCACATTTCTCTTCTGGAGGGTTAGGATTGACCAGCTCCCAAGGAAAAGTGAAGTAACGGCACTAAACTCCAGAAGGAAGCCTGTTCCTCTAGAAGAGCAGCACCAGTGCATATAATATAGTGATAATATGGGATTAACTTTCCCTATAACTCAGAGGCAGTTTGACTCTAGTAACAGTCATAAATGAACACAGCTGAGAAGATGGTGGCAAAAAAGCATTTTCATGTAGAAGTTTTAATCAAAGAAGATATACTTGCTAGTCTCATAGGTGTTAAGGCTAGCATAAGCCAACAAATCCAGAATGACCTGCTGAAACTCAAGTCTTTAATGTTCTACTGAGCTTCTACCACAGGGAGAGAGCAGGAGAGACCATGTTTGGAAACTGCACAGGGCAGGAGCCACATAAGAATACCCATATTAAGTTATCCTCTTTGCATGTTACAGAAAAGGTATTCCTATTTTAACCTGAGGAAAATTTTCTTCCTGATTGCAAGTTGAATAAAAGGTATAATTTTAAAGAATAACAAAGACAAACCAAACAGGCACATAAGAAAAAGCCTTTTGAATATCTCTGAGCCCTGCCCAATCCATTTTACCACGTATCTGGATTTCTACTGTGGACCATTGTTTCTTGATCAGAAGGACAACTGCTTCCTTGCTTATACATAGCCAGTTACATCCAAAACAATCCAGTACACTGGAGCAGAGGATACCCTTACTTCCTTATGCAGGTTATCTAGCCTTGTTGTACTAATTGCACTAAGAGCTATCTCCTAATCCTGTTTTATTCTGACCAAAGTAATTGTTTACAAGGGTTTGGATTTAAATAAAAACAGATTTTACAGAAGAGTAAAAATAGTATAAAGACAATCCACATTTGTCTATCTAAGGAAAAGTTTGCTAGCTGAACCATGATACTAAGATCTTCCTCTTTTAGGCTCTAAAGCTTAGGTGCCTAGGTCTCAATCTGCTTTATAACTCCAGCCAAAGCCACCAAGCATTGTTTGAAAGACAGTCTGGAAAAGAAAGATTTTTTTCTTGCCAACAGCTGCCCCTACCTGTCTGACAGCAAGTCGGCATTCAAGAATGATAAGTATGCAAAACTGATCTTCTCGCCACAGAAAAGGATGGGACCATAGCCTGTTTCTTAATATTGAATCTTAGTTTGCATCATGTCTGCATTTTTAATAATTTCTGTAGGACTTTGGCCTTCACTGAGTCATTTTCAGCTTGTTTGGACAACAAGCTTTTATGTATAAATAAAAACTAAACAGATTCTTTAAGGGGTTTCTAATTAAAGGATATTAAGCAGTGTTCTCCTGTTCTTGTCCCATCCAAAATAACTACTTTGGATAGTTGTTGAAGGATTAGAGCTGCAGGCTACCTAGAGATTGACTCCTTGGTAAGTAAAAATGGAGAAGGGTCTTTATATGCGGAAAAAGCTACAACCAATCTGGTCATGTGATCTCAGATCTCACCTGATTAGGAGTTGTATTGGTCATTTCTCTAGTCAAAGACATAGGAGTCAAGTTTAGTTGCTGCCCCCCCCCGCCCCCCCCCCCCTTTTTTTTTTTTTTTTTTTTAACTTCAAGAACTTTATGGAAAGAATCTTTTCCTGCAGTAGCCTACACCAGAGACTTCCAAACAGCGGTTTCATAGTTAGCTGTAGACTGTGCAGAATTAGCAGGGTCAAAGAAGGCTAACTCAATTCTAGATGGTTAACTGTACTTTCAGCTGTTCTGACACCTTACTATTCTAACACTGCTTCTCCATGTACACAATTGAAAGGGCTTTAAAAGTCTCTAGAAATCTTCACTTGAACAAACAGGTTTCAGAGCCAGGGGATGAGTACTCTAAATGCAGCAGCAGTGTAATCAGCTCCAGCAGAGGCACAGAATGAAGTCTGGCTGCTGTCCCCTTCACAGCTGTATGACCTTTCTTGCTCAGCTCTTCAGCAGAGAGCCTGGGAATGAGGAAAAACGTTATATTTGAGCAACACACAATGGGAATGTTATGTGAAAGGTCCCATGAGGTAACACTATTTCAGAATATGCTATATGCACAGTTTGAGCAGACACTTTAATGCTGGCCAGTCAACTTGTCAGCGTGCATTTTTTTTTTATATAAGATTTTAGGCTAATGATTAGGAATCAGAGGCTCAGAGATTTTAGTTAAGATATCCGACAGCTCACTATTCATTTTAAACAGCAAATTACTCCAGTGAAAGAATTCACATGAGGAATATTTATTTCTATCCAAGCTACTCGTTATAGTGCAGACATACAAGTGGAAGCTGAAGTTATTAATAAAATACTAGGTTTTCAAAATCTTCAGCAGAAGAAATACAATTTAAGCACCTCAGTCATGTGCTGCTTAATGAATTCTGAAGCCATATTTCAATTAAATACCAATAGGATCATCAGCAGTTTAATCCTAGTTTGCTATATATGGAGGAAGTGTATGCAGGGGCAGCTGTGGATGTGATAATTTTCAGAGCTTATGGCTACAGATTGTCAGCTCTAAAAAAAAAAAAAAAAAAAAAAAAGTCTCTGCCACATACTTTGATAAGATGAACATAGTTGAATTACTGCCAGGTGATCAGAAGGTAACCAAATAATTCTTAAATTCTGTTTTTATTTTACAATAATCCACTTATTTTTTCCAAGAAGCCAGGGTTTCAAATAAACTGGACAACTCTACTCTCTTCCTTCAAAATTTTGGTGAAAATGTTTTAGCATTTCAGCCATTTCGAGTTTATGTTGTAGCTCTGCATGAAGGATGGTACAGCTATTGCTCACTATTGCATCTAGAACAACCTAGAAGGCCATAGTCATCGATAAGGATACCAAGATAAGGAAGAGAACTAGTGCTGTAATTACTCTTACCAACTAAGACAAACAAACAAACAACATCCCCCTAATAATTACAAAACAAATTTATTTTTGTAACAAAGGGAACTTTGACTTCTATATGAGATGGACTTCTTAGCATATTCAAATAGCTGTTTTTACAAGAATGATTAATAGTGGTATTTGCTTTTTTACTAAGTTACAGTAAATACTACCAGCTGGATTTGGAAAAATAAAATAACATGAACTTTAATGAAGTTCATACACTGGACTGGGATCTACAACAACTCATAAAAACAGACTCCCAAAACCAAACAACTGGGCCTTTTATGCCATATGATTGATAACTGATAAATTCCACTGGTCACTAGTAACGTATGCTATTAAATTTAGCAGCCAAATTTTTTGAGAAAGTTAACACTTTCAGGTAGGAATCCTCCCCCTCCACTCCCCTCCCTCCAAACAGTCCAGTTCTACAAAGTAATAGTGCAGAATGTTCCACAATAAAATCTGATTCTATTTCTTTAAACCGTAAGAATGGCCACATTTTCCAAACTGATCACACTGTGGTTTAATTGGCATTTAGTAGCCTTGTCATCTCCAGCAATGAAGGTTACAGTTTTATTTTTTTACATAATTATAGAAATGCTTATAATTTAAAAGAGATACTATGGAATTCATACCATAATGAAAAATACTATGCTGGGTAACTTTACTCCTACTGCTCAAGCTTCTCCTCCCAAATGAAACTACTGCCCTTTCCTGATAAGAATATTTGTTTAAATATGCTACATTATGAACATTTAGTGAAATCAGTAAATTTGTGACTCATTTTTATAAACTGCTAATGAAAAGGTGTTTCACAGATCCCAGGACAGCCCTCCATAAAGGTCTGGCCAAAAGCCTTTAATACAGACACAGAGCTCTACTTCCCTGGGTTTTGTTTCTTAATCTGTGTATACACACTGTGTGTCTGTGGCCACATAATTCCAGGAAAAAGTAGATAATTTCAAAGTCAGTGGGTGGCTCAGCTATGCAACTCCTATTAAATTTGCATCCCTAAGGGAAGACATTAAATCTTAATCCAGGACTTCTTTGGCAGATGGTGGAGGAACATCATTTCAAGATTAATTTACAAGGGGAACATTAGGGAGTTTGGTCTCTATAACCCTCTTTTCTCTAACTGCTTCCTGGAACTTTCCAGGTTTAGCCACTGTATGTTTAGTTATGGGCATGACCAAAGAGATAGTGCACATAAAAAGAACAAATTGGAGCAGGTCTTCAAACAGGTCGCAGTGAAGTTGGTGCAGACTTGAACGTGCTTTTTATCTTGACAGAAAGTAACCATCAACAACTCTGGCCTGATTCTACCTTCCTTATCGCAAATGTTTTAAGAAGTGCGGTGGAAGTGACCTGTAGCAACAATTCCTACCTTGCATAAATGGGTTAAAGACAATACAGAACTTATTTGTGTAAATTCACCCTTAAACTAATCCTCATATTCCTTTGCAGTTCGATTCACACTACAGCAAAATTAAAAATTAGCACAGAAGGAAAGCAGGCCAACCCTCCCAAAGATACTCTACTGCTGAGAAGTAGCTGTAAGACCACGTAAACTTACACAAAGCAGTGTTTTAAAGCCATTAGCAATTACTGCTGCAAATGATGTAGATATTTAGGGCACAAAGGGATACTATCTGTGATTATTTCTTTTGCACTTCTGATAACTTGTACATAACTCAAAGTCCCTGAGAAAGGGCTCTGGGTTATGAGATGTGCTCCTAACCTTGTGGGACAGATTCATTTCCATGCAAGTCTTTTCTGAAGCAGTACAACATGCTAATATCTTAACAGAAGACACAGAAACCTGGGGAGGGAGGTAGTGGGGGGAAGGTAATAACTATCCATTGAAAAATTTCAAGCATGCCTAATCCCTTCACCATGTACCTCTTCATTTATTTATTTTTGAAATGGGCAGAGTCAAGAAACTTGGGTTCAAAAAACTTGAAAAAATGATTTTGCGGGTGGAATAATTTCTCCCCAATGCTGCAATTCAAAGCTGGTGTTCTTTGACAAAGTCAAGGATCTGGACTCAAATGGAATCCAAAGCACAAGTAAATTGCTCAGCCATGTTTGTTTTGTTGTGGTATTTTTTGAGAGTTGGTCAACTAAATTGAAGTGGTGAAAAGTGAAACAAACTTTATTTTGTTCCAAGCCCAAGAACTAATAGATGGATTCTACAAATACAAATCTTCATTACAAGCTTGGAAGTTGATGGGTCTCCATTTAAGTATTCCTTTGTAAAAATGAAATCTCAACTGTTTTAATAAAATCCATTTTCATAATCACCTTTAATTTAAGGTAATACTACTGCATTAGCTGTATATGGCTGTAACACTGGATCTAATTAAGTGATATTTTTGTACAAGCACAAATGTCAGAACAGCTGATACTTCAATTTTTGGCTCTCTGTCCTCCAAGACTATTCAGTAGGTAATAAATTTAATTACTTTCTTAAAATTAAATTATTCTCTAAAAGAAATACTCAAAATTGATTTGAATCCTGTGAGTTCAATTAATTTTTTCTCTTGCCATGCTATTGCTTTTAAGGATAAGGTATCTCTGCATTATTTGTATAGTGTGTGCAGCTGACATTTAAACATATATCGGTACCAGTTAGGAAAAAACAAGCAACTGTGACATATATTTATCTGTGTTTTGTACACTCTGTACTTAATATTTTGAAAATGGGTATGTACTTCATATTAGCCTAGTGCATTTTGCTTCAATGCTACGATGTAGGCTTGAACATCAGAACTGACTCTATCACTAAACCAGTACTAAAATAATTCCCTTTAACATCCCTTAAAATGTAAATTGGTACACAACTCTACCTCGACCACAGTTCCCTAAAAATACCTTTCAGATCTGAAGCAAGGTTTTCTTCTAACATCCCAATTCAGGAAACTATTTTTTCAGGAACTTTATATTATATACACTCAGGAAACTATAATTCTTGTATTACATTGGGCTGAGCAAGCAGAACCTTGTCCAATTCAGTTCTGTACTCTGTACAGTCATTTACACTTTTTTCAAAAGTGAATGGCATACAGCCCTATTAGAATCTCCACATCTTTTCTGCAGCAAAGTCATTTATATGCAGAAAGCCATACAAAGTACAAGCCACAGAAGAGATAATCCCAGTGGTTAGGCCAGCCTATTCTCATTTCCTTTAAGCTGTATTTTGGAATGCCCAAATTGTTCATTGCTATTGCTAGAACCCTGCCTTACTGTCACTTTAAAAACACACAGCTGCCAGCCAGATACTAAGTTGTTGTATCATCTATATTTAGCTTCAACTCCTAGCAAAGTACACAAGGATTCTCAATAGATCAAAGCTTTTCTTTCAGATTCTCAGTAGATCAAAGCCCCAACACTAACCACCTTATCCGATTCCCCCAAATATGCTGAATATGCAGCAAATTGCAATAGTTACATAGTGAAAAGACAACATTGCCAAGAAATTTGGAGCTTTATTTTTCACTTACTTTCCCACCTTTGAATTACAGCCAGATTTGTGGACATTTCATTTTTAACCTTCGAAGGTAAGTTAGCTTCTGGTATACCTTCTTTGATTTTATCCTCCATGAAAGTTCTAGGTCTAAACTAATGTTCAGGGGGCCAAACCCTCACCTAGTGGAAAACTAAGCTGCCATTTAATGGTACAAAGTCTGAATGCCTAATCTCACACTGGAAACAAAATACGACGATATGCAAAATCATGATAGTCAACCCTACATGCTGCTGTATGTGATAAGGCAGAATTATGGATAATAATATTGATTTCATCATGATTTCAGTTTCTTTTTCCTCTAAGGCAAACTTTGCCTATGGTCAGACTTCTATGAAAATTTTCATTCCAGCTATGCTCTGTTATTACTGCACTAAGAAACTGTTCATGCTTTTTATAATATGCATTGTAATTTCTATGTTTACTTTAGCTTCACAATAAAGTTAGAAACACAAAGGCTTCCCAATAAAAGGTAAACTTTTTAACGCTATTTATTGGGCTTTTCCAGTTCTCTCCATTTATAGGCTCATATTTTCCCAGTAGCCACAATATCTGTGTCAAGCTTAAAAAGCATTGTACCTCCTTGTTATCAGGCCAGGCTTTTACTGCCAAAGCCTGTGGTTCACTGTGACTTACATGAGCTCCAAAAGAAAAGCAGATTTTCTATTTCAAGCTTCAGGCATGAGGTAATTTTTTGGCTGTTCATCACTGATTTTAGGTTCAATCTGCTTAACAAAATTATTTACCACCATACTCTTTGATTCTCAGCTGCATGAGACAAGAGCTAATTGTGCAGGTTGCTTTGGACAGTCTTGGTCATTGATTTCATTGCAATTATACCAAAAATTTGTGGTGAACCATGATATGCAAAAGATCATTTTATGCAGAAATATTCAAGTTGCTAGCTGTATCCCACTCTCCCTTACTTAGGCTTTTTTACTTTAGCCAATTCATCTGACTTAATCAGTGACGAGAAATATGCTGATGCAATCTCATAGACTCACTAGTAGTACCTGCCAAAGGTCTGACACAATAATTTCTAATATAGAAATTAACAACGCACATTTTTTCACTCTTTAATGAATGGGGTATATTGCTGTTCCCACAGTCACAGTGAAAATGCCAAGAGAGGTGTATGAACCTAATCCCCACATCCAGCTAAGCTATGTTCAGTACAATGCTAAAAATATGGGTTGAAAAGCATTTTCTCAGCTGCTCTCAGTGAGAACAGCTGGCAATGAACCTCTAGGATCTCTCTGAAAAGGAAGTAAAACCTGGGGCATCATCACAGCCAGCTGTTCACCATTTGAGGTTTCCCTCACATTGTCAGGAATGTTTAGCTCCATATTTCAGATGGCTTTTTTGTAGCCCCATTGAGCAGATAGACATGATCCAAAAATGGAACTAAGCTGTAGAAATCAAAATAGATTTGTTGTGTTTTGGATCCACAGCTTAGAGTCTGAATGTATAGTTCGATGACTTAATCTAGACATGACTCCATTAGTTCCTTCTCCATGTTCACTTTCCTCTTCTTCTGCCCTCCACTGCCACACTTCCCCTTCACTAGACAAGAACAATAAAGTTGCCAAGTTTACCTTCAGAAACAAAGTCAGTCTGAAGCAGGAGCTCAGGTATGGAAAAATCCAGTTCAAACAGTTACATTTTGGCAAAGACCCTATGTTCAATTGCTCACAGTAGGAAGTATCAGCAATAATAAGCAATTCTGTCAGCCACAAGAATAGTAAAGTATGTCAGTAGTGCTGTGCATACACTCATACATACAAACACATTCATTTTCATACTGTGCATAGGTTTCCTGCACAATAGATTAATTTCAGTTTTCACATGCTTCACAGCATGGTTTTGATCAGTTACAGAAAAGTGGATAAAATACCCATGTTGAGTATTTGTCTACTAAATTACTTCATTTCAGTGGTTAAGAGGAATAGAGCCTCTATTCCTAGACAATACTTTTATCAAATTGCTTCTGAATTGGTCAGATATCATCCAGAGTTCATATATTCATGACAAATAATGAGTTAGGAAATGTTTTTTGCAGATACAATAAGTAAATAATTTTAACTTCATATCAGCACCTTTTTTTGTACTTCTCAGTATCTTTGCTTTTTTTTTTTTTTTTAAAAAAGCTGTTGCAGCATCAACAAGACGAAAGAAAAATCTTTGTTGCAAGATGACAAGACACTGAGCTTAATTTAACCATCCAGTCTGAAAGTTTGTGGTTTAAAAACTAGACACATGTCATGGTAAGCTACTAAGAACTGACTGGAGAGGTTTCTAGTCATGGACCTCTGTGCATGAAATCTGTAACTAACAAAACCACTCTACTCTTGCAAGTCATGGCTGTGCCTCCTCGTTGCTGAAAACCTAGAGTATAGATCTGGTATTCATGATTCTGAAGCATGCTCTGAAAATGGATATTTTTCCTGTGAAATAATTCATAAGCTGTTTCTAAGAGCTTCTGTGATAGAAGTTGCTCCTTGTGATAAGCAGGAAAACTGTTCATCACACTTAAGTTTGATCCAAAACAGGCATATTGTTTGGAAAGGAAAAAAAAAATGAAAAATGACATTAAAAAAGGAAAGATTACAAAGTCACAGTTCTCATCTTGCACTTAACATTTAAATCTCTACCTTTTTAGTATTTGCCAAACACCAGCTTATCAAGAGCTATAGATTTCAATCTGTGCAGCCTAGCCAGCTTTACAGGTAGCCCCCAGAATCTTAATTAGTTCTTTGAAATAAGCACTTTGTATTCAGACTGGCTTTAAAACAGGACAATATGTTATGGTAAGGGACATTGGCTTATGTATCTACAATCAAATTTTAAGCACTGAGCAAGTTTTTAGCCTGAATAAAAGTTTTATTTATTTATTTATTTATGGGTCATGAGTTCCAAGCACAGTTAGGAAAGTTTACTAATTTACTGAAACCAAAGTGAAGAAGAGTTTTCATGATCTGACAGTTTCCAGGTCAAAATTCTTAACATATATACACAAATAGATTAGTAAAAATCAGACTATATTTACACCTTACAGGATAAATTTCTCTTTTAACAAGGACATTTGCATAACCTGGATATCTGCTAGTAGTCTGCAAAAGAGTATCAGTGTTAGAATGGACAGCAGTGTGATAGAATTGTCTTTGAGACAGAAATTTCTCAGCCTGTAACTTCAGTAAAACATAAATTTCTAAACAGTGCTTCTACACTAGGAAGAGCTAGTCAAGAAAGCACTCTTTCAGGCTTCCTTTGAACCAAGCTATCCAGCCACAATACTCTGTTTATGGAAAGACAGTCATGTAAATAATACGGTACCATAGAAAAGTGTTTAAATCTAACATATAGGCTGTTTTAAATAATGTTTTCATTGACATTGACAACGAGCTGCAAGTGTCTCAGGTTTAGGAAGCAGGTGGCAAAAAGACACTGCTGTAAAAGTGTTTGAAATTTCAGAGTAAATAATGACAGCTAAATACTGTAAGATAAGGGTTTAGCAGGAAGGACCCAAACAGGAGCCTCATAACCAACCAGTTAGAGAGGCCTCTATGTGAAATAACAGCCCTGCCCTGAATTTTCAGTGATTAGTAACTCTTCTCCACTTCCCTCACAGAGCAAAGGTCTCCTGTCTCCCTCCCATTTTCTCTAAAGGAGTTTCAACTTCAAGCAATTGCTCAGCATGCTGTGCCACACACAGCTCAAATACTAAACTTAGTACTGAATGTTAGCTGACAGAAGGGAATTATGTTAAGCCATTTTAGGAAAGGACTTCATTACAAAACCTCATATTGACACACTCAAGAAAAGAACCCCACTCTGAACATCAGCCAAATCTTTCCCCCTCAAACAATCCTTCCATGCCACACAGAGAAACCCTAATATAGCAAATGGGCTTCATGAATTGCTATAGACTGCCTACAGGGACACTGCATATCACTCAGTTTTGAGTTTGGACATTTAACAGCTTACTGCTATTTATATTTTAAAAAGCCTTGTTCCAAAAAGGAGAAATAAGAGCCTTAATTTCTATAGATACTCTGATCTGGCTACCATAAATAACTCAATAAATCAGATCTTACAAAACACTACCCCAACAAAGTACTCCACAGCCAGAAACAAACTTAGGAGACTTTCTGTATTTTAATGAAGAACTGAAATATTTACAGCCATTTAGCTAATGGGAAAAGAGTCTAAGGGGGCTGCATCCCACATTCATCAGGCAGAGGTCTTAAATGGTTGTTTTTCTTTGACTGAAGACCCTTCACGGATGTCTAAGCCACAAAAAATAATTCTATTCCGTGTTCCACCGAAGTCTTAATTTAATGCTTGTAATTTAGGCATCTATGATCTGTCCATCACAAAAAGGAGTGGTAGGAAGTCTAGAATAAGTTAATGAACATTCTAAAGAAGATAACCTTGACTGTAGTCTCCTAATGTCAGAACCCTCTATCCATAGCTTTCACATTCTGATATGGAGAGAGAGCTGTGACTTAAGGTTTTGAATGTCTTCATTTCTTTTGTCTCCATATGAATGCAGTGTTTCTGTAAAATCCAGCCATTTTCTAGTCAAGACTTTCCTCAAACCTTTCTGCAAATCACAGAGGAAACTTTTCTAATTAAATTGATAGCTCATGAGAAGAGGTGACTGCAAGAAAGACTGAAAGTATCTGGACTAAATCACTCAAAACAAGAAAACATTTGTGCATATCTGAATCCTATCAACTGCAACTGGATCTGGGTTGCATTTATTGTAATGAATATTGTGATCAAATCAGGACTCCAACTTGTTCAGAAACAGATTCAGGACAATCAGGATCTTGTTCATTTTCTCAACACTCAGTAATGCTATTTATTAGGTGAAATGTAACGTAACTAGTAGTCTAGAGGGTGTATGTGAGACAGGAAACAAAGATAACATTTTCGTATTAAAACAATCAAACCATTTAAGCAAGCAAAAATATCCTATCTACAGAGGCATAAATTTCATAGCTACAGCATCAAGTATAGAGTATAATTCCTCCACACCCTATTTATATGCTAATTAGACCAGATGTAAGAATTGCAGGGTTAATTAAGCATTACATCCTTCCCACAAATATATCTGCTGTAGACGTACAAGTGAGAAGAGGTTAAAAAAAATCTTATCATTTGATCAAATCAGCCACAAGCAATAGTCCTCCTAGGGCCTCTTCTCTAAGCAAGCCGCAGGAGTTAACAGTATTTAATTTAGAACATCATATATGGGAAATTCTGATAAACATTTTTGGAAAGCATTTAATCTTGAGTCCTAAACAGGATGGATTCTTCATTTATATTACATCTGTTTTTGTTATCAAACAGGAAATATCAATTGATTGAGAACACAGTCACTTCAATAGCTATGTAGTAAATTCTTCTCTTGCAGCACAGTTGTTGAACATACGTTTCTCATCAATTTAGATTTAATTAGTATACACAAAACTCATTATATTTAAATTATTATATCATTATTATATTTAAATTAAATCCTTATTCCAAGCATACAGAGTGTGACCACATTTTGGTATGGTGACTTGCTACATGGCAATTCTCATTACAAGCACAGTTTTGAGTTATCCTGTTCATTGTCCGTGACGTCACTCTAGCTGTCTAAAAAGTACTACTTCTCTGACTACACTTGGGCAACTATTTCGGGAATGCTAAAAGGAACCTATGTGTGAGATTCTTGGCTGTACTAAGTTTATTCTTCACAGAAACTCCATGAAGATATTAAGTTTATTCAGATTTTCTTTACCTAAGTATTGATTCTGCAAGAACCATTAGCAAATACTTCAACATCCATAAAGACCTTCTTTCCCTAAGAAGCCATTCTGCAAGCAGAAGCATCTGTGCTGGGAGCAGATTTAAGGTACATCCTTTTAGCTGAGGAGTCTCCCCTTTTACCAACTAAGCAGTACAAAGGGAGGGAAGAGTGGGAAAAATAATAAAAAAAATAAAATAAAAAAAAGAAAAAGCAGGGTGGAGTAGAGAGATAAGAGACTTACCCCTGGGGCAATAGGAGAGTCAAGACTTAGCATTTTCCATCAGCACTTCACAGCTCACAGACTATCTACCTATTTTATAGGGTTCACAGTCACTTCTCAGAGCTCTCCCATTAGCCAGTCACTTTAATGTTAACTGAATACTGAACTCCCTGCAAGTCAATAAAAACATTTATTGACTAAGAGTTTCAGTCTATAAACAAACATAATTAGAGGACTCTTCTGTTATAAAAAGGTGACAAAGTGGAAAGAGAAATTGGCAGGTAATTGATTTGTTTGGCATTAACTTAAAATCATTTAAAAATCCTCTGGTATTTCTGCAAATAGCATGCACGTTTGCTAGAACAGAGTTTCAGGAATGGCAGATAGTATTTAATTTTATAATCACTGAAATTAAAGCTTATCTGATATTAAAAGAGATGTAGAAAAATGCATATTTATAGAGGCACACCAGAGTCTACTCTGTAAATCTTATGAAAGAAGTGCTCTTATGTTCTTCCTGGCATCCCCAAATTGGCTCACCTAAACTGCTATTTGTTTATCATTTATATTACATGACTAGATGCCTCAGATTAAAATCCCACTTGCTCTGTTTTTGCAGTAAGATTTTGCATCTATCGAACTTCTAAATAGGAAATTTAAGAAATCAATGAAGGATCCAACCTCAATTTAATAAAGGAGAAACAATGATGTGGAAAATTCTAGTCTCTAAGGTCATACAAGGCATCTCTAACAGAACCTCTACCAGTGCACATTCCATTTTAATCACTTATCCATTTCTTTTCAGTATATGTTTTCCATTTCTCATTTTTGAGGACTATGAGGTACTTGCTGCCTGCAGCTCCTGGAAAGGAAGGGCTGCTGCTGCAGAAAAACGTCAGCCTATTGGAAATTAGGGCATAGGAGAACTAACCCCGTATTACTGTGGTTAGATATTGCAGAACAGCACCTCCCATAATAAAACAGATGTCAGACAGACCTGATGAGATGTTCCTAATGTCAAGGAAAGTCTGCAACAGTGCATGAAATGAGATCAATGCTTGCCAGACATCAGGCAGTTTAGTCTTAGCATTTTAATACAGCTTCCTTCCCGATCATAAAAAAGACTTTGCATTGTCTCTGAATTACCCTCTGCATCATTGTCTATTAAAAATTTTCCCTACAGTTGAAATGTTCTCTCCAAATAGTGTTTATTAAAAGTGAGAATGTTATCCTTCCCCACTGAAGCATCCTTTTTTTTTTTTTTTTTTTTTTTTTTGCTCTGATATAAATAATTAGGAGTAAATTTATATTTGATTGTTTTAACAAGCCATAGATATATCAGCATGATTACAAAAAAAACTAGAGAGGCATCCTCCTTTAAAGTTTTGTTGTTATTATATTGTATCATCTTAGGATAGAAAATGGTAGTGTACATTTGTGCTGTAGTAGTTTTAGATTTCTTTCCTTCTCAAAGCCCCAAGTGTTCAGAAAAGATGATTTAAAAAAATTATCTGGCAAATTAATATTGGATATAAACAAACTGCAACAAAGAGGAAACATTAATTGGTATGCTGGAAAACTAGATAACACAGACCCCATCATGAAGAAAGCATAAGTCAGCTGAGATTTAAAACCTTTCTCAGAAGAACTTAATTCACTTGTGATTTCCACATAACAGAGTTATTAAATCTTTATTTGCAATGTAGACTTCTGTATCTACAGAGAAGTTTCATAGATTTTAAATGCCAGCACTAGAATCAATGTAGCACTTTGTAATGCACTGGGTGTGAATCCCTTTCTCATCAGGATTCTGATAGCAAGCCACACAGTGGATTCCATTAGAGCAGGGGTTTATGTTTTTTCTACCTCAAAACTCTTCAATCCAGCCAAAATTGCCAAAATCCCAATAATTACTCTTGCAGCCTAAGGATGTTTCAGACTAACCAATGCAATTGTTTGCTCTGAATGGAGGTGTCATTAATCATGATAAACTCTTTGATCATCAACATAGAAATTATATGTCCTCCTTTAAAAACTTCAGTATGAATATATTATCAATCACATAAAGGGCTAATCACAGTTCTATTGAAGGCTGTAACTTTTATTTTATTATTACTGTTTTTTTTTCAATTTAACCAACTAATAGCAGATTCAGGGCTAAAATCCAAATATCATAAACAGCTGATGTATTGCAATATCATAGTTTTTAAAGTTTTATATTGTAGGATTCATAATACTTCAGAATATGGTTCTGGGAAGCAACTTGTACTCTGGAAACAAGAACACATTTGTTCTGGCAGACTAGAGATAAGTTACAAGTTTAAACTGTTTTATAACGCAACTGCTTGGTCTTGACTTGAAAGGTGAAATAAAATAGTATTCTCTGCATAACCCAGCTATAGTACCACAACAAAAGTTTCAGGTGCATAAAGAATTATAGACCATTTGAGTATTCTGTGTGGTATAATGCCTATTTGAAGCTTCTCCTCAGTATGTATGATATCAGATTTTTCAAAACTAAGCTTTCATAGCTGAAGAAGTCAGATATCAAATTTCCTACTTGTTATAAAATAAACAAACCTTTCACTACTAATTTATATGATCTCCCAACTACTACCTCTAGCCAACTGGAAAACTAAACTTTGTTTATAATTTAACATTTAGCTAAGTTCTTTTACAGTTTGTCACAATATTTAGCTTTTATTTATTTATTAATAAATAAACTTGTTAGGCAGTTGAGCTATACCCAGAAGCCTTACTTGTTAAAATACAGGTGTGAGACTGAACTTGGCACACAAGGAACAGTAACTCCAGATCCAGCCTCTAACCAGTTTCAGCTTCCTTATCTCACATCTCTAGATGTAAACCTTAGGGTGTGGTGGATGCACCTAAAGGTAAGCTATACAAGCTAAAATATTGTTAGGGCATATAACCAGAGGATACTGGTTTGGGATAGGAATGACTACATGAATTTCTGTATCGCTATCATAGAGTAATCACGATAGGATCAGTAAACTCTTAAATGCTCTAAAGCAGTCTCTTATTTCTTGGAAAATTAATATATTTCATCATCTTACAAACCTGTGTTATCAATGTTTCATATGGAGTAAATGAAGTTTAATGTTAGAGGAATAACTATATAGAATAACTGAATAATAAGTATAGCTTTACAATCCTGATGATTTTAAACTTTATAATGAATCTTGAAAATTAATTTTATAAATTATATGAAAGATTAAAATAACTCTAGCTTTTTAATCCTGATGAGATAATTAAAGTAATTAGAAGTTACACCTACTTGAAAACTCAGTCAGCAAAAGCACCTTTAATCACAATCAAAATCTTTTCTTCCCTGAAGAAAGAATCTATTTTCCATATTATAGCTTTTTTAAGTAGCCTCTCATTCATTTTCTTCAGACAGTGATTAGAATAAGCCTTAACAGTGGTTGGACAGAACACATTAAGAATGATTTTACACAATTAAAAAAAAAAGAAATCAATATGTCATTCCTGGCATTCAGAACTCTTTTCAGCTGACCTTTTATTCCCTGTGCCTGCTTCTCCTTGTTTCTCAGAAGAGCTTTCTTCCCAGAAACATCTGCCTCGAACACAAGGCATTTCCTTGTACTCTTAGACTAAAGGTATTAATTTGTAATGCGGGGTGCTCCAAGGCACTCTATCAGAATTTGTTTGCTTTGGTACTATAAAGACAGACTCAGTAGCATTGCAAATGAACATCCTGCTTACTACTTTCCTCAAGCATCATCTTCTTGTCTGACCAGTGTAATAAATAGATACAGGGAATGTTGCTTAAGACAATTGCAAGACTCTACTCTTTTGAAAGAGGAAGAACTACAGAAAGAATATAGCAACCAAGATACACTGGATGCAAGAACAGACTGCAGCTCTCAGAAGAAAGATGACAAATATATCATGTTATGCTTCAAAATTCAAAAACTTGAATTACCTTGATTTTCAATTTTATCCTTCTTTCAGATGTCACTTTTTTTTTTTTTTTTTTTTTTCTTCCCCTGGCAGTAGGAGAGAAAAAAAAAAAGGGGTGGGGGGATTTGCTAATACTATAGGGGTTCATAGCAGTACCAGCCAAATTATGGCTCACTTATGCTGGGTATTATTCAAAACTACTAGCCCAATGAATTCACCTTGTTTAAAAAGCAGTTAAGGCAAGAGATAAGAATATATGAGAACTTTTACTGAATTTGACTTGAGCGCCACAGAAAGTGGCACCAAATCTAGTTCTCTTGCATCTCAAGTTGAAAGTCATCTTTATTACAATAAAGAGGTTTTTTAAGTCATCTTTTTCTACCACTCCAGTAATGAAGGCAATTATAAGCTTTGGGCTGATTCTCGGTCTCAACTAATGCCTTAGCATCAATCTGCTTGGGATGATGGCAGCTAATGGTGTTCTCTTACCACACTAATGCCCGATTTAGGGTGCATTCCTTCGTCATAAGATGCATACCTCCTCTC
Organism: Rhea pennata; assembly: GCF_028389875.1. Taxonomy (NCBI): domain Eukaryota; kingdom Metazoa; phylum Chordata; class Aves; order Rheiformes; family Rheidae; genus Rhea; species Rhea pennata. The sequence goes on along the minus strand of NC_084671.1, from coordinate 25,732,259 downwards.
CATTTACGCTGAGAGAGCATCTACACCTCTGTACCTCTGCTATCGCTACACTGAATGAAAGACCTAGACAGTATAGAAGTCAATTTTACTACAATTTAGAATGCAGAAGAGAAAACAGAAGATTCTGGGAAAAGAGCACAGAGTAAGACTACAAATAAGTACTTCTGCAGCTACAAAGAACTAAGTGCTTTCTCATCAGTCTTCCTAACTGCATGCATACAAACTGTTAGATTCAAGAAATAGCCAACAAAAAGTTTCAGCCTGTAGCATGTGGGATCTCAGTTTCGGTGGTATGTAGGGTGTGCCAGTGAGTCTTGAGAGCCACCTAGCTTTGAGAAAAATGACTTAAAAGTTGTCCAACGCTTCTTTGAGTAAAATCAAAGCCCAGAGAGCAGCACAGCCATGTGAAATCACTCTTTGTTGCATTTTTCTAGCTACTGACACCAATTTGGTTGCAAAGGTAATACGATTTTGCTAAAAGTTTGTCTTGACCAAGTTGTCATTGGTAATTGTCAACTACTGCAATTTTGTTGGCTCTTAAAACAAATTTTCTCAGATTTGAATGCTCTGCCTAAATAAATCCCCTGCCATGAATCACTTATGAAAAATCATCATTAAGCCATGGTAGGGTCATGCTGCCACTTGCTCATGTCAATGTGTCAAATCTTCAGTAAGAAGTTTCCAAGATTTGGAACAGATCCTGAAACAGAATGTATAGCCTCTAATTCAGTCAGGAACTGTCTCTTGCTTTTCCTAAATTTGACAAGCTGTCAAGAAAGCTGCTTCAGTTTATAGACAAGAGAATATTTGCTGTATGATCTTGCTGGGAAAATTGTTTATTAGCACAGAAGCACCCTTAAGTAGTTCAGACCTCAAGTTCAACTCTTACAATAGTACACAAATTTTGACAGAAATATTCAAATTATCAAAATATTTTTTGTCACGGGTGCATTCCCTTTACAGGCCTTGAGAAAGACCAAGTGAGGGACCGACCTTTTCCTGTAATACCACACTCTAACACTTTAAGCGACAAGTATCTTGGAATCACAGACTAACTAGTACATGTTAATTGCTTGCACATTTAAGATTGAGATTACATTGGGGAATCTGCATATTTAGCTGCTCTCTGAAAAAGCTAGTTAAAATGCAGACACAAATATCATTATTAATAACAGATGATGACTAAGGCCTCACTTTGAAACAGAATCCTTTTCAGCAAGGGATTCATAGGCCCAGTTTAAAAAACAGAGCTTCTGTTTACTTCTCATGCCTTAATTTTTATAGTTTAAATACCTGAAGATGTCATCTTCCTACTTTTACTATAATTTCAGACTATTTTTCTTCAAACTTTCACACTTCAATGTTAACAAGGCACTAGGCATGTTCTTTGCAAGCACACAGTGTTTTTATAAGGAAAGCAAAGCCCTGATCGATAAAGTGTGCTTTACATTACATAGGACTTATACAAGAAAGCTGACATTCTCACTGAGGTTATACTCTGATGGATCTGTAGTCTGAAGATAAGTGATTTAGCAGCTCAAATGCCATTAGAAATATGCAGTTATGCTCCGATTCCTGAAGGTTTCAATCTGAGTTTAAAATAATCATGCCATACATTAACATAGTGAAAGATGTTCTTTAACTGAGGCAATTCTGTTTTAAAACAGATTAAATACAGTCAAATATAGATTCTCTAAGCAGTTTTAGCACCTCCCCCCTTTCCTACCCAAAATGCTACTGAACACTTTCTCAGAAATATCTTTACAAAACAAGGCATTTAGACTAGCTCATTCTAAAATGCTGAAGTTTCAGCATATTAATGTTTCAATAGCAATGAATTTTCAAGTTCATGACTCACTCCATTCACCAGCAAAACAGGAGGAAGTTTTTGCAGTGGAAAGGTAGCATAAGGGCAGATTAAATCAAGCTTGCTTGTCTATTGGCAGAAGTAATGTACATAGCCTTCTGCTTTCCATTTTGTAGCTTTGGGGAAACATTATGGGTGACATACGGACCTATTTCATGCCCCTCCTAGAATCCCTTCTTTCTCCTCTCCACACTGACTTTTAGAGATTCAGAACATTTTTTTGCAAAGAATGCATTGCTTTCTGCTCCCTGAGGTCTGATGCTTTTATCCCTCAGTGAGAGGCTTGCCACTTTTAATTCTTCTGGGAACACATAAGGCATGGCAGTAGCTATAGAAAGACCATCAAATTAAGAAATCATCTGTCAAATAGGGCAGGTGCAAATACTACTACAGAAGCCTGGTTGTGTTGAGTGACAGAGGTGCAGGGACCTAACCAGTCTCTACTTGCAGAAGCTCTCGTTAACCCCTGCCTACTTCCTTGGCTGTGCCATGCCTGGGTGTCACCTTTGATTAGGAGAGGGTAAGCAATGAGGAAATAAACAAAAAATCAGTATCAGTTATACTAAATGCAAGCCTTTATTGAAGAAGAGATACTAGAAGAGGGATCTCCAGATCATCTAGCTCTCAGTATTAACTTAGAGTTCAACCTTATAAAGATAGTCCTCCTCAGTTTCCTTTCAAATGAATGAGAAAAAGGAATAATTTTCCACAGGCAATTTGCTCTGAACCCTATTTCCTCCACCCCAGCAGGATTCTGCATTTCCCCATTAGTACAGGGCAGTTGCACATTCTAACATTAGCTGTAAAACACCAGGAAAGAACTCTACAAACAGTAGAAGTTTTGAAGGCTTGAAGAAATGGCTCCAATTGTGCAGTCATGTACTGATCATTGTAGAAGAAAGTCAGCACAGCGAAAAGTAAGCAATTTCCAGCCAATCTACCTCTGCCTTTACCCATTTCTGGAAAACTTTAATATTATGATATTAATTCAGATGCAATCATGGTTAAGAGGGGCCAGCTATTTCTCATGACATTACTCCATTATAACTACTATTGAATTATTAGTAGAAAAGCACTATTTCAAAGGCAAATCTGGGTAAGAAATTTCATAGGAACCCTATAGAGTATAGACTATTTTGCATACTATTTTTCCCTATAGAGTTCTATCTCTGAGGAAATCTGTTGTTCTTCACTCATAATAAAACTTCTGCTGAAATCCCTAGAAGAAGAGCCAAGTTGAAAACATGCAGAATGAGCAAAGCAGTTAAGCTAGCACTGCCAAAGCAACATCAAATTCTGAGATACAAGGAATGCCAGTACTTAACCTTACAATCTGAAGGTTAAATTAATGCAATGCTTGGTTGGAAAAGAAAATATCTACTGGCATTTTCAGTAAAAGAAAGCAGTATCAACTTAGAAAACAAGAATGATTTTTAGAGAACAGAGCTTGAGAAGCAGGCAATAGTTCTGTCCTGGCCATAAAAAAAAAAAAAGAAAAAAAAAGTCAGTATCATAGTGATGACTACCTCAGCAAAGGCACCCAAAATACAGATCCATTTTATTCTATATGCTTTTCCATACAAAGGTGAACAGTATTTTCTAGTTGAGAGTCTCCTTTACCTTCTCCAAGTGTTGCTCAAACTAAAACAAAACAAACAAACCCTCCCCCCAAAAAAACCTACCAAGTCTGCTGCAACTCATGTGCAAGATTCACACAGAACACAACAGAGACCTGGTCATGTGAGCACATGGATGTCTCATTGATTCACATGCAGCCTTGGAAACAGAGTTCTACTACAGACTTCTCACATGACTTTGAACTTCCTATACCTTACCACTAGAACATGCTAAGGACACTTTCTATTTCACTGTAAAAAATTACAGTTAGCATTACTAAAATAGGAACTTAACTCTGCTAAGTTCATCTAATATCTCTGTATAGAATATTTACACTTGCTTATAACCAATTAAGCTGGTTAGATGTATATACTCCTGCAGTGTCTTTGCAGTATTTTGCCCATTAAAAAACAACACAAACAAAAAAGCTTGCATAAATCAGCATCAGGCTCCTCTAGTCATGCACCACTCTATGGAGCGTAAGGGTATCAAATAAGGATATTGACCTTATCTGCAGAAGAATTCTGACTACGACTTCATTAGTGGCTAAGGACTCATGCTTCAGTGATTACCACTGCTGTGAAGCAAAAGGGAAATTATTTCTGAAAATGAGACTGAGTTTGAGAAGGACAACACTGTGAAATAAGGAAGATGTTGTGGGCTTACACATTTACCTGACAGACTAAACTGCAAACAGCAACTAACTACTGAACAGGGCAATGTGTTTGTGTAAATAAGGTTGTGCCATCAAAACCAAGGAAGTAGTTAGGATAGATGGCACTTCTTAACCAAAATCACTTAATTTCCCAATCTTTGTGTTCCAAGAGGTTTTATATAATTTTTGTGCAAGAACATTGATACAGTAATCATGCATACATATCAAACTGCAACCTGCTGCCTCCTGTCTGGTATAAAGTGTATGAAAGTACCAGGCTAAGAGTTTTCTTATTAACTACAGAACCCACAGTTCTGTATCAGTTCATATGGGGAGACAAACAGCTACACATTTGAGTTTCCCGCCTTCAGCTGCCATCCAAACAAGTCTATAAAAAAAACAAGCTGTAACTCTTAAATATGTTATCTCCAACAGCTGTCACATTCCAGATGTTCATTACTACTGCATTAGCAGTGCTTCTTAATAGTTCAGAAATAGCCAGAGTACAAAACTAGTTTTCAGAAGCCAGAGATGAATGTAATCACAATCTAAGTTACCCTGCTATCAAGCAAAAGAAAATTAGTCTTTTTCTGTATAAATATCTCTATTTTTCTACACAAATATGCATTTATAGAACTTGCATTAAAAAATGATAGTGAGAAATTCCACAGCCTAGGTATGAGACAGGACTTACAGACATTTTTATTTGCAATAGCCACTTTTTGTGAGCCAAGTAGGAGGAACTTGGGCAAAGCAGAGCTAGATCTCTTCTACAGACACACTAACATTTCCAACCAGGACATAACAGTGAGAACTGTTATGCCTCTGATAACTTTGAGAAAACACAAGACAACTTAATTTGAATCATATAACCCATTTCACAGTCAAGCTATAGCTAAGAATGGTAATAGCACACAATAGCTGGTGGAATTTAGATTTTTTTTTGCACTGTTGTTGTTTTGTAAAACCTATCATTTGATTACACTGAAAAGATAAACACATGAAACAGCTCTCTAACCAGTAAGCTTCAGCTGCTCTACTTTTATTTATTCCCACTTTGCAGAGTGCAAGGGGGATGTGATGTACACTAATGATTTTTGCAGCTAATAGTTTTTATTACCTCAGAGGAGTCTTTCTAGCATGCCTCTGTCTTCTCCCAGCAGGCTTGGGTGTCACTTGCAGCCTCGCCTACCGGGGCTGCGCTCGGAGCTGAGCCGAGGACGAGTTTCTCCCCTCGCGCCTCAGGCGGGCAGCGCTGAGGCGGGCGGGGCGGCTCTCGCCTCAGAGCCTTCGCGCGCCGCGCAGACCGTTAACCGTTAACGGCTGGGCACGCGGCCGCCTCTTCCCGCCTTTTCTCTTCAAATCGCCGCCCCCCCCCCCCCCCGCCCCTTCCCGCTTTTAACGGCCGCCGCGCGGTCCCGATAACGCTGTGGAGGTGTCGTGTCTCCTCTGCCACCTTGGGCAGCGCGGCTCCGGCGGCGCCGCTGCTGAGGTAAAGCCCTCTGGGGCTGAGCAATGGCTCCCCCAGGACGAGTGTATCGGCTCGCGTTTGCAGGGCTCTGCTGGGGGCTCCTCTCGCCCCACAGCGCAGGCACCGCGCCGCTGAGGGGCCGGCGCCCGCGCCCTGATCCTGACGGCAGCGGGGAGGAGGACGTTGCCTCCTGTTCCCCACTCGGTGCTGGGAGAGAGTATCGGTTACCTTAAAGGCCGCAGTGAGTCGCCTGTGAGAGCTGCGCGGGAGAGGGCAGGGCCCAGATGCAGAGCAGCCTTTTCCCGCGGCCGCAGGTGGGTCCCCCTGTAGGCAGCGGTGTGTTTTCTCGGGGGCTGAGGCAAGCTGCATCATTCTTCACCCTGAGTGATGGGGGGAGTATGTGTGTCAAATAGTTTATATTTTTGCACTCCCTGCTCCCCTATTGCTGGCAGTGTAACAAGGAACTGAGTCTGAAGCACTGTATGGCTCAGCCCTGTGAAACACTCGCTTGACATAGAAATGACTATTGTTTCCTTGCAGTTGGAGGAAGAAAGCTACAATGATTAAGAGCTACTATTATTTTGACTTATTTTCAAGCTTGAGCCTTTAGGATGTGCTTGGACCAGAGTTTCTAAGGTTCTCTCCGACCATGAAGAAGAACAAGAGCCGATGCGGTAGCTGTGTGGCTAAAAAGGTATGGCACTTTGAGTGAATCCCTGCCCTGTAGGCTGGGGCATAGTGAAGAAGCAAATTACAGTGTAACAAAGTAGAGTAGTCAAATGTGTAACAAAGATACTTTTCCTTAGCACTAATATAAACTCTAGGGGACTTTGTGTGGGTTAGGCAGTTTTCAGAGGTGGCTTTGTTAATCCCTTGAGTAAAGTGACTAACCATAGCTGCCATTTTGTGATTTGAATGTATTCTACAGTGTCATTCAAGTAAGAACACTTCTGTTTTTCCATTTAATGTTGGGTAGGTTTTTCTGCTTTTCTTGTTTTCAGTTGGAGTCTAAAATAGTCTACTATTGTACTGCTGTAGTGACTCATTGGGGATGGTAACAATCTACACGTCTAATTCTTGGCCTTGCACACTGCTGAGCTTGATAGTTATGATAAACCATACATATAGTTCACTGATTAACCCATTTGGTTAGTTATGCATGCATATGAATATTGTGCTAGATTAAAATTATATTGCTAGTTAATCCAAATATAAATATATCATTTTAAAAAGCAATAGAAAATATTGACCACTGCTATGCTTCACCCTTGAAGGAGATACTGAACATTTTCAATTTTTTTTGTTGAGTGATTTTAATATCAATGTTAAGAATGTTAATATCAAATGATGTAGTTTTACTGCTGTGAGCAATATGATCATCTAAATTAATACCAGTGAGATCTTTGCTCCTCCTTCCCCCCAAAGCATATAATAATCATAGCCAAAGCTATGCATTTTTTTTATATATGTTCTACTTCATGGTATTCTGCCCATAATACTAATGGATGTCAGTTCCTGCAGTGCAGCTGCATATTTTTGGCAAGTTCTAATTTTTGTGATGTAGAAACTTAAAGACAATAGCATGTGCTCAGTAAAGTAATAATATGAACCATAAGTGTTCAAAATAAACAAATTATGATGTACAAGCATGAGATTAGAAAGAAATGGGGTGGTGTGTGTGCAGGCTAGATGGAAAGATCTCCTATTTCTATCAGTGCAATGTATTTGAAAATGTTTATAATTAGAAGGGCAGAAAGCTCAGAGTAAGGCAGATGTGAAGGGCTTGTGGCCTGGAGACCAGACATGCAGCTATGAGCTGTATGAAAAGAAGTTGTAAGCTATGTTTCCTTTTTTATATTATAGTATGACTACAGAATGTGTAAATATGATTGCTGAGGGTGCCTGAAAGGTCTACGTGTACCCTGATAAGGAAGTAGTTTTCTGCCTTTATTATAATGCATTCATATGATTCAAACTCAATCCTGCATTCATAAATGTGAAGTTATTAAGATTCCAGAAACTGTACTAATGTTAATGTATTTCTAAAATAGTACAAGTAATATAATTTTAAAATACTGTAAGTGGTGGTGATGTTACATCTTTATGAAAAATGTAGTTTGTGGTGTTTTTGAATTTCTTGGAAGTCTTAATTCTGCAAAAGCTATCTCATGAAATCTTCATTCAAATTTTGGCTTATTCTGATTTTAGGCCTGTGACTAACTGTGTCATACTATACTGTACTAACAATGGTTTCAAAATCTGCATTTTATGAATACCTGCAAATACACAATGTGAAAAATCATGTAGTTTTTATAGTCATATTTTCAGGTTATAATGAATAATTTCAGCTTAAATTTAATAAAAGGGAAAAGCAGCTGTGAAAGTGCATAACAGACATTTGGTGTATGCTTTTGGTGTGAGTGAAAGAATTCAGAAATGCATAAGGGAATCTCCTTTTGTAATATTACTTTATTAGCTAATTCATTCAAATGTAAGAATTAATGGCAATTCAGCTGCACACTCTTAATGGCCTAATCATTAAATTGTATGGGAGTTACTCTAATAATAATTAGAGAGAACTCATTTGTTATTAATGTGGGGGCAGTGAGCATGTCCTTAAAATAATAATCCAATTAACATCACTAAATGGAAATTTTAGAGAGTTACCCAGAGCACTGGTGACTGCTGCTGTAACTTGGAAATAGTATTTCACAGCATCAGGTAACAGATCTCTAGCAGCTACTGCCTGTCAATCTGACCTTTGTGCAGGACTGCCTGTAGAGTGGTCACCATGATTTGAGGCTGGGTTTGCATTCCTGGGAGAGATGCTGCTCTTAATGACCTCCTGACTCAGCATAAGCAAATGTTTTGCAGTGTCACCATGGTTTATCTTAAGGATTCACATTGATGAGGCTTTGTCGTCTAACCGTGCTAGCCCCTTGATTTTGAAAGCTTACAGGTATGCCCCAAATACGGTTGGGCAATTACCTGAAAGTCCATGTGTTTTAAGGCATAAATCAGTAAATAACATTAGATGCCAGAAATTAAGCAGGCCAAGCTGTTGGCAGGAAGAAGAACTTTCTCTAAGTATGTACTTAGTATGTCTGATTTGAGTGGTTGCGAACAGGTATTCACATAAGGGAGCGTAATGGTCTGTCTAGATATCAGACATACAAAGTGATGACCGGAGGAGGGGAGTGTAATTAACGGGTAAGGAACTTTGTATTAACAGTTTGGCAAGTGAGGTCTCATAGAAGAGCAAGCCTTTACTCCAGCGTGCCTTTTTTTGTTGTTGCTGTTGATTGGTTGATTGCATGAAATCACAGTAGCTCTTGGCCTAGTCATTCAGGGTAATGGTGATGTAAAGGCAAGAATGCAGTTGAATTTGTTGGTAGCCCTGTTCTGAGTACTGGAAGTGACTACATTACTCAAAAACCAATGTAATTATGAGTTGGTACAGCACTGTTGACTAGAAATGTGAGTTACTGTTATACTACAGAATTTAGTTGAATTCCCTCTTTCACATCTTTCCCTATTTACTTACTGCCATTTTGATAACAATTTCAAGCATTTCTCTGCAGACATAAGGACAACAGACTTTAAAATTAACTTATTTTCTTCCCTAGAAGTGTCACATCTTGTGATAAAGTTGCAAGATTCAGCAATCCTGAGTTGCTGAAGTGAGTATCTACTCTGATTAGGTGCAGTTACTGATGTTTTCAGTCAGCTGTTCAGGAAGGAAGGTATGGTGTAGGTTTTGCATTACAATAGACAATGGATTTCTTAAGGTGTGGTCATGTAGCCAGTCCTCCAGCAGGAGTCAGTCTTTCTGAAATTTTTACCTATATTGCATCAGATGATCATTAATATCTTTCCAGCAGTCATCACTGCCCTGTGACTAGGGCATGTGCTGGATGCCTATGTCTTCCCTCAGGAGGCTTTTAGGCAGAAGAGGTCACAACTGCACACTGTACTGATAAGCATGTGCTTTGTGTCAGCCAGCACGTGCTGGCTGGAAAAAGCTACCAAATTACAGTGTGGTTTGAGGTGTCTTGCAATGACAAGTTTACCTGAAGCTGAGGGTGGTAGCTACTGTATTGATCTCATTGCCTAAAGCCACTTTGGCCTTTCCCAGTCCCAAAGGGTGAAAGAGAACATTGTGTTAGTGTGGGAAATCAAATGCTGACTTTCATGATAATCTGAGTTGTGCAGTTATTTGTCTTGTGAGAACTAAAATCCCTTAGCCATGAAGATTTTCTGGGGAAGGTGGCATTGCTTTCAGCTCTCCACAATAAGAAAAGAGGGTATGAATAAATAATTGACAGAAGAGTTTACGCTTGAAAAGACCATTTTTACTAACAAGACTACTAGTATCCAGGATAATGGTGTCCTTGGAAAGCAAATAAGATCCCCACATAAACTCTTACTGTTTCCAGTATCCATGTTGTGGGGGGAGGAAGTTAAATAGAGGACTGAAAATTGGGGAAGCTAATAGAAGAAGTAATCTAGAAGAGTTGTAAATGTTGATCTTCAGCTGGTAGAAACTGGTATCTGGATGGAAGAAAAATGTGTTGCCTTGTATCAAGCTGGAACTTTTACCACCATGTCTTGTTTTTTCTACATGTCCATGCCCCACCATAGAATTCTTCTTCTTTTTTTTTTTTTTTTTTGTTTTTTTTGTTTTTTCCTTAAAGCATGGAAAAAAGTACTGCTAAAAATACAAATCCTTATTAGGATAAAATCTCTTTTAGTACCTCCAAGAGGGTATGAAAAAGTAGCAAGGAAAGTGTGCACAAAATTGCAGGAACTGGCATGGTAGATGTTAACTTCATTTTTCCAGAGCCAACAGACCCTGTCAGATGATGTTTATCTTGGCTTTAAATACGTGCTAGGGAACAGCACCTTTACAGTGCAACTCCATTCTCCTGTGCCTTACTAACTCTTTAAGTATTGAAGGAAATGAGATATAGTCAGGTAAGTCTGAACAGGCTCCCTGCTGGTAGTGTCAGAGCTAAAACAGCTGGACTGTAGCACTGACAGCACAACATGATGTGCCCTAAATCAATACCTAATTGCTCATGTTATTTTCAACTGTTTTATTTTAATGCCTTAAATGGCTCAGTTTTTTTCCTTGAGTCAGTTTTCTTGATTTTTAACAAGTACTTAGGAAGAAAAGATCATTGCAAATATTGCTTGTAGGTATTTTAAATGACTCTCATTAAAGATTCAATATTTATATCTGGAGATGGACTAGGTATCCATACTTTTAAAATACAAACAATAGCTCTTTATTGTATTGCTATGTATGAGGAGTAAGTAATAAATTATTCTGGTTACCTTTTACTTCATAAGATTTGGAGAATGAATACAGTTTTACATGAGCAGTTAAGGTCTGACATGATTGTGCTTGCCATGAGGGCCAACCTGCTTGCAAACCTTAAACTCTTTTATTGAAGTACTGCTTCAGATTTAATCTGAAGGGATTTTGTTTGAGAGGAGTTTGGGCATGAATATATGTTCTCAGGTTAAAATGGCATGTTAGTGCTGCTGTAATTCAGAAGTATGCTCCACGTGAACAGTTTCCTCTGACAGGAAAGGACTGCTTGTAACAGGGAGGACCCAGGAAATATGGCAAAGTGACTGACCTGAGTTCTGCACTGGTACCTCAGGCAGCTTGTTCAAAGTCAGTTTGTAACTGCAGTATAGGTAGTGCTTGCAAAAAGGCAGCTTAGAAAATGCCAGTGGGAAGGATGCCAAGCTCTGTATCAATAGCTTCTTACCCACTACAGAAGTTACTTTTACTAATTAAGTTCAGCTGTTTTAATATAATACTGGAGATGGCTGGCTGTGTTTTTGAAATCACATCTGTAAAGCCTTCCTACACACCCGGTGCTGAAAAGCATGGAGAACTGTGATGAACCCTTTACCAAACTCTATGTTGCATGAAGGTAAGAGTGTTTATGCCTGAAGAACTAAAATAGTGGTACAAACTGAACGATACCAGTCAAGAGGGATGGTGCTCCCCAGCTAGACGATTTCCAGATCTGTGCCACAAACTACTCTCAAGTAGTGCTAAAATTCAAAAATCATTATTTTTTTCGTGTGTTTCTCTTAATTCAAGAGGTAGGTAGTGGGGTTGAAGCACCTTACTGTGAGCAAAGGACAGCATGGCCTTATTTAACTCTTTCCTTCCATCTATTTCTTCTGTATTTGGGAAGAAAGCAGAGTGGAGACTTTTCTATAAGGACTTCCTCACTTCAGGGAAAAGAAATACTTGAGAAAAGACGCTCATCTGCGTCAATCCTATGTAAGTCTTATTAGGCTGAGCAGAGATGTTGTATCCTACTTAGCTGACAAAGATAAGAGATAAGTTTGTCCTGTCATATTTGTGGTAAGTCTCTGTCATTCTCCATGAATGCAGTAGTGAAAATATTTATGGTTCTTAGCCTATTAATATTTGCAGCAGCAGAAGCAAACATATCTCAGAAGTGCATATCATTCACACTATACATACCCACCTTTCTATAGTAACCACCCATAATAAGCCATCTGTCAACCAAACCTAATTTGCAGCTAGATCACAAGGTACTTGCTGCAGAGTAGGAAAAAAACATGAACAGAAGTTGTTGCTAGATATAGGCCTTTTTTATGCCCATTGCTCCTAATTCTCCATTATACAAAAATCATACATGATGTTTAAGGTCAGAGATCTAATAATTATGCAGGTGACCATCCATATCCACTTCCCACATAAATTCTTAATCTTAAATTGGGGCATTGATGACATTGTCTCTACAAATGTCTTTGGAAGCTTGTTTGTGAGCATCAGTTTTCACAGCTAGATTTAGTGTGGGAACTAGAAGGTTTTAATTTTTAGCAAGTTCATTAATGTTAATTACGGGATAATATTGCTCTAAGAATAGTTTCAGTGGTTAGGACCAAGCTGTTTGGGAACAGTGTAAGAATGAGACAAGCATCCTTTAATCTGCACATCAGGACTTACTGAATTAGAGATAGTATTTAGACAAGCTCGTGGAAAAAAAAAATCCACTGAAATTTTTTTAAAAAAATCCATATAAGCCTTTGACATTTGCAGCATTCTTTGGAAGTACATTTTGACACTAATTATCCTGTTAATTGATTTCTTAGTTTTTAAACCTTCCATGTGATAATATGAATAGTAGGAAGCCTCCGGTAAATTATGGAAAACAATAAACTGACTTGCTCTTGCCATTCATGGTTTTATTTACCATTCTCATATTCCTCTCTTTTCTACATTATAAATTCCTAATCTATTTAATCTCTCCTCTTATAAGAGTTGATTCATATCTTTAATCCTTGTTGCTTTGCTTTTCCTATATTTGCTTAGTACTACTGAACCCCTTTTAAAATAGTGAGAACTGGAAACACTCAAGGTAGGCCTGCATGCAGAGGACATTACTCAGCCATTTTATTCTCTGTTGTTCTCTATTCCTTACAGCGTTTCTCAGATCACTTCTGAATACCTTTAATAGTGTATCTTCCTGCATAAACCTATCTGGGAGCATAGTAGTAAGCTTCTTTTATTGTGAAAAATTGCCTTTCTTTCCTACTGTGTGTTGCTTATCTTTTTACTCAGTTATCAATGTATGGAAGTATCTTGCCTTTTATCCATAACAGCTCTACAGCTCAAGCTATAACAGCTTAAGAGCCTTTGTTGGGAAATCCTGATGTAACTTTTTGAAAATCTGAATTCACTTTCACCCTTGTCCACATGCTCACTGATTCCTTCAAAGAACTAATAAACTCTGTTTCTTTTCTTTGGAAGAAGCATGCCCATTTTTCAGAATTGGTTTAGCCAAGATATCAGATTTAATGGAGAATTACTATTCAAAATTTCGTACAGTGTGTTATTCCAGTGTGCTGAGTAGGTTCGAGGGGTGTGAAACCCTTAGAACTCTGAGTATCCAATCAAAGCCTATGCAAAAGCAGCTTGGACCTCAGTTGATTTGCTTTCCTTTTGCCCTTACTATTATGATTTGCAGCTATGCTTCTGCTAACACCTTCCTGACTTGTGACATCTAGCTAGTAACATCATATAACGTTTCCTTCCATCTGGAAGACAGCTAAACACTGTAGGAAGGCCTTTTTTCTTGTGGGCCTCTGTTTAATTACCTGTGTTCTTGTCATCTCCCTGCTGCCTTACTGTAAAGTTCTCAGGGTAGCCCTTTATAGGAATATTGACTGTCATGCAGAAGAAACACCTGCCTTCATAGTGATGAATGTTCTATGACAACTGAAAAAGTAATCAGAGGCTGTGAGAGAAAGTAATCATCTTTGGTGTTACTGGGTTCTGTTACCAGAACATAGAGCCGTTGGTAGTGGTTACACTTAGCATTAATAAAAATCATTGCTTTTATTTGTTGAGTGATCAATGTGGCAGAATCCTAAGACATGAAAATGGATCACTCCTATGAAGTGTTTATTCAGTTGTCTACCTAAACCTTTGTAGCTTACTGTCTGAAGCTGTCTGCTAAAAACAGGATCTGATGCTCAACAAGATCAAGTTTCAATTGCAAGGTTTTCTGAATTTAGTTTAAATGTCTGGGTTGATAAGACACCTGGATGAAGGCATCTGAGGCTTATTTGAGTATGGCACTAAGTCACAGATTTTTAACCATCAGTTCATCAGTTTCTGGTAGTGTTGGCCTAGTAGTCTGTGTAGTTCATTATCAGATTTATAGTTATGCAGATCATGTCTGTCTTTTTCTGGCACTATGCACTGTTCTTTGGAAGCTCCAAAGACTCTGAAGTTATCTATTATCCTTCTTTTCAATATCAAGCAGTTTCCTAGCAGTTGCCACGGGTCATTTTGACAACAGATCTGAAGAGCATTTTCCTCTTGGTCAGTTAATCAATTTTAATTTTAATGTTTCATATTAAGAATGAGTTTTGGCAATACTAGTGTCATTCCCTTGCTCTCTATTTTCTTCTTTCTTGTGGCTAAATGATTTTATGGTTGCCCTTATAGCTAAGGGACCAGCTCAAAAAACATGTGACATCTCTGTTAGTTTCTGTTTAGTCCAATACAGCACCTCAAACTACTGGTTTGAGATCTGCCTGTTTTAAAAGTTAATGGATTTACATGAAGTGACTTCATGTTTTCCTCAAAACTGTTGCTTTTTTTACTGGAGCTTTTTAGGTCCTTACATGAATTGGAAGGGAGCTGAAAGTACAGCACTATTTGTAAAATGGTTCTCAGTCAGCAAGTTTTCTCTCTATTCTGGATTTGTGATTCTCCCTGACGTGCAAAATCCATTATTTCTTTTCAGAGTTGAGACTGTTATGTGACCTGATAATGTTTTGTAGATGCTAATGAACATGTTACTCTTGCGTGAAGAAATAGCCTTAGTTCAAATTCCTCACCTTCTGCTCTGTACAGGCAGAAGAGAATGAGAGCAAAACAGAAGAAAAAGGAATAGTTGTCCACTGTTACACAGCATATCTAAGTATAGAGAAAGAAGAAAATTCAGCAGCTTTAATGCATTAAATCATGCTTTTAATCCTCTTCTCTCCCCCCATTGCCACTTGCCACTTGGGTTTGAAGGAGGCAGGGTAGGAGAAAAGACTGATGAAATTAAGATTTGGAAAGGTTATAGATTTTGATCTATTTGAGACTCACTGATCAGAGTTAGTGTGTGACTTATACTGTTTCAGTAAACACATTGTCATAGCTAAATACCACAGAAAGATGCTTCTGATTATATGCTTGATGGAACTACTGGTGGAAGTATTAGGCGTGTGGAGAGGCCTTGGTAGAACAAGGTGAAAGCTAAGCCTTGCATCTGACTTTGTCCTCTTCTGCTCTGGATTGGAAAGTACTCTTTTCTGGTCAAGTTCTCGCTGAGAGAGAAGCCCTGGAACACTTTCAGATCCTGAGTCTGAACCTCCTTCCCTAAGAGAATTGGAAGCAGAACTGAGCCACCTGCTTGCTAGACTTTCCAAATGGTCTATCTTGGTCTAATGATCAGTTTTGATCATTTCCCGTGTACAGTTCATGAGGATTTGTCACATCATGACATCACCCTGTCACATCAAAAAATAATAGCTTCACCAACTGTAGAACAGCTGGATGTTACAGTCTAAAGTTTTTCGGTGTCTCAGCAGATGGTCACATTTGAACAGTTGTCATAAAGGGGCAAGTAAATTGTTATTTCAAAAATAACCTTTTAACTGAGAAATAAGTTTAATATTACACTCTCTGGCAAAGGAGGATTTTTTTTTAATACGCTTTGCAATGAATGTTGATATTGATAGATGTTGCAGGATATTGATGAGACATCTTCCTAGAGAAAAAGTGGATTAGCTTACGTGCAAGACCAGCATGTTCATTTGCCCTTGGAGGCAAATAAGGAACCAACCTCCTTGATATAGAGCTATTTTTACCTTCCTAGGAACAGTGCTTATTGTGCATTATGTGCTTTTTTAAAATGCTGTCAGCAGACACAGACAGCCATTAACCTTAGTACCTCCTATTTAAAGATAGCGCCTGTAGTCAGTTCATTCAATTGTGTGGGACAGAGGCCTTAGGTCGGTTGCTGATGATGGCAGAGACCTGATGCTGAAATGGCATGTCAGCTCTTTACTTCCTGCTCTGTTTGAAAGAGTACTGTGTGTCTGGAATCTAGTTACTTTAGTCAGAGGCTTTCTGTTCTTGATGTTGCAGAGTATTGTGTTTTGCTTTGTTTTGTGTTCTCTCCCTCCCCCCCAACCCCCCCCCCCCCCCCCAAAAAATCTTTCTTCACACTGTATGTAAAGCACTAGATTGAGGCATAGGAGATTGGAACAGATTTTCACCCCTCAGACAGAATGCCCTTGGCAGAGAGGGGATGGCACTCACACTGGCGCATTTATTTGCCCCTGTTACACCAGCACAATGGAAGCATCTTCAGGCATCATTGTAGGATAATTGTCTCTGCAGACCAGGCAAGATCTACACTGCGGCTTTCTCTCCTGTTAACAACAGTTATAAAGCTAATGTAACTAGATTCCCACTTGATGTTTGAATCTTTCAGATGGAAAAGACGATTGTTAGTGCAGTTCTAACTAAGTATTTTTAAGGCAGTTATGTTTAGGTCAATGTATTTCTTCAGAAATGTGTGTCTTGAGGCAGGCCTCCACAACACTAGTGCAAGTGCTGAGCTCTGAAAGAGTAAAGAGAAGAAAGGGTGAGGATGAGCAGTTACAACTCTATGAACATGAGCTTTAATTGCTTAGAGTTTGAAAATACTCTTAGTTCCAATTGGAGGAATGTATTCAAATTTGTTCCCCAGCATTCTGTTTTACCTTGTGTTAGCTGTATTTACAGTGTAGGCTGACAAGATGTTTACATCAGTCAACCACAATTCTACCAGGACTGCTAAACATTTCCTGCCAGCATATGTTGAATGGTTTACATTTGTCAAAGTCAATCCATCCTGGTCTTTTCCTGTCTGGATCAGTACCAGAGCAGTGTCTATACTAGTAGAAACAAACAGCTAGTCAGTTTGTGGGAACTTTGTTACTCGTTGCTTCTCCTATATTCATTTCCTCCTTTACTTTGCTTCAAGTGTGCTCTTGTGAATTTAGACAAAAGTTTTATAACAACATAGAGGTGTTCAATATATTTTTAGTATATTTTCATTTATTAGATTGAGACTGCTTACTTCTGGCATATGAGCAAGATTTGTGGCACATTGGATTGGCGTATATTAGTTTGGGGGAACTCTATCTTGAACGGACTGGGAGATTGACCTAATGATTAACAGACATCTATTTGTGCAGATGTTTTTTTTTCCCCAAGTTGCTTGTATAAAAATTTCAAAAAATGACGTAATAATTTTATTCCTGCAAATACTGTACCTATGCATATGAAACATGAACAGGCCTTTAATGTGTTTGAGAAAAAGCGCTTGGGTAAATTTATTGTACTATATTTTCAGCTGGTATAACCTGAAAATCCTGCCAACTCAGATCATGCCTCATCTTTGCTTGATGCACTGTCTGCTTTAAGCTCTCTAGATCTCATTTTTAGGGGAAGCATGTTCTGAAGTGGGCCCCTTCAGAAGCACTGATAGCTCATTTCCAGGATAGTGTGCTTTGAGTCTTCCCTATATGAAGTGGACACAGTTAGTTCAACTGCATTGAGTAGTTGCTTTCACTTCCAGGATTAACCTGAAATCAACACATACATGTTACAGGCTATCCAGGAAGCAGCTGGTAATCTTGTCCTCTTCTGCCTTATGGCTATGTACAAAATTTTTAGATCTTCCTGAGGCCCTCAGAGAGAGAGACAAAGGCTGCAGCTAGCCTGTGTTTTTGTAAAGACTAACTGAATGAACATAACTACAAAAGAAAATTTCTGTCAAAAAACTTTCTCATCTGGTTTAATTTCCACTATATCACTCTCTTTTGGCAAGCGGACATAGATTAGAAATAGGCTGCTTTATCATTGTTTAGCAACTGCCACATTTTTGCTACCAAGCTTATGAATAGATACTGCAGTATCTGCTTATATGAGTTAGCAACATTTGAAAGTTTCTTTGGAAAACTGTATTCCAAATATTGATGCTCTGATTTGTATTCCGCTTTCTCCTCCAAACCTGTTAAAGTCCTCACTGGAAGATTTAAAAACTACCTTTTCTTGAAACTGAAGTTTCTTTTGCCTCAGTAAATGATAGAGGTGAAGCTAGCATTTACAGCACAGGTTAAGATTCAATAGTCGGGCTCCAGCATTTCTAATTCGTCTCATAATTCGCAGAAATGGGGTAAACAGGCATGCATGCTATTTTACTGTTTGCTTTTCCTCAATTCTGCCATCAATGGAATTGACAATGCCCTGTCATCAGGACTACTAGAGGTAGGATTTCCTCTGATAGTCATTAAAACATCGTTGTACTTCACAGTTAGACAATGGTCCAAATAACGATCCATTTCCAGTATGGAGAGCCAAAAATACAAGTTATTGAACCAATGCATTGCAAGAAACCTTTACCTTGGAGGGAAATGACCAGACTGAGATCCCAGTCCAGGAAGTAGTTACAAGACCATTCCCTTGCAGGTAGACAGGAAAGTTTATATCCTCAGGGCATTCAAAAGTTGAAAAATCTTTCAAGTGGCACAGCTGTATCAGACAGAAAAAAGGTCTGATAATATAGTCTTTTTCTCTGAGAAACTGAGTTGAAGTGTTGGGGGAGGGAGATTATTAGCAAGCAGTAGAATCAGCAATAGCCCTGGAGTCACATTTATCTCAGTCTTTACTTGTGGAAAAAGCTTATTGATTGTGATAAATTACTGATCTTAGATGAATTAAATAAGCATTTCCTCTACTGCTGGAGTGCAATGATAACTATTTTTGAGACAGACTAGACTATGGGCAAAAATTAGTGCTGTGCCACTAACCCTTTATCTTCTCCACCATGAATAATTATCTAGTACAGCCTGCTTAGGAAAGAAGGCTGTTAATTGACCTCCTGCTGGGGTCAAACACAATGCAGTTCTCATGTTGTTGTAGCATGTCACCCAATACACCCTCCTGTCTCCCCCAGTACAAAGTGTTGTCATCAGATACTGCCCTTTGAAGGTGCCTGTTTGCAATGTAGCAGGTCTAGGACAGCTGTGCTCTGAATGAAAGCAATGTAGTTTGGCACCAGGGTTACTGTCACTCTAATGTTCACTTTTAGTATCTAGAAAGTATAACAGTTAAAGCCTGCTCTATGTGTGTGTGGTTTTAGCAGGTTTAGGTCTCCTCTACCTACTCAAAATCTATGGAATTTGCAGGTATTTTGTTGTTCTCTTTCCTGTACAGCTCATAATTATTACTGAAATATAGCAATTACTGAATATATCCATCACTATATTGTGTTGCAGAAAATTTCCCTCTACTTCCAGATCCTGCTTCCTTTGCCAGCCATGGTAGTTCACCTGTTTGACTTAACATTTCATTTAGTATCAAGTACTGATGTGCTGTATAATTTCTTTAGCTATCAGTCAAGAGTATTTTTCTAAAACATAACTCTAATTTCAGCCTGTCCTTTCTGATAGTTAAGACAAAACTTCCTGCAGAGGAGCTAACACCTGTGAAGAAGGTCAGAAATTTAGAGTTTGACTTGATTTCCTCAACACTTCATGCTTTCTTTACACATCTAGTTCCAGTTGTCTCCAGAATTACGTTGGCTTCCTATATACCAACTTCATGATCTTTCACAAACCTTTAAGACCTTGGATTTTCCAGCATTCTAAACCCTGTCTTGCCCCATCTTTCTTTGACCCCAAGTGCTGACTGTTCATATGGTTACTTGTGCATAACTTGCTGTTCATTAGAACATGGTTTCCAGACTCTTCTGTTTAAATTTCTTTCTTATTAATTCTAATAATTGTGCTCCCACTGTTACTAGCCTTGCCACTTCTCCTGTAGATAAGCAAGTCTGTTGGTAATTTATTAGACTGAGTGAATGGAGCACTGTTAATGATTGGATCTTACCTTCCCTGGATCAACGTCAGAAGAAGGCATTAACTCATCTAGTTTGATCTCTGCTACATCAGTTCAAATAATTTGAAAAATTGGGCTTTGCATTGTAGTCAGTAGTTATTCTCATGTACCATTGGCTAGGCCTGTCTCAATAACATGCATTCTCACCATATGGAGATAGAAGAAAGTAGCTCCAGCTTCTACATAAATGAGAATCTGCCTGCTGTTTTGTATTACCCCTCATTTCACCAATTGGTTTCTTAGCTCATCTAACAACAGGTTGTTCTAGTTTTTCAGTACTACTTCCTTTACTGTGAGTACTATCTTTGCATTCTTTGCTTTCAGACGCTATAATAACTACTCCACATGAAAGCTGAAGATGATTTCATATAATGGAAGTACCACTTAGCTTCAAGGGAAAACCTAAACAGTTAGCTGTGAGAGTAACCAAAATGGGTCATTGTTCCTAGAATACCTATGTGATCCTAAGGACCACAAGGACCTGTGTACTGCGTATCAAGTTACATAGCTCTCAAACTATTGTGTGTAATACAATAGATGGGATAGAAAAGGCATATTGTTTAGACAGTATATATAAGCAACAGTAACAAATACTCAAGGAATTACAGACTGCATCTTAAATTAATGGAAAGATTCTCATTATCCTCACATCAGACCTCGCACTGAGCAGCGTATTCAACAGTGACAGACTTCTTTATGATACAGGTCATTTCTACCCTTCCTCTTGGGAAAGGCAAGTCTTAGTACCCTTATCACATATGCCTGTCTACACTGGTTATATGAAAACCTATTTAAATTTTCAACACTTGAAAAATAATCTAAGCTGTACATAAAATGTCTTCTGCTGCCTTATTCTATTTCCCTCCTAGCTGTCTAGTACAATAAAAGCTTCAGCAAGTATCTGCAAGACCATGCCTCACACCAAATCCAGGCTGTAGGTAGGCTAGTAAACATTGGTTCCCTTTGTACTGCTATAAACATGAGCTGGATTAAAATATGCTAATTTCATTTTCACCTGTAGTGTGTTTTTACCAGCAGTCAAAGCAAAGCTCAAAGAGTGTTTAAGTATGTGCATGTTTGTTATTAGCTAATAAAGTACTAGAAATACTTTTGTGGCAAACCAGAAAGGAACATTTACAATGCTGCATTTGGTTAGCATTAGCCAGCAAATTAGGTAGGCTTTGCAGAACAAAGTCTAAGCCTCCTGTTTCAGAAAATGTTCTCTGCCTGAGAGATGATTTAGGAAACATACAGCACTGTGGAAATTATATATGACAATAAACTGGTTCTTGTGTGGGGAAACTAAACTGTGCATCAATGGATGAATTATAGAGAGAGCTGCTTGTACAAAGAGTACATATATCTGCATATATGGAATGTAATTGTGCTGAATCAGGAAAATAAATGCAAGTTTTCAGACCTTATTTTACAGAATTAGGTGAGGACACTGGAAAAAAAACCAAGTACATATTTACATAGGGTATTTTGCCAAGAGTATTTTCTTTTTTCACAAAATCTCTTTAAGGTTTTGTTTAACAAAAGAATGATTCCATAAGGCCAGATGTTTCTTAGGGTAGTAGCCCTTAGTTAATGTGGGACTTCACATTTAGATTTGTCAAGCAAGCACCCACGCCACCTATGTTCAACCAATTAAGAGAAACTTTGGCAAACTCGAGCTGTAATTTGCTTGCACTCTGCAGTCATCACCATACTGTAAAGTTTGCTAGGATTGGGCGTTTCTCTTCCTATGGCTTTGCTTGGGTTACTACTCCAAGAAAACAAGTTAAAGCTCACAGTTCCTCTTTCTGGTCTGTCCACTGTTAGAACTGGTCATATCAATAAACCTTCAGCAGGCCTATGATAATTCTTTTTGCAGTTTGCATATGCTTGCAAGAAAAGTGTTAGTTAATTTGCATGCATGTAAAGTTAAACTATTGCCTTAGCTTAGAAGCAAAGAGGGTCTACAGACAGAGTTTACCATAGTTCTTATGTTAACTGTCCTTTGGCTGCAGGATACAGTATCCTTAGGATTTCAAAAAATGCTTTTGATACTGAAACATCAGCTTCCTCTTAGCAATACAGCTAGCATCCTATGAAATCCCAGATAGTGCTTCATATGCAAGAACATGATTTTTAACTGTCTAAAGTCTAATCTCATATGTTGAAATAATCAGAGGTAATGCTGAATTGGTATAAGTTGATATCAGTAAAAGAAAAGTATGTAGTCTGCTGGGATCTGACAGTTCTGTTACTGATAACAGTTTTAGGATATTACATGCATTATTCCTTTACAGGAAAAACTTCTGGAGGTAACAGTTCCTCCTTGCATCTAGGCTGGTGCTAGGGGGAAAGGCCAGCTCTATAAATGTGGAATGTAGCTGTGGCTCTACTTACAAAATGTGTTGGTTTCAGATCCCCCAAGGAGAACATGCTGCCATCAAGGTAATCTGGTGGGCTGTAGTATTGCAGCATTTCAGTAATAAGGAACTGTGTTATGCTTTTCTGGATGTAATCCAGATTTACCCTTCTGTTCCCATGACATTTAGAGGTCAAGCCTAGTTTGAAATTGGAACTCTACAGGGTGGGAAATCTTCTGTGTTTTTGAACTTATTTGAGCACCAGGGTCAAATTTAAGACTTTTTTTTCTGATTCTCTAGGAAAGTAGCAGCAGGAGCATGAAAACTGGAGTCTATATTTGATCTCTCTTGCTCATTTTCAGTGCGTAGTTTGAACAATTCTGTTTCCACTGTATCACTTCTAAACGTTTTTTTCAGTTGTGAGAATGTTAAATGGAACACAATTGTCAGGTCAATGATTAAGTTCTTAAAGCTTTTGTGACCTCTTCAGCAATGTCACTGTTTACGTTCTTCAAAGCAAAGTTCTTTAAATGGTTCAAGTTTTATCAAATGAAGATAATTGCTGTAAAATCATAAAATCTTTTGCCTGAAGTCCTAGTATGGCACTATATCCTGTGAAGGTCACATAAGCTATTGTAAAAAGTAGTTATATAAGAGTATAATGGGGGAAACGAACCTCCTTATTTTTTATTTTTGTTTTCATACACACCATTTCAAAGGAACAGATCTTAAAATTTTCATACAAATTGGTAACTATTGCTTTTCAGTCTCAAATGAGCACCAACATTTCTAATAAGTGTGCATAGCTTGTAATCTGATAGCCTTCAATGCAGCCACACATTAAGAAGATTTAAATTTAAACTTTGCTCCCAAAGAGGCCACTGTTAAACTGTTACAGACTCTGTATTAAGACTCTTGTCTAAATGACGAGGGAGTTTATTAGGGAAATAATTTGAATAACCAGTATCCTATGCTTCCTTGGGAGGCCAAAGCTTACCTCCTTCCAGGATTTTGCCTTTCCTTGATATTCAGGAAGTAGTGATTTGACCTGGCAGTTTCCTCTCCCTAGGGGTTGGAGGTCAGTAACATGATGCTGCTTAGTACTGAGTAGAGCTCTTGAAGAACTGGTGCGAGTGGCCAGTTAGGTGGAAGGCAGGCGGGAAGAGACAGCTTAGCCCTCTGTTCATGTTTAGTGCGCTGCTGTGGCATGTTTATATGGCAAAAAGTGGTAGACTGCAGGCCAACAGTAGGATAGTGACTATTTGGAGATTTGTGAAAATTAATTATTAGAAGAAAGAATAAGATGGTTTTTAAAGCACTGCAGTGTATCAGAGCAGCAGTGCTGGTGTTCTAAGTACTTTTGAT
The DNA here is from genome assembly GCF_028389875.1 of Rhea pennata. Taxonomy (NCBI): domain Eukaryota; kingdom Metazoa; phylum Chordata; class Aves; order Rheiformes; family Rheidae; genus Rhea; species Rhea pennata. The sequence continues at coordinate 25,708,418 of NC_084671.1, read as the reverse complement.
CACTTGTCTAAATATATCTGTGGTAAATGATTTAAAATATAATATGGAATTAAGCCTTTCTTGTGACATTTCTTATTGACTACACCAGAATAGCACAGAAGTGGTATAGTTTTCCCTATGAGCTATCTACATACCTGTATCTTGTTTCCTTTCTGGGAAGGAACACTACCTTCTTTTGTTAATAGTGTCAGTGATGTCAATATTTGGTGATAAACAATATAGGAATATAAAGGATCACTAAAACCATCTGATGTTTTTGAGATAAGAGATATATGATATTTGAGACTCAGTGAGAGCTTTTGAAACAAGAGAAGGAGTTAAAAATAGCATGGATGAGTTAGGAAATTATTAGGAAGGAAAAGGAGATGAGCTACTGTGCAACAGGTATGTGACTATTCATCCATAGCCTTGTTTTAGAAAGTCTTTGGGAGATGCCTGCTTTAACACTTAACAGCTCTGCAGCATTCTTTCAGGTTCTGCTCAATTAATGTTAACAAGCTGTTATCAGCCTTCATAAGAGGACAGAACAACACCGCTGAGGCAGGCTTTTTTCTTCAAGGAATTTGGATTCATGTTCTAACCACAAAACATGGTCAGTAGTATTGAGTTCTGACAAATCCCTTTCTCAGATCACTGAAGTCGTATTTATTGCCATATTTATGTTAGAAGTAATCATTTATTTTGCCTCACTTTGAGACCAACATTTACTGAAAGAAACCAACAGCCCTTATTGGGCAAGGATCTGGTGACATTATCCAATGGTACAAGGGAAGGAAGGAGTGGAAAGATGTAAAATGAAAGTGTACTGGTGTGCTGAAAATCCCACTATCTAAAAATCCCTAGAAAAAAATGGAAGATAAAAAAATGGCAAAGTCAGAAACAACATGGAAAACTGATTAAACTGTGATGAGAAGGACATTAATAAACATCAGCTCAGTGATGTGATGGTCACCTCAATCACCTTTTCTCTCTCTAAAGAGAAAAGACAAATCCAGTGCATCACTCTTGGCAAGCAAATAGAAGTTGCTAGAGCTACAAAACTGTATAGTAACTCTCACTTCCCTCCATTTCAAATAACTTACAACCTGTCCTTGTTCCCTTGAGAAAAGAGTCCTTTGCTCTGCTTATTTAAAATAAAGAGAAAAAATGGCCTATAATTGCTGGCGTAGGAGTTAGAGACAGAAGAGCAACTTAGAGCAACAAGCAGAGAAGACATCATTTAATTTTAAGTAAATGAACTAATAAAATGATTTAGTGCTTTTCAGCTCATCTTTACTCTGGAGTAGTGGTCATCAGACTTTGAACAGTAGGTAGAAATTAAAGAATTTAATATACCATCTAAATAATCCAGTTGGACTTCTCTTCAGGTGCTATACAGTAAGCTGTGCTTCTGCATCACTAATGTGCATATACATGAGTATGTACATCACAAATAACAGATGCACCTCCTCTGTAAACAGCAAGAATAATAAGAATACAATCTCAAAATTATCAGACAATATGAATATAATATTCTGATGTGTAAATCAGAAGATTAATACATGGTAGTCATCTCATTGTTATGGGATGGGGCTAGTTTGAAACTTCCGGTTGTGGGGAGGGGTGTGTAGGGGGGATACTTCACTTGATTTTTGAGAAATTTCTGCAAGAAATCCAGCTGATTTTGTGATACTATGTATTAGGCAATTAGAGAACTAAATGACTATTTTGATTTTTGTCATTTTTTATAATGTCTTTTGCTAACTAGTTTTTAAGAAGTGACCTATCACTTCTGCTATACTAGTGGCAGAGTCTCACTTGGTAACAGACTTATAGCAATATTTTATCCCAGAAATGAAAGAACACTTACCTTGCCTAAATCAGCCTTTAAGTAACTCTCCCTGAAGACATGTTTCTAAGACTGACTCTTTTTAATCTTCCTTGACTGGAAAGGCACTTTTAGTTTTGGAGAAGTCTTTTACTATAACCCTACCAATTCTAGCTACTGGTTGACATTTTTGTTTGTTTTTTGTTTGTCTAGTTAGGAAGTGGTGTACGTATAATTTTGAATTTTTGAAGTAATAAAACCTTTTTTCTATCCACTAGGAAAAAAAATGCAAGAAAAAAAAAGGGGCAATGCAAAGTATGCCTAACACATGTTAAAAATTTGCTGCTACAGCACAAGGAGAAATAATAACAAATAGATATAAGCTAATTTGGTATTAAGCTATTAATACTACCCTGGCCAAAATATTACCAAAATCTGATGATTTGTTTAAATACTTTTGCTATGAAACTGTAGGCAAGGCTTTGAAACAGTTTCAGACTCTCATTGCATAAATTATTTAGAATAAAAGACTGACCAAAATCAGGGGAACTCTTTGCAGTCTATTTCTGCAAGGTGATCTGGAAACTACTATAATTGACAGGTTTTTTGATTTTGTAGTTGGCCAAATAGCAGCACAAATTCTCCAAAATATTATGCTGTCACTGAACAAGGCAACATGGCTATCTTTCTAGGAGATGCATTTTCTAGCCAACAGATAAGAACCCCTCATTACATGAAGCAAGTGCTTCATGTCATAGAGTATCTCTGGGGCAGGGAAGGGGCTACTCACTGACTTCTAAGGGAACTATGTCTGTTTATCAGAAGTTAGAATCTGACTCTAAGCAGCTGGGCACTGATCAGAATTTCAGGTAGTTTAGCTTCTGCCAGGAAATACTCTCCCAGTGGGCTGTGAAGCTATTTCAAATGAGGAGCTAGCAGATTTCAGTGCAACAAAGTACCTGCTGAAATACACAGATTTTATATTCTTAACTATGTTGTAGAGAATTGATTAAATTATGCTAACCTTCATACATTTATTTACTGATTTTAAAAAATACATATTATGTATGTATGTACATACATCCTAAAAATAAAGCTGGCTGAGACACAGATGGGAACTTCACATCGCTCCTCTCTTCCACGAGGAAGGAGGAGAACTAGCAAGGCCAGCAATCAGCATCTCCATTAGTCCCACATACGTTCAAGGAAAGAGGAGGTAGATGGCTTCTGATGACACTTCTTATCCTTTGTGTGGCAATGACTAATACTTTAAGGCTTTGTGCACTCTGTTATTAAAAAGTAGTTTGACAAGGTAGAGAAGTGCATCATTTATTTGTCTGTTGCTGTGCATTTTTTTCCTGTGCTGCTGCTTGGATCCTGTGTGTTTTTTATTCACCATCATCTTGCCCCGTCCTTCTCCTGTCACTGAATCTGAGTAGAAAAAACTTAATGCTTGAATCAATTTTTTTTGAACCAGTACTGATTTCTGTTGGTTAAGCAAAATGAAATTGAATGTTCCTGACACTGAAACTGATGGACCAATTATTCCCTTTGTTCCTACTGTACCTGCTGCAGACTGCAGCGTGCTTTCTCTGTGCAGTTGTTTTCTTAGTTGTATGGAGGAGACAGCTGGAAGGAGGATCCTACTCAGGGCTCCCTGTACAAATTGGAGAGGCTCTTCCAGGGAGCTGTTTGGGAAACTTCAATTAGTTCTCCTTTGCAATAGCTCTTTTCTACTGGTTATGAAGTCTAAAATCCTGGGTTTTGGTGTAAAGTTTCCCTTTCATAGTGTTTTTAAAATATTTCAAGGCTTTATGTGCTTTGCAATTAGGTGTGGAGAATTATGTGTATGTCAAATGTTCTAGGAGTGCCATCTAGTAAAAAAAAAAAAAAAAAAAGTGCCTGTTGTACTGGAATCAGAGGATCTAGGTCAAGTTCTCAAATTTTCCTGCATGACCTTGGGTAGATTGCTTAAGGCCAGTCTTTCAGTCCTTGGCTCAACTTACAAGTAGCAGCACCTTTTTCTCCTTCCCTCTCATCCCCTCGCCTTTCCCCTTCCTTATGCCAATATGTCAGCTGAGGGCCCTGATTTGCAAATAAAATCTGCACTGGACCTGAGTCCGTTTGCCAGATCTCCTGGTTTAAAATGGAAGGGGGAGGTTCCATCCTGCTCAAGGCCTCAGACTGGAGCAATGAGGGTGGCAGTTGGCAAATTGATTTAGTTGTCTCAAATTTTTTCCTGTAAAACTAGGATAACAGTAATTTGTTACCTCAGAGGGATTTGTGAGAGAGATCCAATACAAGATTAAGGGTCTCTAACGTTATGGTAACAAGGTACCTATACTAATCTATTCAAATATCCGTTATTTTAGCAGGTTTGTTTATTACATGTATCAATGCTCTACAAATGTGATATTAAGAGACTTCAGGAAAATAACCTCTGAATAGCTCAGGATATTTTGTGGTTTACACAAAATTTATCTTTGGAACAGAAGTAATTACAGTGATTAATGAATTACTTTACTTTCATAGAGTAATTATGAAACATTCCAAAAGGATAATAAAAATAATTTGCTATTTTACAAAACAGATACAGTTTAAACACTAGCAATTAACAGACAAAATATTTGAACATATGTACAAATGAAAAAGAAATGTTTAATTCTACAGCTCCCTGTAGTTAGGGGATTTCATACCACCCTATACTCCGCTCATAAAATTTCAAGTGTTTCTCAAATAAGCAAGCTTGCAGTTCCACTGATCTCAACAGTGTTGCAACCCCCTTAAACTAAAAATGAAATTATTTGAATTAAAAAAGTGTTACAGAAGTGCCTTAAGGTTTAAGCTGATCTTAGAGCATGATGATGGCTTTTTTTTTTTTTTTTTTTTTTTTTTTTTTTTTTTGCGGTGTTGTATATAGGCATATTAAACTGATGCATTCTTCAGACAGAATCTGTCTTTTAACAAGTATGGGTGTGGGAGGGGGAAGGGAAAGACCTGAAAGTGGAGTGATTTGCCCAAGGTCACAGGACTTATCATAGCCATGTCAAGCACAGAAATCAAATTTCCTGAGCTCTAGCCCAGAAAATACCAATCTGTCTCTCTGAGACATGTTCAGTAAAGTTCAATTTTTCTGCCTTTTATCACTCTTTATTTTCCAAAAACACAAATCAGAAAGCGTGAGGCTTCTCCTTATGTATCAGTTAGCTGACCTTCCTATCAGTGCTAGTACTCGGACCATATGTTCTGTATGAATTTGCACTTGCATTTGCAGGTGTTGTTCTGAAGCTTCCAAGCCAATTTACTATGGGTGCTTACTGATTGAGAGGCTTTTTTTCTGGGTCTTCTATCTTGTGCTTCTAATTACTCTTTGGATGCGTTTTATGGAAGAGGGAAGGAAAAGGGGTCCTACACTAACTTTAGAAGTTTTGGGTCTGAGTTGGTGAAGTTTGGCTCCTAAATTCAAAAGAACAACAGGCATTGACTGGTTTCAGTGAACAAAACTGAATTCAAATTGCCTTCTCTGTCTGGCCACTAGAAAATGCCAAAAAATGTCCCAGGCTTCATGTTGACTAATAAAGTTTATAATTCCTGTGGGCTCTTTCCTGGATGTAGAGTTCCGAACAGATATGAATAAGTGATAGTGAGAATTATAAGTGGTCTTTTTGTCAACACTTAGTTGCATGTTTAATCCCACATATGGAATGATGCGAGGAGGAGAACCTTTCAGTTCTGGATGTGATGGACATGGACGGATTTTGTGCGGAGCAAAGGAAAAGAGAGGGGAGGGAAAAGAAGATGTGGTAGGAAACAATTTATTCAAAGCTAAAAACCGTTAACCTTGAAAGTATTTTTTTTGAAGGCACATGAGGCGTTTTGGTTAGCTGAGATAGACATTTCTTTCATCAGCAGATGTTGCTTGTTACGGGCAAAGTGTGCTTAATTATGTACATTGTTTCCACGATGGGAGATAGCAGCTATCTAGAAGGGGCTGATGTGGCACCATTGATCTCCCCTTTCAAAGGGGTTCTAGTAGGAAAGTCAAAAGCACAGCTGATTTACTAAATTACTTTCTCTTATCTGTCTTATCTGTGGTTTTTTTGTTGTGTTTTTTTTCATATTCTACCTGGACTCAGTATTGACAATTTGTAATAGTAAAGAGGAAGAAGACACTAATTTAGGGTGTGGTGTGTGTGTGTTTTTTTTTTTTTTTTTTTTTTTTTTTTTTTTTCCCTCCCCCCTCCCCAAGTTATCTAGAATCTAGGATTTCAGTCCAGGTTTTGTCCTTCCTTCCTTGTGGCTTAGGCGAGGAGCTTTACTTTGTTAGTCTGCTGCTTTTTTATTCCTAAGGTAGAAAACCATGTTCTTGGGAGATGTCTGAGAACAGGATGTGAGTATATCCATGTTAAGGGTGTGAAGAAGGCAAATTTGAGACTCCAACTAGAATAAAATAATCATATTTTCCATCTGAAGTCAAATCTTTACCATTTGAGCTCATTAAATACAATCTTTCTGAAAAACTTGCTTTGGACTGGTGTTTGGTTATCCCATTTTACAAACTGAGACCTGGCTAATTTTGACAAAAAAATATCAGTAGAAGTTCCTTCTTGTTTATTTTATTCATCCAAAATGTACAGTTGTAAGTTTGGAAGGGAGGAAAAAAAAGTATTTGGTTACCCGGTCACTGAAGCAGGGTATGGGGCCTAGAAAGTCTCCTCATCACAGCAAATCTCAGACATGGAACAAAGTTATGAGAGAAAGGAGTCTGTCAGCTGCTGAGCGAGAGAGCTGTTGGCCTGCCCAAAGGTCCTGCTGCTGAAGTGGCTGAGTCCTGACAGGAGTTGAAGATCCCCCTTCGCAAGGAGGATGGTAATGAAGTTTCTGCTGACTCTGTTGCTGCCTTTCTCGGTATTTCAGTCTCTCCTGTGCTCGTATCAGTTGTGCTGAACAGTGTGCAACCCTGTTGGTTTCAGGTAGCACAGCCTCACTCTGTAGAAACTTTTTATTTTGCTGAGGTTTCTCTGTGGTGCCTAATTGTGAAGGTTGAAATTTTGTTGCTCAAATTAGAGATATGACGACATTGCTTATGTAAAGATGCTTACTGGCTAGCACAATTGCCCTTTTTTCCTTGAAGCTGAACATTTCACACTTATTTTTCATAACTGTTGTCAAATGAATGACTTGCAAATAAGTCTTTCCTGTTGAAACGTAGCAATTTGAATAACCGGCCAATACCATCCCTTCCTTCCCAGTAAAAATTTGTATCAATTACCATTTAAAACAGTACTAAGCAGACATGCTTGTATCATTCAGCAAGTCTAAGCCAGCAAGAGCCAATTAAAGCTATTGTGTAATTAGAAATGCTTGTTATTGTTATCAGTAATTCTGTACTTGAAACTGCCTGTGTGTGTGTGCTACTGGGCTTAATTGCATGCACTGACATAAAAAGGCTGACTACCACTTATTTTGTGGTGTAATTTCCTTGCATTTTTGAAGCTGTGGCATCTCGATGTACAAAAACACTTTAAACTGATATTAGAAAGAATTTACTTGCTGGCTACAGCCTTGTGTTAGTGTCCATTGCATAAAGACAGAAGAAAGAGTAACTACTGTAATCTTCAGTTGTCTGTGGAGGGTTTTAAAGTGGCTTGAATATTCACAGAAATGGCAGGATGTAATTGAGAAAGATAGCTTTGTTTTTCAGATACTGATTCAGGATTCATGAAATCTGATTTTGAATGAGCTTGCACTTTCTTTTCTCCTGTGCACAAAGATTCAGAACTTCAATATATAAGTGTAAAAATGCGTGTGTCCTGCCCTCACTCTTTTCCTTAGTCCAGCTTGATAGGACCTGAAAGCAGCAACCATGAGGAATATACCACTCAGTCTTGGATGAGAGAATGATCAGGGCAGATGGTAACTTCAGGAAATCTAGCTGCCAGGTTCTAACCTGTCAGGACAAAGCATGGGCAGGCTGCAACTTTGTGGAGGCTGAATACTACCAAATGTGGAAGGAAAGTCCTATTTTTGTAGGACTGAAGAAAACATCCCTGATAACCTGATAATTTCCTGTCTCTGCTCAAAAGCAGGTGGATAAAAGGTTTTTTACCTAACAATTGTCTAAAAATGTTGATGAAACAGTATTTATTTTTGTCTTTGAGCAAATAACAGATAAGGTCTTATGTTGTGGATTTAAGAAAAACCTAAAGTCTGAGACATGATCTTTGTGGAAAACTTCATATGAAATTAGTTGGGAAAAATGATTGAATGGACTCTTAAACATGGACAATGTTAAATAGCTTTGCCTATTAGTGCTGGCAGTTTTGGCTACATGATAATCAACATAGGATAAGGAACCTGTGTGGCAAGACTTGAATGTCCATCCCTTATTGGCTGTGAAACGAAGCCAGCTTTGAATGTGATGTGGATACTATAGTCTAACCTGCCTTGTAAATGTTCCTTAGTGTGCATACAGATAGCATCTGCTCAATGCCAGAGGGAGCTTCCTAAAGAAAGACTAAGGAACAGGTTAGACTGTTGAAATATGTCACTAACTTATACTCACCCTTCTTCTGTAAGAGTTTACTATAAAAGTTCATGTAGATGAGATCCCTAAACACTTATAACACTAGCACCCACAAGAAGCACTAGCAAGCAGTTTAAAACAGAGCAAGCGCAATAGCTACACAGTTGTGTATGTAACACGGTGATCCCAGAAATACACAGGGGTAACTTTGATTCAGACAAAATGCCTGCAAAGTTAGATGATGACTAAGGGGTAACAAGGAGCTGCCTGCTGAACTAAGGCAGTATTCATGGTGGTTGTTGTGGAAGGGGACTCTAAACAATTCATGAGATAAAAGGGTTACTGTTAAAAGAGGGAGTGACCGAGGACCATACAAAAAGTCTGCGCAAGATAGTGGAGAGATGCTAAGACTGCGATTGAATCCTGTCAGCTCTTGGTGTTACCTCTTTGCTGTTACTGTTCCCTTTGCTAGGCTAGAAAGGGAGCAGTAAGCATGGATACTGAAACCAAATGACCTGTCGCACAGATCATGTTTGATGCAGGGGGGAGGATATGGGTGGAGGATGCAAACTTGCATGAGCTTTGTTCCTTGGTGTTAGGACCAGTTTATACAGTTTTCTCCCCGACATGAATCAAAGCAGTTTAATGATTTCCTTGGTTTGCACCACCTTTAACAGAATGTCCTGTAAGCAACACAGATGTGCTAATGAGGCTAGAGCTTGTCTTGGATTTGGCTTTGTGAAGAGATTAGCTCTATTGCCTTGCCACCTTTGAGATGGTACAAACACGTTGCAGCCAAGGTCTAGCTCATTACATACATTTGTACAGGTAAATGCCTCTTAAAAGGTAGCCTATTATCTGCCCTTTAGAATCTCAGCCTTCTTAGCAAGGCAGGAATCCCTAGAGTATTCCATAGCACCTTTGATCTGGAAGCTTTTGGCCTGGGGCATGCTTTCTGATGTTTTAGTATATGGTCAACTTACACAGGAAAATTGATGATAAACCACAGGGTTAAATAGTTTCCTGCTATTAAATCATGCATTACTACATTTCATTTCCTTGATACTGTATTTTTATTTATCTTCAATTTGCAGATTATTCAATGATGTGTTTATACACTGTTGTGAAAGTCATTGTGCTTTGAGAGCTATGTGCAAAGCATAAATGACTTGCTTGCTACCATCAAAGTGCAAAAAAATTAGATTAGGAGATTTCTTGCTATTGAATTGTGTCTGCATATTCTTTCCTTCCTGTACTTCTGTTTTTGAGTGCTTGGAAGGTAAGTCATTCCATATTAAAATCTCTTACAAAAGAGAATGTGGTAAATTTTCTTTCATAAGGCAGTAAAATTCAGGAGGCTTTGCTAATATTTAAATTGGTGTCAGCAAGGTTCAGTCCTTTCTGTAGCTCTTATATTTTGATAACTGCTTGCAGGAGGAGACTGATCAGTCTCTGGAATTTTGAAACAGCTTATAGCAAAAAGTGGGGCAGAACTACCCAGAATGATACACAGCAGGTTTCAAGGAATCCAGGAAATCCAGCCAGTCTGCCCAATCATGGAAAGCCATGACTGCTGCTTAGCCCTTTAACAGCCTTAAAGTGCTGTTGCAAGTGCTTAATCTACAGTTTTGTATGTATCTTACTGCCATGATATGACTACCAGGTTACAGCCCCCACATATTTGTTGTCAAAGAGTATTTGTCAAAAGTATTTGACTGAGCCCTGTTCTACCTATTGGTAAATGGCAGCACCCAGAAAAAATGTAATTGTCTCATGTGAGTAGCGATACAAAAGAAAGGGTTTTCGGTCCTCAGGGTAGCCACAATCTTACTGCTTTTCTTCCTCACCCTTTACCACAAGGGACAGAGTAGGCAACATTGCTGTTAGTAAGTCATTTGCTGCAGGCCTGGCAAGCAGTAGCAAAGCACTGGAGGAGACTGGGCTTGTTAAAGCAGCACCATGGGTGGTGTCAAAAGAGATGGCAAGTCTTGGCTCTCTTCTAGGCTCTGTGTCACTGCCTGACATACAGCATATGACTCTAGTCGAGGCATTGGACTTCTGTGCCTCCTATTTCTCTGCTTCCAGGGCAGGGATCAGTGCCTACCAGTGGGACTGTGATTGCAACTGGGCTTCTGCACAGTGACTGGATTCAAGAGTAGATGTTGTTGCAGCATGTGCGTGGGGAAGGAATTCTGTGCTTTGCAGCTGCTTTGTAATTTTCATTGCAAACCATGGCTTAAGCAGAACTTTGCAACAATATTCTGTGGCTGCTAGTTGACCTTACTGCACAAGGCCTGATCTTAAGTTGTGTTTTTTACAAGTCACGCTGTTTGAACCATGGGATTGCCTAAAATGACCAGAAAGTTGCTGAGCACTTCCCTCTGAATTCAGGTGTTTGTATAGACACTGTTGACAGTGATGTATAAAGTTAAGGTTGCCTAACGTTTCCTATTTGAAGACCTCAATTTCAGATTATCATCTTTTGTTATGTAAATTATTCCAGGGTAGAATTTTCCATGTTGGGTGCTTGCCTAGAGCTGAAGTGGGTGTTGTGAGGGCTTGTTTGTTTGAACATTTAGGTAAAAACCCACACTCTTCTCTAGTATAAAATGCAAGGAATCTAGGGAGTAAAATGGTTCAGATATGTGTGGTAGGGGCTTGAGATGCTTGGCAGGCTTATAGGTGCTATTGTCAGTGTATTGTATCTTTGCATGGTTCCCCTTACTGATCAGAACATGTGCACCATTTCACCAGAGCAAATGAAAGCAACCATGCTGCAGACTGCATGGAGTGAAATGGAGTGAGTTCGGGTGCTGGAAGTACCAGCTATAGTAACTATAACATCATATAGTCTATTGTTCCCCATATTTGCAAATTCTTTGCACCAAACAGCGGTTGACAGGTGACTCAAGCCTCTACCACGCATATCTGAACCGTTTTACTTCCTAGATTCTTTGCATTTTGTACTAGAGAACTTTTTTTTTTTTTTTTTTTTTTTTTTTTTTTTTTTTTTTTTTGGTGGAAGTTGCTACTGTGAGAACCATTGATGCAAACACCAGAGCTGAGTGGAGAAGGTCCTACTTGATTCAAATGGAAAGTGACAAAAAGATAGGAATAGGATAGATTTGGTGTGTTAGGAGCTGGTGAAAGATAAAAGCAGTGGGAATGGCAGAGACAGCCTGAGAGGAATTTGGTGAAAAACTGAAACTATAAGGTATGCTTCCTCTAATAGGAAACTTTTAAAAATAAAGTCTCTGTGTTGCTTTACTGTGAACAGTGTCCTAGCAAAATGTTTGTTGCTTCTAGTGACTAATTCATCTGGGAGATGTTGGTGTACTAATGTACAATGATGCTTACTTTGGGTAGAAATATGAAGTTACAAGTTCACTAATAAACATCTATGAATGAATTCTCATCCTGGCAATAAGCAGCATAAAAGTTAACGTGATTCCATGTCACAAGACTTAGCTTTCCACTTTGTGTTAAGGAGAGGGAGGCACAAGTCAGCTAAAGCCCCAAAAGAGAATGGTTCACGTGACTTCTTTGATTTAATAGTTTACTTAGCAGAAGCATCTATGCTGCCTTTCATTGGGCAGTTTGGATGAAAAACTCTGTAAACAGCAAAATGTGGTGGTTAAAAAAAAATCAAAAAACTTGTGCTTCTGTAAAACCTGAAGGGAAGTTATACAGCAGTATTAAAGCCTTTTCAGTTGATTTTGCTGAGACTTCAGCTCTTAAGTCCAATCTAAACCTTATCCATGATGAAAATGTATATCAAGCACGTCCCTCAGTATTTGTGACAAAGGTCCTTTTCCATCTGTGACTATCATGTAAAATCTGGTGGCTGGAGAAACTTTCATGGCAAAACCTAATAATGGTGTAAGTTGTATGTGAGTTTGGTTCTATTCTTTAATTGTAGAGTTCACCTAGCTTTTGGCTAAGCTGTGTTTCATGACAATTTAAAATTGTGTTAAGCTTCACTGGAACTGAATAGTGTAGCTGTATCTTGCTTGAATTGACATAAGGAGTATTTGAAGAGGTAGGGGCCTGGGCACAGGAGGGCGCAAACATGGTTTTGAAGAACTAAACACAAGGCTTGTCTGGGTATTGGTTTCGTGGGGACAGTCAGAAAGAAATAAGCGGGCACTTAGAGATTGTATGTCTTTAGTGTGCAACTATGTGAAACTATGAAGTTAGGCTTGAATGCACTGGGTCATTCCAGCACTGTAGTTCAGTTCCTGCGTGGATTTTTCCAGCCTAAAAAAGATTGTAGATGTCTTTTGCAGCATCTTTGAACTCGGTGCTGTCCTGGCCTGTTCCAGTACAGGTGGGAAACTTGGGCAAAGGCAGTTCAGTCACTTCAAAAGAATTAAATCAAAAAGTTAAACAAACAGACCATCCTTAAAATGGCTGTTAAGATTTATGTTCAGTTTTCAGTCCCTATTCCTAACAATTTTTCAGTGAGCTGATAGAAATAGCTTAATTTTTGAACGCTGGTAGATTTTCAAAAAGTTGTGTTCACTCTAATCTGCAATTAGTAACTTGTTACTAATCAGCAAATTTGTAATTTTTTGTCAATCCTTTGGTTTTGTGATTGCAAGTACAGTTCTAGAAAATCTTTCATGTTTGCTGCCTTCCCTTCAGTTTTGGGTGTTTTCTGTGATAGAGAAAAGGAAAAATATAATTAAAATCTCAATTTTGTTATTTACTTAAGATGTGCAGTGAGGACTGCTATAACTAAAAGGTTAAAAAGAAAATGATTGTTTTGTGTGTAATAGTTGCCACTTAACTGTTTAGGATGTAAGTCAGCCAAGTCCTGTATGCCTATGTGATTTCTGTAACTCCTGATGGGAAGGATGTATCTTTGTGGGTGATCAGGAGAATAAAAGGTTTGCAAAATACCTAGGGCTGCCTAGAGTCTATCTTGGGGCTGCCTCAATTGTGCCTTGGGAATATGCTTGGAATGAGATGGAGCTGCATGCTGAAACAAATGCAGCTCTTGGATAAAAACTGAGTTCAATGCCTGGCATGTGGTATAAATGTATAGCATATTATCTGTAATGACTCTGGTAACTCATTGCTAGGCAGTATTCATCTCCAGTTGAACAGCCAGCTGGTGGAGAGCCCTGTATAATAGTAAATAGAAAAAAAAAAAAAAAAAAACTTTGTATCAAGGACAAGAGGAAGGGAAATGGTAGATGCTTTAGTGCCCTGAGTTGGATGGAGCTCATCTCTTGCTGAGAGGGAGCTGAAAGTTGCTGCAGTGAGGCATTGAGATTGGGACCTGCCTGTGAAGGGTTGTAGTAACTTCATTACCTTAACATCCCAGACTGTATAATTTTGAGTAGCTGGAATGGCGATTCTTGTCACAGCATGTGACAGACCTGTGTGCAGGGGCATTTGCCCTTTCCTTTAATGGGTTAGGGTGTGTGAGTGCTTGTGGGAGCTCGCGTGGGCTTGAGCCTAGTACTGAGACCCCCTTCAGCACTAATTTGAAGTGTTAAATTAGCTCCCCAAGATAGCAGCATCCTGAAGGATGCATGTGCAGAGATGCAAATGCTCTTTTTGCATCCTTGTGCTGCGAGCAGATGTTTGCACCCTCATGTAAGGTATGAGGGAGAACTGCTGCTGTGGGGCAGGAGGATAGTGTTAGGCATACAGAGGATGTCACCTTGTCTTTGTTAACATGCATGAAGCAGAGTAGATAACGAAACAAGAACTAGCAAGGAAAATGCTGGACCTGTGAGATTACCTAGTTGAGCACAAGGCTGCTTTGCTCCTGCTTAGAGGAGGGCAATGAAGGAAGAGAATAGCATTCAGGCAGCTCCTCCCTCCCTTGGGGCAGACCTGCAGCTGCTGTAAAGTGTAAATAGCTCCACTGAAGCTTGTGACAGTGACAGCAGAGCAATGATGCTTTACAGCAGCTGTGGATCTGCCCCTAGGGAAGAGCCAAGTTGGATTTAGCATTCTGCATTTGTCTGGACACTGTTTTGCAGGTACCTTTATGTAACCCATCTCCCCATTTGAGGTGAGTGAACTGCAGAAATTTCCCTCTCCTCCTGTATCACACAGTGCATTGGCAGTTACCTTCCAGCTGTTGCCATTTGGCTGCATTTCAGCTTACGCTGTAGTAGAACAGGCTTTTGGCTTTACAGTTTCCCAGTTTCATTCCCCAAGTATAGGCCAGGAAGGTACTTTCTCACTAGTGCTGCAGATCACCAAGGTGTTGTAAAGATGCAGCTGGCAGAGAAGAGTGGAGTAGATAGCAAGAGGTGAGTGGTGCACCAAACAAACCCTGCCCCATTCCCCCCCCCCCCCCCAAAAAAAAAAGAAAAAAAAAAGAAAAAAAGGCACCTAGGGGCAGCTCGGTGCAAAATGTAGGTTCTTGGATGCAGAGGTTATGGCCTACAGTAATTAGGAATCAATTTCTTTAAGAAACACTTTCTCTAAAAGCTAGTGGGCCTAATTTTCAGGATCTTGTATTTGGTAGTCCTTTTAGCCTCTGTAAGGTTTCTCTGAACTACTTCTAAACAGGACACAACTTACTGATAGAAAGATCTACATAAAATATAGGGCAATGGGGAATCAGACTTTTTCTCATTTTATCTTTTCTTTCTCTTGTTATTTACCATTCAACTGAATCAGTCAAGTTTGGAGATCAAAGCTTGCAAATTTCTTGTCTGCTCCTGCTGCTCTGCAGCAACTTGGCTTTGATTTCTTTCTGTCAGGGACAGTCAACTGGCTGAAACTTTATCTGCACAGTTTTCCCAAACTTTTTTTTTACTTTTGTTTTCCCAAGGTGCTCCCTACCTCTTAGCTTGATTTCTTAGCATGTGAGGCCCATCTGTGGCAATATTAATATATGTTCCAAGAGGAAAAAGGTGCAAGAAGAATAGACCATATATTTTACAACAGTTCTGTCTTGTCCCCAACAAAGTGCAATTTTAAGAAATTCAGTAAGTGGAAGAGGTTAATTTCAAGGCATTTAAAGTGAGATAGAGTGACCTACAGAGATTTTGGGATTGAGTAGTTGTGAAAATTTTTTGTCTAAAAGGAGCTAACATGTCTAGGAAGACAAAACTAAAATGATACTTTTCATCCTCTAAGTCTGTCCAAATGAGATTTTGCAGAGGACACACTTGTGAATAAAGTTTGCATTATTCTCAATTTTATATGAATTGCACTACTTGTTGAGTGTTCTTTTCTTGTGGGGACCTTATAGAGGATGACTCAAGCTATGAGATAATTAAAATATGCAAATTATCTTGGAGGAAATAATGCAATCTGAGTGCAGTACTAATCTATGGTGATGGCCTGGAATTAATTCAAAGGTATTTTTTTATGGATTATAAACTTAAATGGCTTTAGAGGGGCTTTCAGGAGAAAGTGATCAGGTTCTAAGGGTGCAAGGTAAGAAGCCTGTAAGGATGCTTTTATAGTCACAAAATCACAGAATGGTTGAGGTTGTAAGGTACCTCTGGACATCATCTAGTCTAACCCTCCTGCTCAAGCAGGGTCACCTAGAGCATGTTAGACAGGGCTGCATGCAGTTGGGTTTTGCATACCTTAAGAGAAGGAAACTCCACAACCTCTCTGGGCAACCTGTTCCAGTGCTCCGTCACTCTCACAGTGAAGAAATTCCTCCTCACGTTCAGGCGGAACTTCCTGTGCTTCAATTTCTGCCCATTGCCTCTTGTCCTGTCACACAAGACAACTGAAAAGAGTTTGTCCCCATCCCCTGGACGCCCTCCCTTCGGGTACTTGTACACATTGATCGGATTTCCCCCTTGGTCTTCTCTTCCCCAGGCTAAACAGACCCAGCTCTTGCAGCTGTTCCTCGTAGGAGATGCTCCAGCCCTCTTATCATCCTCATAGCCCTACACTGGACTCTCTCCAGTAGCTCCATGTCTCTCTTGTACTGAGGAGCCCAGAACTGGACACAGTGCTGGAGATGAGGCCTCCCCAGGGCTGAGTAGAGGGGCAGGATCACCTCCCTCAACCTGCTGGCAACTCTCTTCCCAATGCACCCCAGGAGACCATTGGCCTTCCTGGCCACAAGGGCACGTTGCTGGCTCATGGTCAGCCTGCAGTCTGCCAGGACTTGCTGGTCCTTCTCAGCAAAGCCACTTTCTAGCAGGTCAGCCCCAAGCCTGTACTGGTGCCTAGGGTTATTTCTTCCTAGGTGCAGGAGCCTGCACTTGCCTTTGCTGAACCTCAGGAGGTTCCTCTCTGCCGAGCTCTCCAGCCTGTCCAAGTCCCTCTCAATGGCAGCACAGCCCTCTGGTGTGTCAGCCACTCCTCCCAGCTTGGTGTCATCAGCAAACTTGCTGAGGAGGCACTCCGTCCCCTCATCCAGGTCATTGATGAAAAAGCTTAGCAAGACTGGCCCTAGTACTAACTCCTGAGGGACACTGCTAGCTACAGGCCTCCAAATCTGCACTGTGCTGCTGATCCCAGCTCTCTGAGCTCTGCCTTTCGGCCATTTCTCAATCCACCTCGCTGTCCACTCGTCTAACCCACGCTTCCTGAGCTTTCCTATCAGGCTGATCTGGAAGACAGTGTTGAAAGCCTTGCCAAAGTCAAGGTAGACAACATCCACTGCTCTCTTCTCGTGTACCCAGCCAGTCATTCCATCAGAGAAGGCTATCAGATTTGGAAAGCAGGATTTCCCCTTTGTGAATCCATGCTGACTACTACTGATCACTTTTTCCTCCACTTGCTTGGAAATGGTGTCCAGGAAAAGCTGCTCCATCACTTTTCCAGGGATGGAGGTGAGGTTGACCGACCTGTAATTTCCTAGTCCTTCTTGCCCTTTTTGAAGGCTGGAGTGACACTGGCTTTCTTCCAGTCGTTAGGCACCTCTCCAGTTCTCCAAGACCTTTCAAAGATGATGGAGAGTGGCCTAGCAATAACATCCCCCAGCTCGCTCAGCACTTGTGGATGCATCCCATAGGGGCCTATGGATTTGTGGGTGGCAGGTTTGTCTAAATGATCTCTCAGTCCTCCTTGACTAAGGGAAAGTCTTTCTTCCTTCACACTTTCTCTCTTGTCTCCAGGCTCTGGGATTCCTGAAGGCTGCCCTTCACAGTAAAGACTGAAGCAAAGAAAGCATTCAGTAACTCTGCCTTCTGTGTCTTTTGTCACCAGGGCCCCCACCCCACTCAGCTGTGGACCCACACTTTCCCTTGTCTTCCTCTTGCTACTGATGTATTTAAAGAATCCCTTCTTGTTATACTTGACAGCCCTTGCCAGATTTAATTCCAAATGGGCCTTGGCCTTCCTCATCACATCCCTGCATACTCTTAAAACATTCCTCTATTCCTTCCAGGTGGCCTGTCTCTTTTTCTGCATGCTATGTACTTTCTTCTGTTTGAGTTTTGCCGGGAGCTCCTTGTTCATCCATGCTGGTCTCCTGCCCCCATTGCTGGACTCCTTACTCTTGGGATGCACTGCTCTTGAGCTTGGATGAAATGATGCTTGAATATTAACCAGCTCTCTTGGCTCCCCCTTCCTTCTAGGGCACTAACGCATGGGATTCCTCCAAGCAGGTCCCTGAAGAGGCCAAAGTTTGCTCCCCTGAAGTCCAGGGTTACAATCCTAATTACTGCCCTGCTTCCTCCATGCAGAATGCTGAACTCCACCATCTCATGGCAGGGACACTGCTTGTATGAAAACAGTGCTTGTAAAACTCTTCTGATTTCCTCATGGGCACCATACCTTTCATCCCCCTGCACCTGCCATCTTGAATTTATTTAGGACCTTTACTGTTTCAAGTACTTCTGAGGAGCACAACTAGTGAAATCTTGTTCTGTGGTTTTGTTCTCAAGGTCAGATTCTGCTTAATGAAAGTGGAGACAGAGGGAAGATGGGGTTTTTGTTGGTTTCTGTTCTGTTTTTTGTAGATTTTGTTTTTTCTTTTTTTTTTCTCTTGTTCAGGCTGCAGATTTTTCTTCAGCAGGAGCACTGACGGATGTCTATCCAGTAGATGCTTATGTACATGAAGATTTTAGGGAGATCATGTCCCTGTGATCTTTTGTCTTTTGTCAAACTTGACTGAAATTCCCCAATGAGAGTAGAAGCTAGTAATAGGGAGATGACACAGGGTGATTGCATAAGAGCTGTTTCTTGAAAAAACAAAGTAAAATTAAGGAGAAGTGTGACTGTGATTCTGTTACCTCCTGATACTGGCAAGGTTGCTGGAATGGATTTGTGCCACACTTTAAAGCAGGGAAAATTGGTATAAGCTACACTTGCTGTTTGTTTTTCCTCTAACAGAAGTACCTCCTTTTTTTTTCTCTGGGATTTATTTTTTTTGGCCTTATTTTTTTTACATGTATCTGCTCTTAGGGAATAAAGCTGCTTTTTCAATCTTAGAGCAAAAAAAGAGCAAAAATGGCGTCAGCATTTCAGGGTGTTCTAATCATAATGTAAATGCTCCCCTAAGGTCCAGATCTATCTTTTCTATCTGGAAAGGAATCTTCCTTTAGTCTATGCTGACTACGTGAAAGATGATACTATCCCAAAATAACATCTTAATGTAGTAGACATCTAATTCAATGTAGGTAGAGGAAGCAGATGACATGCTTGTATTTATTGCTGTTCTGACTTTTTTTCCTTGAATTGACAGTTTAATTCCTCTGCATCATTTTTCATTTCATCACAAGGATGTTTTATACAATCAGAGCAACAATTATTTAACACTTCTACCCATAAGTAATCAAAATGTTTATTTTACGTAGGTTCGATGAGGCTCATTGACCCTGAAAATACTGGAGAATGCTATCCCTTATGATGAAGCAAAATCTTTAAGGGCCATCAGGAGTTCATTTATGTGGATCACAGAAAGGAAGCTTGGCATGAGCTGATTACTGTAGTCATTTGTCAAATACAAATTTGTCATTTTAAATGAATGTAAAAAAGGATTATTCTAATGCACAGTATACAATGACATTCCTAGAAGAGGTTTGGATGTATCATCCAAAGCCTGGAGAAAATGAGATCTTTCTCTATGGCTTCACTGTCTTTTGTGTGAAGACTATCTTGATTTGGGAACATTTGTGACCTCTGGGGACCCAAATCCAACTTCCTGCCTGATCTCCCCCAGTATTTTACTGTAACATGGTTTGTCTATAATGTAGTATTTTAGTAAAGTTCAGCTGATTCTCTAATCATATTTAAAGGGCTTTCTGTGGTACTCTTTACTGTCTTTCCTGCTTCATACAACATCAGAAAATGTTATTTTCTTGACTCTCACAGGCGCGTGCATGCATTTTCTCTCTTCATGGTGCTCTTTCTCCCACATGAGAACTGTTTTGCTTTGAGCTGTTATTCTAGCAAGCGCAGGTTGATCTTACTACAGGATAACTGTCATTGGTGGTATTGGAAGTACACTGGCTGATATTATTCATCTTAAAACAGCCTAATTTGGGAGATAATCTAAAGAAATACTGTGAACTGCACAGCTATTACCTTGTGCTCCAGCCTCCATATGTGGGTGAAAAGAGCTTGATTCAACTCCTTAAACTTTCAGTGGTTCTTTTTTTATAGATTGTTTTGAGAGAAGCTAGAGAGAAACTGCAATTCTTCTGAAATTAATAGCTGCCTCAAGAGCAGAGCAAAAAAATTGAGCTTAGTGCTCTCTGAGACTGCAGAAAAGGTTAGTCTTTGTTTTGGTTCAAGGAAAAAGGTGAAGGTTTGGCTGAACAGTATTTTATCTGAATTGGTTCTCCCAACCCTGCTATAAATCAAGGCTTGAATAGTGAACCAGTGAGTATAAACTACAAAGAGATAAATCAAGACTTCAACACTGTACCTGTGAGTATAAAACACTTGATGTACAAGTCAAGGCTCAGAAATTGTCTGTATGAAAAGCTTGGAGAGATAAATGGTAGCACTTGAACACTGGCTGTTTGGAATATAAAACACGAGGGTTATATGTCTCATTTCTACATTAGTTTCTGAACACATGTATACATCACAATTGCCAACTCAGAATGAAATACTCCAGTCTCATAGCTGCTTGCTGAAATGGCAAGCACATCAGAACTAATTTCCTGTATGCAGTTGCCTTACAGATGAATTTCTCAAGATGTGTATTGTTCTTTACATGAAAGAGTAGAAATGCTCTCCTGATACCAGAACAACTTGTATGTTTTTGTATCAAATACAATGAACATTTCTTATGTCATTTAAACATATATCAAATTCAAAGAAAGTGGCTGCTTTTCATCTCCTTACGAGGTGACATGTTTTCAGATGGGGAATGTGTTGATCTAAGTTTTTAACTGTCTGTTTTGAGGGGGGATGTGACTTGGTGGTCAAGCAGTTTACTTTAGCTAATAGTTCTTTTAACTTGTCTTTCTATGGGGGAACATTGTTTGCATACTCTGCTGAAGAATACTAATCAGGGATTATTTCTTTGGGTCCCCTTTATACATACAGAATAAGTCAACTGATAAGAACCCCAGGTCAAATTACTACAGCATTGGAAATCTGAGGCAGAATCTGTCTGATATCTAGGGTCATTGAAAAAATGTAAACATCCCTTAATTGCTCTGAGCCTGATTCCTGGCCTTATGATCCAGGCATTGTTAAAGTTGTCAGTCTCCCTGAGATACCTGAAGAGTCATTAGAAGATGCATCATAATCTGTTTGTTTTTAATGAGTGCTTTTAAAATTTATTACTTTTTCCCTTTCTATAAATGGCCCTAGTTTCGTAGTTAAAATTTGTGTGATGACTTAATGACTTAGTAAAAATACTATGGAAAAGACCAAATACTTGTGCTGCAAGTTTTACTGAATGTTCTTTCTGTTCTTCTTTTTAAACATTAAAACTACATTTATTGCCGTATTGTTGGAAGATATAAGTCATGGCAGAGTTTTACTAGTTTCCCTCTCAATGCTCAACAAAAGTTGGTGAACCATAGATGTTTGCCATCTTTCCAGTACAAATACGAGTCAGATTTACTGTGAGGTGCCATCTATGAGAGGTGGCAGACATTATCTTGTTTTGCTGTAATACCTTGACTCCCCCCTGAATTACAGTTCAGTTTTGCTAGATGTTGCAGCTACACATAACCACCAGTGCTCTGAAGGACTGCAATTTAAACAAGGCAAATGAGAATAAGATGATGATCAGGCAAGTACTCGTTTTTTAGATGCTTAACATGTTTGAAGTAGAGGAAAATTGTTACAATACAAAAAATCAGGATGCATTTCTGGTGTTATAAATTGGTACAACAGACAACTACTTCCTTCTGTGGAAGATGACAACTTTGGTAGATGTTTGACTCTCGAAATCACTTCTTAGAGGAAGTGAATAAGAATCCTGCACTGTCTAGCATTAAACTCCTGCTATAGCTTAGTTGCAGAAAATCCCAAATTCAATCTCTGCTGATTCTGAATATAAAATTCGTATTTTGAGGTTTTTTTGGACTACCTCTTGCACAAAGTTGCTTTTGCAGATGGCTTGAGCTCTATGTAAGACAAGCTGAGTTGTACAGGAAAAGCCGGGATATTCTTTTTGTTTCTTTTGCCCCTCACAAAGGGAGGAAATTCTAGCCTTTGGAACGGTTCAGAGAATATGAAAGAGTGACTTTACAACTTGAAAAACCCAAGTGTCATTTTATGAAGGATACCTATACCATATGTGGATTGAGGAGCCATGAGCTCAGTGTGCTTAATCCTTTGAGTTGAATTTCTAACCTCAGAAGTACTAGAATTAAGAATATGTTTGTTTGCCACCTTAACTCAGCCTGCTTGTGTCTGTTTATAACAGTAAACTCAGGCTAACAGAAGGCTTTCCCTTTGGCTCAGTGCCTTATCCAGTGTATAAAGCTGTCTGTTCCAACAATGAGTTGGGCTGTGTAATAAACAGAACCTCACCACTGATCAGATGATTGAGGGCAAATCACACAAAGCAACCTTTTCATGCAGGGGAAATGGGTGTGGGTGTGCTAGGAGTCTGACTGGTTCGTCAAACCAGCCCAGGTTCTGTATATGCCGCTCACTGAGCCCCTCACAAGCACATTCAAAGCACGGACCCTGCTGAGCACAGTTGCAAAGTTCTGGAGAAGGTTATGCAAAATAGGGCTTAATGTATTTTTAAACCTCTCCCTCAACTGCTCTAGTGTGCCTCAGTATGGCTAAGATTCAGTTTCTTGTGTTGAATGCTAGTGAGGATGCTAACACTAGATTACAGCAAAGTTAAATCAGTGAAAAATAAAGAATTAAAATATTGAGGAGAAGTCCACATGTTGAAAGGAATAGAGCCATGCTTAGTTGCTGCTGTGTGAGACAAAAGGTGCTGGAAAAATAAGGTGAAACATAGTTTAGGCTCATTTCCATTCATTGTGGACTGCGTGAGCTATAGGTCACTCAGAAAAGGAGGGAAAATCTGGTTATGTAATTGAAGACTAACCTGATGTACAGAGAGAAGCAACTCGGGGCCTTTTCTAGCTTCTGAATTCTCGACTCTACTATTTTCAATTGTTGACGCTACGTTCTAATATTGTAACGTAGATTTAATGTGTTATCAAGATACTTTTTCCAGCAACTTATTTGCGTATTTCCTAATTTTAAAACTTTGTTATCTCAGAGCTCCGTTAGTTTAATTTTCCCCCATTGTTCCTTCTTTCATTATCTCTTAATCTCATTGGTGACCTCGTGCTGAACAAGTAAATGTCAAATCATAATCAGTTTTCTACTTTGTATCATGAACGTGATCAAGTTCCCCTTTTTAGAAAATCTCATTAGTAAGAGTACATCTCCTTATAATTGCTACACTGAACTCTTACGTATAGTAGGTAAAACTTCATATCCTTTAGTTACTGCACTTTTCTATTGTGTATTTCTAATTTATGGGCATAATCAGGCCTGAATTTAAAACAGAAGGAAAAATGTACATGTGGATTCTTCCTTTCAGTGAGGTTGCTAAGGCAATGTCATCAGTGTAAAGTCATTCTAATGTTGGGGGCTATCTAAAGAATATGACATAACAGCTATTCTGCTACCTTTTCCTCAGCTATGAAAAGTCAAGAAACAGCTTGTAGAATTGGGTGCCCAAATATTCCCCTGAAATGAGATAAACACTCTGGATTTCTATTTCACAATAGGAAGAAACAGCTTTTAAAGAGCAATTGAACTCTGAAAGACAGTTGATCTTCAAAATGGCAGTTTGGATGAATTTATTTAAGGAGAATACTAAGAAAAGAGTTTGAGGAGGACCTGATTACCCAAAAAATGAGTAATTAAATGTTGCTCTGGGAAAGGCTGGAAAGGAAGGCTCTTCAAGGGCTAAGAGATCGATGTGCAGATTTCAAGTAGGATATCACTGTGGAGATTTGGTCACTGCAGAGCATCAAACAGTGGATTTCTCCATTAGAAGAGGGAGAAGATCTCATAGTTTAAAGAACTGTTAGTTCTTAGAAACATAGAATCAGGAAGGTTGGAAGCAACCTCTGGAGATCATCTAGTCCAACCCCCCTGCTCAAGCAGGATCACTGAGAGCATGTTAGACAGGGTTGCATCCAGGCGGGCCTTGAAGATCTCCAGAGAAGGAGACTCCACAACCTCTCTGGGCAACCTGTCCCAGTGCTCCGTCACTCTCACAGTGAAGAAACTTCCCCTCATGGTCAGGCGGAACTTCCTGTGCTTCAATTTCTGCCCATTGCCTCTTGTCCTGTCACACAGGACAACCGAAAAGAGTTCGTGAGAAGAGTAGCTCATAAAAGTGCTTATATTCCTACACTTATCCCAAAGAAGTATAGTTTCAGGAGAGTAGTGTGTCAGCCTCTGACACAAATCTGAGAAAGACAGGCTCTGAAG
This sequence comes from Rhea pennata, assembly GCF_028389875.1. Lineage (NCBI taxonomy): Eukaryota > Metazoa > Chordata > Aves > Rheiformes > Rheidae > Rhea > Rhea pennata. Next base: position 25,684,260 of record NC_084671.1, on the reverse strand, counting down.
GAAGAAATGAAATACACTGGTTATTCTTAGGTTGCACAGAGCTGAAATTTTTATAGTGTTTCTGGAAAATGTAGTCACTAGTCTACCAGGTCCTAGCTTGTTTTATGTATTGTAAAACAACTATAGACTGATATTGAACCCATTACAAAAGCAGATAATTTTCCTTTTTTAAGGTCCACTGCAAGTAAACAAGTTGTCACTGTTCTTTCCAGGAAGTTCAGTGTCCATCATGTTTCTGCTTTGATTTCAGGCTTAAGGCATTGAGAAATTACGTGGAGCAATTGAACTCCATTGCTGAAGTTAGTTCAATTTCTTCAGGCAAAGCTTATTCCTCAGCTAAGATTTCTACCTGCAGAAGGCTCATCTGCTGGTATCTGTATTTATGATGTTAATCTTCTCTCCCTGTTTAGGATTTTTATTTTCCCTGCCAGAATTTTACCAGAAAATTAACTAGGATTGATGCAGACAAAGTACAGCTACCTCTAAATATAAATTTAGGTTGGATATTTTTCCTATTTGATCAATTTTTGAATTAACTCTCTTCTACTGCCCCAGGGCTTACAGAATCTAAATTGAAGTTAGCTCACTAAGGATCTGTGCTAACGTCATCTTATATTCATGGACTCAAGTGTATTCATGCTGTATAGGTTAATTCAAATTAGCCCAACTGTTCCAGGCATTGATGTTCACAACCAGGAAAATCTTATTCAGCTAGCACAGTGCAGTTCTATTAGTGCAACTATTCAAGCAGGAAATAACCCCCAGCCCCAGCTAAAAATGAAGTGGCAAAAAAGACCTAGAAAGCAGTGATTTTGTTTTTAGAGTAGCTTTACAGATGTAAAAAGGAATCATTGATTTTATTGAGCTTATCCCTCTTGAGTTATTATTAATTGAGTTATGTAACAAATGTTACAGGATACCTAATATGCTGTCTAAGCAATTTTAGGAGTTAAGGTAGGATTGTAGGTGCACTTTACTTGTGCCTCAACATAAGAGCTGAGGAATGGCAGACCTTATTGGGGATCTAGTTCCCAAGTCTGAAGCACTCTTTTTATTTGGGGTCCTTCAGTGCACATCATCCAACTATGAATGCATACTTTAGATGCATTGTATGTGCTTGCATGGCAAGTAAACTTTTTTTTTAATTAAATGACTCTTCTAATCCACTCTTGTTATCACTGTGATCAGAAAAATGCATGGGCTGAATTTTCAATTATTATGTGAAAATTTTTGACATGGCCAATAAGAAGAAACTAAGCACTTTCTATTGATTTAGCCTGGAAGAACCTGAAAGTTACATAGCTGCATCAATACTACTGTGCACCTGGATTAATACTGGATATGAGACCTAAGCTGTACCCTTTAAAAGTATTCAGTTGGAGTATTTGGAGTGTGGTTTTTTTTTTTTTTTTTTTTTTTTTTTTTTTTTTTTTTTTGGTAGCTAGCTGTATTGAGATACACTTTTTAAAGAGAATATTAACACATGATTATCAACATCTGAAGTTCCTGCCATGCTTCCACATGCTTTATCTCTATGGCCTGCCACAACACATAGACCAAAGAGTACAGCTGAACAATGTTACCCTCCTCTTTCTTTATCCTATGGAGTCTCATGTAAAGTTATCTAAGTTATTCTCTTGGGAACTGTTCCCCTGCAGGAGAAGACCTCAGGGAACACTGGGTTCCCTGGCCTGACCCGTGAGAGGGCATCCCATGTTTCTGCTGATACACAGTGGAGCAGCTGCTACTTTTTTTAGGGTAGCTGGCTCCCTTAGGGAGGACTGCAGATATGAGCACTAACCTGCACAGAGCTTAACTGATCTTCTAGGTAAGAAGCTCTTGCAGGATTTGGGTCTGTTTCTCTGCTTGAATGAAATGAGTTAAGTATTCTATTATTGTTCTTCTTCAGTCTTTTGAATCTTCTGAAAATGCAGGCTGGGTTAACTTTTTTCCTAGCTTTTCCTGTTCTTCAGTTAAAACTGGACTAATAGTCCAAATTTTATGAACAAAATTGACAGACACATTACAATTTTAGCCTGTTGATGTGTATCCATGGCTTCAAGTAAAAGAAGAGCCACATACATGCAACTGAAGGCAAAATTTCATCTTTGGGGACCCGTTATGTGCTTAGGAAATCAACTTTCAGGAAACTAGATTCTTCTATGAGAGCAGGAAGTTTTTTTGCTGCCATACTAGAAGATGGAAAGGAGTTAAGTCTAAGGTCAAAAAGCTGAATTAAGTCAATTTTGAATAACGCAATGTAAATGGTACATAAATCCTACTAAAAGGAACTGTTGCATATAGAGACTTCTGAGGCCAATAGTAACTGGCCACGTGAAGTTAACATTTTGATGCTTCTGTGAACACAGCCTGACCTGAAAGGATGAGAGATGAAACTGCATGCATCCAATATAAAAATTTTTGTTCAAAATTCCATCCAATCCAGTTTGCATCTGCATAGAAATCATTCTGTGTTTAAAAATAAAGCTTGCTTGTAAGGAAGAACTTTGGTCAGACTGAAAAAGAGGAAAAGTGTTTTTTTTTTTTTTTTTTTTTTTTTTTTATCATGAAAGCTATCATATGTTGGGAGGGTTTTTTCTGCACATGTGCCTTTTTGCCTTCAGATTCTGCCCTAGGCAGATTTTTATGGCCGGTGCAGCCTTTGTCCAGATTTATCCGTTTTTCCTCATAAGCAGTGCCAGGCCTTTCTGCAGAGGCAGCCAGGCAAGGGGCTAAGCTCAGCTGGCTGCACCAGCAGTGGATGTTTACAGGTACTGAGAATGTGGGGACAGACAGGCTAAAATGCAGGCAGATGTGACTGCACCAACATTTAAGTGAAGGACAAAAAGCAAGCATGTCTAGGGAGTGGATTTAAATGCCTAGAAGATGAAATGAGGAAAGGGGAGGAGCAGGGGCACTAACAGTTCTGGAATGGTGTAGTGTTGGAGTCAGGAGGTCTGCGTCGTTTCCCTCCTGAAAGGTTGAAGGATGGGCAGACACACAGGTCTGCCATGCATACCTATCTAGCTAAGCAGTGGGACTGTTTCTCTTCCCTGTCCTAGCTTTTTCTTTGTCTTGAAAAGTTTTGCATTTGTGTGTCTTATGCTGTACTACGGCACTACAGTGCCCTAAAATGGCCTGAAATTGTTCCTTTTTCTCCAGAGCAGGAGAGGCACACTTGTTAGATGCAAGCTAGGTAGACTAAGATATTTCTGGAATATGATATAGAGTACTGTACAAGCACATACAGAGAGCTATGCAAAGACTCATGTGGAACAGAAATAAATGATTCTTGCCAGACAACCCAACTGAGAAATTGGAGCAAGGATTCATCACTAGTTGTCATTACTAGGCAGACTAAAAATGCATACCTTAATGTTATAAGCATGATCAGTTACAGGGGTGGAAAAGGCCAGTCTAACCTTCACATCTCTGCAGATTTGTTGCATATCCTTTTTTTGTCTTTTCTTATAGCTGATACTGAAAGAATTCTGAGGGGATGTAAAACAAGGCAGTCTCATACATACATACATACATGTGTGTGTGTGTATATATATGTATCAATTTTTTGCTGGCAGTGCATCAGCACAAGTTGAGATGGAAAAGCACCCTCATCTTGGATTATTTTTTTTTTTTTTGTTAAAAGTAGGAATTTAACCCAAATCATCTTTCAGCGAAGGCTTTTTGGCCTTTAATTCTTCACTTTGATTTCTCAGAGTCAGCAGCACTCATGTAATAAAGTAAATTGAGGGAGAAAATAAGATCCAATTGATTTCTCAGAGGTAGGGCTAAATCCCACATATGCTTAATTATTCCTCTGATAATAACACAGTCACTGTTTTTCTTTTAATTTCCTTTAAATGGAGTTGACTATCAAGATGTTTCGGGCCAAATTCAGCCCCTAGTACTCAATTTACCTTGGAGACTTGGATAATCCCTGGGCCATTTCAGCTACTGTACAGTGAAGGGAAAGCTATAAGCTGATTACAGAGTACAGAAAATTAATGTTCTTTTTAAATTCTGAGCAGAGAGATAAGGGCTTCCTGAAGATATGCTGAGATGTGATGTTCTTTCCTGGCCTTATCAACATGTTAGTGCATCTACCCGCTCTGTACTGAACCATGATGCAGTTGTGTTCTGCTGTGAAGAGACATGAGCTGTTGACTCAAATTTTTCTAAGCATTCTGTAGCATATAGCTGTTGCTTCCTCTGAAAACTCAGCACCTGGTCACCACATTGATCAATCTTTAACAGGTTATCTTAATTATTCTCAGGCAGGAGACATCCTGACTTCAGTAACATCCATATAAAAGCTGTATAAGTTAATGATCTTTAAGACCTAGCTGCATTCATTGAAGCACAAGGATCTCTCAGACAAATACTATTTCCTGCTGGTATAAGTGTCCCAGTTGATACTGCATGTATATAGGTTTCTTGTGAAGGTGTAGGAGGAGTTGTTTGGAAGAGTTTACAAACAAAATGGGTTCAGAGGAAGAGGGGAAACCAAGGGGAGGAAGTGACATACTCAAAGTTGCAGAGGTCAGTGTCAGAACGCTATATGCTAGACTAGCTCACGATCTGTTCTCAGAAAACCTCGGAAACATTACTTAGAAAGCATTATTATGACCTAAACCTGCACAACTTTTAGAAAGTGTCAGAAATGGTAGCACTATTTTAATGACATTAAGAAGTAAAATGATAAATAAGTAGACATATCCATTGTGCAGGCTGATTAGATGCTAGAAGGAAGAGAGAGCTTTAGGGCCAAAACAAGAATTTCCTAGAATAACCTGAAATATAATGGTGGTAATAATAGGAGGGTTCACTTTATACTGTTTGCAAAATATTAACATAATTAAATGTCAGAAGCAAGATTGTGGCCCTAGTGGAGATCTGAACACACATTCTGGCGTCAGAAGAATTATACATTTTTCAACTATAGCAAATATAGGTCAGTAGTGATGTCTAGTGTGAAGTTTAGTATGTGGCTAGAGTTAGTTTTTTCAAGAGCTTCTGAATTTTGAGGCTTAATTTAGAGAAGGTGGAAGAAGTTAGACCTGGAATGAACACAAGCTTTTCATTGAAGCTATCTGAGACTTCTCTTTGCTGTACGCAGAGGTCCCTTGCCTCCATGTAGAAGTTGCTGGCAATCTGACACTGTGCATTTCCTCGGACCTCCTGATTTGTAGAGCATACACTACTGTATTGCTCCTCAGAGAGCCCTTTGCTTCTCCCAATGTTTTAAAATCCTCCTCCTTCACTCTTTTAAATAATCAAGAAAGTTTTCTGGTACTTGGCACCTTGGACATGCAGGACATGAACTGCATTCTCATTCATGTCTCTTGATACCGCATTCACTTTTTACCTTTTTCTGGCACTCATGAATTTGCATATAGTCTAGAAAGACACCAAGTGTTTCTGTTAGAGGGTCACTACTTTGGGAGTATCAGTGATAGGCTGTGGACAAGAGAGATCTGGCAGTTATGGCTGGTTTGGATCTTCAAAAGGCTTTTGCCAAAGCCATCCAAGGGCTCTAGAGCTGTGATTGAAGAGGGATAGTCCGTATATGAGTAAATGTCTAGTTAAAGAACAGAAAGCAAAGAAGAGTTTTGTGAACATAGGGAGATCGTAAGTGAAATCCTGTGTCAATCTGTGCTAGTGTCTGTGCTGTTTCAAATGTTTTAAGTGCTCTGTAAAATGAGACTACAGTTTGTAGGTGGAAAAAATTATTCTGGGTACAAACCGAAAAAGTTGCATAATATCTTCACAGGGTGGAGTAACTAGGAAAAAAAAATGGCAAAAGCTATTCAACGTTGCTAAATATAAAACATCCAATGGGAGTAGAGAAGGGGGTAATCATCACTTCATACAGAAAGTGATGAGCTGTGAACTCAATCTTATCACATGCGAAATGTCCCTGTATTGTAGTGGAACTCTGCAAGTATGCTCTTAAGGCTTGGTTTGTTCAGAAAAGAAAAATTAAACAATAGATATTCAGAAGGGGATAGAGAGGAGAACCTTGTTATGTCATTATGCTGCCTGGTATCTTGAATACTGTGTACAATACTGTTTCTTCACAGAAAAGAATATAAAGTAAGTGGAGAATGCACAGGGGAAAAAAACAAGTGCAATCAAAGGCTTTTACAGCTTCTGTACAGGGAACAACTAAGCAGCTTAATACTCTTCAACCTGGAAGGGAGGTGGTTATGGTGGGTTTTGACAGAAGTCCGTCTTATTTGATAGAGATGCATGGGGAAAGTGAATTGGAAAGAACTGCTTCCTGTCTTTTGTAATGCAAGAGGTAGGGGGTTTGAAATGACAAGCAAGAGTTGGTAGTGATCATATAACATGTAAGCAAGCTATGGAATACTTGGCGTTCGGATGCTGTGGATACCAAAAGCTTATAAGACTCAACCAGTTCTGCTGATATCTATGGGAGAAGAATCCGTAAAGGGTATTCCATGGAACCCCTGAGTCCTAGGTCTCCATAGGTTGAGAGAATGTGTAGGGAATTCCATGCTTGCCCAGTCCCTATGGAGGTATCTGCTATTGGCTGCTGCTGGAGATAAAGATACTTGGCGGACCTTCAGTCTTACCTGATACAGCAGAACCCTTCTGCTGAGACAGCAGTATTGTTATACTTAGGTATACCATGATAGCCTTTTAATTTTATTTTTTGTATTTTTTAAATATTTTTTTTTTAATTCTAACTTTAATTTTATTTTTTATTTTTTATTTTATTTATCCTGGTATGTGGGTCGTAGAACAGACATGGTCAAACATCTTGGAGGCAAATTAGCCTTTTAGGAATATATCCATTCACTCTGTCTGCATGATTAAAATAAATAAATAAATAAATAAAGCCCACAATCAAACCATTCTGCCCCATCTTCTACCAAACCCCACCACCCCTAAAAAACAAAAGGGAATACTGCAAAACAGTACCACCTCATGATAGTTACCTTATGGCTTGGATAACCTATCTCTTAATACTTACACAATCACAACTTAAATTTTATTTAGTAGTGGTATCCACATCAAAGCTGATAAATCACAATGGAAATTTCAGGTCCCTCTTGAAAACTGCACTTGCAAAGTAGTTTTTCAAATCAATATTAGTAGTAAATATATTCCGGTACTTGAGAGTAATGAACACTGAGGAGGAAAGGGAATTAAGGACAACTAAAAATCTTTTTTTTCCTTGATATAACTGCCAGGTGGATTCTTTCCAAATGTCATACAGCCTTAATTTATAGGCACTAGGTGAGTGAAGGTGCTGCCTATTTGTGGATAGAGATGATGGAAAGATTTAACTTCGCTTACAATTAAGATCTAACAGCTTGTGTATCACACTGAGACAATATGTGTGTGCTCTCTAAACACTAAAGTGATTTAGTGGTGTTATTTTGGCAGCTTCTTAGCTAATACATGAAACATGAAAAACATACAAGAATTTTATAAATGAAAAAATATAACTGGGGCAAGCATCTCAGAAAACACTTGCAGTCTTAGCTGCCATGAATTTACCCCAAACTTGCAGTTCAGTCCATGTTGTGCTGTACTTTGTATTTTACCATCCTTTTAGGGACATGCAAGTTGTAAAATTGCTTGTATTGATTCAGCCTAACAGACTTGCATTTGATCACATGAAGCTTACTTGTCTGATCAGGCTAATGGTTTTAGCCTGTTACTTCCCCTCTCTTTTATCTCTGTTTTACAGTGTAGTGAGTATTTTTCCACATACTCTTTGTATCATGTGAAACACTTGCAGTAAGGATGAAGATATGTAGCCATGTGCAGCAAAGACCAATCTTTCTAAAATTAACAGAGATACAATGCGTATCCTATACATCTTGCCTCTGTTGTTGGGTAGTACTACCCAAAAAGCTCTAAGAATGAGTTTTTTCTTTGGAAGTACATCAAGCATTTGACTCCTGGTTTTTAGAGCCAAAGGCCCTGTCAATTTATTAGAGCATTAGAGCCTAAGGGAAGTAAATGTTAGGTCTGTCTGTTGTGAGTGGTATGTTTTGCAGTGTGTAGGAGAACTAGTTAAAATATGGACGGGGAATGAAGGATTGCAGGTTCTTCTCCTTGATCATGTTTCATTTCTAAGCATGAATATTGCCAGAATAGAGATCTTGAACCAACATGCTCTGAGCTTTATTAACTTTCAGTTCTGCTTAAAACCAGAGTAGTTTAGATTGGTCATCCAGCCCTCTGCTTAAAGCAGGTTCAGTCAGACTTCTCTAGCCAACTTTTGAGCAGCTTCAAGGGTGGAGATCTCACAGCCTCTCTGTGCCCTTGTTACTGTTTTATCTAATCAGAATTACCTATATTCCAACTTGTGTCCATTTCCTCTTGCACTGTGGCTGTGCATCTTCAAAAACAGTCTAGTTCCATCTTTTCTGACAGTCATCTCTCCTCATGTCTTTTCTTCTTAAAGCTGAATAAAACTGTATTTTGCGCGCTCCAGTTCTAAAAATCATGACACACCTATGCTAGAGTGTCTTCAGTACATCTGTGTCTTTCTTGCCATAGAGTCCAAACCTGGACTCTCTGGACTAGACAGATGCGGTCTCACAAGTGCTAGGTAGAACAGAAGAATCACTTCTCTTGCCTGGCTGGCTGTGCTCTTGCTAATACAGCCTGATCTGTGAGTGGCATAGAGTGCAGCAAAGGCACACTGACTCCTGGTCAACTTGTCCAGCAGGACCCCCAGGTCCTTTTCTGCGAAGATGCTTTGCAGGTGGTGAGCCCCAGACCTGCCTACCTGTTCTGTAGCTGCTCCCTAAGCACCAGCTGAGTACGTGCTCAATGCTGCCTGCATAGCAGTTGGTTGAAGAGGGGAGGAATAGGCGCTCTCTAATCAGGAAATAGCCAACAGAAGCTGACGGTGGATGCTGACAGAAGTAAAAGCTTCAAAGCTTCATCATCAGCAAGCCACCCAAACTTCCCACAAGATGTTTGGGTGTATTAGCCTATGTGGGATATTTGATCTTTGATAATCACTACTAGAACAGGTCAGAGTTTCTTCTCTGAAATCAAATGCCTAACAAAATCTCAATTACATGCTTCATTAACACTGGTCAAAGTAATATGAAAGTGAAGTGATTGCATCTAGAGCCTTACTACTAGCCTATTTGCAAGGGATATTTAAGAAGCTCATGAATTCTCATTTTGGCTTTACAAATATTAGACCAAAACTGATTCATGATGAGCATTTTGCACTTGTTTTCTTGCGTGCACATCAAGATAATATCCTTCAGGGAGAGAATGAAACAATACATGTCATTTAGGTGACTGTTCTTACCCTGGAAATATTTCGTATTATAGATATCTACATCCACTCCCTCCCTACCCCTCAAAATAAACTGATCAACTCTACATAATGTTCTGCGGCAGTGTTTAGTTTAATACATGTATTCATTAGTAAACCCAGGGGGCAAACATCAATATATATACAAAGAGATTGTAAGAAAAGCTGTGGAACTGAAAAACTGATCTCTACAATTACAGGAAACTTTTTTTTTTTTTTTTTTAACATTACCTTTTTCTCCTAGTTTAGGAGAAATGTTGCACACTCCTGGTTCCTACTTTTTTCTATCTTTTTATTTCATGTCAGATAAGTGGTAATAGCTTTACTGCTAGGTTACTTGCCTATTCTCTGCTCAGGCATGAGAGGAGTTTCCTTTCCTGTCTAATTTCATTACTATACAGAACTGTTGCATAGCAAACTCTTTCTTCTGAGTGAAAGGGCCATACAACCGCATGCTATATAGTATCAAAGTTATCAGTTGAGAAACTTTTCAGAGGAATTAATAGGAGTTCATTATACATCTTAGAGGATGAGGGTATTTTTACTGTCCTTTACCTACCTGGCAATGGTATGTATGTACGGCTGTGTCTGTGCCTGTTATTGCAGCTGTTCCTCTCATTGGGGTGCTTAGAAGAATAACTGCCACAGTTGGCTTATGTATCTCCAAGTGGATTATTCAGATTTTGAATCTTGCCTTTCCCCAGCTAAGGCAAATGCACATGCAGAACACCCAATGGTGGCATCAACTGCGTTCCCAGAGTCTGCTTGCTCCTGCTGGAGGCAGCCCCAGCTCTCTGCAGCAGTTTGCATACAAGCTTTTCAGAAGTGAATATCTTAAATAGATCTGTATAACCTAATTTACAGAGGTCTTATATTGACTCTATGTTGCTTTATCTGGGTTATTGCACCCCACCCTGGATACTTGAAAATTTGACTCTGAAATGATTTACAAATTTAACATGTTATAGCACATGTAGGCAAGATATATAAATAAATTTCAAGTATTCATAACAATGTATTTTAAAACTAATATTTTATTAAAACTTCTTGATTGTAGGGCTGAGTTTCTGCATCTCTCTAATTTTACCATTATGTGGTCCAGGTCATTTCTAGTAAGAGGAATTTGATTCGGGGGAGTTAGTGTATGGGGTTGTGGGGTATCTGAAGTGCCAAGGGAATAGCAACTTGCCAGGTGGATCATTTCTATAAAATTTGAAAAAATCTTTGTTTCTGTGTTCAATATGAATTATAGGTCAAGAGGAGAAGGTTATCCCAACTTGAAATTTATTTTGACCTATCATTTTCAATATTTTTAAAAGAGATCTCAAGTTTTCACAGAGCTTTAACTTAATTTACCAGCTGTCTTAAAAATCAATGGTAACAAGAATTTTATCTTGATTTTTGAGGCTGGGACTCTAGTATCTACCATTGTCAAGCCCAGAGAAATCATTAGGTCTAGGATTGGGATCTGTGATTCACAAGTGTTCTTTTGCACCCTCCCTATTACTGGTACGGAACAGTTATCTGCTTCAGAGATAACCCACCATTTCTGAAGCTGCTGCCAAAGAGCAGAAGACAGAAAGGATGTGCATCTCCTCTTAACTTAAAGAAAGAATTTTACTTTGAGGAAGAGATGGCATAGTTTTTTTGCAAAACAGGCAAATTAATGTGAGGACTTTGATAGTATGAACTGTGTTTTTCTACTACAGCAGCAGAAAGTAGGCAGAACAAACCTACAAATCTGACCCTCAGTTTCAAAGAAGTATTTAATAATAGTATCCATAGAATAAGCCATGTTTTGTGGGGAGAGGGAAGTCGTGATGCTTTACTGAGAGGTATGTCCATCAGTTGCTGATTTTACAGTAACTCATCCTGGAGCATGAGAACCAAGACTGCAGAGATGGACTGCAAGGCCAAGCAGAGCTCGTCATTTGTGTGTTGTCCTAATGGATCCATTAAGAACAGTACACCTATAGAGGAACAGCTCATTGCCTCTGCCAGGCTCTATTAAGAGCATGACAAAGGTTCATGTCTTTCTCTTAAAAGCTTGAGTCACTTTGAAGAGAAATTTATTATTGCTACTCTATGGATTAGGACTGACAAAAGTGCTTTAAGATATCATATGCATACACTCTTCCAACCTTTAATAAAATGTTTCTTTAAAGGATTAAAGCTTTAAACATATTTACCATAATGAAGCATCAATTGCTAGAATAATGAAGCTTGAAGGCTTTTTATTTTGGTAGTTATGAGCTTTCTGCTTCTGAAAAGATAAGGCTCTTGCTGAACAGAATTAGCTTAATGTTAATGTTTACATTCCTGATCGTGGTAGGTCACTATGACCTGCAGCCACTGCCTGAAAAGATCATTTAAAGTCAATGACACCAAGAAAAAAAAAAAAAACTTAAGCATGATAAACAGAGCAAATAAAAACTGCAGAGGTATAAAACTTGCATTCCCTTCCCCCCACTATCTGATTCTGTTCTATTATTTTACTTTACCCTTAAAGAACTTAACAATAAAACACATCCTGTTGATAAAACAGCAGTGTAGCAGCCCTGAGCTAAGACAGGACAGAGGCAATCTCCCCACTGTCAACACTGCAAATATGCTTTGGCTGACTTTTTGCAGCCCTTTTTCTAATCCAGTTTTGGTGGTATTTATGTGCAGTCTTGTTTAACAAGGCCAGAAACTTGACAACTTGACTACTCACTGCAGTACATGCTCTAGCTGGCTATACACAGTTGAACAGTATATAAGGTGTTTGTATATTATCACAGGACTAATAGTCCAATGATTTCTCCATCTGCTTCTCCCTTCTCTTTCCCCTTGCCCCCAATTTTCACAGGAAATGAGTGGTTGAAAATAACGTTAGATAAGCCCCCTTGTTTTTGAACTGCTGGCTGACGTCCAGGCTTGGGGAATAGCTGTGTGCAACAACTAAAACCTTCTAGCCTTAGTGAATAATTTTTGAATTTTGGAATAGCTGCCAGTGAATGGTGTTGATATGTACCAAGTTTAATTCTAATTTCAAACAAGTTAAAGCCTGAATCTTTCTTTTATATTCAGTGGATATTGCTTATCTCACATTGTTTCTAGCCCTTACCCTTAATCTCCTCCTCAGACTCCATCCCAGTGTCAGATCTTTGCTCTCAGTCCCACTCAGCTGTTTCTTTACCTTCCTGCTAGGCTTTTTATACCTTTTCTACATTTTCTAGAATGCCAGACTGCTTTCTGTCTTCATTAAACTACAATGCTCCGTCCTCATACCAGATGTACTCTTGCAATTGATTGCAGGCCCTTCCACTTTGGCACCATGCTCTACAAAGGAGGGAAATTCCTAGTCCAGTTTCTTCTTTATCTGGTGCTTTGCTTTCCATTCTGCTTGGTGGGTACACTTGCTCCCTTTCTGGAGAATCCTGCTAACACAAGGGCTCAGTTGAAATTCAGGTCCACTGGGGAGGACTGTCCTGGTATCCAAGAGTGGCTATGGGCTTTTACTGTTGCTCGATGGAAATTACTGGGTTTTGTGTGTTGTTATAATTTGAATATGCTTGTAAATATCTATCATAATGTTCTTACATGGCTTACATCAGCCTAACTACAAGAATGACTTTACTGTTATATGTACACGCATTGGTAAGTGTGTGTGTTGTGTCATGTGTAAGCCTATGTCACCTGAAGTACAACATACAATAAGCTATCTGGTGTGAAAAGTTTTGCATCTTTGTAAACATAGCAAATGAGTTTTTAAATTTCTCCACAGTATGGATAGTGGCTCCATAAATGTACAGTGTACTGACAAACTGGGACCTTAAAAAAGACATAAAGGATGAAAAGAATCTTGGGAGTAATTTCAGTGAGACTCAAAGCACAATCTAGTTTCTGTTTGAATGTTAAAAGATGAACTGAGTGCAGCAAACAAAATACTTTGTAAACGCAAAATGCTTTTACTAGAAGTCATCACTTGGTAATTTTGTAGTGAATAGCGAAGCACTTTTCATGACCTTAAAGACATCCCAAAAGCAGCAAGGTGACAACTAACACTGGAACAGTGACCAGGTATCTCTGCCAAGCAGCTGGCTGTACTAATTTCCTAACACTATCCTGAATTTCCAGACTTGAAGTTTTTTCTAAGTATGTCAAAGTTGTCTTTAAGCCCTCTGTTTGCACAGTTAGTACCTGGCTGATACCAAAACACTGCCATCTGTTTCCACCTGTGTAAGTGCATAAGAACTGTTTGTATAGATGTCATGCTGTGTTTCTGTTCGACTTGTCCGATGACCTTGCTGTGGAAGAAATAACTGTGAGAAATAACTGTGGACAAACCATCCTGATCTCAGTTAGGCAGCATTTCCATATAGGCTCTATTTTACTGCTTTGCTTTAGGAAAAGCGATGCCAGGTTATTAGAGGGGGGGAAATAGCTCTTGATGCTGCACTGCAGTGTTTTAGCATTTTGATCTTAAAAGGAAGACAAAATATTAGTAGCAGGAAGCTGCTCTTGGGCAAACCTCTTTACACAAATAAGATAAAAAGGAAAAAAAGGAATGGCAAAGGATGCAAGAAAAATTGTTTCTCTTTTATTTGTGCAGTTAAACAGAGAGCAAGACGAACAAAGTATGATACTACTTATCTTTGTCTTAAGTTTAATCTGTTCTCTCTCACGTTTTTGTTTGGAGCAGTGCAGCATAGCTAACGAAGTTCTAGTTAGCCAATGGGACTTCAGGTCATATTTTAAGACATTTATTCTGCTCAAGAAGATGTAGAGGCAATTTTCTTTGGCATATTGTAAAAATCTGCTTCTGTTTTTGAGAATGATATGTGAAACACTTAACTGTTGTGGTGAGTGCAGTTCCCTGTCTTGGAAAGATGTAAAGCTGCTCTAATATCTAAGTGTAGCTAAGTATATTGCTGATTTCTGTCCCATTTCCCTTTTCAGGAAAGTTCAAGTAGTGTCATGATTCTCCATATAAACTGCTTTGTTTAGCCTTATTGTATCTGCCCACTGTAAGTCAGATGAGCAAGACATTTTGCTTGGGTATTCCTAAAGTTTACTAATCTGTACTGCCAGAATGCCTCTGGATGGAGGCAGCTGAGAGCTCTTCTCTTTTATGTCAGGCCCCGAACATTCAAAACTAGGGAAATTTTAAAGCCATACTTTAAAGCCATCTTTTGCTATCACTGTTCTTTTCTCAAACTCATCATGATTGTTATAAGGAATCACTCCATCTTCTATTCTTGCAAGGGGCTGAGATTTAAATTCATTTTGCAGAACAAGGACTTTTCTCTAAAGTACAAACAAGACTTAATTTGTCCAGAGATCTGTGATTGTAAAGGCTACTGGGCTCCCTTTTTAGCTTGCTTGTCTGATTGCCTTTTTAGTATTATTCCTATGAAGTTCTCACGGGGTTAAAATGAATGGGTTGCATATTTTGATCAGCTTCTTCCACTGCAGAATGTTGTCCAATGCTAAAGTGAGGAATACTCAGTTTAGTTCAATTTATTTTCAGGAAGGAGCTCAGTGTGTAACCAGTAACCAGCTTTGGTAAAACAACTTGTGAGGAAGAGGCACAAGCCAAAAGTGTTATCTCAAACTTAAATGCATTAATTTTAACAGAAGTTTCTGGGTTCAATGGACAGCAACTGGAGTTTATAGAAACATACATCTTAGAAAGGAAGTTTCATTTCCATATAAATATGTTGGTTGGAACACAATACATATTGCTTGCAATAGTAATATAGTTTACTTAATGAAGCTATTGTTTTTCAATATGTATATATCTATCTTGGTGAAAGTGCAATGTTTTGAGAAATAAAATAAGCATGAAACCAGTAGCGTCCTTGCTCTACTAAACAGAGGACATTAAAATTAACATTGTAAAGTCAGAGGAAGAAGTGCTCTGATTTTGATTATTTTTTTGCAAGGTGATGTTGGGAAACAGTTGCTAAAGTGGGACCATAGCTAGCAACACACAATCTTGGAGATTATTTGAAAGTAAGCAAAACAAATATCCCATCTCTGTGTAACCTGTAACCAGTTAAAGCGATTTCCAGTAGCTGCAAGTAAAATAATAAATAAAATAATGTAATGCTCATCGAGGAGGCACAGCTTTGTGGCATTTTTGTATCTCAACTGAAGTGTAAGCCTGTTACCCCTAAAGAGGCATTTAAGAGGTATTTAAATACAGAGCTTCTCACGGGACTGCAGTTTTGAGTGATTCCTTACAGTAAGTAGTAATCTAAGGCAAAGTATGTGTTTTGTTTGTGTGCAGGATTTGTGTGTATCTGAGGATTTTTTCAGCAACAAAGTATGGAAAAATATTTTCACCAGGTTAATAAAAAATTTACTCTTAAACATTTCAAGATTTCAGTTCATATGAGAACTTGATTAACTGAAAAAGTTGTGTCAGTTAGCTGAAAGAAGTAATTTCCTTGTTTAGTAGGTCTCATACAGAGGCAACAAAAAATAAGTAGCAAACAATTAGCTGATGGTACATTCAAATGTTTCTGGCATGTTTCCCAGAAATATAGAAATCACAGGACACTGGACTGGGAGACTTTAGTGAGAAGTCACTATTATTTATTTATTTATTTATTTATTTATTTTAAGATAGCTTGAAGGTATGAGGCTTGTATGACTGAGTGGGATGCATGCCTACAACCAGTTGTCACTGGATGTGTGTGTGTGGATTCTCTGAATTTTCTCTGTTTAGAAGGGAAAAAATCTGTTTATTAAGAACATACAGCATGCTGTATATTTTCTATAGGCCGTATATGTAGACACTTTGCAGCTTTTGTTCTGTTGGGATGTAATATTACTAATAGTCACAATGGCAAGTAGCTGTGGAAATCAGTGTGAGTGGTTTGTCTTGTGCATATATAGATTCAAAGCTGAACAGCTATAACTAGTTTTAAATGGGAATTTCTGTCATTTTGAATTACTGTTACATGTCATATAATTAGGTAAATCTTTGAGTTGAAGCTGATATGTGCAATGACTACTTTACAGGAAGTTACTAACCCTTAGTATTTGGAGAAAAATATATAAAAGGTAGTTACAATATACCCAGAAGGATCATAAATGTGTAAGATAACTATGCTTGTAGGCTTATATTTTGAGGTTCCCATTTTGAGACCTCTTCTTTTGTACAGTTATAATAACCTTTACAAGTTTAACAAGATTGCTGAGGTGGTTTATTTCTTGCTTTCCTTCTCAGGAAAACAAGGTTCACTCTCACTGACTAGCAATTTTGGAACCAATGGATTTGACCAAGGAGAGAAAACTAGACCTGAACTGAGGTGGACATATTTAACTTTTATTTGAAAGCGTTTATCCTGCTGAGAACTGCAGGAAATAGGACTTCATCAGTTCTGATTCTTATTTCTTTAGGTCATGCAGTCTGTATTGACCTTGCACTATGGACAGTGCTTTGGTGGGGAGCTGCATGCTGCCCAGCTCCCACTGCTGCCAACAGGGTGATTTACACATTCTTCAAATGTTTAGACTAACAAACAAGTATATGTGGAAGTCAGAGCATATCAAGCAAAACTCAATATCTTTCTGAAATCAATTATGCTGTAAGTGAAACAAATCTGACTCCAACCTATGCATTTTTCTTAAAGCCAAGAGATCTAATAAAATCAATGCACGTAAGGGAAGTCCAGTGTTTTATATGTAATTTTGTTTAGTTATATATCCTCACAGAAACCAGTATCTTTCCTGCTGTTAACTTTCATCAAGAGCAATATTATTGTTGAATCTGGTATTTCAGATAAGACTACTACACAAGGAAAAACTAGTATTTAATATTTTCTAAACACATTCATTTTGTACATGTCCTAACAGCTGATGAGTGGATACAGTTGTCTACACTAATTTTGATTTAATTTGAATGGAAATTTAATAAACAAACTAGCCTCAGAGTTTTCTTAAATTCTGACAGTGCTCCTCTAAATATTTCTGCTTCTTTAAAAATGCAAATTAATAGAGAATGAGACTTAAGCTCATTAGTTTTTTATGCAAACAGGATAACCAAGCCAAATCAGACCATATAATCTATTTAATTCACTTCAGATGAAAGATATACCAACTAGTGTTGTATCTGAGGGAACTGAGCGGTTTTTCCAGACAGGGTTTACCAGGAGCCTTGCTATGTTCTGCACTTCAAGAAAGGTGTCCTGAAAAGGAAACTTGCAAAATGTTTTTACAATTAAACATTAATTTTCTATCTCCTCTACACTCATAGGAACTTCATGTCTATTTTTAAAGGTGAAGCTTATTCTGGCGTAGGAGAAACTCCAGATAGCTCAAGACAAAAGGCTGCCAGGGTTACCTGTGACTTGGAATTTTCTTACTGATGCCTTTTGTTTTACCAAAAGAGCAAGTTTATCAGCACAGCAGACAAAAATGTTTTCTAAAGTTAATCAAAAGCCTTCTAAAATCTGGTAAAAGCATGAAACCTTTTTTGGTTGAGTTTAGAGTTGCACAAATGCAGGTTTCGTAAGTAACCAGATACCATGATGAACTCTGTGCCTTGCACATGATAGTAGAGTTGATGCACTAGTGTAAATTCACTGCCTACATTTGGACTGTATTACTGGTGAGAATTGTAATCTAAACTCTTTGTTCCTGTTATCTGAGAAAATATCAGAGACAGCTTGAAATGTTTATATAGCAGTGCAAGGTGATTATTTGCCATCAGTTGTCTGTATTCGGTTCAGCTAGAGCTAGCTTAACTAACCAGCCTGTAGTAGTGTTAGTCTTGTTCCTGATTCTGACATGTGGCGTGCCTGCAGGTGTGAGATACTACCCTGACATCTGTAATAGCAGTCTTGTATCATGTTCTGTCTTGACTTGACTCCACACTTGACTTCTGCGAGCTTAACAGAAGATCTTGTACTCCAAGAGTACAGCAGTACTGTACTCCAGTTTCCAGTGTCCCTTTGTGTACAACCTCTAATCTGGGCAGGTTTGGCTCTTCAGCGAAGTCAAATAAACTAGGAAATAGGGATCTGAAGGGAAGGCACCTTCGGTCATCTGAAATCCTGTTGACCCTTTGCTCTAGAGATGTCGTCTTGCTTTTTGTCATCAACAGTGCTGGAAATGATTCCCAAGTGACTATCCATAAGTAGCTTAAAGCCAAAATTTAGGTACTCTGGACAGGATTGTCAGTTGCTAGCAGGCTGCAAACACCAGCATCAAATCCCTTCAGCTCAGTTTTAAGACTCAGCAGTTTCCTTCCCATCTGAGCGATTTTTTTTTTTTGCTCTTCAGACCTGCAGAGAGATGGAGGAGCCACTATCACCGGTAGGTGGCAATAGTTTCTGCTAATGGGCTCCCATAAAAGCGAAACCCAGTGTGGTAGGTGACTGCAGATGGCAGATTCTTTATGCCTTGGGGCACTGAGTCACCAGATGTGGTGTAAAACCAGTAAGAGTTTGTAAATGTGTGTAGACGTTTCCAGACTGTAAGGGCATTCTGAAGGTTTGTGTTAAACAAAACGTGCTAGGGGCCAGAATTTCCTGGCATCACACCTTGTCTATTACCAAAGCTACTGAATGTCTTAAATGCTCAATATGCCAGACTAGCTATTTTTCCTTTACCAGCCAGTATATACTTCCTGTAGATAGAAAAAGGCTGAAAATGCAACAATTCTTTAGCACATTCTGGAGCACATTCACATTTTTCAGGAGCAGCTGAAGCTGGTTGGGAAGTAAGAAGGAAAATTTTCTCTGCTGCCATGCTTGCTGCAATGAGTGTATCCAGTTTTTAGATTAGTTTAATTCCAGTTACAGTTACTTTTGATTTGGAAAGGACCAGGTTCTGAAATTAGGTAAATGACAAATAATGTTTGCTACAAAATTTGAGAAGAAATCTAAATACTGCATGGTGGCTAGGACAAATAGTAATAGATTCATACATTGGAAAGGGAAACTTAAGTTAAACTTTATAGAAGGCAATCCCTCATGGTAGAAGATAATGAAGCATAAGAAAACATTGCCTAAGACAACTATGGTATTTATCATAGGTATTTTTGAGGGCAAGCATCCATCAGCAGTGGCATAGTTCTGACGGTTCTGTGTTGGAACAGAAAGAAGGACTGATTAATCCTATTTATGAGCATTTAATGATACAGAAATATGCTGTTAGAGCTTTTAGGAAAAAAAAGGTTCCACTATTTCTGTTCATTGAAGTTCTCATTTCTGAGCAACTTTGCTACACTGCAAGGCCTACTTTTTGATGCCTATTTTTAAAAACAGGCTTTTCATAAAGCTTCAAGACCACCACTCCTCTTTCCCAATGCACACTGTCTCTGAGGCTCTGGACCTCTAAATTATTGAGCCTGTTTGCACTTCTGCTGATATACAGCAATTAATTCAAGTCAATAAATGCCAGGGGAACAAATTGAAAGGTGGACACTGCTCTGGATTTGAAGGTTTTAGCTTTCAATATTGCTTTTCTCTGTCACTACTACACCTTAGTAGTGCTTTAGGTAAAGCATTTTGTATACCGTAACTGTATCTCAAAGTTCAGTGACAAGAGTCAGCGATTTCTGACTTCCAGCTTTCCACAGCAGAATCAGAGAACCTGTCAGTGCTCTGGTAGCTGAGGATCAGCTAGCTGCACAAGTTCTGCTCATATATCACTTCATTCATTGGATAGCGAATATGATGAAGATTAGCCCCAGCTGTTTAATCATCCTTTTACCATTTTAAATCCTTTTAAATTCCAACGTGAAGCCTATATCAGCTTCTAGCAAGAGTTCATTCTGCATTATTTTCCTTGGCATAAGAATTGGATGGTTTAACAGAACATTGTCAGGGCTGGTAGAACTAAAATTAGACATGCCAGCTGTATTTTGGTTTCTGGGCAATGATGAGTTCACACAACGGCTTCTCCTGTACTCTGCTAGCATGTTCTGATCTTGTCAGTAACAAAACTATTGAAATGCAGTGGAGAATGTATTTTCCAGTGTTTTAGAGAGCAGATTTCTTGGTTACCTGGCCAGAAGAATACTGTTTCCATTCTTCACATAGGGATGCTGCCCGTGTCCATAATAATGCTTTGTATAGGGGGAGAGAGCAAATGGCTCTCCATCTGGAGGCCTCAAGTCAATGACATACTGATGCCGTATGAGCGACAGGCCCTGGACAAGGTGTCAGATCACTCTGTGGCAGTGTGAGTTATAGGTATGACTTGCATCTGCAATGCTCTGAATGAAATTAAAATGTGCAAAAAGCCTCCATGCTATAGATGCACAGAACATTTCCACCCGGCTTGAGGCTTTGCATTCAGAAGTAGTTAAGAATCTATCTTTTTTTTTTTTTTTTTTTTTTTTTTTTAATCACAAATAGCTTTCTACTTAGCAATGCAACATTAGGCAGCAAGCTTTGAAGAGGGCTTTGTGTTCAGAACAGCATCTTGGTACATTTCCATCAGTTATAAAGGGAGATGCTTCAGAAGAGTGAAACAGAGGTGAAAGCAACATTAACCCAGCTGCTTAAAGAACACGTCCATATGCTTCGCTGTTGTGCATTAGAAACAAAAAGCCACGATTACAATTAAGTCAAAGAAATAAAAAGAAGTGTAATCATGAGCCACTGTAAAGGCCTGCTGATGAGCTATTAGATCAAATCTCTAAACAAGGGGGGAGCATGCCAAGAATTTAAAGGTGAATGGCACCTGTGATGTGCCATTAAGAAAGAATCTATATTTTGGTCTTCTAAAGATTGGGTCGATGCTGACTTGATTTAAAGTGAGCATTTCTGCTTAATGTGACTTCTGGTCTTTGATGTGAAGCTCATCTTCGCTAGACAGAACAGATTAAGGAACAGTTTGATATTTCAACTTCTTTAACAACAAAATCAGTGTGAGAGATTCCTTCCTTATTCCAGCCATTGGTTCCTACCTCTCTTCTTCTATTTACTTTCCCTTTAGCTGGGCCTCGGCAGACACTTGTGGGGTTGTGCTGTACACTGGCTAAGTGAAATGTTGTGGCCTAAACCAAATGTTTTTGCTATTTCACTGATCTGTCTTACAAAACATTCCCACAAATGGGGATACTGGTGGAGCTGAAGCCTGATAACCTGCAGCCAAGAGCTTCTACCTTGGCTATATTGGAGCAAGTACTTAGTGGTCTCTCCCATTTCTTAAAATATAGCCTTGAATGAAAAGTAGTGTAGTACAGAAACTTGCAGTCTTCAGCCTCCTACTGCTAAGTAGGAACTTTTCTCCTCTATAGGAAAAAATATTTAAAGAAGACTGCTGATAAGGTTGCTAAGGGGGCCATTTAGTATCCATCCTTGAATATGACCTTGTACCTGTGCAAACAATTATGCAGAATCTATGTCCCTTTATTCATTAGGGCAGAGGCCACCCAGAAACAGAAGTAGCACTTAGAGGCAGAAGGTACCATACCTTTCAATGTACGCGGCTGACTGATACAATGAGGGCAGGTCTGTCAGCACCCTCCTTTTTCTTTCCTTTTTTTTTTTTTCCTTTTTTTTTTTTTTTGAGCATATAATTACATTGCCCTGGACTGCATTTTGATAAATATCTAGGAATGCAAACCAGAAGGACATTTAATACATGTTTGTGCAGAAGTGGAATTTAGTATGCTGCTTGATACATTGATACTTTAAAGAGCAGCAAACTATAAATTATCTTTCTCTTCTGTGAAGTAAGCTGGTGGGTTGTTATAGGCTGTCTTTGGGGCTTGATGGGATTGCTACCTTGATGAAGTTTTCGAACAGGGAAACTTAGAATATGATTTTAGTGTGAGGACTGTGTCTAAAGAAACAAATATTATCCGACAAAGGAGAAGGCTGAAGTAAAAAATAAATACCTCTCTAAGCTTTAGTGAGAGGGCTTCACTCATTGCAAAAGTCAGATGTTGTTCATTGAACAGGTTGTACATCTGAAATTGTGTTAATATAGTATTCAGTGCATAGATTCCTGACTTTGCATCCTTAAAACTTGTTCTGATATAGGGCTTTCCCTAGAGCCTTTCTTTACATGTCACCATGGAAGCATTTAAACAAATAATCTTTTAAGTACTCCTGTACTTCTCTGGGATTATTCTCATTTTATAAATGAGGAAGGGAGATGCAAACTGAGATTTACTTAAATAAAAACTGGTGTTTCATATTTTTTTATTATAGTAATGAAAGTTCAAAACACAACATTCCTAAACTTAAGGTTCCAATTATAAGCACTTCAGTTTTTAGATTAGGCAGCTTTGAGCTTAATGTAAAGTTACATTTACAAATTAAAGCATTTCATATATAGATTTGCACATATTTGCGAAATATTTATACCACTGGATTCCTACTATAGACAAGATTTTGCCTTGTGGTGTATAACTGCATTATTAACTGAGTGTAAAGGTCTCTGCTGTTGAGATTACCAAGTCAAAATTATCTTCTTCCTTTAGCTGTATTCTTACTTGCAGAAAACTCAGAGTTTGAAACAAAAATTCAGTCTCTAATATGCAGTAAAATGTAATGCCCAGCGCTTACTACAGGGCAGGGACTGTAGGTAAATTATAAACCATCCTTTGTCTTCTGCATTTTATGATTTGTGGGCTGCAGATGAGTATTTTTGCATCATTTTAATATATACTGAAAGGCCAATGTAAAAAAATTTGATCCAATCGAAATGATACAAAGCTTAGACATAAAGAGTGATTTGAAGTATTGAGAACTATAAAATCAGTCATCTCCTTTTCAGCTCATTTAAAGTGGATATTCCATCACACAGCCAGCTAGGTTACCCATGAGTGGGGTAATGCTCTGACACGACGCTGTGTTGAGCATATAGAGACTTTTCTCAGGCTCTGCACTGGTTGTGGAATGCCTGCAAAGTGCGGTAATGCAGATGTTAGTAAATGGAGGAAACTCTACTGCCCTGTCTCCCGTGCTGGCTGCTGCTTCCTGGTCTGTGCAGAGCCAAATTCAAGCCTTGGCAAAAACGCAGTGCAACTGCTAACATTGGCAGCATCAAAGTGCTGTTTCAGATGTCAGAAATCATATACAGCCAGATATTTTCTAGTGTTGTCTGTGCAGAGTTAAATGACCTTGACTCTTTTGTCATGAGGATTTGACAATTAGTTTAGCTTGTCTCTTCTGGGAGCAAATGCTGGAGTGGAGAGTTTGTATTCTCTAGTAAGACTAGATCTGTCTGTATTTATCGAAGCAAGAAGGCCAGGTTAGGTCACAGATCCAGTTACAGAGTTTGTGACAAATGGAGGAAACAAATCTTACTATTTCTAATATTTCCTGTGGGAATTGCTCAGATGATTTGAATGTTTTTTGCAAACAGTTCTTCAATTGTGCAGTGGGAGCTGAAAGACCAGCACAGAGGTCAGGTTTTAAAAATAAGCTTTAAGGGAGTCCAACTTTTATTTAGATCATACAATTTTTTTCCAGGCAATTCTCCACAGTGAGGAAGCATTGCACACTCAGACAGTTCTTCTGCTAAAACCAGCTTTTTCTCCTCAGATTTTTTACAATATTCTTAGGAACATTTTAACTATGCTATAGTTAACTACTAAATAGCAACTTTAGAGCTGTTTAAGGGTGTGCACAGAGCATAGCAGGCATTATTATAAAGCCAATTTCTGTTGCTTTCTTGAAGTGTATATGGGATTCAGAGTTACTGATGTCTTCATGATGTCCTTGCTAAATAATTTCATATTCACATTTTTAGTATGCCTGCAGTGATAAGGGCAAACTAGTGATGATATCTAAGTTGATATCTTGGGTATCTGATTCTTTTTCTTCTCACAGATTCACTTTGAAAGCCAGGCTCCCCCAATATACTTCTAGCAAGGCATTCAAAATCACTAGCCACTAGAGATTTAGTCAAGGATGAGTGTGTAAAAGCCCAGATGACTGATATTAATTCCATACTCCCACTAAGTTGGATAACAGGGTTTGTTGTTGCAGATTAACCTACCTGGAAGGAGGTGAAGAGAAGGCAGAGTATGCTAGTTAAAAACACAGATCTTGGAGCTGGCAAAGCATGTGGCAATACTTTTTACTTCAGCCTCTAGTTTGATGGACTCAGAAATCAAAGAGGTGAAGTCTAGTCAGTTTTAGAAAGTTTATTTTTGGATCATGGCCTTGGAATTGTAAGTGTCCTTGATAAGGAGCATGGAATGAGTTTTCTCTGCTTAGCTTTTCCTAGAAGTCAAATCTGCTGCACTCTTTCATGCTAACTAGTGAAAGATGGGGAAGCCACTGGTGCAGATACACTGAATTTTGAAATAGCCTTCATTAAACTGAAATCAGTAGTTCTACAACGGACCTTTCCCAGTTGGTTCAGCTTTTTTAGTCCTAGTGAATATTGATTATTAGACCTTAGTTTTGGTCTTTGTATGAAATGAGGATCCATGTAGAAGTGGAAGAGGACATCTTCTAAAGTCAGTGCATAGCTGTGGGTTCTCTGCACAGGTCTTGATTATTTGTTTTTTGTTGAGGCAGCTTCTTGATTTCACAGTGGGAGTGAGACCTGAATGGTTAGTGAAAATTTTCAGCAGGTAATTTACCTGAGAACATTTTGAAAGAACATTTCCTTGAAATTTCTTGCAGAAGTGAATCAGTCCCCCATTTGTACCTCAAAAATCTATTGGTTCTACCAAAACATTCAGGATGCAAATAAAAATAATGGCTTTTACAACCAAAGCTATATGACCATCTTTATAAGAGGGTTACTTGAAGGAGGAATAGAAATGAGAAACCTGCATCCTCCTGGCTTAGTTTTCTGTTTTCAATAGCAACTGAAGCTGGAAATGTATGTGGTAGCTACAGGGGAGCCCATTCAAAGCAAAAATAGGGCAACTCTGTATAACTGGGAACATAACAAGCGCTGGCAGTGCTGTAGCGGTCTGCCAAGCAAGGTAGCTGAGACAGACTGGATCAATGCAAAGAATTAGTTGCCAACCACTGGGAAATGTATAATAAGAAAAAGGAGATGTGAGAGGTTCAATCATTCAAATGACTTTATTGCTCACTGCCTTTACAGTCCTAGTTTAAGATTTTTATAAAGGAATTTTCTTGTTCTTTGCTTAGATCACGCATCCAACTCTCTGTTCAGTCAACTGAAACAAGATTAAAACCTAGACATAATGAAAGTGTTGAACTTACTAACCCTCTTTCAATTGTTTACACAGGAAGTTCACCTTCCTTCTCTGCAGCCCTTAAAGTTTCTCCGTTCACCATTTTCATAGGACAGTTATCTAAAATACATTTCCCAAGTCAGGCTCCAGTTCCGCGTGCCTGCCCTACTATAATACTGTAATGCTGGTAGTTGAAACTCTTTAGCTTGAGGATAGGACCTGGGCAAACTAAAGACAGTTGAAGTGATTCTGAAAAGAAAAAATCAGCAATATAACTAACAAACCAGGTTTAATATTAAATTTAATAAGCATTAGTGTGAACGGTAAGTTTGAGATCTAAAGCCATTTGCAAGTCATAAATTTTAAGTTTCCTCAGCAACAGCACCTTTATGGCTTTGTGGGTATCCACAGAGGGCCAGGTGGAGAATCCTGTGCTCGTTCCTGACTTACAAGCACCGTGCTGAAATCACCGAGGCTGTTCCTGAAGCCAAGGTATGCTTGGGTGCCAGAGCCTTGCTACCTGGCAGAATCACTTGATACACATTTAGCTAAGCCTAATCCTCAAATGCGATGCACACAGCTGGAGTGCCACACCCTATGCGGAGTCCTGGTTGTGTGGATAGTTCTGTGATGAAGGCAGTGAACAGGAGTAACAGAGAAAGTACAGGAGATCTGGGTTTGATTCCTGCTGCTGCTAGATCTTTCTGCATGCCCCTTCCAGAACTAACTGCACCCTTTTTTGTCAAAATGGGACTAATAATTCAGAGTTTCAATAAAGGTTAATTGATATTTTGGTAAAGCCTCCATGTGTGCTGGTACCATGCCACATAATGAAATGTTTGTTATTTAGGATGGGATCTTTATGCTGGCTCTCTAGTGCAGACTGAAGATTTTTTGGACAAAATTCAGCTTTTATAATCATTTTTGAGAATAAACAGGGTTTCAGCAGTGAGCTGTAAGGTGTGAGTACACACACGAAGCAGTGAGGGAGAGAAGACCGGCAGCTATTCATCTTAATGAACTGGGGTTCTGTGGTAAAGGCTGGGGATCATGTGCTTAAAAATTATGTCTTTATAAACACCCAGGTTAAAGATGCAACTCATTTGCACATAATATAATGAGTTTTCCCAGATCCTGCAACTGAGAACACAGCTTTTGGAAATTACGCAATTGAACTCTTCCTATCTTGTGTTTTTATGATGATAAATGTTCTGGTTTTTAATTCATTTTTGTAATTCAACAAATAAAATTCCTTTAAGTTAGAGAAACTTCCCTCAGACCCAAACCTTGTCACACCACTGAAAGTTATCTTATAGGAGTGAGAGTAGAACATGGCAGCATTACATATAAGAGACAATGAAAAATGCTAGAGCCAATTAGCAGCACAGGAAGATTACACTCGTTTGCTGTGGGTGAGTGCATTAACTTCTGCATCTTGGCCTAACTTGCTCATAACCTAAGTTCTTCTAAATGGTGGAGATCACTTCTGAAACTAGCTTAGTCACATACTGAGACTCGTGAAAAGCAAAAATATGAGAAGAATCTGTATTCTCATATACAGGTACACTTTTTTCGGCTAGTAAAGGTCTTGTGTATTTGGAGCTTGTCTACTTTCAGCTATTTCCTAAGAAAACCCGAGATCTTTATCTTTGCCACTGACAGTAAACAACCCTTCTGAAAGGAATAATAGTTATAGAGAATGTTATTTCTGTGAAAACATTTAAATGTTTTAAATGATGTTTCCAGGAATTTTGGGATGAAATTTAGTAACAGTGATGCAAGATACTAAAACAGAGGAAATAATTAAAATAAACATAACTAAAGCAGTCATCTTTGGGTACTGTCTTTTTGTAGAGGGTTGAAGCAGCTGTAGTGCTGAGTGGGAGAAGTTACGTGACTATGTAGCTGTCTTCGCATTACATGACTTTCAGGATGTACTGCAGCACCTCTTGATAATAGAGTTCTATGGTTTATTTACCATTTTAGTTTGAACAAGTTTTGGGCATATTGTTAGCTGTATTAACATACTTTGAAGTTACAATTGTCAAGACAACAGCAATATTCCTTGTTACATTAGCAAGTTTTATAGCCTCCAGTTGTAGACTGCAGCAATATAACTTTCTCTGAATATTTCATAAAGGAGACATTAACACTCCTTGTGATAAAGTAACGTAACAATGCTTGTAATGAAGCAAAGCGTAACATGGCACAGTATTGTTTCTATGGAACAAAATAAGAACTGCTTTGGAAAATGATGCATTCTTTGGATAGTATTTTTCATTTTTCTCTACCTGTTTTTCTTCCCTTTTCCAGGTTTTCCAAGCACTCAGTTTTTGCTATGCAAAATGAAAATTGCAGAAACCTACTTTTTTTCCTACTATTTCAAGACTTCCTGAAGTAATTGTAATGCCAAGTAATTGGATGCCTTACAAAATTAGATTTATGTCTGCTTACAGAAACCAAGCTAAGTCAGTAGAGTGGTAGCTTTAACTTTAATATCAAGCACCTTTTGAAATGTTAGTGACTTTTTAGATGGTGTCTGCAGAATTATTAGAAATGCTGGCAGAGAAGGGCAAGAAGCTGTTTGGCAAAGACATTAGGCTATCTCCCAGCATGTTCCTGGTTGAAATTTTCAGCCTCTCTCAAAAGCTGGCCTAGCAGGTAGCTCAGAGCAGCTGATGAACTACAGTATTGAAGTGGCTCCTGGGGTGTGCTTCCAAGGCTGCACTCTCTTCTAGAGAGTTAGACCGTATCCTCTTAATGAGAACGGAGTTAGTGAACCCAGTATTAACATCTCTAGAAGCTCTGCATTTTTGTATAGAACTTCGTCACTTAACCTGGTGGTGCCTGACTTCCTGATAGCCACAGCAATAGCACCACAAAATCAGGGTGGACTTAAACTCAGCATATACTCAACTCAGAACAACACCTCTGAACAGACGGTGCTCAGTGATACAGCATCGGCTTTCAAGGAGGTCAAGCAAAGTACTCTCCACTGGAAAGCGAGTGACAGCCAGGAGTGTCTGTGCTGGAGCCAAGGAAGTGGAGTTCATGGAATAAAAATGCAATTCCCTAGAGTGGAGGAGCATGAAATTGTTTAGGATTCGTTACTGCCATCTGGTTGCTGAGAACACACAATGTAGCCTAAATTAAACACCACGCAGTTACGTCAGAAAGTAGGAAGCGTGGGCGAGCAGCTGTGTTACATGCGTTGTTAACATTCTAACTACATCATTCCTATTTTGCAGTTAGGGAAACCCTTAGGTGCATAATAATTTTACTATATGCATGACTAAAGTTGGAATCGTTTTTGGAAGGATTTAGTATATTTTGTGATGGAATTGGTAGTAACATTGTAGTTAGATCAAATCCTGGAGAAAATGGAGAAAACCTACCCTTAGTGCTTTTAGCACCAAGATGAACTGAGTTTTTCTATGGCTTGTCATTGTTGTTTGCAAAACATCATTTCATTTATTGTTGAATTTCACTACTGTTGAGAAGCAGCTATGTTACCGCATGGGTCAAATCTAACAAAAAGATGCCGCGTGTGGTTGAACCAACGTCCACCTTAAATCAGTTATTGTGAAACATTTGGCCTAGTGAAAGAAAAATAATTATAATGAGTCCCCTCCAAAACTAATTTCTGATTTGCTCTAAGGAAATAAACCAATGTTATGCCACGAAATCCCAAAGCCGATGTCATTAACCCTTACCAGAAGTAAACATCAGACTCTTTTTTTTTTTCTTTTTACATTACCCAGAAACGATAACTAAATTTACTTTTTTATTTTTGTGCTAATTGGAGGATGTTTTATGGATAAATATGTCCAAGGTACTTGTAACAGTCTTTTGGAGGAATTGTATATTCTTTCTAGAAGCAAGATTTTACCTGCACGTAGGAGAATCACCTCCATTCAGTCTTGTCCTGTGCATCTTGATGCATAGGGTAATCATATGGGATTGCTCTGCATATGGAACACTTTTGTGCCATGTAAATTAAAAGCTGAAGTAGGCTAGAAGGTTATACTGTGATGGATTCCAGTAAGTTTCCCAATACTCCCAAATGAATGTGTCGTTCATATGCCTCCTCAGACCTCCTTGAAGTGGTTAGCTCCAAGTTTGTTCAATGCAATTCTCTTTTGCGTGAGACCTGCCAAGTATATGCTGATATGATTTTATTTCTGGAAAACATAATTGGATACTATGAAAGCATTAACAGCCTATCCTTTGAAACTTCTTTGTGGGTGGGTGGATTAATGATTTTAAGTTGCTTTATCTGCGTAAATCCAGATAACAGCATCTTATGCAGTCCAAGTGTTCCTGTTGTTCCCTGGCAGGCAGGTTTTAAAACCTACTGTCTTCTTTCCAGAGTCCTTCTGCATCTCTTATACTGATGCTTAAAACCACTGAGATTCTGGTATAGTCATCAGTCCCTGTCTTCTAGGCTAGTCTCTGCTCAGGGCTGGTGAGTAATGAGATGGTGTTGTAAAGAAGATACAGCGTAAACTATGCTCCTAGTGAAGACAGTGACTTACACGTGTTTAATGTCTGCGTCTGTGTGCTGAAGCTGCCTGATTTCTGTGAGCTGTGATGTATCATGGCTCTGCCCCAGCTCTGAGCTGAATCTGCCCCAGGAGGCAGCAGTGCTTGGGGAACATCCAAGCTTTGTTCACTCCACAGGCTTTGCAAGTCTCAAGCCATTTCAAGGCCACATTGGGAGGATGAGAAGGAAGATAGATGCCTTACTAGTGAGGGAAGGGAGAAAAATACACATTAGTTGAATCCTAACAGAATTTTAAGTGATTCCTTTAATTGTAAAATCCTTGCCACCCCTCATTTCCTGCACATGCTCACAGCCTCCAGTGTCACAAAAATGCACATCTTGCACCCGTTAGCAGTTCAGTGATGGCTCTGCACGTCACTCTTTAGAGAGGGGGAAAGCGTGGGAGCAGTTTGGAATTGCAGCATCCATTATCCCTTCCACCAAATTGCTGCAGTATGGCAACCAGATGGGAATTATGCCATTTCTGCTAAAGAACAAACCAGTCTTTGAATAAGAGTTTTTCATTAAGGACAAAATCCTGGAACCTCAGGCACAGCTCTTTCACCAATTATATGCTTTTTTTTTTTTTTTGACTGTCAATATTTTTTGATTAAAGACACCGTATAATGGAGAGTTTATTTAGTAGGATTTATGTTTTAAAAAATGACTTTAATCTTGTCAGAGAGATGAAGGAAAAGAAAAAAAACAAAAGGTATGCAGCAGATGGTGAACAGTGAACTCGAAACATTATTCTATGATAAAGGCACTGATGTTTACATTTATTTTTAGCTACGTGCTTTCAGCTTTCCTTGTCCATTTCAAATGTTAGCACAGGTAAAAATATTTAATTAGCATTTACCTATTGTAGTTGCCTTAGTTTCGAATATGGTTAAACATTTGGGACACTCTACAAAATTGTATTTTAGTTCAGGGCACATACAGTTTGTGTCCAATAGTGAAATATACAGATACCTTTGGTCATCGGAATGGAAATAGTTTGCTTAGCTTGTTCATGTAATCATAGTGAATGCAAGTGCAATGGAAAGGAAAAAAGCCCACAAGTCATGAATTTTTTTTCCCTCAGAAGTCTGGCTTCAGAAATCTAATATCTACACACTGTATGAAATTTAAAGTCATACGAATTTCATCTAGGTGGTGATCTACTGCTGTTGAAGGTTTCCTTAGCAGTGGGTAAAGGCATTAGCCTGAAAGTTATTTGCAGAGACATATAATGTACAGCGTCACATACTTGCAGAACATTGCCAGCAATGCACTGAGTCATTGCATCCACATCTATATTTGGGCAAACCATTTGCTTAGGTATTTTATGCCATCTGTGTATGTTCATCTGCAGTTTATATGCCAGATGTGTACTGGCAGCTACCAAAAACGAAAATTCAGAAATTCTGTAGCATGTTCAGTTTTGCACGTAGGTAAAATCTTTGCAGTCTGCATGATTAGAGTTTGCTAAATGAATGCATTAAGTTTACGCATGAAGAACACAAAATGTGACTTGCTGCCTGCCCTTTAAATGCATGTCTTAAGACCTTTTTTACAACAGCAGATGGGCTGTAGTAATTCAGTTGATCCTAACTGATCTGCCATGGTGACGTTATTTAAGATATGTTCCCATGGCTTGAGTATTCCAGTTGTCTTACAGCATACATTGCAACACTTAATCCAGGCTGCGCTGTGGGGCATTTCAAAGCCACCACACTGATATAGATTTCCTTCAATACTGCCACTGGATTATTTCTCTTTTCTTGGGGGTGGGAGGTAGAGCACCATGGACCTCTGTTTTAGCATACTGTCCCTTTGAAGTAGGGAGAAGACCAGATGCTCTCGCTGGAAGGGATGCAGGAGGTGGGGAAGCCTTCGGCATTTTCTGATGGGTGCAGCACATGATTACAAGTTCATTCAAACCTTGTTCTTACACAACAGGATGGACTTGGGATGGTTTTCCTTGCTTTGCATTTATTGATAGAGCAGTTTCATAGGGTGAAATTTTAATATCCCTTCAGTAGTGGATAACCAGTTAGGCAACAAACCAGAGGCTGGCCTAACACAGCCTCAGAGAAAGAAAAGACTCTGAAGTAGTGATTGAGTTAATGCAGCTATGTGTGTGTGTGTGTGTGTGTGATTGAGTTAATGTGGCTATGTATGTATGTGCGTGTGTATATTTTTTTGTATATACACACACACACGCACGTATGTGTGTATATACATACATACATGCATATATATATATATATATATGTATATAAATCTGAGGGAATGGTGGAAGATTCTCTAAATACTCAAGGTTGTGTGGGTGGTATGCATATGAATCTGCTTAACAGTTGAGTTACGGTGAGGCTTATTCTTACCACACAGTATACTGGAAAAATTGAAGAGATGTATTTGAAGTGACCATAAGATCTGCTAATAAATCACAGAATCATAGAATCAGGAAGGTTGGAAGCAACCTCTGGAGATCATCTAGTCCAACCCCCCTGCTCAGCAGGGTCACCTAGAGCATGTTAGACAGGGTTGCATCCAGGCGGGCCTTGAATACCTCCAGAGAAGGAGACTCCACAACCTCTCTGGGCAACCTGTTCCAGTGCTCCGTCTCTCTCACAGTGAAGAAATTCCCTCTCACGTTCAGGCAGAACTGCCTGTGCTTCAATTTCTGCCCATTGCCTCTTGTCCTGTCA
Source organism: Rhea pennata (assembly GCF_028389875.1). Lineage (NCBI taxonomy): Eukaryota > Metazoa > Chordata > Aves > Rheiformes > Rheidae > Rhea > Rhea pennata. Next base: position 25,651,588 of record NC_084671.1, on the reverse strand, counting down.
CACGGGACAACCGAAAAGAGTTTGTCCCCTCCCTTCGGGTACTTGTACACATTGATCAGATCCCCCCTCAGTCTTCTCTTCCCCAGGCTGAAGAGGCCCAGCTCTCGCAGCCGTTCCTCACAGGGCAGGTGCTCCAGCCCTCTGATCATCCTCGCAGCCCTGCGCTGGACTCTCTGCAGTAGCTCCATGTCTTTCTTGGGGAGCCCAGAACCGTACGCAGTACTGGAGATGAGGCCTCCCCAGGGCAGAGTAGAGGGGCAGGATCACCTCCCTCATCCTGCTGGCAACAGTCTTCCCAATGCACCCCAGGAGACCATTGGCTTTCTTGACCACAAGGGCACATTGCTGGCTCATGGTCAACTTGTCATCCACCAGCACTCCCAGGTCCTTCTCTGCAGAGCTGTTCTCCAGCAGGTCGGCCCCCCGCTTGTACTGATGCCTAGGGTTATTTTTCCCTAGGTGTAGGAGAAAAATTAAAAAAAAAATGGAAGGTGAACCCACAGGCTTGCCAGGCCGGTTAACTCCTGCAGAGCTGTGTGCTCTTGTGGCTGAACAGGATAGCCTGGGTACTAGCTGCAGACTAAGTTTAGCTTGGGTATCTTTACATTACTCATATCTATGCCTGCAGCAGACATTCCCCAAGACAACACTTTGTAACTGGTGAGGCCCCCTCATGAGTAAGGCATAAAACTCTGCTAATGAGTCCTGAAGCTTCCCACATTCCTCCTCCAAGAGTTGCTTGCTATGGTGAGACGTCAAAGGTCTGACTGAAGTGAGGCCCAGGCTAACGTGCAAATCCATGCCCTGAAAGGTGAGAGTAATGTTGCGTATATCCCAGGAAACAAGAGCAGCTCAGACATGACTGGTAGATCTCTAATTTTCAGTTTTCATAATCATAACTCCATTAAAGTATTTGTTCATTTAAATACTAATGCTTCTAGATCCTGGCTATGTAAGAGCTTTCTAAACATAGTTACAACCAGAGCAGACCTACCTGCCCAAACTGCAGGCAGCCTAGAAAAGTAGTTGTGAGGAGTGAATCTCAGTCAAGTTATAGGAGAACCTACTGATGAATCCTGAGGGATTTAGGAGTGCAACACATTCAGCCCTTGCTCAGATAGGTGGAGGCCTGTTGTTAGGAGACTTACAGAGTCCCTCGTTACAACTATATTCTTCCTGTGCTGCACAGCATACATTCAATCTTAATTTTCAGGAGTTTGCAGTTTCCTTGTGATGATTGCAGAGAAGTGGATGTGCAGTAGCAGGAGTTATAAAAATAGTGATTTTTTTACTGATTGCACTAAGAACGAGGCTGAGAGTTTTCTCAGTAGGGAACTGAGCCCCAGTGTAATTCATCACCATGCTTTTGAGGAAAGAATTGCTTTTATGTCTGATCCTTGTTGGGCAAGCTTCAGTGCTAGTGCAGCAGGGTATTCTGACTTCTGATGGAAGTTTTGGGAAGTCTCTCCCTGCATTTGGGCCAAGGGGCTTGCCCTAGCAGAGGCTCCCGGGCTTTTCTTGGGCTGGCTTTACAACTGCTGATTTCTCTTTCTCCCCCTTCATCTGTATTCTTATTACTGTTACCTCCTCAACAAAACTCTGGCGTAATCTGTGCCCACTGCATTGTTCTTGTACCTCATGATAGACACACTCATTGTAAAGTATCACGTATAGAATGAGCATCACAGTAATGCTGCTCCCAGAATACCCAAAGGAAACATCTTATTTTTTTGCTACTTATCAGACATGTCTTCATTTGTCATTTTGTGGTTTATTGTCATATCTGCAACCTTAACTTTACCGCTTTCATTCATTATTTTCCTTGCATAAATACCAAGCTACCCCTTTCTAATGCTCTTAAGAATGCATTTTGTTTTGTTCATACTGCATTAGGGAAAAGCAATTTGGTGACAGATGAAGTATGCTGAAGGACAGAACTAAGTTTTCAGTGCTTGACTGGAGGATTGAGATGAATATACTTATGGTAAGTGCGAGAGCATTCAGAGACTTCATTGCTTGCATTTGATTAAGAGTTTTAGGTGCATTTACTGCATTTACATTCAGAGGTGATTCTCAATGAAGTTGTATCTGTTCTCTTTGCATTTTGAAAACCAAAGCAAAATCCATTCAGTCAGGAGCTGAGATAACTGTGCAGTCCTCTGCTCTGCCCTTTTAAATAAGTCTGAAGATTATAGCCATTGGAGAGGTCTACGTGCGCTATCTGCACGGAGTATTCAGCTATAATAAATGGCTGAAGAGCACCTAAAATTTTGTACTATTTTTTCCACAAAGCAATCATGTGTTATGTCAAAAGCACACAGGATAAAATGCTACCAAGATTGTGCCCAAATATATACCCTTTAGCTGGACTAGATATATACCCTTCAGCTGGAAAGCACTGAAAGGCTAAACTGCCATAGGCAAGTTTAAGTGGCTTTGCATTTGAAATGTTTGAAAACAATTTGCATAGACCTCAGATCATTCAAATTCCTATTTACTCATAAAAATAGAGATGTTTTTACTTCATTATGCAACACTAAGAATGCCATCCTTGGAGTGAGGCTATTGCCAGGCTGGCCCATATACTTACAGGCCCAGCACAACTGTGGTATACCTTGAGCATTGTCTTTGGCAATAATCTCGCCTTGTCCTTTCCAGTGTTCCTTTGCCTCCAATGTGAAGCGTCTGGCACAAGGTTGCTCCTGGCAATGAGCTTTCCTATCAAACAGTGTACCAGGCAAAAGTTCTGAGGTCATGAAATTGCCTTTTCCTTTATGAGCATCGTGCAATTTCACATCAGTTGTTCAGCTCTCAGGTTCAGAAGTAACAGTGGTGAGTTTCCCTTGAAGCCCAAACCGAGCTCACTGGGTGAGTGGCTTTGAAAGGGAGCTTTCCAGTCCTTTACAAAAGGCAGGTGTTATTGCTGAGACTGAGGCATGTAGCAGGTGATAGAGCTGGAATAAGAGTTGTCCTTTCCATTAACATCATGGGAGACAAAGCTAGATATGCAATGCTTAGGGCGTATCCTGCATGGGGACTCCCCAAGCGGAAGCAAGCGAAGGCCAGGATACTGCATATCCCTGAAATAAATGGCGTATGGCAACATTGAGGTTCCAGGTTTGCTCTAATGTTAAATAACTGTACATCTTACTAGGCTGTTAAACACCAGTCTTTTATCTGTACTTATCCAATGCCACTTGCTGGGAGTGTCACTTAAGTCTTTAATGTCACTCAGTTGTGCCAGCTGAAGTATCAGCTAAAGCCAATGTACTAGCAAAATTTCCTTTTCAACCAAATCTTTAGTTACTTATCTTTGGGACTTCTAGACAGGAAATAATTCCCTTCTCCTCCACCCCAAGGTAGTTTTGCCACCTTTTTGAAATGTGTCAGGTAGCAATGACTGTGCAGGAGCATGTTCTAGTGCCCCAAGCCACTCTGAAATGATGAGAAGGAAATTTGGAAAAGGTGAAAAATGTGGGGATGATTTATTTATTTCAATTTGTTTACAGCAGCAGGAAAGAGAAAGTCAATGTGACACTGCTTTGTTTTATACAATCCAGTAATTTAGTGTCCAATTTTCTGGATCCTCTTCCCAAAGCTGTTACTGAATCGTTCAATTATGTGAGATTATCAGTTTTTGATTTCCCTGTCAGTGGATGCTGCCATGACAATTGAATCTCATGGGAAGGGGAAAAACACTTAACTATCAGGAGGTAAATTCATGTTATGAGGAGATAAAAATAGCTCTCAAACCCCCCCCCCCCAACTCCTGCTATCTTTGCTTCAAACATGTCAAAGAAGTCAGACCCTTACTTTAGACTAATCTATCTCTAGGTTGGAAGGGTTTTCTGTTGGCAGCTACCTGTTTACATTCAACAGCAGGTTTCTCAAATTCACTGAGTACATTCTGCTTATATCCATCAGATATTTTTGCACTTTGTGATTATACATTTCAAACAGGTAACGTGAATTTGGGGTGTCAGATACATGACATAAATTGCTTGGTTATATTTTAATGGCTTTATCTTCATGCACATAACCGGAAGAATACTGTATTTTTCAACTTTGCTCTGAGACTCAAATGTAAAGCACGTTTCATTTCTCAGTTGAAACTTTCCTGTAACATTTGCCAGTCAGTAAGATTTGTGTGTTTCTTACAGAGAATGAACAAGCAAGTTAAATGTTAGGAATCAGAAAAACTGAGATTAGAAGAAACTTCATGTGCCACCTTCGTCTTTATTCTAACTGGAAGATTATTTTAATCCTAAATAGGCTATATTCTCAGTTAAACTGATTCCACTTTCTCCCATTTTAGCCTGAGTCAGTCAGTGGCCATTGAGATTGTAACCTGAGTTAGAAAGAAGGGTGAAGGATCCTGTGATTTATCCATAGGCTGGGACTCTGCTCTGAAGATCTGGAATCAGTCCTTCGTGTTATGCTTGGCTGATAGACAGACTTTGAAATAGTCTCAGTACATGGATACCGAGCGCTCTGGTGAATCTACCTTTTAAACACCTGGACACCGAAACAATAGGAAAGCATTTCCAGTGCTCACTGCTCCCGTGAGCCACTCACTTTTACGCTTGATTTGCTAACTATAAGGGACGTTTCCTTTGTTCATATTATGAAGTCTTCGGAAGTGAGCTTTCTATGCACTTGTACAGTCTTCCAAAACAGGATGAACTGGGTTTGTTGGAGCTGCTGCTGCGATAAAGCTGGTTTTTATTCCAGTCTTTTAATTAGTGAATCCAGGATCTTTTCACATATTGAAATCCTAATTTAATCTCTTGGACAGTCACCTCTGAGAGCTTTTTCTAAGCTTTGCTGTCATCTGTTCTTCTTAACTGTAATTAAGTTTATATAAAAATATAGTGTGACGAAGCCTTTCCAGTAGAAATAATTCAGTACATTGAACTAATTATAGCACCTTACTCAAGTCTGTTACTACCCAATATCACACGACTATTATTGCTGTACGAGCTCAAAGGACTGAAGCAGAGACAAATGTCGGGCTGTTTCATGTTATAACTCTTTTGCTGCTGTCATAGTTTAATTCACGTTAGATCAGAGAAGGTGTGTTACTAACAGCAAGCTTCCACATCAAAATTCTTGGATTCTTGTGTGTGTATTGTTGCTGAACATCTCTGTCCACAGAAGACTATTTTCTGGGGTTGGGGGTTTCCTCTGGGGTGCGGGTGAGAATGTAGGTGCTTTTTCTCTTCAGGCTGCCAACCTTTCCCCCTTTACAGTGAAGATGAATGTGAGATTGCCCAGGTGGTGATAATCTAAAGCCTTCTATAGTCCCATCATATGTTCAAAACAAAGTCCCTTGCCCCCATTCTCATTCTTCTGGGGGAAGAATTCATAGCTTAACTGAATGTTGCACAGACTGTCATGGGATGTGCCCCTGAAATCCCAGCAATACACAGGGAAAGCACCGTTTAGGAGTTAATACCCCTATCTTGCCTCTGTGAAGTGATACCCGCTACTTGGACTGGGCTAATCCAACTGCCAGTCACCCAGTAAGTCACATGTTATGATTTCTGAACATTAAAATTAATGTTTTTGTTTAAAATATTTTAATGGATGTGTATATTACCTATATTTAAAATAGCTGATCAAGAAGTTTAGTCCACTTAACCTTTCTTTGCACACCACCTTTAACCTTGCTACTTGTGTTTATAATATGCTTAAAGCTACTGTTAATTTTATTGGATTTTACTAAGCCACTTAAAAGATAATTTTAAATTATGACCTGATTACTTGAGAATTCAGCTTACCTGGTATTTTAAATGTCAGCCCTAGAACTCCTATTAGAATATCAGAAGTTTTTCCTATTTTAATTTGATTGTTACACATAGCATGCTGAACTTTGTACATGTGCCTGTTAATTACTGAATTCCCATACTGAATGTTCTACCTCAAGAAAAATGGATGATATGGGAGCATTCACAATGAATTGTGCAAGCATCTTACACTGCTTGGATGCCCGAAGGCAGAGGATACTGTATACCAGTCTGTGTTTGGGGTACAGCGTATGGTTATGCCTATACAGAATCAGAAAGAAGAATTTTTCATAAAGCAAAAGTCAAAGTCAGTGTATATTTTGCATGTACAGTTGCTACAGCTTGGTTGTGACCATGCTTTATAAGAGGCAAGATTTAATGGTTTTTGGACCGCACTGGGTGGAAGGTGTTAGGTTATCCATTAATGTTTAATTACATGGAACATGTGTTCAGAAGATTGCACAGTTATCACCTGAACCGTAAGGTTTAGAACCTGTGAGGTGCTGATAGCCGCTGATGGTGGAGCACCACGGCTGCTAGCGCTGCAGAGATCAGATTTCTCATTTGTGGCTTCTTTGCAGTGGATCTTTTCTTTGGCAGTTATCTGCACAGTCCTTTTGAAACAGGTCAGCAGGGTCATTAATGAGGGTAGAAAGTTGTCTCATAATCTTTCTACGGAGCTGAGATTCTCAGCTCTGGATGAAGGTAACCACATTGCTGGATTGATTTTTGAGTCTTTTCCAATCAAGGTTTTTCTAGGGTGGAAACACTTCAATTCTCTGGGCTTTTATTGGTCATCTCTCCTATTTGATGTGTATGTGTTGTGACATGGCCAGGCAATACTTATTCTGCCTACCTATGGCTTGCAAGAGGAAGGTGGCATAAATGGGGAAAGAGGAGCATAGTCTCTAGCTGCCAAGCCCCAGTCTGTACAAGAAGAAAGGAAGTAGCATAAATGGCTGAGCTCAGCTGTTGAACGTGTTTCATGTTTCTGAGGTGATACTGCACAGAAAGAATAATTTGATTGTCAGATGATAGAATAAAATCAGCTCGGCTGTAAGAAGGAAAGCAGAGATTATGTCAGTTACAAGACAAATATTTTAGAATTTGCAAATGCTATTGTGAAATGAAAAATAAATGGAAAGGACAATAAATAATTAGCAACTGAGCAAGGGGAAAGAGAATTGAGCTAATCTACTGTGACAGGAAATGAAAGGACAATTCCACAGAAGCAGGAAACTGAAAGGATAAGTAGCAGTTTTTTAGGATAAAAATATGAGGCATGTACAACAAAAGCATTACCAAAACAGAGAGTGATGTACACAAGCAAACCTTACATGGAGAAATACCGCAGAAACGTGTGCCCATCTGATTGCTCTTGATTTTATCTTCCTTTGTAACACAAAGAGCCAGGCAGCTTGGGGGAAAGGGATTAAGACTCTCTCTTTTGACACTAGTTTTAATCAAGCTAGGTCAGTAGTGGCTAATGTTCATGATAGCTGAGACGGTTACCTGTTGACTTACCTGAAATCACTTGGTGATATTCTAGTGATTGTCTGACAGAGACACTTTAAACACTGGCCCAAGTGAGATGGGAAATGAAATGCAGTGTCTATTGAAAGATGCACCCCAAAATGAGCTTGATGGCCTAGTTTTGCCTGGGCAGTACACCAGAGCAGTACTGAAGCCTGCAACAGTAAGACCTGAGTGGTAATACAAGTCCTATCTTACCCTAAAAGCAAATAGAGCAACAAAGGCTGTCTAACTAGACATTGAAGAGTTCTCCAGTGTATAGTAACTGTAAGATGCTGAAGTGGCACAAGCTCCTGAATTCCCTCTAGAAATGCCTATGAGTAGAGGGAGGTGTTGATGTGTTTCCTCTTTCTATGTTGAGAATCCAAGTTACCTGGCTGGTGGGATCTCTATCTATCTGTCTTCACAGATCATTCAAATGAGGCCAGTCTTGAGTTACAAAATGGACTACATCTGCTTCCTCTGCAGATATAAATTCATACAACTCCAGTCATACGAAATGAAGATTAGTCTATAAGCACTGAGATCTGGCCCAGGACAGTGGATGAAGGCATTGTTTTCCACTGTGCCAGAGAACATCCATTTTGGTCCATCGTCCTGTCACTGAGTAACCCTCACAGCCTTAACAAACTGGTTCCTAGATCGGGCAGGAATTACTAAGCTTACCCAGTCTTCTCAATCTTGCTTCTGTCCCTGGTGAGGTTTCCTCTTCAGGACTGCTTGTCTGAAATAGCTGGATCTCACATGTAGGCACCAGTAAGATACAGTTTCAAAACTGGTCTGTTAGTGTTGGCTTCCACAAGCTGACCTTAGCAGAACTACTCAGACAAGCTCAGTTCTCTAAGCAGAAATAAGGGTTGTATCGCACTGTGTAAGGATTTGGTCATAGTATTACTCCAGTGTACCAGAAGTTATGGTCAATTCACTGGGTGGCTGCAGAGCTTTGAAGGTGGCTGGTCAGAGCCTGTTGCAGCAGCTAGCACACTTCTTTGATAGAGTGGAGAAAGCCATCTGTGGGCAGCAGACAAGGGGAGGCTAGCTGAGCCTGTGACACAGCCACAGCAGTTTAGCCTCTTACGGACATGAGGTTGGATGCCTAGAGAAGAGGAAGGAAGATAAGAAGTTGACTTGACCAATGTATGTTGAAGGGAATTCAGAAAAGTAAGTGACTGGAAGACTTGGGCCCATTTTTTTTGTTTTGTTTTAAGATCTGTTATCACAGATCTCTAGTAGAGAGTGATGGGATGTGCATGCAAAAGGAAGGCAGTCTGCTTTTTTAGCAGAAGGAACGTGTTCTCCCAAACTTGTAACATGAGTGATCATTCTGTCATTGCTGTGGGATCCCTTCTGTTAAGTTCACAGACTGAGCAGTGCTCATCAGCAGTATTTTCAGATGTGTAACAATCCACGAAGCACTGCTAGAACAATGCATTTATTTCAATGTCTCAAAATTCTTTGCTTCAAACAAAAGAAGCTTCAGAAGAGTCTAAGAACAGCCTGTTGTAAGCATGAGTGTTACTGAAGCCAAATCAATACTCAAGGCCCAAAGGGGCTTTTAAACATAAGAACTTTGAACTAGAACATCTTCACAGGCAGCAAGATTTGATGTATTTCTGCATAGTAGAAGTTCCTGCTTGGATTTTGTGTAAGGGAAAATGGTATATTCTATTGCCAGATTGTATTTCCTCAAAATGAATGCTGTAATTAGACTCATTAGAACCAGCTACATGATCCCAATTTGACATTAAAAGAAGATTGTGTTGAAATGAGTTTCAAGGACAGCCTGTACAAAAATGTATTGGGGTAGGACACAAATTTGTGTTCAGAACTGTTGATCTGAGAGAACAAGTAGTTGCATTCAAGAAAGGATGCATTGCAAGAGCCAAGAATATGATGTTTCTGGGCCTTAATTATCCATTTAATCTTTCAGTGCACAAACACAGCTATATGTGCCTGTGCTCATTCTTTCCATTTCCTTCCCAGACAAATCACTGTACTTGAGGTTTCTTTTCAGCAAGTCTATCATTTCTCTTCACTATCTATGTAAAACCAATTAGCAGAAAATACAGCATTAGAACAAAGTGGGGACAGTTGTGTATCAGGGCAGTAGAGAGAAGACAGAACTTGGTTGTGTTGTTTGAGTTGGAAGGAATTTTTGGGAGGAGAACAGGTTTATGAGGGCGAGAGCAATGCTAGAAGATTGGGGAAGAACTCACTATGTCCTACTGGAGAGGATTAGAGGTGAGGACTGCTACAGGCAATAGAGAAATACATATATTACAGAGAAGACTGGCAATTAGGTGAGCATAGGAACTTCAGGTCTGAAATATGTAAGTGGGCTTTGAGGAGTAATAGACAAGACAAATTTCAGAAAAGAGTTCCTGGAAATAAGGGAAGATTTCAGGGTGGACAGCAGTTGCTTTCCAGACTCTGGAATAAGCTTGTGCCTGATTTTCAAAAGACTGTGAATGAAATTGTTATATATCCGAACTAATCCCTATGAATTATGTTAGTGAAATGCAAGTTGCTTTTAATAGCATCTTCTAAATAAGCTACAGGGTTTATGAAGAACTGCCAGGTCCTGATATCTGGGAACTATTTATAGTTCTGAAAATCTGTTACGTTCAGGAGGAGCCTGAGCTTCTAGCTAGCTTGCGACTACTTCTAACATGTATTAAAATACTGTCATGCTTCCTTTTTTCTTCTCTGGTGCCTAAACTGACCTCCATATGCACGAGCTGCTTCTGTCAGACTGGAACCAGATCCCCCCACATCTCCCCTATGCCTTCCCTGCATTTTCCCCTAAGTACGTACATTAGGGGATGGGTCTAAGAAAATTGCACAGAAAAAGTTGCTAAATGTGTGTTATTTGAAAGGCTGTGTAGGAGTGCAAATTTCCCTTTTATCGTCTCTCTTAAGCAGTCCTGTTATTGAACAGATCATACAGTCATTCATTATTCATCGGTGTGCTTTCTCCCAGGTCGATTGCCAAGTGGAGCTGTGATGTGGAACAGCAGCCTTGCTGAGAGTGAAATAAGAGAGATGCTAGATTTTTGCTCTGCAAGGGAATTACTTGTTCCAGTAAAAGCCTGATTTCAAGGGCTCCTAGCACAACTAAGTACAAGGAGTAAGTGCAAATATAGGGACATTGTCATATTAATTAAAAGCCTAAGATATTCCTGCAATGTGTAGCTCCTAACTATGCTGTAGAACTGAATCCAAGGCAGATTTTTCAAAAACATTCAAATGTGGATGGTGATCTTGGTTTGGGAACTGCCTCAAGCATACAGACCGCCAGGAGGGTTCAACCTTTTCCCAAAGCCAGGCAGCTGTTACAGTAGGTTCTGGCTGTGGAGCACAAGCACTGTCAGAGCATTGTCAGATGCTATCTTTATACTATGGAGGAGCCAAATCAGGAGATTTAGAAAAACCATCCTTCTGCTGCTTATCTTTAACTTAGTGAAAGAGCCAGCCCACATTCACCCCATAGTGTGTGTCTGAAAAAGGCTTTTTGGAAAAGAAAAGGTAAGCATTGTGACTGGCTTCATTTTTAGTATGTAGAATAAGCTCTTAAAGATGTAGAGTGATGAATTTCACAGATGCCTAGTAGTCCTCTCTAGTTCCTTCCACTTGGTTTCCCCACGATGACCAGATTAACTTTTACCTTTCAGAGCAGTAAGATACTCCACCTTCTCCATTTTTCTACAGAGGCAATCAAGAATGGTATTTTTAGGCTTCATTGAGTTTTCTATCACAGACGCTCTATGAAGGGCTTTAAACCCAGAACTATAAAAAATGATTGTGTTGGGCCTCCAATTTACCTTGTCTGCCTCAGGCATCAAATATGGCATGTGGCAGATCAGAAATGATTGATGCTGCTGATGTTCATGCAGGATGTTGGAAGGGATGTAGAATATACAATATAATAAAACAAGATTTTATGGCTGACATAAGGAGTTTTCAATCTTCAAGCAAATGGAGACCAAATTTCTGGTTAATTACAAGCTAAATTAAGCATTGTCCATTAAAGTGTGTTTGAAGTGCATGTCACACAGCTTTGTGGCATGAACTGTGTATTTACTGTCATGTTCAATTGGCAGCCCCAAAACTTCCCACCTCCCCTAAAGGTGATACAGATCTCTACTGCATAAATTCATTTGAATGTTCAGTTTGTATTAATAAGATCAGTCTGAAAATAACACTACAAAAAAAATAGCAAGAGATGGGATTAGCCATTTAGGGAATAAGTTATGCAGAAAGTCTGTTTCCTTCTCTATAGGTATATTGAGATCCTTGCACAAGAAACACTGGCTGCTCTGAATAATGTTCAAGCAGACCTGATTTTTCAACTGTGTAACAGACTCAGCCTTAAATACCTGTAACCACTACCTAAAATGAAATCACTAACGTTTTAAGAGAAAGCAACTGCATGCCTGCAAGGAACCCTGACAACATTTTAAAGTATGTTTTTCTTTAACTGTTAACCTTTTTTAGCTGACTAGTCGCATAACAATACTTCATTTGTTTGAGACAGACCTTCTGGGCAGAACTATTAACAACACTTGGTCACCAGTCTGTCATTTACCTCAGAATCCATCATTCCGGACAATGGGCAAAAAAGTATAGACTAGTAGTCTGGTCTCCAGCTTTTGCAAAGTACATTTAAATCTTTGATCTATTTCTCAGCTTTACAGATCATACAAGACTACTGTACCAAAAGCAATGTAAAAGGCAACTTGTTTTAAATATTTAATTTCTGAGTCAGACTCTATGATACCAACAAGGCCATTTAGCAGGGAAGGATGCTCCTTTTTGTGCTGCCTGAAGTTCATCACCCTGCTGTGATACTTAATGGAATCTATGTAAAAGCTGTGAATGCTGATTTTTATGAGCCATATACAACAAATGAGTGCTGCGCTTTTCAATCAGCTGTGAGCTGATAAGAACCTTGTCACTTGTCATAGCTAAGCTCTGGGGGCAGCTAATGGACAATCCAAACAGGAGTTATTATGAAAAGGTTCTGTCCTGGCTGAATTAATATACTAAAGGGATCAACTGAATTAAGGGAAACTGGTTGTCCAAGACTGTCTGAATGGAATGGTCTAACAGCAGCTACTTTTCCCAGCAGAAGAATAGTGTTAGAAAACTGACAGCTAAAGGGACATGTCCTCTGACCTAAATGTTGTTCACATACTATATTTAAGGTATTTTAAGGACACAAAATCATCAGACGGAGTAGTAAACAAAGAGGGTCTGAAGAGCTTGAAAGGACTTTGGAAAAAAAGCAGAGGAAAAGTTATTTTTGCACATGTGTACAAGACTGATATCTCAAAGTTATGAATGTTTACTGCATACTTTGCACAATCCTCAGATTTCCTTACTGTGGCAGATATGTCCAGGAAGGGAGAAGTGGCAATCAAGAACCAAAGTATCTGAGAATGTTATTTAAGGATGTAGAATATTAGCAGAGCCCCACAGCGAATTTTCTCAGGGAGAGGCTGAGGATATGTCCTAGAAATAATGTCCAAATGGTGCTCAGTTGCTTAAAAGCTGACAGCTTCAACATTCAGGTCTCAGGATATCCTAGCATGAGATGAGTTCCTCCGTCAAAAGAGTAGGAGTTGATAGCTTGTATCTGCAAGTGCAGATTTAATAGCAAGATATTCAAGACCAGCTTACTTCAGTAAGATGAAAGGAAGCCATTTAATACCTAAGTGAGATGCTTCAACTTGGATTTCTGAGGTGAAATGTGTTTCTTAATGAATACTGCAGCACAACACTCAGGAAGAGGTAAATATTTTGCTAAACTAGAAGAGCATTTTGTGATTTAAACTTGGCTTGAAATTCCCAACCAGGTCCACGTGCCTTTCAGATCACAGCTGATGGGGTTCCCAACAATATGTGTACTAACAGCCTATTCTTATTTATTTAATAAGGCAAGTATAGTTTAAGGTCTTCGAATACATTGTTGTCCTCTTGGCAATAAAACTCTCTGTGGTCTTGACATATTTTATGAAAAATGATAGCCAGTTCTCACTGCAGTGCTTTGATTGATTTAAATTTCTTTGTAGTGTATTGTGACTGAGTACTGCTTAAAGGCAGTTACATTTCATAGCTTACAGCATGATTCAAAGCCGACTGGAATCAATGGAGATACTAACCTCATTTCACTGAGCTTTGGATCAGGCACCCTGTGCCATCCCATGTATGGGATGCAGACAGGATAGGACAGGAGCAGAGCCAAACTGACACTTCTGAGCAACTTTTCATGCTGCCTGGTTAAAGAAGCTAGGAAGTAATTACAGTCTAAATCAGCTTCTTTTTCTGTTTGATGTGGGTTTAGAAAGAGCTTTTTATTAATGCACTCACATGTTTAACAGGCAGTGCAAAACTCCTTTAGATTCCGAAGATTTGCCTTTCCAAGCGGTATGTCTGCATACTTTAGTATCTGGAGACAGGAGCCTGCAGAGCAAAGAGAGGAACTTTCTTGATGCCTGTATACCTGAATGTCGTAATCCATTCTATCTGGCAATTTGAATTGATTCAGTATTTCACCAACTTTATAAGCCTCATTTGCCTTACACTGATATGAAGATTATGATGAATGTTAGCAGCTAATCTTAGAAAGTTTTAAAGCTGTTAGATATTAAAAAATAGCAGCATTGATATTTTCAGTGCATCTGTAAAGCCTGTGTACTTGTGAGATACTTTGACTTTACTATAGTGAAGCTATAAAAAATACGCATGGTCTATCCCTGCTAGTAATGGTATGTCTTTCTGGATTTTAAAATCATAATGTTGCAGTCAAGGTTTTGAAACAAAACTTAGAGTTTTTTTCATCATCATATTTGATAGAAATAAATGACCTTTTGTAGAATGTCAGAAGAGTTGCTGTACATTTTATAGTTTAGATGCGAATGCAAATACAAAAATAACCCCTTTATTTCAGATTTTAAGGCAACAAATTATCTTTTTATATTTCAAAGTAATAAATATATACAATGAATGTGAAAATTAAACAAATATACTGAAGTATAGTTTAATTATGTTATGTACTATGAATATAGTTTAATTTATTATAATTTAATTTTTCAGACACACTCCTGTGATGGTATACTCCAGAAGAGCTCCCACTCTTGAAAAGTCATAGAATAAGTAAGTATTTTTCTGAGTGTCTGCATCTGAAATTCGACTGTAAGTGTTAAACATCCGGTATGATGAAGTCACAGTTAAGAAAACAATTTGAATTTTTATAGTCTGCATAAATTAACCTGGCTTGCAGTTTGTTTGAATAGCATTGAATGAGGCATAAATTGCCATCCAGTTGTAACTGTTTTGATTTTCATTCTTGTTAAATTACATTAGAGTGCATTTCTACCAACCCTTTGCTGTATCTCTATTTATCCCATCAATCTCATTGCTTTCCACAAGCTAAATGCTGTATGATCAAGAGTGGCAGTAGCATATCCTCACTTGTAATGAATTCGGCTTCGATAAAGTGCATGACATACAGTTAAAAAAAGCCTTAAGAACAACAACAGAAGACAAACAGTAACATGGGTCACAGGAGGCAATGATTTTAAGGGAGAAGTTGCTAAATGATCTAGATAAATGCTTTAAACAAGCATTTGTGTTTTAAATTTATCAACTAAAGAACAGATTAAGTTATCAGCTTTGGTTGATAGCTCTCTGGTTCTCCTTGAAATTGAGAAAATTAAAATTTCCAAAGTGAAGGAAGGACATTGTCTACATTTCATGCATTATAAGCATAGTCTACTGGGAGGGAACAGTGTCCTACTTTCCACCCCTCTCTTTTGAAAGGCTTACATCATGAGACTAGGAGGAGGATCTCCTTCTCTCAGCATGGGCTGCAGGTCTTTCTCAGCCATACAATAAGTTCCCTATCTCCTTTCCATGTGGTCACTGAAGGGAAAACCCACCAAAGTTGTTTAAATTAAATATGCAAAATATATGTATGTGTGAGTGTTTGTTTGATTTTCCTATCTATCCATGTGTTGTGTATGTAAAGGTGGACTAGCATTGTCACAGAGGCAGACTTCCACCATCCTATTTAGATGTCTTTTCTCAGAACAGTCATCTTGTGATATTTCAGTTCCTCCATTCAGGACTTAATGTTAATTGGGAAGTAGACTGAGGGAAAAGCTGAACACTTGCACCTCAGAAAGGCTAGGACTGGAAATATACTTGAACATGGATTTGCAGAGCCAGTCATCTTAGTGACTTGGATATTGACTTGCAAGCAAACTTCAGTTATCTTATTACTGAGAAACACTAAGATCAGAATCTAATCTACCATTAGAGAATAAACAGTCCAAACAGGGCCCGTTATTTCTGCTGTCTACTGGCTGAAGAAATCCTGGTCTCCTTTCCTCCTCCTTTTCCCTGAGCTTTTGGGAGTGAATCATACCTGTCTTACAGGCATGTGAGGACTTCTTATATCACCAAAGACAGTGGGGAGGTAGTTTGCAGGGTAAATGCCTTCCTAGGTATACTCTGCCTTCACTATCCAGTTCTATAAAAAGCACATTGTATATTTTTATATGGATTAGCAGGTGAAGACACTGAGCTAGAGTAATTTGATGTGCAGATTTTCGTCTGAAGTAAGTAGTGAAATAATTCGCATCAGTACAGATTTTCATAATTGGTAATTTTAACATTACCTGCTGTTAATAGAGAGGCTGTTCCTTCACTGCTGAAATGTAGAAAGGTAAAGTCAAGACTCTAGCTTTGCAGGATGTTATGATTTCTACGTTAACATGTCAGAAGAGCTCAGTTAATGTCTGTGTATTTAACTATGAACACCAAACCCCCTGTGGGAGAATATGGAGAAAAAAAAAAAAAAGAGAGAAAGAAAGAAAGGACTGATTTCCAAACTGATGCTTCTAATTATGTATATATTAATTCCAGTAAGCCTATGGCAAACAACAGTATACCTGGGACCAGATTAAGTAATACTTCAGGTACATGTAGTGTGTTGCAAAGAAAGGCAAATACCCTAAAATCTACTATTCTACTGCTTCAGTCACTGTTGTATTTATACATAGTTTGACTCCACTATGATCTACACATGATAAATGAGACTATGGTTGTGGTATCTCAAGCAATCATTTAAAACTTCTCCTTAACCAATTTCTCCCTGAAATTTCTTCAGTTTGCATAGTTAGAAGTCAGTGCTAAATTCTTAGTTTTGTTGGTGACCTCTGTTAATTGAGAAGAAATTATTACAACTTTATCTTCAGCATCAACTATGCAAGCCCATTAATGCCACTGTTAAATGAAACATAACTTATTAATGAAGGTTGTCCAAGTCATGGGTTCTCTTATCATCTATTGAATCGCAGGAGAGAGATTTCCCCGGATCTGGCAATTGGTAATTTTGGTCCTAACATGCTGACTTTTGCATCTTCATATGAAAAACCCATTTCATGATTCTTTTACTTGTTTTGGGCTTCAGGCAGCTGAAGGTACATGTTTTTTAATTGTTTTCTTTATTTCCAAAGTAAGAACAATTCTAGATTCATAAGAATTTCTTGGTTTTACCTTAAGCACCCAATAAGCTTTAAAAAAGTTCTAGCAAAGGTAGAAAGCAAAGTTAAGTGTTAGAAACCCTCACAAAAGAAAAATAAAAAGAAACTTAGAATGTACTTGATACTGATACTTCCTAGCTGTTGCTTAGGATTTCTCCAAGATGTATTTTGGAAGTGAAGAACATGATTTAGTATTGCTCAGTATTCTTACTGCCTTTCACAGTGGATTTCAGAGCTATTGTAAGGACTGGCAATCTAGCCTCACTCATCTCAGTGGTGCTGATGAGCACTGTATCCTCCTCCATTTCATTAAGGATGGATCTTCCATTTGTTTCCTGTCTATATTTCAATTTTTTCCTTGTTTTATTTGCCCCGGTTTTCAAATTGTGAATTTCAATCTCCAAGGAATAAAATCAGTAAGGGTTATAAAAGTGTTAAGGTTGTTGAACATTCTGTAAGAGTGAAAAAAACACTTTGAAAAGAAAAGGTTCAATACAGCTATGCTTCTGGCAGCACTTCAGTTCTTCTGAGTTTTCATTGGCAACCAGCTGAGTGTCACTCAAGGAAAGCTGAGTGACTTCCACTCATGCAGTTTATCTACATGTTCCTTGGCCACTGAGCTCACAGAAGGACAAATGGGCTAGGAGATTACATTTCTGAAGTTGGGAATGCAGTTTCCTCATTTCAGTCTGGCTACTTTCCTTTCCCTTGGTGTTCTGAGTTGGGCTGAGGTAGCCTTCTGCCTCCGAGGGTGCATGAGTTTATACTGCTAGCAGTATTTCTTGATGAGAACATTTCTTCTGTCTTAGCTTTTCTGTAATGTGAGAAGGGTGATGCTTATTCACTGTACATTCAGATTATTGAACATATTACTAGCTTACCTTTAGCTCTTCAGAGATGCAAGGCATTTCGTTCAGGCAGATGACAGACTTGGTAACAGAGTGCTTTGCTTAGATCTTTGATACATTTTTGTAGGGGGATTTACTAGTTTAGGGAAGATATGGGTCTATTGGTGTAGGAGTGCTTATCTCAGTGTATCATGTGCTTACGTCCTGGCATGACTCCTCTATACCTTAAGTCCTGAGTGTACAGACCTTAGATGTTTTATCTTTTTTCTCAGCTTTCTGAATCAATTACCTGAATTTCTCAAAATAAAAACCTGTCCTTAAGATTCAGATAGCTTTACCTTTGGGTAAGAGCAAGTATGATCAGTTTGTTTACTGCTATGTATCTATGTAGAACAGCTGAACTCAACTGCATGATTAAGTGCTTCATTCCTAGCTGCAGTAGTGATCAACTCATTAGAGATAATTGTTTTCTATGCAAAAGTATTTAGTACTGAGCAAATCTTTGGGAAAAAATAGGAGTCGAAGGGAAGTTTCACTTGTCAGTCGATCCTAGTTTTTATAAGATTAACTGAGTCAGCTAATATCTGCTATATGCCATCCTAAATTTATACTCAGTACTGGAGCTGTATCTTGAGTAGAGGCAGTAAGAGATATTGGTCATTAAAAAGTAGCATTATACTGCACTAAAACAGGTTGTATCAGGAACTCAAGATTTAAGTTGGAAAAGATGCGTGTCCTTTTTGCTAGTAATGCGATTGCAGAAAGCGATCTTTTCTCAAATCATTTTAGTATTTCTGCTTGTTCTTCCACTATTCTGCACATTATATTTATAATACAGGTAATTGTGATTCCAAATGGTAAACCGTAAGCAGATAAGCTCTGCCTAAAAATATAATCTGCTTTCATGAAACTTCCTAGTCCACAGAAGAAAAGCAAGAGAAACAGAAAAGCCTATTCTAAATTCAATACCTTTTAAAGCTCAAGTTCTTTCACCTGTCGAGCTCTTTCCTCCAGTTCTTCAGCAGAGTAAATCAGTACCACAAAACTCCTACAATAATGAGAGAACCAGTAGGTCAGTGCCATTCTCTGAAGCTGTACTCTTGAATTAGTGCTTTCATAACTTCTATACTATTGCTCTTAAAGAGGGACTGCTTTTGCATCCACGCACACCGAAATCAAAACGTCTGTGCCAGAATGGTTCAAAAAAGTCTCAAAAAATACATGTTCCTTTTCTATCTCAGGCATTAAAATTTTCTGAGCCCAGTCCATCTCCAGTCTAACTGCAACAAATAACCATTACAGTTTGTTCTTTATTCTGATGTTTTTACAGGAGCAAGCTCCTTCCAGATTATTAAAGTTAGCCTAGAATAACAGATCACAATGTGGTAACATGCTCTAGGACTAACATCATGCTAAAACAAATGCCCAAGCAGTCTCATAGTCACTGCAATGTCAAGTCTTGCAGAGTGATGAATAGAAATAGTAAGTCCTGAAAAATGTATACACTTTGAATTTGACAGAAGGAATGTGTATGGGAAAAGCCATTCTCCTGTTTCTGATAGTTTTGCATTTATTTTAAAGGATATATAAAGCTTTGTGAACTGTGTAACAACCTTGAGCAAGAAAAACAGCACTTGTGGTTTTTCTTAATAGATGAGCTAACAAAATGCGATTTTAGCAGATCTAGAAATCCTATTTCCTGTTAGGCTTTTCTCCAGTGTCATTTCCAAGGAGGTATGTGAGGGAGTCAGTTAATATGAAATAAAGTGGTAGGTATTCCAATTGATTCTAGTTACACTACATCAAAGCATTCTCAGTAATGCCATCCTCCTGACAAAACTGAGCATGTAAAAAGTTCTGTCATTATCTAGGCAAACAAAAATGAAGCACTGTGTTTCCTGAGTGGCTGTATATTGAAACTCATCGTCCTGTGATCCAAATGCCAGGATCTGGATGATAAAACTGTGGGATTCTTTCACTGGCTCCCCCTTCAAACTGCATTAGTTGTACTCTTCCTTCCCTTCCCTTAGTGGGATAGGTCTAGGAGAGGTGTGTATATGTATGGCAGTTGTTCAAGATTAAAATGAAGAAGAAAGAGTTTATTTTGTTTTTTTTTTCTTAACAGCAATCTCCACAAGAAGAAATAAAGTTATTTTTTTAACTAGGAGGGATGGACAGTTGTAATAGTATGTGGCTATAGTTTCTTTTGAATAGTCACTCTCTCTGTTGTGGCTTCTTTGCTTTCTATGCAAACTTTTTTCTGCTGAATTGTTGCTGCTTGACACATGGCTAATATGCCACGCTGTGCGGTGATTGGAAGGTTGTTTCTGGGAGTGCCCAGTCATTTTGGGGCTCCTTTAAGGGACCAGTCCTTGATACGCACTGGGCCATTAGCAGTTTGCAGGAGCTTATAAATTCGGATTAATGTGGACATGGGTTTTTCTTATGTGAGTTAAGTATGTCTGTCCGTGCATATGTGCTGATAAAGTATGTTGTATTATTTATGTCCCTTAAGTAGAGAGGAGTCATAAGCATTGCGTATTGCACAATTGTATGAAGATTAGGTCTTATGATAAGAAGATGGAAAAGATAACTTCGCAAATATGCAGGAAGAAAATATGCAGATAAGTAACATGGAGTACACGTAACGTTGGGAGAAAATGTTCTAGAATGTTACACTGAAATAGCCTCCTTCAGAATTCTAATCTCTTGAGGTGGTTTAATATAAGGCAGAGTGTAAAAACTCTTCTTTAATATTGTGTCTGGGAAACCAAAATACAGGAAATCAGATCAGTGGTTTAGAGCTATATTAGATCCTGACCTTTGGGTGAGCTCTGTCTGGCTGTAGGTATCCAACACTCATTTCCTCTTCAGAGAGGGCTCTGAATCAAAAAACTCCTGCTAGTTTTAGCCTGTATGTGAGCCCATGCAAGAGTAGAGTAAGTGGAATTATGTTTGGCCAAGATAGCTGTATCACACATATCCAGGATGTATCTAGTTTATTGGTGGTGGTTTCCAGTACCCTGAAATTTGTTTACTAGGCAACAGGGCTATCACTTGTTATATTCTTCATGACAACTCATCAGTTTAGTCCAGGCCACTGGGAAGTAGTCAGAAACACCTCATTTAGGCAGGACTTTTTGCGAGTCTCGGCACTGGTGTCATTCTCTCTGTCGTGAAGGTAAATAGTCTTGGAGTGTTGTTGGTGTAGCATTGACATGATGTGAACAGTTAGGTAAGAGGGAAAAGCCCATTGCTTGACTGTGGCTGCAGGTAGTTCAGGTGGGTGTGGAAACAGCTGCCTGTTTCCACATCGGCTGTGTGTAGAAACAGCTGCCTGTTTCCATCAGCTGTGGAAACAGGCCAAATATAACGGCATAATTTTTGTTTGAGATCCATATGGAATCAGTTTTCTGACCTGTAGGTCTCCTGCCTACTCTTCTGACTTTGATGCTGTCTTGTCTTTTTCCCAGTAAGTGAATTCTACAGCAGTGTCAGCAGTGTCTCAGTCTGGGCCTGTAGTACCATCGTTATGCATCTAAACAAACAAGAGAAAACACAGTCCCTGCACATCCCATTTAAATTTCCTGTCTCTCTTCCTCACACTATATAAATGTCCACCTTGGTTCTTGATTTGGCAGAAGAGTTGGTTTATATAGCCAGTTGTTATTTGGCCTTATAGAGCTTAGAGGAGTGGAGTGGGGGTTCTTGGTTCACGTGTTGAGTTGTAAGCTCACTGAGAGCTGCAAGACTCTGTGTTGTGAGGAGTGCATCTTGCCTCCATGAATGGGGGTGTTCTGTAGGTCTTACAGATCTTGTAATTCAGTGGAAGCTGTGAGTCGGAAGTTGCTGGGACTCAAATACTCCTGAGTCCCAGTGAGCTCTTGGCTGAGTGCAGTAGTAACCCAGTTCTGGCATTAGGTCAGCTTAGTCAAGTTTGATTTTCCTAAGAAATTTAAATAGGTTAGGCTATCCTGGACAATCCCTGTTCCAAAGGACTACTTCTGCTTTTTATGCAGTAATTGTAGATCTTCTGTATATCAGAGAGAGGAGAAGTCTATCCTAAAAGATACTGTTTCTCCAGGGGAGTGTCTCTGGAGTCCTCTTCAAAGCATTCCACTGTCATTTGTCTTTCTGACAGCTCCTGTGAACTCCAGAAAGAGCAGACAAATTAGGCTAGGATATTGGTTATTACTTGGTAATGGCATCATAACCCTGCAGTAATTGCTGGTACTTTCCCCTGTCCATGGGGAAAAAAAGTCTTCTAATAGTAACACCTGGAGAACATTTCTATGTATTTTTTTGTTCTCCAAAGCTAAAAAGATAGTTTCTTCCTGTGTGGTCTCCTGCAAAGTGCCATCACTAGCTATTTCTGTCTCTCTAGGAGTTCATATTTTCTTTCCCTATGCTGCCATTCCACTATTTCTGCTAATGTACTGTGCAGGAAGGATTAAATTGCATAGCTCTGCTGTGCAGCCGGGACTTCCTGCATGTTTGCGTTTTTAAAGCTTTCCCCATCATACCCTGCAACTGAGACAGCAAACAAATCTTAGTCGTCACATTCTGTAGAGAGCACATGACATTTGGAGGTGGGGGAAGAATTACTCTATGCCCTTGGAAGCCAGATTGTTTCCCGAGCCTCAGTGCTGCTCTGTTCTGTACACATTTCAATGATCTTCTTGACATCTCAGAACTTATCCTTGGGAATACTGCTATGTAGTGGGAGGAAAATGAGACACTGTTAGCAAACTGATAATTGAAAGTAATAAAAGCCTTAAGCAAATGCATAAAACTCTTCCCAATCATGGTATTTACGGCCCCAAACTGTTACAGAGATATTTATAGGTTCAATGGAAATACAAAACATATGGTATCCTTGTCCGGAAATATTCATTCAATTATACCCTGTATGGATTTCATAAACATCCCTCTTTCATATAAAAATTCTCTAGTACATTAGGTAAGAAACATCATTCCATTTTTGTAGGGGAATATGGTAAACAAACATCTTGTTCTAACAGATGTTGGAGTGTGTTTTACAGATCTCAGTCAGCAAAAGGAGTATTCTATAAGTTTTGGCTCTGGCAGCTCTAAGTACTACAGCTGTTGGGCCACACATCTTGCATTTTACTTTGGTATTTGTTATATTAGAGATTGTGTAGGAGCAGCATATTTTTTCCTATTTCTTATCTCTTAAAGTGTAAGGGTCTTGATCTGCTTTCATTACAATGTGCTAAAAGTTCCTGCTTTGCAAAATGTACCAATATCCTACCTTAATGTTTTCTCTAATATATCTGTAGAAGAAATTTTTGGGAGCACCTTCTCCAGCTACTGTTAGTCTCTGGAAATAGTTCTTCAGGGAACTGGACTGGGTTCTTCACAATAGTCCAGTGTTAACTTGGCAAGTGCCTTCCAGAATCTGCAAACCAGGGGTTGGCCTAAATTTAGCAGAAAGGAAAAGAGTCTGGGAATATCTGCGAGGATCAAATCAAAATGGAGTTTTATGCTTCAGCTTGGCTTTAAGAGGAGCCTGATCCTGGCCAACGCATCTGTGGTCTCTGCTTTTCCTGAAAGGAGGGGATCAGTACTGACTCAGATCTGACACTTGTTTGGGAGTGGGGGATGTTATGCAGCCTTTTTGCTGAGCTGGTTGGTCTCTGAGATGTGATTCGTAGGCCTTGTGCTAGGTTTCTGCATGGGTAGAGAGGAAAGTAGACTTAGGATTAGTGTTACTTTCTTTTGTTTTTAAGCATCTTGATGGATCTTGGAAGCATTTTACTTTATCTGAAGCACTGTGCCTTCGAGAGTTCCCTGGAGGTCAGTTTGCATCTGTACCTATCTTACAGGAGCTGAATTGCAATGCAATACACATGCCATATTTGAAATGTTCATTGGAAGCCTTAATATTACAACCCTAGGCTGGAGGAGGTGTTTTTGTTGAAGCCCTTAAACATCTTGCTGTCAACTTCCTTCCAGATGTTGCCACTCTTAAGAAAAAATCCCCTCTAGCCTTGCCTGCCATGACTTAGCTTAGTTAAATTAGCCCCTAGATTACTTTTCTGTGCAAAAATCAGCCTGTCATACATGCCTTATGTTAAATTGAGATCACTGATTTTTGTTATCTTATCTCCAAACTGTAATGGATTCCTTGATTGCAGTTACTTGGAAGTCTTGGGCTGGTGTGCTGCAATCTTCAGTGCAAATTCATCTCTGCCTAAGAAAGCTGACAGGAGGATATCAACCCAAGGAATAGAGCCTTTGGTATCTGCCCCAGGCTTTTAGGCCCTTTTATAAACCTCCTTCCTAAATTTTTGAACTTTTTTTCCTGTTTGTTAGTGCTGCCAGTCTCCAATCTATCAGTTGGTTTGTCTTTTAGCATTCACAGAATACCACTTATTCTGGGACCTGTGAAGCCTTCCCTTTAGATTTTTCTATAGAATTTCTTTTGTCTATAATGTCTACACTCAGTTATTTGAAGTGAGGGTCATGAGATGAAACTGTTCTTCAGCTCCTCTTCTTCTTCAGTTTATTGTGTAATGTGCCAAAGAGCTCTTGTATTTATAGCCAAAGTCTCTGTTCTGGAAATTGTGCAGCATGGTATGAACTGTTATCTGATTAAAAAAAAACCAACAACCCCCCAACTCTTTTGATTTTATTGCAATAAGAAGGAAGGAGGGAAGATAGAATCTACTGGCATGTCTTAAGTGTGGGTTTTTAAGGTCAGATCTTAAGTGCAGATCATCTTGCCACTCCTGTTCAAGATGGATATTCAGAATCTCTTGGCATAGTAATTCTGTTTAACTATTCAAAATGCAAACCACAGGGAAACAATATAATTGGAGAAGAAAATACTTTCTCTTAAAGTCAGGGAACACTTGAGGAGCTAATTTCACTAGTTTTCTCTGACATGCATCACTGATCACCGGAAATAAATTATTCAGATGCTGATAATATCAAAGTTGTAAATATGAAAGGAGTTTGTAGCAATAATCACAACAAACCAATGTTACTAAATTACTGAAACAAATTATTCATGTCATCATCCTGCAATTCTTTCCATTTGACCTTTAAGCTTTGGCTTATGCTTTTCAGTTTGGAGTGCTGTGGTAGGAGCGGCAGCTGTGGCTGCAGGTTGCCTCTAACTTGGGATGCAGAGTGGCACAGTGAGCAGGAGGTACCAATGGTGCTTGCTGGCTCCCCGTTAACCTG
This sequence comes from Rhea pennata, assembly GCF_028389875.1. Taxonomy (NCBI): domain Eukaryota; kingdom Metazoa; phylum Chordata; class Aves; order Rheiformes; family Rheidae; genus Rhea; species Rhea pennata. Next base: position 25,626,664 of record NC_084671.1, on the reverse strand, counting down.
CACATGAGCACTTTTCTGAATCTTCTGTTCTCCAAATTTGCACAGTACTTTAAAGCTTTTGAAGTGATTTTAGGGAAAGGTAACAATCGAACTTGCCAAGCGGCACACTTGAAGCATGCATGGAGTTACACACAAGGGTGTAAAGGGTACTCATGAGATTATTAATTGACCTAGGTGTAGTGGTACAGGCTGGTGATAAGCATATGGCAGGTTAGGGTTTGATGCTATTTGCAGCCTTGCTCTGGGAATTGGTTTGGTTCGGAGAACATATATTTTAGGTTGTTGTAAAGCACTTCCATTTCTTCTCTCGTCTCCATGTTCATGTCTCTATGGACAATGCAGAAGAGTTTTTGGAAGGAGAAGGAAATTTTGATGGAAGAGCTCTGTTTCTGAGCAGAAACCCTGAGGGTCCTGTGGAGAACTAGGGATGACCTTGGAACATGTCAATGCAAAGACCAAAACTCTCGAATCTTCTTCTAGCTCTTTTATCAGGAAGAAGAAATACATCTTCACAACAGGCAAAACCCATCTTTCCTCATTATGCTTACCAAGGATCTACCTCTGAGTAGTCAAGTGGTACATCGTTTGCCTGTAAGCCTTTATCTCAGGGTGGAAGAGGACCCCATAGGAGAAGAATTTTTGTGGAGCTGATGTTGATGGATCATGGTGGGTACAGCTTCAGTATTTAATTTTTTTATGGCTAAATTAGGGCTACAGAAAAATGGAAAAGAGCTTTATTGCTCCCATTTGCCTGAAACTTCTAACAGTGTGGCATTTTTGTAATGTAGTTCTTAATTGGTGATCCTGATTGAGTGGGGTTTGGATGATCTCCAGAGGATGATCTCCTCTGGGATGATCTCCAGAGGTCTCTTCCAACCTTACCGATTCTATGATTCTGTGATTGCTGACTTCTTACAGGCTTTACAGCAAGGCAGGTGATATTTGAAAAGGCCTGATAGCTGTTTCTTCCAAGATTTGCTTTAGGTAGCATTGCTGTGTCCACAAATGTGAAACAACATTTGAACACCTGAAAAGTTTAGAGCTTTTTGTTGCCCTGTTTGTAGTTCACCTTATGAATAGCTAAATACAAGCATGAGGTCATTAGGCTGAGTATCCACCTTAATTATAGCAGCAAATTACTATGCCAGATATATTCTAACCTCCTTTTTCAGAGAGCAGAAGTTCAATAATTGGAGAAATGCGTGAGACAACACTAAGTATCAAATAATGATTAATCCTTCTGTTAAAGAAAAACTTTTGCATTAAAATCATTAACAAGGAGGAGACTTGTATTCAGTCCTGGCATAAGTGGTTATCTCAGGCCAGCAGCTGCTTCTAGGGATGTTGCAGAACTATGTAACCACTTTTAGGAAAAGGGAAGAATGTCTTTAAGATGCCAACACTTGAAAATATACCGTGATTTCAACATCTACAGTTTGTAGTTGCTAGATACGTGACATACGAAGCTCTTCAGTTCCACAAAAAGGCATCCGCTACTGCACTTCTTATCTGTAGATGAGGATAGAGTAGCATCACATGAATCTGAAGCCATGTACAATCCTTGTTTTAGAAACAAATCCTTGAAGAGCTCTTGTTCTTGACAGCTTCCACTAAGTTGTTCCTCTAGTGCAAGCACATGAAATTTTGCCTCAGAATCCCATGGCATGCTTTGCTTAGTTTAAGTGAATAGTGCTGCTATCTCATGGCTGTGCAGCATCTGCTCTGGGCTGCTGAACTGAGTACTTAACAAGGTTGTGAGAGCAAATCCTTCCTTGCTCTAATTCTGATGTCTTTTGTGGTGCTGCACCAAGTATTGATTTGGCCCATTTTAATCTTAAGAGCGGAACTCCTGCCAAAATTGAGGATAAGCATGACAACCATTAGACAGATTTATCAAAATAAAAGGGGAGGTACATTAGGAGTTCTGGAATTTAATGTAGTGCATAAATGGCATTTCCATCAGCAAAAAATGAAAAGGTTGATTTATAAGGGATAACTCTAATAATTTCTGAATTTCCATATTAATAGGAAAGTGGTACTTCCACTTGTGCTATTATCCCCATATGTACCATCTTCTTATAAATATGGAAATTTGGTAATTATCTGTAGAACCATTTTATTTTCAGATTGTACCATAGAACTTAATGAATGGGATTTTTATTTTTTTTACTATCAGTATTTTTTGCAAGTGCACTTATGAATCTGGTTTACAATACTGAAAAATAAACATTGCTTAGCCATGTTTGATAGCATATCTAACACCAGCTGACTGCTAATTCTTTTTCTTTTAATCAACAGCATTAACCAAAAGCACAGAACTGAACTGTACTTACAAATGATCCTCTACGAATGTAGTAGTACTAGCTATATATAAGGACTAACACTGGGACTATCAGGCAGAATAAATTAGCACTGCTTGATAGGTGGTATTGTCTCTTGAAAAAGAAGCAGTGTCTGGGACTGAAGAGGTACAGAAGGAAAACTATAGCTGCCAGGGCTTCATTACACTTATAATCCATACAGTCACACTGCTTTTAAACTGGTGTGCCAGCAGTCTTAATGTTTGAATCCTCCTGGAGCTTTGGAAGTACTAGCCAGGAGATACTCTGCTGTTATACATTCCCATATGGCTCTTTCTAGTCATTGTTTTGTACTGATATATAAGACATATTAATAATAATAATAGGATGTAAGCCATGGATATGAGACATTTATAATGAAATTCTTTTTTTTTTCTTTTCAAATGCAAAAGTTATGCAAAGGTCTCTTGGGTTTGATAGGGTTTTCCAAATTGTCACCCCATGGTGTTCTTTTGAATCAAGCCAGTGAATAAAAATATGGCCATGTGATTGTTAATTCTGTAAAGGCACTTGCACAGTAGGAGTTGTGATTCTTTGCATCTTGAATTATATTATATATTATAACTTTCCTGTTAAGAAATTCTCATTCTGATGTCTTTTCCAAGAGCAATGTACAGTTCAGGGAAAACAAATTTCAGAGGGAAGCATGATTTACCCAAAGAAGCTTTCTTTTCCTTGGGAGCAGAGTATCTTACAAAAGCTTGGCTTTGAGTGCTGCCAAGCTTTTTTTCTGAAGATTTTTCTATTCTGTAGTGTTAATCGGAAGTCAAACACTTTATGTTGCCCTGTGTTTAGGTGAAAGATTAGGAGTCTGTGTTTCACAATTCTTTCAACTGAGAAGTGGATGAGAATCAAATATGTACAGGGTTACTGTAAGCATTTTTCTCAATCTCAGTCACGAGGGACTATGTTGAGCTTCCTATGCACTTCCTTAGAAGTGTTGCTTACAGGTTAGGTGACAGTCCCGTTCGCATTATGACTGTCTTGCATGTGGACTGATGAAAGGAGAGATAAAGCATGGTTTTTAGTATATCTTGTTCAAAATTTGGAAAAAGTGTCTTAACATACATGCGGGAAAAAAATCATATCTCTTTTTGTTAATCCATTGTATGGAAAGAAAAAAAGAAAAGAATCTTCTGTGTACAGATGTGGAGAGCAGATGCTGAGAGTACAGTATGGGTAAGCATTGACAGGAATAGCCTTTATCATAATAACTAAGAATATAGAAATATGAAATAAATTTTCAATGTAGACATTGCATTGATAAGGAAAACATAACATAAGCTCGCATCTCTGTGTATCTGAGTGTAGTGATGGTCCAAAATTAAGCATGAAAGCATTGATTTTAATACAAATGAGAATAGTATCAATCTGAATGCTGCAAAAATCTTTTGAATTTCACAGAATGTTCATTCTGCACCACCTGTAAACCATAGGCATCATTTTTTGCCCTGTATAGTTAAAAAAAATCACACAGTCTTTTAGCTGTGAATATTGTGAATTGAAGCAACATTTTTAATGTCAAGGACTGAAGCTATGCTTATTTGCAGCACTAGCCACTCTGATTATCAAAATAATTTCATCAGCTTTAGTTTGGAGAACAAATGATATTTGATTTAGCTGAGCAAAGTAGTATTTCAGAGCTGGCTTCAGTAATCTTTTTGTAGCTTGACAGTTGGTCTGCCACAGATGAAACAGAGTAAACACTCTATTACAGTTGAAATTGGAACCAGGTACCTTGAAGCATATCTTGAATGTGCTTCTGTTACATATGGATTTACAAGAGTTGGAAGATTTTTTGAATTCTTCTATGGCATTCCTGTTAAAATCTTAACTCAGTCTTGGGCACTGTAAAATCAAGTACTTTGATGCAATGATGCTTACAAAATTCTTTTGGATTTGAATAGCTGCAGCTGATACCCCGATACCTTTCTAAAGAATCTCTCTTCCTTTGAAGCTCAGCTACTCTTAATGCTGCCTGTGGGCCTGTGTAAGAATCCACAAAAGTCGTCCTTCTATCCAGATCAATTGTCTTTTAATCAGGCTCATACACCCTCTCTGAGGAGCTTATCTCTGTATGTTCCTGTAAAGCGGGTATTTTGTCTCATATAGATTGGCATAGCAAGTAAATGAGGGGAAAGGAGAGGACTGTTGAATGCACACAGTTTTCTAACATGATATTTTCTGCTACCATGCACTACTGCTTTTCACTGCCTTGCTCTACTGATAACAATGCTTTTAGACTTTGAATTTATGGAGTTTGGTTCATTTTTTATAACTGCTCAACCTAAAGTCTTGACCTTCAACTGGCTATTCAAATAGCAGTACTTTAAATTCTCTGCAGCGGAAGAATCTGTCTGTAGGCTTGATGACCCCACCTGAACTTGACTCCTGGATGCATCAGGCTGTTTCATTGTCTGACTACACAATAAGTATTTCATTCATGTCAGCATCCACAACTAGTCAGTATGGAGTTTTCTTCTTGGACTGCATTTGAGGATGATTGCAAGTTGTTCATTAGCATTTTACTTAAATAAGGGCTAGATGAAAGTAGCACGACTTGAGTTCTAAGTATTACAAGGGTTTATTCATGCTTCTGCTGGGAGTGCTTCTGACACCATAGCCTCAGATGGAGGAAAAGCAACATCCACTGTTTACCTAACAGCTTCAGGTTTCTCAGTAAGTTTAGCTGAATTTAGGTATTTCTACCCTGCTCAGTCATTCAGCAAACTATTGAACATTCTAGAGTGCGAAGTTCCTTTCCCTTGGGAGTGATGAAATATTGTAGCTGTTTGGAAAGTGACAGGAAGGACTAAAGCAGCATGCTAGTCTCTTGTACACTGGATAATTTTCTAAATAAAACATATTCAAAGAGGACCTACTCCAGATTTTTGACAAAATTTACCCTCTTCTGAAGATAACTTTTAAGTTGGCAGTAGGGCAGTGGGTCCTCAGGTTACCCAGTCTATGTAAACTCTGAATTCCTTACAGCTGCGCTGCCTTTCACTACAAAATCACAGAATAGTTGAGGTTTAAAGGGACCTCTAGAGATCATCTGGTCCAACCCGCCTGTGCAAGCTGGGTCAGCTAGAGCAGGTTGCCCAGGACCATGCCCAGTAGGCTTTTGAATATCTCCAAGGATGAAGACTCCACAAAGGCTCACCACCTTGAGCTCTTGCTATGGGGACAAGTCCGCGTGGCTGAGCTGCCAGAGAAAAGCCTTGTCAATGGATTTTTGCTGAAGTTGGTGTTACTGTTTTACTTCTGCTGGTTGGTCAACTCAGGAAAATTAGCTCGTATCTCTGCTTTACATTGTACAAAGTCGCAAGATGAGGGAGGAAGCATTCAGGGAATTGCTTGAGGGCGTGAAAGGTGAATGGTAGCAGTTGTTTAAGCATGCTATTTCAGTGCCTCAGTTGATGGAAATTAGCCCCCTCTGCAGAATTCATTGGAATGAAGCCTTTTTGTGCCAGCTGAGGATCTAGTCTGATACATGCTTGTAGTTGCTTTTGTCTTCAGTTCAAACTAAAGAAAAAATACAGCTTTGAGAAAGTAGAACTCTTCCTCCCTTACTGAAAGGGATTTCATACGGTTTCTCGTTCCATACAAAGACGTGGAGGAGGTTCCAGTAGGAGCATACAGTTCAGCTGAACACAGCATTCTTTTGCTTTCTGTCACATTGGCCTTGCTGATGGTACGAAGCTTGCTGGTTTTGTCCTGCTGTCTCTGGCTTTTATGTTGGCTCCTGCTAATGAGACCTAAAAGGAGTAAGAGCTGCTGACCTGAAATTACCACTGGGCTATCCCTGCAGGGCCATCCAAACCATTTATAATATTGATCAGTTAAGCCCCATGAATTGTTCAAGTCAGTCAATGATATGAACTGACAAGTTAAATTATTACGGTGGAAGGCCTGCTGTGCTAACTTAGTTTACGTTGCAAGACTTCAAAACAGATTTTTATCAGGTTTTCTATCACTTTTTCTTTTTTTTCTTTTTTCTTTTTTTCAAGGCTGAAGTTAAAACGGTTATTCTGAAAAACAGTTTTCCTTATGGGGATATATCACATAAAGTTAGTTGTCCAATTGAAGTAGAAATAATGATTCTTTTACTTCATAATATAGGTCTCTGGAGCTATAAAAACTTTTCACACATTGTGTGACTCTGGGAAGATACACACAACTTGTGTTTTTTCAGCTCTCTTGCCTTACCTGACTTGAAGTATGTAGTTTAGGGGTATGCTTGCATTGTCTGAATAATGAATTGAAGAGGAAAAACCCACATGGAAGAGGCACAAACTAAAACTTGTGGATTCTGTTGGTGACATCTATGGGAAAGAACAGGGAAAATATTTTCTGGAGTGCTGTAATTAGGTTCCCATTCCTCCCTAAAGAGAACTGGGGCTCAAAGCCATGGAAGTAATCCTGGAATATTGTGCCTAGGTCTAGCCCCTCAGGCCTTGAGTGTATGACAAAATGTTGTATTCACAAAGCAACATAAAAAGACTGTTGATGACATTGCAATGAAGCTGATGACAGCCTAGGGAGAGTGGAAAATACAATGAAGATTGTTGTCATTTTACTGTACATTCATGTAAGCCCTCAGGTGAGACAGCTTAAGAAATATTATTTTGCTCCTTTGCAGAAGAGGAGGAAAAAACTAGTTTTGGCAGGCTTGCTCTATATATAGTTTATCCTATTGCATTCCTGCGTGGCATCTTCCTGCAATTGTGTTCTATTTTCTTGAAGAGACTTTTAAATAGTGCCTGTAAGTGTGTAAGAGATAAGTGTTAAAAATAGTGATTAAAAAATAGTTGCCTCTAAATTGATAGTGGATTCTGGGAATAGGATCTGCTGCATTTGCATAAGAAAATAAGACTCCATTCATTACACAGGCTTTCCTAGCCATCTGCAGGTTTGGACTGAGCAGCAACAGTCTGTGGATCTGAGCTAATACTGGCATTTGGGGGTTGGTGGACCAGGGCACACTGGCAGGTAGAGGTCATTCCAGCGATTCCAAAATCTAAATGATCATTAGTTAAATGTTTAACAGTGTTTTGGAAAGAAGTGCATCCATTAGTGGTTGGAACTGACTTTCTTTGCTTCTCTTCCTTTTTTGGATTCATTAATTTTATATATGAGATTTTTCTCAAATTAGAGAAGTCTGTAACTTCATATTTAAGATTTTAATTTTCTTGTCTCAACAGATGGTTCTTCCCAAAATGCAAGGCAAATATCTAAATTTGGCAATGAGCAAGGTTTTAGGCTGAGGTATGAATTAGTGATAGTGATTTGCAAGAACCCTGGGCACTGAGTCCCAATTCATTGATTAAAGAAAAACACCTATCCCTATAGTTTCCAAGGAAGTTGTTTTGTGGTGTGATCACCATCCTTACGGCCCCCTTCACGTGTGTCTCGCTGTAGGTAAAGTGTCTGGCCCTTCACCAACAAATGCTATTATGTCAAAGCAGTATTTGACTTTGAGGGGGAAAGGAGCATACTATGCCAACTGCAAACGTGGTGCCTATCAGCAGTGATGCTTGAACAGTTCTGAGTTGGTGCACCAAAGGCAGTTTGGGTTTTTATCTCTTTCTTTAACTAAGCAAGGCTTCCTGCAGAGGCATGTTGAAGTATGTAGGGGCAACTTTCAGTGCAACTCTGGAAGAGAGCAGTACATATAAACAAACCTATTGGTGTTTATAGTGAGTCATTGGCACTAAAAATAGAGCCTTTATTTTTCTGTTTCTGGCAGATACTAAGGTAAGTTTGGAAGACAGAATAGACATTTTCAGTCCTTGAACTCAGTGCTGTACACCTGCATATCTTTAAGTTTCCTCACCGCTGCATATCCCTTTTGCTTGGAAGCTTTTGTGACACTATTAGTTTTCTTAAAGGGAAAGTATGTTGTGGTCAGTAACACTGGCTTGGTGTATATAGTACATAGGCTGTTGGACACCCACTTGATATTATTACTTTTGTTTCACTGGACTCAGTTCTCTTCTACTTTCCTTCCTTCGGCAATGTTCTCTGTCCCCCATATTGCTCTCTGTAGCCTCCCCTGCTCCCCAGACACAGAGGCAAAGACATCAAGCAGCGTCTGCCCAGCTCATGTGAGCTTCCTTCATTCTTCACTCCCATCTTTGCATGTTCTAGGTGCTGAACAAACCTGCTGTTCAGGCCACTGCCAGGGCTTCCCCAGAGTAGGAGTTACAATGGGCTCCTGAAGACCAATGGTCTCTCCAAAGAGGAAGTCCAAAGAGGACACAAGGCTCCTCCTTACCTCAAGTGCTTTTGGTCACCAAAAATTGCTTGAATAGATCCTTCGAGGCTAACGCCAATTTAGCTGTTACTTCAGCTGATAAAGAAAAATCATATTATTTCAATGCTTTATCCCATTTCCTTTCACATGCCACTCTCATCCCAGCTGCATCCAGAGTTTCACTGATAACCTCATATTACTAGTATTGTCTCTGTCTGTCCTCTGACTCTGTCTCTGACTGTCCTATCAGTCATCTCCCACCTCAGACCTCGCTCAAACCCTATTGAAATTGATATTAATCTAATTGTTCAGGAATTAAGTCACTATGGCAGTAAAGATGCTCTGTTTTATTCTGCTTTTTAAACAATGTCCATGAATATGGCCCCTTGTGACAGATCCCAGTTAAAGTGGCTTCTGCTGCCTCTCAGTTCTTTGCATATGGCACCAGCCACGAAAATACCCTTTTATTGAAGCTGTACTAGAGTGCCTAACAAATGTCTAAGCTACCTTGAACTTAAAGCTGCCTTGGGCATCAGTTTCAAACTGTAGGACTGACACTTCATAGGATCAGTGCTGTTAACTGTGATCAGTCGCTTTGCTGGTGAGAGATCTGTTTGACAAAGGTTCCGCTGCCCAACTATCCTGTTTTCCTGAGTATTCCTATTTGAAACAAATGGTAACTGATTTAACTGAAGACCTAAACTAACTCATAACAAATATTCCCCTCTTTTGCTGCCTGCTTTAACTGAAGTTGATGCAAAGCGTTCTGGAATATGACTGCTTGGGTCCATGACCTCCCAGTAAGAGTCGATTGGTTTCAGTTCCTATGACAACATTTCAAGGATTAAAATTTATGTCCCCACAAAAAGTGGGACACTGAAAAATTGTGTATAAACTGATAGCACTCATTTGCGTTGGGGCTTGCAGATGGAGATTGCAGGGAGAACAATACCTTTTACTTCAGTCTCACCTGTCTACTCTATAATACTTTTTCTCACTGTGGAGGCTTCCTTGAAAAACTTGTTCCTTTGGCTTTTCAAAGTGTGACTGCTAGGATAACATTTTACTGCTCTGCCAACTGTCTTCAACAGATCTAGGAAAATTGAAAGAATAAATACATTTGGAAAGAGCTTGTTTTATCTGTTCCCTTCAAAAGGTCTTTGAACATTGTTTTTAGTGCTTAGTTCTCTAAGGTCAAATTTTCTTTCTCTTCCCTTGGAAAAAAAATTGAACAAGGAGCATAAGCTATATAAAATTGTGAATACAAGCCTCTGCTACTTTTCGTTTGATAGCATAACTCCCAGGCTGACCAATATATGAATCCCACCAACAGTCTCCTCTTTCTTGACTCCAACATTCGTCATTAACTTACCTCCCCAGTTTCTGCTGCCTCTGTATTGCTCATGCTGAGAGTATTTGATAGTACAATCTCTAGACATTACATTCCAGATATTTCTATACCTTTTTTCCTGAGGCTGCTGCCATCTTAGAGAAATGTCAGTTCAGCTATACTTTCTGCCAGCTCCTATCCATCCTCAGTAGGCCATTATAAGATTGTTTCCCGTGATATCTTTCCTAGTGACATTTTACATGCATACCATTTTCCCCAAATGAGTTTCCTGCATGCTAAATTTCATGGTAGAATGAATCTCAGCAGCTGAATTGGTACATTAAACAGGGAAAGTGGTGTGTTATAAGGGAACTGCTTTTAGGCACACTCATAATAGAAATGATTTTAACTGATGTTATGACTGGATGCTGCTACCTTTCTGTTCACAATTTCCAATACAAATCTCTTTTGGTCTTGCAATCCTTAAACACATAGGAAAGAGACAACTAATTTGCATGTGTAATCTTTTGAAAGCCACCTTTGTAATTAAGTGTAAACTGTGATTCAATCCACTGCCACTCGATAAACTCTCATTTTATTATTGAAAGTCAAGATTCCCTTATTAAACTTTTCTATTAAAACAGAATGTGTAGAAGCTTCCAAAATCCACAGTGCTTCTGCTATGCCACTTTTATTCTAATGTAATGTAAATAGACAAATAAGATATCCCATTGTGTTAGCCTGGAGGTGTTAAACATGCCCTTGAAACCAAAGACAAAATAAAGCCTAATTAAAAATCTTGTAGCGAGGCATCTCTGTGGCACAGCTTCCACTCCTGGCAGTGCCAAGCAAGGTATTGAACATGGGGCTGACAGGCTGTTAGGAGACTGAGGATGTTTTTAGCAAACTGCCAATGGTCATAATGCGTTAGGACTTGGGCTTAGCTTGCAATGAGGTAGTTTGATAACCAGAAAATCTCCCTCTAAAACTGAGCATGTTTTTGCCAGCTATAACTTAAAGACAAGACTGCAGTGTTTGAAGTGGCCTAGGTTGCTCTGTCCTAAGGCTTTCTATGCACTGACATTCGAAGGAAGAGGAGGTATCTGAGTGGGGCTGTTTATGAGGTGGAACAGAGAGACTTCATTGCTGTCCTTGTCTTGGCCTGAGGTGATGTGCTGAACAATCCTGGTGCTCTTATGAAACACTTGAGAGACAGTTGGAATGGTGTCAGGTTTGTCAGACCCCCCTGCCCCTGACCACTGGCCCTGTAGACAGACCACTTACAATGCATGGTCTGTATGGTAAGTGCAGTGCTGAACAAGAGGCTAGCTCAGTTCTTGGAAGTACTATGGTTGCATTAACGGAGTGCTGCAATGGGTTTAAGTAAATTCCTGTAGATGTGCTCTCTAGTCCTAGTTTATTTGAGGTACAGAAATTCCAGTTCCAAGGCTTGTGAGATCAAAAACAGTTTAGTTGCATATGAAGATAGTGCCTTGGTGTCCCATCCATGCACCATAGCAGGGACAGCCACAAACGGGGTTTCAGCAATGTGACTGATGCATAGACACTAGGCTTGCTTTGAAGACAGATGAGCAAGGCTTCAGTTGGTTACTTGCTGAAGCAGCTTTTAGAATCATAGAGTTGGTAAGGTTGGAAGGGACCTCTGGAGATCATCCACTCCAGCCCTCCTGCTCAAGCAGGGTCACCTAGAGCATGTTAGACAGGGTTGCATCCAGGCGGGCCTTGAATATCTCCAGAGAAGGAGACTCCACAACCTCTCTGGGCAACCTGTGCCAGTGCTCTGTCTCTCTCACAGTGAAGAAATCCCCCCTCACGTTCAGGTGGAACTTCCTATGGTTCAGGTTTGCCTATTGCCTCTTGTCCTGTCACACAGGGCAACTGAAAAGAGTTTGTCCCCGTTCCCTTGACACCCTCCCTTCAGGTACTTGTACACATTGATTAGATCCCCCCTCAGTCTTCTCTTCCTCAGGCTGAAGAGGCCCAGCTCTCGCAGCCGTTCCTCGTAGGGCAGGTGCTCCAGCCCTCTGATCATCCTCGTAGCCCTGTGCTGGACTCTCTCCAGTAGCTCCATGTCTCTCTTGTACTGGGGAGCCCAGAACTGGACGCAGTACTGGAGATGAGGCCTCCCCAGGGCAGAGTAGAGGGGCAGGATCACCTCCCTCCACCTGCTGGCAACACTCTTCCCAGTGTACCTCAGGAGACCACTGGCCTTTTTGGCCACAGGGCACGTGGCTGGCTCATGGTCAGCCTGCAGTCTGCCAGGACTTGCAGGTCCTTCTCAGCAAAGCCACTTTCTAGCAGGTCAGCCTCCAGCTTGTACTGGTGCATGGGGTTATTTCTTCCTGGGTGCAGTACCCTGCACTTGTCTTTGTTTAAGCTTATGATGTTCCTCTGCCCAACCCTCCAGCCTGCCCAGGTCTGTCTCAATGGCAGCACAGCCCTCAGGTGGGTCAGCCACTCCTCCCAGCTTGGTGTCATCAGCAAACTTGCTGAGGAGGCACTCCATCCCCTCATCCAGGTCATTGATGAAGAAGTTGAACAGGATGGGACCCACGACTGAGCCCTGGGGGACTCCACTAGGCCCAAGCCTCTAACTAGACTCCACGCCACTGATGACGACCCTTTGAGCTCTGCCATTCAGCCAGTTCTCAATCCACCTCACTGTCCACTTGTCTAACCCACACTTCCAGAGCTCATCTAGGAGGATGTTATGGGAGACAGTGTCAAAAGCCTTGCTGAAGTCAAGGTACGCAACGTCCGCTGCTCTCCCCTTATCTACCCAGCCAGTCATTTATTCCATGTTGTTGGAATAAATTGTGCCCTATTTAGATGTCTGGAGTCAGCTTCCCCTCTCCTGCTTTACTGCTAAAGTTTTCCTCCACTGAACAGTCTTTAACCTAGTGGTTGGTAGGCTGTTGTATACACAGTATTTATATACGGTTGTCAAGCCCATTTTGGGTCTTTTTGGTAGGCTGCAAGTATCTCACCATAGCACTTTCCATTCCATACTTTTTTGTCTCATTTTGGTGCTTTTCTATCTTCTGGATGAAGTGATCCTTTGGTTTGGGGATTGTAATCTTCAGATTATAATTAACACTTAGAGTTGTTGGTTTGCATTTGTGCTTGTATGTTTTCCCTGTGTCATGTCACTCATATTTTTCTTCAACTTTGAAAAATGGACCTTTGAAGAACGGAGTGGACATATTAGCAGGAACAGTCCTCTGCCCATGTTGAATGTTATGAAATCCTCATTTTTCCATAGAAGAACAGTTCTGTGGCAGGTATTGGTATTTCAAAATCTCTAAAATTGGAAAAAAAATGAAAAAAATTTAAAGTGCTCTGTGAAAGGGACATGGTCCCAGCTTTGGGACAGCCTGTTATCTTGTACCTGGAAGCCTGTGAATCAGTGCTGTTCTACATGGTGGGCTCTCTTAGAGATAAGGATTCTTTTTAAGACCATTTAACTAGTCTTGCTTGAAGAATGGAGATTAACATTTTTCAGGTTGTTTCAAACATCTTTCCTGTCTTTTATATCTATGAAGGAAGTGAGGAAATGCATTCATCTGCTCTTAGTATTGTTTTGACTCCTCCACATTGCTTGTGTTTAGGAAAGCTTGTGCAACTGAACAATGATTACTTGATCTACTGGAGAATCTTTACTGTGCCTATTTCTTTGTGTTTCCCAGGAAGGATCAGTCTCAAGTGACTGGAGACTAGGCCAAGCTGAGGACAGAAGATCAGAGAGAAACCTGATGCCATTTATTGGGGATGTTGTTGCTGCAAGGTCTGAGATTTAATTTGAATTTTATTATAAAGTAATATGGAAGCATGTGCAGATATTTCCAAGAATGACTGAGCAAGTTGCTGAGCTTCTTTAAATCTATTTTCTACAAAAGGAACCTGCTCTATTCTAAACACTTGACTAAAATAGCAGATCTTAAAATAGCAGATCCTAGAAATGGAAAAATATTCTGCTCTAAGCCATTTTGCTGGCATAACTTTACAAAGAGAAACTAAGACTAGTGTAAAATGTTGAGGAAAAGGTGCAGACCTGCTGCTTATCGCCAGGTTTTAATACGTCCTTCCCTCTATTAAAGAGATGGGACCTTTCCTAGATTGATGTTTCTGTTCTAAATGTTATGGAATTATTAACCAGCACTTTCATGTGCTCTGAATTTATGGCCATTATTTCTGAATTAATTCTGGTTGAACTGACAACTTTAATCAATTCTACCTTTCAAAAGTATAAATAGGAAGGATAAATAAATAAATAAATAATGTTTTGACCACAAAGCAATGCAAAATTTGGAAAGGAAACTTGAAGTATCCAACTCAGTTGTATTAATGAATTATTAGGTCTCAAGTTTGTAACTCTGTCTGGGATGCCATGGAACTCAGTGCTGGTGTGAGGAAGATTGTCTTGGAGATTTCTTTTTAATCTTCTGAGCTGACAGTGTGTGGAAGATTAAAATGTACTGGGTCTATCAGAATTGCCCTCTCTAGTTCAGGCTAGTTATTAATGTGCTATATGGACAGCAATGCTTTATTAATTGTATCGCTGGCCAGTGATCAATGTGACAAGCTTAGCAAAGAGCACAGTTATTCATCAGAGAGTTGTCAAGAGATAATTGTCCTCATATGCATTAGAATAAGCTAGTGTGAGAAGTGGAATGGGTGTGCATTTGTCATTTCAGTGGATGTCAAAAAAATTAAAATCTGTTAAGGTACTAGTAAATAAATAAATCGCAAAGGGATTCATTTGCTGTGATGCAACTATGCTACTCTGAAATAAGACAAAGGGTCATTGTTTAATGGCATTTATATTTCAAAATGTTCTTTAAGTTTTTTCTACAAATTCTGCTCTATATACAGTACTTATTATCAGTTACATTTTGCATAGCAAGCGCGTAGTTTGCAACTCTCTTTATAAAGAAAAGTGGAATACTTGAGATATACTTTGCTGAAAAATGTTCTCTAAAATATAAAAAGTGCAGTGGCACAGCTATTATATTATGTGCAGAATATATTTAGGAGATTTACCATGGCATTCTTTCGCCTTTTGTAAGAAAGCACATCAGTAATAAAATATCGGTGCTTTTCTCTCTGCAGAGGTGAAGACTTATATTTTTCAGCAAAGATTGTGTGATTTCAAGGATTGTGAAAAGCACTTAGGAAATGACAAAGTTAAGGTTGAATTTGTAATCTCTATCCTGCTCCCTGATATACTTGATGATATTAAACTTTCTCACATGGTGCATTTTCCCCATAATCCCTGATAACCTCATACTTCAGCTGTGAGGCTAGCACACTGACGGGTGTCTGCTGGGTGCGGCGCTGCCTTGCGCACAGTCTGAGCTGCTTTCAGTGAGACTGGCGGGTGTTCAGGTCCCTCGGGTATAGGAGGGTAAAGGAATTGCGCCGCCTTCAGTTGTGCAAATGGAACTCGATCCCTCCAAACAAAATAGCATGTAAAAGCTGGGTGAGGTCCCCTCTCCAGTCAGTGGGCTGTGCTGGCCTGGGACCTGACTGTGGATTTAGAAGCCTAATCCCAAGTGCCCTGGTTTGCATACTTTGGCTTGCGTCCAGACGAACGGGGCCTTGAGTATGACCTTAGCTGTCAGTTTCTTGACTCGCTCTGTAACATAATACATTATGGAGCTTCATATTTCTATTTCGATTTAAAACATGCACAAAGGGACCCACCTTATAGCCTGCATATGCTTTTTTCTTTGGTTTTCCTGTTTATGTTGTTTCCACGGCTTTTTGAGAATACGTTAAAAAGAAAGTCTGTAGAGAACGGATCCTAGGAGAAAGCATTCCAGAATACAACTGAGGTTAACCCCTAACGTAATGATTGTTCATTTGTCATCCACAAAAACAATGATGTGTTACGCTGAGTCTCCAGGACTGTCAATCTAACACATTTCAGATTGCTTAATTCACTAAAAGCAGTAATGGATTAAGGTCGGAGATTGGCAGAAGTCTGGGATAAGGCAGGATTTCACTGGAAAATTGGTAGGAAATGATGAGCCAAGGAGTGAGTCAGTATCCAGGTTATTAAAAGGAAGGCTGGCAGTGTGTGTAGTTTAGATTTTTTTCATGATAGAATGTGGCCTCTATGATAATGACAATTGTTTATAATGGATTTCCTTGCCATTCAACAGCATCATTTTTAATGATCTCATCTTGAAGTTCTGCTTCTGCCTTGTCAATCAAAATGATCTCTTCTAAATACGAATATCTCACTGCTTGTGCATGCTACTAAGATAAGAGAAATAAAATATTATTAAAGTAGGAACAAAAGAGTCTTTTTGCCCAATTTCAGGCCCACACCACAAACAGACTTTCAACATCATTAGGTTGATTAGCTTAGGAAGTAAGTGAGCAATCAATGTAAAGTGGGAGGAAAGGGAATTCAGTAGCAGTGCACACTGAAGCAGTAAGTGAGGGATTGTTCAAGCTGTTTATGCAGTGTCTAGTAAGATGGGGCCCTGTCTCTGAAAACACTCAATATGAGTGTATGTTCTTACTGTGCACAATACAAGAAAGCCAGCATTTTATTAAATTCGGCCTTTGACAAAACTCTTCATTGGGGTGGGGGAATTATCAAGAACAAAAACTCTGAATGAAGAAAATCTTGCAAAGAGTAAAGTTTAAATATAAAATTAGTAAAACATAATCTCACCTTCCCAACACTATCAGAAAACAGTACTCAAGACACAGTGCAAAGTCCCTGCAGCCTGCAACTTGATGAATTTCACAAAAGCCTCTCTAGCAAATTCTCCATAAAACTGCGAAAAGCTGCAATGGTTTGACAATGATTTGGCTTGTATTTTGCTTTGGTAAATGTCAGTTAAGCTGGCTGCTTAGTTTCTCTTTCTCTGATTTCTTCTTACTTTGTACTTGTTTTCTGCCTACACAGTTTGTAATATACCCTGGCCAGTGTCTGTGCAGCCCTGAGGACTCTGGAATCCAAACTCCTGGGTCAGTCCTGGGCATTTTTATATCACAGTAAATTGGAGATCTTGAAGCTGTGCAGTTAACCTTAAAATTAGTTAAGTGTTCAAATGATCTGAATTAGGGCAATGGATTAGTTGTATCACTTGCATTTTTTGTTGATTAGATTTTCTATTTTTATTGTTTTGGGGGGTTAATTTGAGTTTTTGACCCTTAAAAAATAGAGAATTGGACAAACAGAGAATGGTTTTAAGGAAGTAGCATGGTAGTTAAGTACTAATGCTCAGACGGTTGTGAGAGCTGGGCCTCTTTACCATGGAGAAGAGAAGACTGAGGGGGGATCTGATCAATGTGCACAAGTACCTGAAGGGAGGGTGTCAAGGGGATGGGAACACACTCTTTTCAGTTGTCCCATGTGACAGGACAAGAGGCAATAGGCAAAAAACTAAACTATAGGAAGCTCCGCGTGAACGTGAGGGGGGATTTCTTCACTGTGAGAGAGACGGAGCACTGGGACAGGTTGCCCGGAGAGGTTGTGGAGTCCCCTTCTCTGGAGATATTCAAGGCCCACCTGGACAAGTAATAGTTTTCAAGTGTAATGATGCTATTGTCTGTTCTAATACTTCAGTGAATTCTGTGGACTCAAGCAGACACTATCGTATTACTTTCTGCTTATATGATATGCTAAAGAGGTGTGATTGGTGTATGTTCATATATGTTTCAGGAGGTGTCGTACTGCTAGGTTCAAGATCTACTGCCTTTTAGTATATATGCCTTATATACTATACTGCCTTATTACTATCTGAGTACTGAAGATGGACAAGTTGAAATTAAGTACATTTCTAAGAGTGGATCTTTGACAATCATCTGGTGGCTGTAATATCTGCATTGGAAACCTCATTTTCAGTCACCAGGAGGTGTAGAGCAAAATTCATATTTGATGTTATACAGAAGATTGTATTAAATATATTATCCCTTTTGGGTTTGCTCTTTTGATCCTTAGATTTTATTTAACTAAAGGTTATGGCTTTTTTGATAAATTTAGATTCTGCAATACATAGTTATAGAAAACAAGCAGCCAGAGCCTTGAATATGTATATGAGGACTGCTATGTAATATATTCTTGTTTTGGGATACTTGTAGTTTTGTTTCTTTTCTTTTTTTTTTTTTTTCATGAGGTAGAGAGTACCATTCTCTCCCTGGAAGTCAGGAATTGATATTGTGCTGTTCAAATAGGGAACCCCAGCCAAACAACATCAGAGGTTCAGAAGTAGCTCCAGGGCAAAAAGACTTAAAAAGACTTAAACATCTGAACAGAAGGGGGTGGGGAAATCTGTTGTGCAGAGAGCTGAATCCCTGAAAATGACAGCTGTGTTTTGTATTCTTTCCATTCCCCACAGATCACAGCTATTTCACTTTTCAACATCATGCCTGACGATTACAGTGCTTGACAATAGGTGACCTTCAAACCCAACTGGAAAATACTTGCATTTGATGTTTTTTTCCGTCAGTAGGCAGAGATGGCTTGGTAGGCTACCAGGCCAACTCTGGGTTAAGGTTCAGCTGAGGGACTTCCATAGAACCCATCCATCAGCTAGGGAGCACAACAGAAGATGAAAGCTTGTGTGAAGTTAGCAGTATGGTACTTCAGGCAAGACGCTAAACAAGCTGCTGAATATGTCAGTGTTAAAAAGGACAAATTCTGATCTGTGAATCTGGTGTGATTTAGTGGAGCTGCTGTAAAATTCTTGCAAAACTCTGGATCAATCTGTTAACTCAGGAGTGCGTGTGATAAATATTTCTAAAGCAGTACCTGCTTGACCAGACTGGCCCAATTAACAGCCTGTCAGTTACAATTAAAACCTTTTCCTTTACAGTCTACATAAAATGTCCTCCCCAGGCTGACAGCTAACACTATGACCTTCCAGTGTGATACCACCCATCCTGATTGTGGCATGACTGTCCACGTTAATTCAGTCTGGCATTCCTTCTCCTCATGAACCTCCTCTGGTGCTACTAAGAGTTCCAGGCTAGCAGACAAGAAAAATGTGGGTACACCCTCCCTCTGTGGTGTTGTATATACATACTATATATATACACGTACGTATATCTGTATATATATGTGTGTGTATATCTATATCTCTGTCTATCTGTATCTATATATAAAAGAATGAATTTCTAACTTCATCATATACAAACTTTGTTGGAATATTTCTTCCTAATTTGCATTGTGATAGCATGTAGATATGACAGCTGAGATCACGAGCTGTCTGTGCTGGATACTGTACAAAAATTCACAGTATTATCTTGAATTTATTTCTGGTGAGGGAAAGTATGGGGTAAGAGAAGTTTAGTTCTCAGCAGAAGAGCAGAGATTATACTAGGGATGAACAAGAGGCTCCTTCTGGATGAAAAACCCCAAATGTTTGTATTGCAGCTCTGTGCCCAAGCCACAGAAGATTTCTTGAAAGTCTTCTCTGATTCATATGCAGCCCTATTTAATGCCATTAAGTTATGTGTATATTAATGTCACTGTAACATGAGCACTTTTCTATAGAATGTTCAAATTGCCTATCATACTATAATAGACCTCTTAGTGCTGTCTTTCGTGTTGAAAGGATGAGGATTTTTCAGTTTTAGAGGTGAAAAATATTTTCTCTTCTAGTTTTTTATGCTTTTCTTTATTAAAAAGCTCCTGTGGTAACACCACACCACTGAAAAATTAGAAGCTGATAGCTGTGATATTTCATGCGTGGTAGTCTTTGCAACAAATTACAGCACTGACTGCTGAGGCTATCTAAGTTGCTGGAAAAATGGTTTTAATTGTCCATTCTGAAACTATTTCCAGGATCAAATAGAATTTCTTTAACTGCTCATGCTCTTTATAACCCTGGTTCAATTCAATTGTAGTAAATCTGATGGGAAAGCAGCACAGCAAGGAAAAAACAGCTCTGATGTTTTATAGCACCAACATTAAACTATATATCATCTTCAAATTAAAGTACTGGGCTGAAAGGTCTTCTAGTTGTAACAATTTGTTACTATCCAGATATCCAATTTGCATTTAAAAAATTCTTCTTAACCAGTGGTTAGGGCTGGGGGGGAAGTTTTTCTTAATAACCTCTGCTTAGCTCAGTAGCTTGTTGACAATTCTTCCTGTTCGGGTTTGAAGATGAAGTTCACATTCTTTAATGAGAACCTGTTATGCTGCTGTTGCTGATTACATGAGCATTTAAGTGAAAAATGGGGACAAAATGTGAGCATGGAGCATAAACATTAATCTGTTTAGACTAATTCTCAGTTTTTGAGAGGCCAGGATATTAGAAGTTGTTAAGATAAGTGAAATGTGAGTGAGACCCCAAACTAGGCTGGCTTGCATGACCAGAAGAAAGATGAATGTGCATTTGCAGTATGAGGTGGCTGAGATTTGTTTTATCTTATCTGTCCAAAGTCACAGAAGAAAGGTGACACATTCTGCTAGATTTACTCCTCTTCCAGGTGAAAGCATCATGTGGCCAAGTAGGAAGGAAGCAACATCACGAGTGGAGGACAGGGGGCCACCAGCCCCTACCGTAGGGGACTGAACATAGTCATTCCTTAGTGAATAGTGATGGCTTTAGCATGGAGTTGGACTAGGCTTCAGGAACTTGTGAGCTTCTCTGTGATTCTGATTTACTAAAGCCCAAAGTGAATCTTTGCCTGTCTTAACAGTTGAAGTATATCAGGTGGTGCAGGTATCTTTTAAATTCAGGAGTGAGCTTTCTAGTAAAGAATTCATTGGTCTTGTCATATGGCTAGTGTTCAGTTTATGTCATTGCTTTGCTAGATAGGTGGATTTTGGAGGGTGGAATAGGTTGGCAAATGGATAATACAGCATCTGTCGTTTCTGTGAATGGTTGTTTTCCCACTGTCAGATAGGAGCTAGGGCAGGAAAGGTGAGCTGGGAGCCAAATGGGACAGCAAGGCAGGCAGGGCAGTGCCCTCACTGATAGGACACAGTCCTACCAGACCTGAGCAAGGTGAGTAGAACAGATCAGCTGACAGTAGCCAGGTTTGGTCAAGAATCCAGATTGCCAGGCAAGTCCATAGTGAGGAGGCAGATCCAAAGTCAAGCCAGGAAGCCACATCAGAAAGTAGAGTCAGTGTCAGTTCTACAGAGAGTAAAAGAAGGGAGAGGGGAGTCCTCATGAAGGCTTCTCATAGCCCTTGCTCGAACAGCTCTCTAGGTCAAGGTCGGACACTGCACTATCAGAGCAGCCCTGGGCCCAGGAAACCAACCCCCAAGAGCTGTGGGGGTGCACTCAGGGTCGCACGTATGCAACAACGAAGACCAGGAGAAGCCTGACACCTTTTTTGCCTGCAAAACAGGTTTCATAATAGTATCTGGATATGGTCCTAATTCAGCTTGACCTTTTAGATGTGTTGCTCTGTTTTTGCATGGATGATCACATATCGGACTTGTTGTTTTACGGTTTAGGACTCAATTTTCAACTTACATATGTGTTCATGTATGAAGTTAGTATAAATACTTCTCCCTGCTGGAGATGCAAGGCACTGGAGAATTGCACTTCTTGTACAATACACTATTTCTCAAGTATGTCATTTTAAATACTTTAAACATTTGTAAAATCCTGTTGTAAAGGGCATAGCTATACATAAGTTATTTATGGTTGCATATAACTACCTCAGTGTAGTTTTATATTGAAAGAGTGAATTCTTCCAGACAAATCAAGGGAGCCTGGAAGAAAATATTTCTCCAGCCTGGCTTCTTCTCTTTCCAGTTCTGACACTTCTGGCTCATTATACCGGCTTTAGGCAGTGTCCTCCTTCACATATAGTGCTCATGACACATGTCTTTAGTTTAACTTAGCTTTCAGCTTGCTAGTTCCCAGCATGGTGGCACAAGAGACCATGACAGGAGTTTTGTTCTTCCTTGCCATTTGCTGAGGTTCGTGCAATTCCTAAAAGGAATTCCTAAAAGGGTCTTGTTAGCTGGTCAGTGAAGGTGAGTCCTTGCACTCTCATAACCCTTTGTTATATTTAGTAGAGCTTCAAATCCATGCAGCAGCTCTCAGCATCAAGCACCAAAGTTGTTTTTTCTTGAAGTAACTCAAAATATCTGAGGGTGTGTGATTTCCATTCGCAGCTTTGGCACGAGCCATGATGCTGAGATTTATTCTTTAACGGCATTTTATAGGAATAAGCCTTCCTATTTCTGCAGAAACAGGGTTTGAACCCAAGGGGTCTTCTTCTGGTATCAGCATGTTCTGTGCCCTCCATAGGAGGGGAGATGTCATAGTTTCCTGTAGGTCCCCTCCCTCGCTTGTAGATTGCCTAAGCAATCAGAATAGTCTGTCTTGAGAAGTGACCTTCCCTTCTGCATGGCAGCAGAGAAGATTTACTCACTCAGTCAAGCATCTGATCACTGAGTGTCTGGGGTGAGCCCTCCGGATGTTTCAGATGATGTCTTTGGACACTCAAAACTTGGCAGAGCTATTTGTTCTGGGGCAAATGCTGAAAGCCTGCAGGTGCTTGTTCAGAATTTCACTTACGGAGAGTGGTGGTCAGATGTTTGAGCCTCTGGCTTATAATTGCCATGCGAGGTGTTGACTCTCATGAAAAGAAGTTGAAGGAACTCAATGTGGGCTGTGAGTTCCTGACGGCCAGTTCAATGCTTTGGAGTGCTCTGTCAGTGCAAGGGGATAAACCTGGTGATACTTGTTTTTCTTCTTTCTTTTTTTTTTTCTTTATGAGCACATTGCAAAGTCCATGCTCCTTTTACAGCATAGTTTTATTTTTGTTTACTGAGTTTGTGTGTTTAATGTTTATGCTTTAGGGACTTTAGAAACTGATCTAGTTTGTTGAAAGCATGCTAAACGGCTACTGAGAATACTTATTCTGCTATAAGTTTTCTTACTTTTTAAATAATGAGCAGCGCTTAAATTGGATAATTCCAAAATTTGAGAAACAAGATGGGGGAAAAAATGATGATATGCCAGGAAGCATCTTTATTGCGTTTTTGTGTTTGAAAGGATTAAACCACAAAAGTCTCCTTTTTAAAAATATGTCACATTTTTAAAAATATGTATTTACATATACTGCCAACACTTTTTCTGAGAATTCAGTAGTGGATTGGATCTCAAGAGATTAGATTTGTTTCCTTGGCTCTTGTAAAACCTCTGCATAGCTTCGGACAAATCCCAGCTTCTTCATGCTCATGTTCTTCACCTGTAAAAAGAATAACTGTATATTTATGAGAAGCTATACCTCCTTTGCCTTTTTATTTAGATAGTTAACTTTTGAGAAGAGACTGTCTAACTCTATATTAGTAGGGCACTTAATGATATGCACTGAAACTTTCAGACTTTCACTTTCAGTTGAAAGTGATACTGTCCCGAAAGTGCAACATACAAGTGGAGAAAATTCTCTGTAGGTTAATAAAATAAAGGTACTTCTTAATATCAACCAAGTTACTACATTTCTGGAAAAAAATTTTAGGGAGGCTGCCTTGAAATCAACAGAATATAAACTCCATAATTCTCAGTACTTTCTAGAAAACTTTTGTAAATGCAAATCCACCCAAATTTTATTTCTAATCTCTAACATTTGAGCACTGATTTTTTTCAACAGCTTTCAGACTTGCTTGTCAAGCCTTTTTTCCTTCCCGCAGTATTTCTAATGCACTTTCTGTGACAGTGTTTCATATTGCCCATGAAGTGAGAATTGAGGTTGATGTGAAGGAAAGATGTTGAGTTTAAATGGTTTAGCAAAATAATACTTTTGTAAGGCTGGAGAGCTGGGTGGAGAGGAATCTCCTGAAGTTCAGCAAAGGCAAGTGGAGGGTGCTGCACCCAGGGAAAAATAACCCCATGCACCAGTACAGGCTTGGGGCTGACCTGCTAGAAAGTGGCTTTGCTGAGAAGGACCTGCGAGTCCTGGCAGACTGCAGGCTGACCATGAGCCAGCAACGTGCCCTTGTGGCCAGGAAGGCCAGCGGTCTCCTGGGGTGCATTGGGAAGACTGTTGCCAGCACTTTGAGGGAGGTGATCCTGCCCCTCTACTCAGCCCTGGAGAGGCCTCATCTCCAGTTCTGCGTCCAGTTCTGGGCTGCCCAGTACAAGAGAGACATGGAGCTACTGGAGAGAGTCCAGTGCAGGGCTACGAACATGATTAGGGAACTGGAGCATATGAGGAAGGGCTGCGAGAGCTGGGCCTGTACAGCTTGGAGAAGAGAAGACTGAGAGGGGATCTAATCAATGTATACAAATATCTGAAGAGAGGGTGTCAAGAGGATGAGGGTGGATTCTTTTCAGTGGTGTCCAGTGACAGGACAAGAGGCACAAACTGAAGCATAGAAAACTCCATCTGAATATGAGAAAAAACTTCTTTGCTGTGAGGACTGAGCCTGGAACAGGTTGCCCAGGGCGGTTGTGGAGTCTCCAGCCTTGGAGATGTTCAAAAGCTGTCTGGACAGGGTCCTGGGCAATGTGCTCTTGGTGACCCTTTTTGAGCAGTGGGGTTGGACTAGATGATTTCCAGAGGTCCCCTCCTACCTCAACCATTCTGTGATTCTGTTACATATTAATAAAATAGTTTCTAACAAGGTAGCTTGTAACACTGAGCTATGCTTCAGAACTTTATTCTGCTGTCATTTTGAACTGTATTTATTTTTAAAAGTGTGATTCTCACAACTCCTGGAATGCATGGAGAAGAAGAGCCTTTTATTTGGCATTACAGAGAATTTTGCTGGCTGAAACCTGAGTAGTTTTATAGCAGAATGACTTAGGGGCATTAGGCTTAGATGAACCAGTTGTGAGAAATCTAAAACTGATGTTAATCAAATCTGAATATTTCTAGATTTTTATTTAAATTGCTATTTTTACCTAATATTCTTTCTTAGTGCTATCTGTTTTAGGATGCAACTAGTAATGAAAAAGCCAAAGCTCTAAGGATGTGACTACTATTCTTTTATTATTTAAGATCTAGTTAAGCGTGGCAGCATATTTGTGAGGCAGCCTATTCTGATGAAGTGTTATTTTGAAGAACCAAAAAATTCAGATAGCTTACCCAGCTGTTAATCTTTTAGGCTTTTCAGCTAAGGTTGCTACTGTATGCCAACTCTTGCAGAGGCTTAATATGGTTGAGACACAGCAGCAGTGCAACAAAACTATTTCTGTGCAAAGCAGAATTGAAGGTGATAGGATTAAGTAAATAGCTACCCTGTTTCTAGGGTTTACTAATACTACTGAAGTTCAGTAATCTCAGTTCTTTTGCACAGTCCCTCAATGTCATTATTAACTTGGTATTGAGCTTGCCAGGTTGTGGATTATGCTTAGGTTATCACTCAGATGCATGCCAGCTGGACTTTGTTGCACTTGAAGGCCTTTAATTTGAAGATTAATCTCCTAGTGCTGGTGACCTGTTATCTCTGGTATCCACAAAGTGTTTCTTTAATAGTGCACTTGCACTACGGAGCACGGGAAGCAGTTTGTGCGGGTGCTGCTGACAAGTCAGGATCAGCACCTTCCTTCCAATCACATTTTACTAATCTGGAAACTAGCAGTCGCTCAGTTCCTGTGGTTTTGTACAAATCTGATCTCTCTCTGCTGTATCTAAATGAAGAACTGTGAAACGGTTTGGGTTGTAAGTTAGAAGAGCTGCAGTGAGAGTGGTGGTATCTACCTGATTAACTAAATCCCAGCCTTTAATATAACTGACTTTAGAGATCAAATACATTGTGAATTGAGCAGGGATATTTTAAAGCAGTCTATGAGCAGAAAACAGAAGAGACCTTTCTAGGAAATAAGCTCAAATTCTTACTATTTTTGGGTCCATATCCTTGATCTAACTTGAAGAAGTGGTAGCATCCATTCTGTTGAATTAAATTATGATTAAAAACTTTTTAAAATTTTTAAATAGCTGCATGGATAAATGTGTGCTTCTAATAAGATACAGACCAAAATAAAACATAAAGAGACTTTCAAAAATTAGCTTTTTAAAGTATTGTAATTCTATAAACTTATCTTCACACAATAGCATATCAAATTTATAGCAAAGCAATTCACTACACATTCAAATACTCTGGAGGACTCAGGCACTAGAGAGACTGGACTTAATTCTACTCTCACTTCTAGCAGTTCCACGCACTAACAGTGCTGTACCCCTATTTTTCACCCAAGTAATGAAACTCAGACAAATAGCTGTTGGTATTAATTTTATTCTGCTCAGTGCAATATGCTATAGACTTGGAAGAGCCATTCAGAGTTACCTAGGATCACTGGCAATGCGTGTAGTCATAAGAAGACTGCAACATCGTCCTTGCACGCCTGCTGAAGAGGCTACGTAGTACCAGCTGCGAGCCGGAGGCCCCGCGCCTGGCCCGGTGACTGGAGCGCCCGCCCTGTTCGCTGCTGCTGTGCGTGCTGTCACTCGGGGGGTGATTCTGCAGCTGGCAGAGCCTAGGTTTGGGCTCCGAGTCAAAGCGGGGTGCAATGCGCAGGCAGCATTTTGCTTTGTCTCTGCTGATATAGTAGAGGATAGATTTCAGTGTGATATGCAATCCTCATAGCTGACATTACTGTTAATGGGAACTTTACAATTAAATCCCACTGCAAACACTGCACTGAATTTAATTCAAACTTGTGAACAGTTTGACCTAATGTTTTTTTCTCAGCTAGCTACCTTGAGTATGAGGCATGATTCAAACTTTAAAATGAGAAAAAGTTTTAAGGAGAGAATGGATGCAGTCAGAATAAATAAAACAGCCTTTGGGGAACATACTGCTTATATCTTAGGACTATTCCAGTTACAAGACTACATTTTAAAGAGGATTTTTGTGTTCAGTGGGCTATTTGGATTTTTGCAGAGTTTAACTTGCAAGCTTCAGTCAATGGACTCTCTACCTGAAGCCTCTAAAATACTTTCCCAAACCACAAAAGCAACAAGACTTCTACTGAATCAGTTCTCAGACTCTAATTCTGTCACCTATTTTGATCCTCTAGAATTAGTTTGTATGTGGCTCTAAAAAGTGATCAAAATTGGGTTCTTTTGGACCCATCAGGAAAATATCTTCTGTGATGGAAAACCTGTTGTACACAATGTCCAGAAATCTCTTTCTCTGAGATTGCTTCAGTGCAGTAACTTCTCCTGTAAAACCACAGTATTACAAAGTTCTATTCTCAGGGACCTTTGAAAATACCCTACCAACCTGTAACAACAGTGATGGACAGTTGGCCAGTTCTATTCACAGCTTGCTTTTAGGTAGCTTGCTTTTGGATACAAAGATAGCTAAACTGGTTTTGCTCAGTACTTCAGTACTGTTTGTGCCTCTTGACCCTCCCAAACTGTGCACAGAAATGCCCTCTGCAGCTTAAAATGGAGCTTTGGGAGAACCAGGCAGAGTGGCCTCTATTACCTCAGTCTGCCTTGAGGGAGCTATTATGTAAAAATTTCAAGAATGAATCTTTATAGCAAATCAGTTCCTGTTTTTTTTTTCTTTTTTTTTCTTTTTTTCTTTTTTCTTCCCTGTGTGAGGCTGAGAATGAAACAGATACGTTAACAGGCCCAGTGCCTCAGCTGTGGCTGCTTAACTTCCACTCTCCTTAGTGAAGTTATGCAGTTTCGTGCCAGCTCATGGACTGATGCACAATTTACTTTCTCTGAGTGAGGACCCTTTGGCAACACAAGAATAACTCACACCCATGAAATTTGATAGCATCCTTTCACCTTACTACAAAGCAATCCAAGGTGCCTCTAGGCATGTGAAGTGTGGGAGGATGCTTCATCAATATTATACAGATACTGTGTAAAAAGCCTTTGTAAATAAATATTCCTTTCTTCTTGTATCTCTACTACTCTGTATCAAAAGCAGTCAAGAGTTAAAGGCTTTTCACTGTCTCTCTTCTGTTCCTCTTACATGACTTAGAATTTGACATGTGTTCAAGCGTTTTTTTGAAGAAGTGGGAGATTTCACAAGTGGGACTTTGGCTGCAGGAGTATCTTTTGAAGGAGTTTTTTGTTGCTGTATTTGCTTTTCACCAAGATCGACATGGCATGTGTAAGGAAGAGGAGAAGAGTCAATATCTGTGGCCGCTTATAAAGGAGCTTTCTGAATGAATTAAGGCAGACTGAAAATGTAATGTACACCCAACTGAGTAATATCCTACGTGCACAGTGGTAAGTACTCCAGAGCTGCGAGAACAGTCACTGCTGCGTGGCTTTCTGTGGCGAAGAATTAGAACAATTACATTTGTTGAAGGAACCTGGGGATGGGAGTGCATCCGCTCACTTTGTAATAAGCTGTTTTGTTTTTATTGATCCTCAAAAGCCTCTGCCCTGTGCTGGAGGACTTCCAGGGCATTGTATGTTGCTTACTCACAGTTTACTGGGTAGCACAGGGAACCTGAAACAGCGTTTATATAGCTTGTGTAGCTTATATTTAAGGGGATCATTGTGAAGTGCCCACTTCTGAGGATGAAATTTGTATTTAAACTATTGAAAAGACAAACTTTTCTTCCATGGCAGCTTATGGAGTAAAGTCCAGGAGCATTAAACACTTGGACCACTTAAGTTCCAGGGAGCATCTTTGGGACATAGGCTCCTATGCCATTAATGTAAAACAGTGTGTGTGCTTCTGAAATATAATGAGGCCAGAAGGGTGAGAGGTGTTATAATTAATATACAAATATAAAATATAAATTTTTGACTGCAAAGGTAATCAGTATTAAATTGAAGATGCAGAAAATACTAAGTGTAACAGTGTTTTCTGCATCTTTGATTTTAGGCTCATTTCCCTCACAATCAAAAATTTATATTTTATATATAATATATTTGTTGATTTTATAGTCTCAAGAATTGATTCTTTCATATAGTCAGGGGTTGGAAGCTTGCTGCTCATTTCTTTATGATTTCTTCCCCTATCCTCTTGGTCTGTCCTACAAATCCTTTAGAAGCTGGCGTGCCTGGGGAGAGTTCTCTCTGCTTTCAGGATGCCAGGTTCCAGGCAGCTGAACTTCTGAGAAACAAATTTGTTTTGTCATTCAAAGAACCTCTTTGGAGCTAGACCTCTTTGTTTTTAAAAGGATATTGCCAATTAAAATTGTCCACCAAGGATAAATATGTCAACTTCAGAACTTTGACTTCTCATGGAAGTATTTTTAAAGCAAATGAATAGCTGCTTTGCAGTATTTAGAACCTGAAGAATTTAGCAGCAAAAACCTTGTGGTGAGGGTGATAAACAGAAGGTCCTTTTTTCCCCTACCTTTCTGAAGTCCCATGAGTTCTGAGGTGCCAGCAAGTGGCTGTATGAAAACGTTTGCTTATATTAGATATCACTTCATTTCTAATTTTCAGTCCAAAACCTAAATGAGCCGTTAAAGGAAACCGCACTAATGAGATGCACTACAAAGCAGAATATGCCTAGGGCAGAAAGCAGGCTTTTAATTTGTTCAGCTTTAATCTCTAACATCTGGCTATTATGAATGATGTCACTAAATATATTAAGAATATCAAAAATAGACTTTTGTAATCTGTGCCTACACTGTTTGCCTTTCTCCATTTGCATCTCATTTTTTGTCACACATCAATGAAAGAAAGTGTATTAAAGAGCAGAGACTCCAAGCCATAAATTAAACTTTGTTTCAGGTGTGAAATGTTGGGCTTGGTCACCACCTCCTTGTCTGACTAGCTTGTGCTACAGTTGATATAGAAAAACTGTAGAGCTGCTCTTGGGTGTCTCTGGGTTCTGGTGGGTCCAGAACTGGGAGGTAGGCATGACAGTAGGGGCTGGTACTTCCACCTAATCTGAGCAGGACTTTAGGGCACACGTGGACTCATAAATTCTCCTGCTTGTCAGGAGAATTGAGGCCTTGCCAGGCCTCAGCAGCCTCCTCTTGGCTTGTGGCTTGCAGCTTAGAGCATCAGTATGGCTAGCACCTGAAGGCATTTGACAAAGTAGGGATACCTATGTAAAAAGGTTGTTCATGCATTTTCAGCTTGGTTACAAAGGGAAAGTGTTACATATCACTTTTCTTATGAGATGTATCGCCTCCTTATTTGAGTATGTTTGTACTGTTGACTGATACCCAACCTTAGAAATGCCTGGGTAAGACAAACAGGTTTGTTGAATACTGATCCTTGTAAACAGGTTACAATGAGAGCTGAGGGACCATGCAATCAGAGTTATTGTCCATAAGGGCTTTTTTCCATCAACTTCGGTGGGGACAAGTTGTTGCTGGACGAGGGAAACAGTGAGCTCTGAACTGCTCTGTTGCTCCATTAAGAGTGGTAGAAACAACCCAGACTGCTTGCAGGAGCAGTTTGTTGGGGTCCCTGCTCATATGGGGTGTCAACAATTCCAGTGATCTGCTAGTAGGATTGTTGTCTGTGTTACTATCCTTTGTCCTGTTTTTTCTTGAGGAGAACTGTAAAATTAATTTTAATGTAGCAACAGTTTCTGTCCTTAGGCTGGAGTTGCGATTGCTCGTTCTGAGGCCCACTGCCCGCTGGAAAGGCCTCTGTCTGCTGTGGGCAACTGGTGTGTATTGAGCTGGATTTGCAGTTGCTGTCAGGTAGCTTGACTCCACTACCTTCAGTTTCTGTGTTTTTCTTGAAAGGTAGTAAATGTAAGTGGAACAGCATACTTGTCCTCTCTCCCAGAAATGCAGATTGTTTTATTTTGCTAGGCTTTAATTTTTAGAGACCCCTATAGAACTCTATCAATTCTTTCATTAGAGAGTTTTAAAACCAGATGGTTGTGGTAATTCACAATTTCTGTTCTGCAGATCTTTCATACTTTATTGTCTTTTGACCTTCTTAGTTCACTGGCCTGTCTCTCCGTGCTCTGAATGAACTTGAAATCATGTCTGTGTGGTTACATTTTTTCTCTGCAAAATTTAGCAAATGTCATTCCTCCATTTCAGTTTGCCAGGACAGACTCTTATCTTACATATAATAAAAATAGGGCTCCCTATAAAAACTTCTCTCTGTTTGTGAAGGATAGAATTTATTGGTGGGAGAACCGAGGATCACTGGCATCATCTATTAATTGAGAGTAAAATGTGTATATCCCATCCCTGACTGTGCAGAATTAGGGCATAAAACTAAATAGTTTGGACTGTGAGAGCCACTCCTTTTACAGATTCTCCCTAATTCAAGAACACTCTGCCAAATGCAGTATTCTGCCTTTACTGATTGGTATATAAAGTCCAGATTTACAAATTCCCAACTTTTCCACTCTTTGATTCCAGCAGAATTATAAATACCAAAAATTCCAAGCTTCTCTCTGGTCTTATTGTTCAAGAAATAATAATATTGGCAAATTCCAGGGACAACTGAAAGAGGGGTTAGCTTTCATTTGTGTCTGAGAAGCACTGATGCCAAGACCTCTGTTCTAAGAGCAGTGGGGAGCCCTGTCAAGTCTTTTTCATTAGAGGATCTAATCCGTCTCTCTTCGGAGATTTGTGGAAGACGTAATCAGATTGTCTAGTCTGATCCACTTGGTGTCACAGGTCACTGAGTTTCATGCGGATGGCTCTGTAGTAAGTCTTATCCTGACATTCTCAAGCACTGACAGCATCCAAAGGGTCACAGCGCTATGGTAAGTGGAGCTGAGGCCATTGAAAACTTTCCTCTTGAGCAATTTTAGCTTTTACATTGCCTTAATTTGGGTCTAAAATTTGACCCCAGTTTCACTGCAGTATTTAAGTGTGCAATTCCATCAATTCCAACAGTAGCTGTCCTCCTAAATATGTCCTGGCATCTAGGTCTCAGTGTGTACAGCTGGAGTTTTAACTTCTACAGTGTGGCAATTGTCTGGGTGTTTTTCACAATTGTAGAACCTGCTGTTGTAAAATGAACCCGAAGTTGAAAGTAGTAATCTGAAGGGAAATGCAAGCAACCCATTTTTCCAAATATACTTTTCTGTAACCAAATCATTCCTGTATAACACACTCTAGGTGACCCTGCTTGAGGAGGGGGTTGGACTAGATGATCCCCAGAGGCCCCTTCCAACCTCAACCATTCTGTGATTCTGTGTGATTTAGAAATATGTCTGGTACTTAGAAATCTGGGCTGAAAAGATTCAGTTGTATTTTCTTCCACAGCTGACAAACACCTTTGTAGGAAAAATAATCTGAAACAGACACTCAACAGCAGGAGGGAGGAGGAGAGAGAAATCTGGAAATCAGTAATGTTAAAAAAGCTAGAGATAATGGAACACAGAAATTTGAACCTGAAATTTGTAATGTGAGATGGCAACTTAACAGCTCTGTGCAGTTTTGAATTTTACTTTTCCAGAGGAGATACAATACCACAGAGCACAAAGGTACAGCCCTCTCTTGCAGCACGATGGAGGGAGAGATTCTGGGCTCTGTTCCTAAATTATAGGTCTAGCTAATTGAAACAAATGTGATGAGGAAGCTGAGAAATTCACTACATTAAAAACTATTGAAAGTTGAAAAAATACTTAACAATATTGGGTCCTAATTTACAGTACATGATTGCAATTTGTGAATATTTTGGTGTGTGAATGAAAGGGGGTTACTGAATGGGCACTGAACGGTGGATGGTGAAAGTCTTAATACTTTGGGGAAGGTCCTGCACTGGCTGGGAGAATCGTCATCATGAACAAATCATAGAATCATAAAGGCTCATCCTCAAAGGTATTCTGATACGGATTCATCCAGAAGTCGGATGCTTTCGGTGGTCTAAGCCTAAATAATTTAAAGTTCCTGCACAAGTACAATTAGATGAAAGCCCAAAAGGGAGTGCAGCTTGAGATAGGTTGGACTGGTTCACTTCTACCTAAGAATTGCCCTACTGGTTCAGATCAAAGATCCATCTAACCCAGGATTCTGTCACTTGACCATGTGAGCGCCTAAGGAACAGAAAAACAGAGCAAATGTATATGATGCTTCCCCCTAACACTGCTTAAATTTTCATCTCAGGGCATTTCTTGAGCTTGTTGTGGTTTCTCTCTTTATCAGTGGATCTCTTGTAAATGCTGGTCTAGTCTCCCTTGAACCCACGTGAACTGCTCATATCCACAATATCTGCTTGCGAGGAGTTCTGCAGATCTATTGTATGTTGTCTGAAGATTCACCTTGTTTTGGTGTTACTTGAACTTGGCTCCCAGCTCTGGAAGAGGCAGTGAACAATTGATCCCAATTCTTTTATACTCCTTGTGATTTTGTAGGCCTTTGTCACATCCCCCTAAATCGTTTCTTTTTTTATTTCAAAACTCATTTCTTTTGTATTTATGTAGACAGCTCTATGCAAATAGTGAACAAGTATAGCAATTGGATCTACTTTAAAATGTGTAAATTCATTTCATTGTCCTGTTGGTAATCACAGCGCAACCTTATTTAAATTTGTCCCTTGCCACTGGCCTCATAAGAGCATCTATATTATCATTTGGATAGACTTTAGGTTCAGCGTACTCTGAAATAAATGGCTGAGATGTCATGTGGTTTGTGTAAACAAGTGACACATATTTTCATAGAAGTGCTGGATATCTTATTTTTAAAATTTGATACACCTGGATTTGTCAGACTGCTGGGTCAAAATTTGTTGGCCCTTGGGAAGTTCTGCAAAAGTATAACAGTCTGTTTATAAGACACTGTGTCTTTTTCATTTGGTTATGTATTGTTGCCAAGGAGAAAAGAGCTCATTCCAGTGTACATATGAAACCCTGGATCTATACACCTTGTGCACTGAGTGCTGAGTGCCTTAAAAATGTAACTACACAAAGCTAAAAGCCATCAGAGGAGCACATGCTGCAGAACTCATAATCTGACAGTCCTAGAGCTTTTGTGATCTTTGTGCAACAGCTCAACAGAAAGCAAGCTTTTCATCAGGCAGAAATGCTAAGAATAGCACACCCCACACTCAAACTCTGTGAATAAAAGTCCAAACTTGCGAAACTGAAACATATGGCAGAAGTATAGCTAGAGTACATCATTCTTAGCTTTGAGTTTGCAAATGACGGAAAGCATTTTGCCAGCTGGATATGGAAAAATATGAAACCAAAGACACTGTAGGTAACTGAGTGCAAAGGAATGTACAAAGCTTAGTTATTTTACCCTGCACAAATAGAGGTACAAAGTCTTGAACTATTATCAGATTACTTGAGTTAAATTATATTGTGTCTCCTTTACAATAGAAGTTCCATGTTGCTCTTAATCACAGTGTCCAAACCCACAATTCAGCTGACAGTAAGGTCTGTAATAGTGATGCTTTTTAGAGAGCCACCCAGACCTAGAACTCATAGACCTAGTGCTGGAAGTACTAAGAAGCCTCAGTATGTCCTGAGGCAACAAAAAGAGAATGGAAATCAGCTTTGACAAGCATAATTTTTGTCAAATAGGATGAAAGGGGGGCAGAAGCATTCTCCTAGGTTTAATAGTTGATTTTGTCTTAGTCACAAAAAGTGAGGTGAAAGTAGCTAAAGTATGTTTATTTGGTAAAGGAGTAATGCTGGATTAAAGAAATCTGAGGTCAACCGAGAGTAACAGTCGAAGTCTCCTCTCCCATGAAATTTTTTCCATCCAAATGTAGAGATCATTTATTTAGTCTTTTAGACTTTGTTAATGCTGGATCCCTATCATTCTTCTGTATGTTTATATAGCATTTAATTGGGCCAAACTGGAACAAGTTGTTTTTTTCAGTAGTGAACAATACAGGATTTTAAGGACATCTAATCCCAAATTGGGAGAGTTTGTTATGTCATGTGCACTCTCCTACTGAACTTGCAGTTGATATTGAAAATATGGAAAAAATAGTCTAGTAAATCTCTACAGCAAGACTAAAGGGACAATATTATTTGCTGTTCATGGTTCAGGCTTTACCTCTCATTGAGGGAAGCAGTGGAAACTTGCAGTGATGACTTTTCATATATTATTCTCAAAGCACACAGTGCAGTGCTGGGAGAAATGGGCAGCCTTTTTCTTACCTGCTATGACTTTCTCAAATTGAAAGATGTTTACTGTGCTGGGAAATCAATGCAGGAGTTATTTCAAGGATGTATCCCACAAATCTTTTTTTTGGGAGCATACTTGAAAGTATCCCAATTTGACAGTGAAAATAGAAAGTTAGCACACGAGTGCAACAAGGTAGTTCAGCACTCTGGTTAGAACATACTGTATTGACTGCTTGTTACTGTCCGATAGACATATAACGATAATATGTTGTAGTTTGTCTTTATCTACTAAAAAGAGATGGTTTTGCTAAATGAAGGTAACTGATTACAGAGTCAAAGGTATACGCGTGTTTGTGTTGCGGTCGATCATAGAAAGTTTAGGGACTCCATTATGCAGGCTCCTAACTGAAGAGAGGAGATACCAGGGGAGAAATTAGGAGCGTATCCGTTTCACTGAGCTTGTCGAGTTGCACAAGGAGGGTAATCTGTAACGACGCCGGGAGCTGTGGCGAGGGCTTCCGGATCGTAGCCCACCATACCAGACTGTGCTTCGTTAAGAGACAGCCTCCATTAAAAACACAGCTTATCTTTTCAACACAAATCAACTCTCTGAGGAGTTCCTCGGCCATTTTATAGCTTTTCATAGAAGCAAAATATTAATAACAGAATGCTGAAAAGCAGCCCTTAATCCAGGCCATTTAAAGTATTCAGTTCCTTCTACCTTACCATGGAGAGATCTCCGCAGGTGTGGGACGCCTCTTTTCCCCAAGCGTGCATTCCCTGCTGGTATGTGACCTGAAATCTTGCAGAACTTGACAGGGATAATCTACACAAAACGCTTTTTTCAGAAAGAGAAGTTTCCCTTTGTTTCTCACCTAGTCAGAGTTTAGAGCCTTATCAGCAGTGCTTTAGTCAAGTGATTCATACTAAAATATGAATTTATATGATATTACCCCGAAAAAATAATACATACACAAATAAGATGTGTTAAAAATTGTGATGTGGTGTTAATTGCTGGCAAGTATAAAATGAAGAATAATGTTTCTTCTAACCTCACATCTGAGTTTAAAAAAAACTAGTTTGGGCAATCCTGTGGTCTCTGTTGTATGTAAGGTCAGCAAGATGTTCAAAAATAGTGGTCTGACTTATCTCTGAACAGAGGGCAAAATCAATTTTTCTTCTATTTCGTAGAAATATAATGATAAAGAAATTCTTACAGAAGTAAGTGATGTTCCCTGCCTATAGACTAAACAAGCATTTTCTTATACTGCAGAATTTCTTCTCCTTACCCTTCAGCAAAAATACTTTAATTTGAATCTAGTATTCTCACCCCTTGAAATTAATGTATAGTTGCATCTGTTGTTTCTGATGAGTCTTATCTGCCTCTGCTTTTCTTGTGCTGGAGCATTGTGGAGATCTTCTTGAGTGAGAGTTGGTCATACATACTGCTTTGATTAACTTGGACTTTCAAGGTAATAAGCATACTAAGCTGCTTCACTCCTGGGCTTTTGAAATTGGCTTCTCCTGGTTTTCAGATATTTTCTGTATATTATGTGTGTTCAGAACCGCAGGTTTGTTTCTGTTTTTGCATAAAATGGCATAGGAATGCATGCCCTCAAAATACATAGCTGCTAAACTATGCACTTTTATTTCTAGTACGTAATATCTGTGTCTTATAGTTGTATTAGACTTGATGATCTCTTGAGCTGAAGTAAATCAACCGTTTGTACTTAAGCCATGTTTAATCATATTCAGATGTTATTTTAATGCATATGGCTCAATGTAATGATCAGTTGTGACATTAGATTTTTGTCCATTTATCCAAACATGGTAGTGTTTGTTTCAGATGATCAGATAACGGTTGTTCAAAATATGACTACCAGAGCATGTATTGTTCTGTACAAAATCTGAAATACTGTCATTCCTTTTTCCTTAGATACAACAAATGGAAAACTTCAAATATGCAAATGCACTTTGTTTCTTAGTAGTTCCTACAATGTTTCATTTCTTATCTGAAATCATAATTTACGTTTTTTATTTTAAAAAAAATTTTCTTTCTTTTCTTTTCTTTTTTTCTTTTTTTTTTTTGAGATTCCAAATCTAACATATTGTGAACTTTTCAAATGTTTTGAAAAGGTTGCAGGTCACTTCAGGAGGTGCCTGAAACTCTTAGTGGAAGTAAATGTGAGATCTTCGATGGAAGCATGCTACCAATGGTCACCTTACACTACTCATCCTAGGAACAGGCAAGACAACTATTACTGCATTAGCCTCCTGTATGCTTGAACATTGGGAAAGCTTTGGTTATTTGAGGTTAAATTTCATATTCTGGTATTGTTTAATCTGGCAGATGGCAAAGAGGGACTGCCAGGGTAGGGAATCAAACCAAACAGTAGCCATGGTTTCAGTAAGAGAAAGTCTCCTTTACTTTCCTAAACTGGGATTTTTGTTGTCGTGTTAGGAGCATTGTCTACTGGGAGGTAACAAAAGTGAAGCAACAAAAGTAGGAATTTCCATTAGTGTTAAATGAAACAGAAATTTTTCTATGTGATTTGGTTAACTTTAGGTGATGGTCATTTTTCAGCAGCAAAATGTTGTTTGCTGCTGGAAACCTTTGTTTCGTAGAGTGACCTGGCCACCCACTCACTGTCTGCTAAATCTGATGCTCCTTAATTGAAAAACTAAATGAATATGCTGTTTGATGGAGGCAGCATTTTGCTTTTTGTAGATATTTAAGTGTTGATAGCTCTACTGATGGTCCCCCAGGCCCTTTTCTGCAATGGCCAGTCCATCCCTAGCCTGTAGCAATCTGCAGGATTATGTTCTATGTGCAGGATATTCTATTTGACTTTCCTGAAGTGCATGGCATTCATGTCAGCCCGTTTCTACAGTTTGTAATGGTCCTTCTGAACAACTGCTCTGACCTACAGTGTATCAACCATCCCTCCAATTTGGTGTTATCCACCAACTTGGTGAAGATGTGTTCAGTCCTGTTACCCAGGTTATTGATGAAGATATTTGATAGTATCAATCCCAGTATGTCTGTGGGACAGATGGCTATTTGAAATGCATCAGCACTTGATTTGGACTCTGAAAATGTTATAGGCCCTGTACCGTGGCACTGCGGGAGATGGCGAGAGGTGTGCTCAAGAGGATATAAGCATGTTGTGGTTCAACAGTTTTCTGTCTGGCCCTTGGTAACATGTTCGGACTCTTAAATCTGCTCTGAAATAGAGCAGCCTATCGTTGGAGTTGCAAAAAAGTAAATTGAAAGTAAACAGCATCTGGCTAAAGAATTGCAAAGTTTATTTTTTCTGTGTATCACTACAACACTTGTGTGATAGTCTCTAACGTAACTGTCTTAATAGTTTGGAATCTTGTTAATGAATCTCTTCTTGACAACTCTCTCAGTTTAATAGTGAATTCTTACATTTTAACTGTGACTTCTGCCATAATTTTTGTACGGTCGGGTAAACCTTTTGGAGATAATGTGGAAAGCTTGCATCTTGATTTAAGGAACAAGATCACTATCCAATTTACGCAGCTCCTGTCTTAAGTAGTCTGTAATTTTCCATAGCCCCACCTCATGTTTTTATTCCGTTAGATCATTGAGGGTAATAGTTAATGATAGGTGCAGCATAAAACAGAACTGGTGGGTAATCGCTAGGATTTAGTGTACTGTTTTGTTCTGGGGTTGTAAAAGAGGGTGTCAGAAATTATTTCATGAGACAATGAACTGTGAATCTTGTTAGCACGAAAATGCACAGAATGACCCCAGAGCATTACGGTGCCATGAAGGCTGGTTAAAAAACAGGCCAGCATACCGTAGGGGATAAGAATAAGCAGGCGTTCCTGAGCTTGCTGTAATGCAGCACAAATGCAAAGTAACAGCAACAAATTCCGTTGTAGCAGAAGGAATAATGAACACTACAGAGAGCATAGTAATAGCCTGAGGTCCGCCATAAAATTTTTTTGTGTGATTTGGTGAAGTCAAAAATAATTGCATTTCCAAATGTAACCATTGATTTTCTTTTAGGTTGACTTAGTTTTTGAAGCCAGAGTTTTAGAAACTTTGTGCTTGATTTTTTTAAACTATTTGGTCAAAGTCATCTTGTGTGTCTCAGAGCTCTTAAAGAATCAAGCTTATGCTGTTACAAAGCTCTTATTGAATTAATAGCTGCTTTGGGTAAACATTTTTAGAATCCCTTTACTTCCTTATCACTGCAAGGAATAATGTCCAAGTTCACAGAAATAATGTAGATCTTAGAATCATAGAATCAGTAAGGATGGAAGGGACCTCTGGAGATCATCCACTCCAGCCCTCCTGCTCAAGCAGGGTCACCTAGAGCATGTTAGACAGGGTTGCATCCAGGCGGGCCTTGACTATCTCCAGAGAAGGAGACTCCACAACCTCTCTGGGCAACCTGTTCCAGTGCTCCGTCGCTCTCACAGTGAAGAAAATCCTTTATTGAAAGCTTTAAAGCAATTTTAGATCCTCTGCAAGTTCACCATGAAATAGCTTTTGATTAATGAAACTCCATGTCCATAATGGTATGGCACTGAAGCACAGTCAAACAGCCTTGTCAGCAGCTCCGTGATGTGCGGTGAAGGATCACATTGCGCTCAACTCTTCTGGCAAGAGCTGCTCGCTGTAGCCTAACCACTCCTTGGATGGGAAAGGGCCCTTGGTTTCCGAGGAGGTCCTTGGGCTCTGTGGGTTTGTGTGTTGTACAGAGGATCTCTGCAACTCTGCCCAAACGTCCGGCACAAGTGAGGTCGTGCGGCGGAGACGGCCCTGCGAGCGCGGGGGCTCACTGACTGCAGAGGCAGAGTCGCCATGCTTATGGAGGCTTTCCCATCTCCAGGGTCTGATTTCATGTCTGGTATGGGGCTGACCTCAGAAAGGCCAAATTTCTGTTACCACTTCTCTGCCAGACAGCCCATATGGGAAGTTTTTTCTCTTGTGCTTGGAGCTAAGTAATTTTGCTACAGGTAGCCAGGAATGTGAAGACAAACTACAAAGTTATGTAGATGTTCAGCTTTCATGGATTTGATTTGATATCTTTGAATTCATGATTATTAGGTGTCTAACTACCTGTGAGATTTGAACTTTAGTTTTTTAGCTTAAGCAGTGGATACTAATTATGCTTTAGGATTTTTTTTTGCTCTCTCTTTTTTTTTTTCTCTCTTGTCCATAGTCAGGTATGTTGTATATTCTAGCTAAATGGGGTAAATACACCCACCCTAGTTCCAGTCCATATGGAAAGAGGTTTTTTGCTACAATCTTTATCTCAACAGAAGTCATCAAACATCACCATCTCCTCTGTTTCTATGAATACTAGGAATCCCTTTAGCAAGAAATGTTAAGTGAGGATTCCCCCACACTACTAGAACTATTATGCATTGCAAAAGGGCACAGTGTTAACCAGCAATTGGGCCCTATTTGATTTGTCTTTACTAACTTCTCTGAAGTTCCTAATTTCTCTGTTAAGCCGTTTTCCATGAAGCTTAAAAACTTTTTTATGCTTTAAGATTTGCAGTGTTCCCAATTTATTCTCTTCAGTGTAGTTTATAATATTAATAGTTTATAGTTTATACACCCTTCTTTCACTCTTTGCTGGATCTGTCCTCTCTAATGGTTAAGAAGATGCATGCTTCTGGAATTACTTTAAGGGAATTTCCATTGGAGAATATTTTAAGTGAATTGTAAGATATGCTGGGAATGCAAAAATGCTTAGAAGTTATATTGTTAGTACTTTCCTCCTGAGAAAAATATAATATGGCCAAAGAAACAGAGGAATTTTTGAGAGTATAGCATGTTAACTTTAATAGGAATTATATTGCATGGTGACATAGGCATAGTTTTAATCACAAATTATGTACTAAGTTAGGTTATTTTATATATGTAACACCTACTGTGCAGAAATAATGCAACCATAATTCATTTAATTGAAACTAGTAAATCTGTCTGGCCAGAATGACTGTGTAAAATTACTGTGGTAGAATATGAAAGCTTGTACCTTGGCTTTATAGCCATGCTTATAAAGCTAGTTGCCTGCCAGTGCGCTCTCAGTGAATGAACGAAAGCATCTTAATGGGCACACATACCCACCCGAGAAAACTCTGCTCCTGGGGAGCCCCAGCTTTGCATTGAAGGGGTGGCTTTTCAAGGAGCTTTCAAGCTGGGTCGTGAGGCATGGAGAGATCAAATAACTTATGCGAGTCCTGCAAAATACCAGTTGAAATTAAGATCTAATGAGCTTCTGGCTTGTTTGGGGTTTTTACTCTAACTACTAGAATACAAAGCCCCTCGTAGCCAGGCCAGGAGAGTAGCTGCTTGGAGCTTATTTCGCAGTTAAGCATTGCAATTGAAAATACTTAAGGATTCGCTTGTGTTTCTGAGTCCCACATGAAAGCATAGTTCATTTTGAGAGGGTTGAAAAGATGTTTCTTCTTCTTAACAAACAATCCTCATCAAATGCTAATTAAATGATAAGTATAATAGGAAAACTGTTAAGTGCTTAGATGCATTTCTTATTATCTGTGAAAGTTTTTAATTATAGAGCAGAATTGTTACATAAAGCCTG
This sequence comes from Rhea pennata, assembly GCF_028389875.1. Classification (NCBI taxonomy): domain Eukaryota; kingdom Metazoa; phylum Chordata; class Aves; order Rheiformes; family Rheidae; genus Rhea; species Rhea pennata. The sequence goes on along the minus strand of NC_084671.1, from coordinate 25,585,239 downwards.
TAATGACGAGGGGAAAATGAGTAGGAATTTACTAGTGCTGTGCTGGATTGTCTCTATTGCCTTTCAAATAGCACAGCCCATCCTGATTATGCTGTGTTGCTGACTTTCTCTGCAAAGCAGAGGCTTTACACCGAGTGAGGTAGGCCCCTGCAGGCACAAGGGCTGTGTATGGGAGTGAGAGTAATTCCACAGACTTCAGCCATGTGGCTCTGCATTTTCTTAGGAGCTGAATGAGAAATTTCTGTGCAAGAAGAAAAATACTGCCAGTGAGCCACTTGTGAACATACATGCCCAAAGGCAGGCTGAGTGTCACACTTGAACTTTAAAGAGGAAAAAGGTGCATTGCCTTGCTAGTATTTAAGAATAAGAGGTGGATTAGCATTATAAAAGAACTGTTTTCCCTTGGATTTCTCCATTTTAGAATACTGCTCTACTAAGAATAATACCTTCACTTTTCTCTGGAAATTGGCCAGTGAACCCTGTGATGGAGGCTTATTGCTGCCTAATTCACCTTTCAAAAGGAAAGTGAGATTTCTCAATTGCTTTCCAGAACTTTGTCCTTTCTTGCTTCATCTGATGGACCAAAGTTTGGACCAAGTATTGCAGTGTCTGAAGCTGTTAAGCTTTCCTCATTTGTCATTACATTGAGGTTTGTATTTAGTCCTTAAATAGATGGTGATTTTTGCAATATTGTTTTTAGATTTATAAAGGGCTACTTTTGGAATATATTACTAAGATAGCATACAAAATAACACTGACAAGCTTCCTTTTTTTGCAATTTGTAGTTCACAAATATGTTACCTGTTACTCACATCTTGTTTAAGATGCTTCAGATATGTCCAGGATGGCATTATATTCGGGATGGCAATAAGAATTCCCATTAAATACCAAAAGGAAAAATCTTTTGAAACAGTTTGAATATTCATGTTTTCTTTTCTGTTGTATAAATAAAATGCTTCCAAAATTTTAAATTCTCTGGTAAAGTTTTCAAACATGCTCTAAAGCTTAGGAAGTTGCTCCTGTACCCATGAAGTAAATGGTTTTGTTTTGCATCGCAACTGAACATTGTTTAAGATTAGTAAATCCAAAGTTGGCTTCCTGTAAAATGATAACTAAATATAGTTCAAATTCATTGCTAAGATTCTGGTAATGTACTATGAACAGTGAGATCTGAAATGGAAATCTCATGGTTCTCTGCTTTCCAGAATGACCAAAAGGTGAAAATGAATTTCTCCTTTGTTTGTTTTATGATATTTCAAAAAATGCTACTGCATTTTAATATGTGAATAAAGTCTCCTGGGTGCTTTTTCAATTGAATTGATTTTACATCTAATCCCATTATTTTAATCTGTTATTAAAAGTAATTTGTTCTTGCTGAGAAGTTGTATTGACATAGCAAAGTGGTGTGCCCAGGGTATGCAAACATCTGTTTGATTAGCAAAGAGGTACTTCTCATATAGCATTTTCTTTACATGAAGTATTGGAAAGAAAAAGAGCAATTCTAGCTGTGGACTTCTGGAGAAGAGTTGTTATACTCTAAGATGACACCTGAAAGTAAAATTGCAACATCAAACAGGTTTGAACAAGGCACATTTCAGGATGCCGGTGCAGATATACTGTGTCTGTACAAGTATGTCAAATCAAAATGATATCCAGTTGCCATGATCACATCTAAATTATCCATAGCCTCATTCATTGCTCACCTGAGGACCCATACTTGTCCTTGAAACATTGCCCGCAATTCAGAATGAACCTTTGTTCTGTGCGTTCACGCAGTGCTGTCTTCGTAGGAGTAATTCAGCTTCAGTTGTTAAATTTGGCAGGAGCTAACTAGATTAGGTGCTGATTTTCTCCATTTTATAGCCAGGATCAGACAAAAGCCAGAACTTTCACTAATTTTAGATTCCCAAGTTGAAATTCCAAGCAGTGGTTTTACATAACATGTAATTGTTCTTGGTCACTAAGCAGCCTGAAAAAAATATTAATGTAGAAGAAACTATCCTGGTTTAGAGGGAGAGGTGGGCATGTTTCAGCCCTTTGCTCAGGTGATCTGTGAGCTTTGGCTCTTGCAGAATGTGAGACATCAGATCCTGAGGAACAGATGTTCAATTTGCTACTTCATCTTCTCAAAGTGCCTGAGGTGAAATCGCTCTATAATAGCACTGTTATGAAGCATATAATTAATATCACAAAGTTCTAAAGAGTAGGTTTGAAAACTCAAGGCTTCAGTCAAACCTGTGAGCACGATCTGGGCTTGGGTGCGACTGCTGCAAGTTACAGTGTTGGCCTGTGCTGCAGCATCACCTGAGCAAGGGTGGAGAGTGGTAGATCACAGACAACGTTGCCTTTGTTTTCTAGATTTTTTTTCCCTCTTTTTTTGTTTTTCTTTGGTAAATGAAGTGGAATCTGTGTAGCATGGAGGATTCATTCATATTTTATTTTTTTTCTTTAAAGCCTGTTTTGATATTTTGATAGCAACAAAAAGCTGAACTTTCCAGGTAATCCAGCCTACTAAGACAGGATTCATTTCAGAGGCCATCAAATCAAAGGATCATCATGTAACTTGAATCATTCCATTCCCTAGATCTCTCATACAATATTTGTATATATATGGGATGCCAATTTACTTCAGCTGAAATTTCAAAAATGCTTTAATGAGTTACAGAAACAGCAAAGTGGGGAACTTCCAATCTCACTAATCTGAAGTGAAAAAGTGTAATTCTCTGTTACCTGCTAGCAACCAGCAATTTTAAAACCATTCTGTTTTTAAAATAAGGTATTTGGCTGTACCAGCCTGTTTTCTACTTGCATGACTTTGAATAAATGCTTCTGGTGGCACAGTATTGGAGTTCTGCAAATGCAGAACTTTGCTTGGCAGTACAAATTTGAAAATGAATATCTGTTTGAGTTGTAGAGTAAAAAGAAAATCACCAATTATTTCAACTGTTTCCAATTTCAGAATTATCTGTACTACTTTTACTCAACAGTGTGTCAATACAGTATTTAAATGACAAATGTTTTGATTCATACCTTATATAGATGTCTTATTTTAATTCTCTTCTCAGGTACATGGACAGAATGATACCAGAGAGCCACAATGTAGTGACTTCTGTTTAATTCTAACAGCAGCTACATCAAATGCATTGGCTCTGAATGTTTTCTGTGGTGGTTCTTCTGTGTGGTAAGTTGTTTTATTTTGACATCTAGCAAAGTGCAATACCAATGTCACTTTCTGATTATTTATGTATATTACAGAACTTGTCACTTCATCAAAATGTTAGTTTTTCCCATTTCTGATATTCATAATAATTATTGCACTTATTCATCCCTAGCCTACTTACAAGATTTACAGCACATTGAATATATAACACATTTATCACTGCAGTGTGCTGAATTCAGTCCATATTCCCCTAGTTGTCTATGAAGCATTTCCTACTACCAGAAATCAGGCTGAAATTTGCAAATATTTAGGTAGTTCTGAAAAACTGCAAGACATCCAGACTCTGTTAGCAGGTATTTGTCAGAGTGCTCACAAATAATGGATAATCATGACCTTGCTTAATACAGTGGAGTGGCAGGTTTAATTGCAGAAATGTCTGTGCATCACTTATTCACTTCAAGTAAATTTAGTAAATATTACACTTGATCCCTCTTCCAGTGTAACCAAGTGAAATGGTATAGTTAATGAGGAGTCTGCAATGTGTCCTTCATAAGTGTATTATCTATTTATAAGCAGAGATTTTTTGTGAAAGATGTTGCTTGTGCTCAGATACTTAATTCTAGGTTTGGGTTAATAAATAAGTCATCTGTTTTTTCAAAAAGGTTGACCACATAGGGCAAAAATGCCAGCTAACTGCCATCTGGAAGAGATATTTTATAGCTGCCTTATGTTCTTATAATCATTTAGCTTATTTTAACAATTTGATTACATTATGGTGTATTTCTTATTTTAAGTAGTTGGCAATAGCAAGAGGAATTTCTTAAGAACTGCTTCCTATGTTGCTTTGCCAGTTAATCTAAAATGTGTGGCCACCTGCAACATCTCAAGCAAGCCTCATTCTCAGACTGGGCAAGCATTACTGGAGTGGCCAGTGTAATCTATATGGTAGCTCGAGAAACAACAGCTTACTGAATGGGGGGGGGGGTGTAGCTATGTGAATACTGTGTGGATTTAGGGACAACATGACACAGGAGACATAAAAGGGACATCGCTGTAGCTATGCAATTAATGCAGTAAAAAGATCAAAAATTTATGGGATTAAATTGTAGTTGTAAAAGCGAAAGTTAGGAAAATGAAGTCGCCTTCCAAGAGAGGAAGGGAAGGTGTGACTGACTGCAGGCAGTTCTGACATAAGCTGTGAGTCAGTCAGCCTAGCCCCCAGGGGAGCGCAGGTTGAACCCGGAAAGGTGGGTGCTGGCGGCACTGCCGGCACCCTGCCTTCGCCTGGCGCAGCTGCTGTATGGCTGGAACAGCGGCTGCCAGCTGTCTCGCTGGGCGCCATACCTTGGACATCAGGAGCGGCAATGGAGCATGTGTCCCAATTTATACTTTGAAAGTACCACAGGAACGTCTTCTGTAGATGAGTGCTGTAAATTGCTTCACCTGGCTACATAATAAATCTTTTCCATGACCTATAGCAACTAGAACTCACACCAGGTCATATCTAGAGCAAAACGTCGAGGGGCTAACCGTGTTTCTTTCTTCTGAGTTGCTAGAACATATACAAAATCTTCTGAGTTGGGCCTAGATGATTTCCAAGTCAGGGTGGGAACAAGTTGAGTCTCACACCGTATGTGGCACTGCTGTCCTGGCTTTGAGGACACAAGCTGAAACTAACTGTAATACAAGACAACCGCTGTGGAGTTAAGAGTTACTGTGAGACCTCTCATCAGTCTAGGTGGTGGTGTGCATCAGCCTTGGGCATCCAGGCTCTCAGCTGGGAAGTAAACTTATTGCTTTGGGACATACCTATCTTGATTCCAAGTCAGGTTTTCTGCTCCCCTCTGCCAGCAGTGCTCTGTGGCGTACTACTTTTAGAGGATGGCCAGGAGCTTCTCCGCGTTCTAACATGCCAGCTGAGGAACTAATCTTGACAATAAGGGTGAGAGGCTGGAGAATTTAGGGAGCTGGGAGAAGAACTCCATCAGGATGAGATGAGAGGTGCAGGCCTTCCCGCTGGGTGGGAGGAAGGTCTAGCTGTCCTTTGAAATCCCTTCCATTCCTTTTACTGAAAAAGCAGTATGTGATAGTATATGACAACTGACGTATCACAGAAAGGAAAGGCTAATCCATGTCTAGCAGACACCTGCCAGGTAAAATAAAGTATTCTGTATAGAAACAATTTATAAAGTATGGTTCTGTGTTAATGTGAAAGTACACCCTTCGAATAAATTTCTGCCTGTATTGTGTACTAAATGTACACTGACAGTCAAGTTTGTCATGAGACACCTCAGCTGGGGTTTTCTTATTTATAAACATGGCTTAGCTTCCGATGTCGTGTCATGAGACCAGGCTGTAACACTGCAAATCCATCTGTGTGAGATTCTGGGAAAGAACGTATTAAAGGATACGTCTTACGACCTTGCATAAAATCATTTTCCTATGCTTAGCAGTAACTTACTGTTAAGGTCCATTAGTTCAAGACTCCTAAGCAAGTCTTGTCTCTATCAGGAAATGAGAGGGCTTTTCCTTACAAGTGAAGAAAAAATACATCTCTGTGTTTATAAGTCTTTGTATGTCCAGTGTTGCTACTGAAACAACGTTGCCTAGTATCACAGGATGGGGACAGATGTCCCTAGATTTTTTTTTCTCTCTATTTCTTATTTTTTCTTACCATAATTTAGGACAAGTCCTGGATGCTTCAGTGCTACCATTTTCCTTCCCAGAAGAGTAAATGCTCAGTGTTCTTCGTTCTGGTGTCAGTCTCCTTTACCTTGTTAATGCTGCAGTAACTGAAAGCTAAGAACTGGAGCTGCTGAATGCATGGCCTTCCTAACCATTTCATTAATCTGTCAGGAGGCCTATTTTACTTACAAACCGCCTCGCTACATCCCTGCGCCTGGCCTCCTTTAAGCCTGGCATTCAGGTCCAATTGTTTGAAACCATCTCTTGTTGTAGCTGGTTGGGGTGAAATAGAGCTATCTGTCAATTTGAAAAGGTCACTGACTGTGTCAGAATGACAGTGATTCCAAATTATCCATTAATCTCCCAATTTAAAATTGTCATCCTTCTCATTACAGCCCGCGCGCCACACGGGCTGAAATAGACCTCTTCTCTTACAGCCATGACCAAGCAGCTTTTTTATTAGCTGGCAGATAGAATTGGCAGGGCACTCCAATATTAAATATTCATTGACTGCTCTCTAAAAAGAAATAGTTGCTAACAGGTTGTGAATATGTGAGAAAACAGTCGAAGAAATTACCATTGATTTTTTTTGTCTTATCTTCTAACATTTGGGCTATATTATCAGTGTAACACTCTTAGATATTCCTGCTACTGGCTCGAGTCAAAGGGTAATAAATGCGAAAGCTTCCTTGCCCCCTCTGCATTTTTGCCTTTGTGACAGGGCGCTCCCCCTGCCCCGGTGTGCTCTCCTCCCTAGTGCCCCCAGCCTCTCCAGGGAGAGCTCCTCAGCAGCGCCTGGGCAGGGGCCAGCTGGGCAGGCCCTCTCCGGACAGCGGTGACCCACAGTGCGTCACAGGAAGGATAAATTAGTGTACGGAAAGGGCAGCTTCCTAAGAAAAATAAGATTTAATAGCTCTTGCGTTGTCAAAGGAATGGTTCTGGAAGGTGGAAAAGGTTCCAAGTTCATGCCTAAAAGATGTTTGGTTTTCTTATGCAGTATGAAAGTGTAGCGCCAGTGAGGTTGAAGTGAAAAGAGGAGTGAGGTGTGCACCATCTGTTACCCTCTGGGGAAGGAAGGCCTCACTGCTACTCCGTGTCTGTCGCACACCGCCTCAGAGTCCCATCGCCGCTGCTCGTTCTCTTTGAAGTGCATTAGTTGCATCTTGGAGACCTCAGCTGACTCACGTAGCAGGGCTGTTTCCCCGAAATGCGGCAGTGCCTGGTCAAGCAGTGCCCCCTTTTTGAACAGAAGTTCTTGTATCTCAGCATCCATCCTGGCGGTGAAAATGCACACAACTTTTGGAGACTTTTTGATTAAAACGGTCACTTTCAAGGAAGACATGACAATTTTATGAACAGAATTACCAGGCTGCATCAGATCTATACTCCGTCTGCTTTATCTGACATCCTATCACTGGAAGTAATAAAAGCTTTAGGGGGAAATGGCAAAAATCATACAGAAACCAGGCAGGGAAGAAGAGAAGGCTCAACCTCCTTGGAGGCAGATTCAGAACATTCTTAAAAATATTCTTCTCAATTTTCAATAAAAATATTCCTCTCAATTTTCAAACTCAATTTTTCAATGTTTTTTAAAAACAGGTATTAATGTTTCTTTGGACAGATTATATGTATAATAGTGCTAAAAAAATCAGATGCTAAAGATTGACAGATGCACAACAACCTCTGAACTCTACGGACGTTGCAACACAAATCTTCTGTATTCATTTCAGTGGGGCCAGTTTTTCAGACTATTTTGTCAGGTCTTTGAAAAGATTTTAATTTTATGAAGCATGGAAAATTATGCAAAAAAGCAATTACAGATCCTCCTTATTTTCTTTTCCTATTATGCTGAATAGGGTTGACAACTCAGGGAGGAAACCTACAGTCTAAGAAATGCATTTGCTAATTTTGAATTTTCTTCTGCTTTTTCTAGTTTAGATGCATGTTTCAAGCTATGAATTTCCTTAGTTCCAGTGAGTTAAATATTTTAAGGTAGTTTTATGTAGTTTAAGGTAGACTTTTCCATACCTACATCTTAGTATCTTGTTATCTTGGAATTTCCCAACAGATATTTGCAAAAAAAACTCAGCTGTACTTAACAATATATTCTTGTTTCCATTTGCTGTTTCAGGAAAATTACAATCAGCAAAAATGTTCAGATTCAGGTTGGAGAGCGTTTGTGCCTGGAACACCCATACTGCAGGCAAAGGCCTTAGGTTGTGGCAACGGAATATTGTAGGATGGAGTAGTCTGTCTGCCTCTTTTCATAGAGCTTAAAGTCTATTTGTCATGATCAATATGGAAGCAAATATAAAACTGGTGTGTTTCTTAAAAGAAATAAGTTTAATTTCCAGTCACCTATCCTGAATCTTCTAGTTCAAGGGGAAGGAAAGAGAGAGAGAAATGTTATATTTACAAATAAAGTATTTTTTCTACTCTTTTGGGAGTACAGCTCTTTATAAGTTTTTGTTCAGGCCACTCTGGAGATGGGAAAAAGAACTCAGGATATATCTGAATTTCTTTGCTAGGTTCCTCGTGCAGGCATCCTATGAAGACGTGAACATGAAGACTTTGAGAGCCCAGCACTGACCTCTAAATTTTTTTTTTTTGATTGGTCTTTAATGCATTACTGTGTTGTGCTAATCCTTGGCCATTTGTTGTGTCAGCCAGCTATGTTTAAGTAGCAACAAACTGGTTTTTATTTGAAGTAAAGGCTCACAAACAAGTACTACTGCTAAGCAAATATATTTGGAAATTACTACAGGCTTCACTGAAATGTAGTCTCTGATAGACTGAAGTGTTAGTGAAAAAATATAGTGCCTTATAATGAAGATTCCCTACTTTTGTTTTTCTAATATTCATTCCTGAAAACCTACATGAAAGAAATGAATGGGCATAAAAAGGAAAATTTAGAGGTGATGTATTTCTGATTTAGAGCAGCAGAAGCCAGTTTTGTTAAACTCAGTGATAGATGAGATGTCTGATAAAGTTCCTCTCATTAGAAAAAGGAGAACCATGTTCTTGAGGACCTGAGAAACTTCAATCATCAAACTTTGCCTTTCAGTATTATATGGTGTGGTGTGGTGTCCACTTACACACTAAATGCAACAAGCCAAGGAAGCGTAAACAAAGAGAAGTTCAAAGCACGTGGAAGGCCAGAAGGTGCATCACTGTTTCTCAGTCAGAGGGAGAAGCAAAGAGAGTCTGCTTAAACTCTAAAGCACCAAGTATGGATGAGATTTGAGCACTTCACAGAACTGAATGAGTCTTCTGTTTTAGCTGTGACCTCAATAAAATTGAAGTCCCTACCGTGCCTGAGAAAATCTGGAAGTTGTTTCTCCTGATTTGTTAGGGGTATTGTGACTAATCCAAGGGAGCTTATACCTACCTTGACATATGATTTGAATGGCTCACCCCAGGACTGTGCTTAAATGAAGCCAGTCATATCTTCAGCAGAACTCAAAATGTTTGCAATTATGGATCCAAAAACACCCCTGACAAAGTATAAACTTTGTTTTGATGCCTAATAAGCAAAACCTGGATCCATTAAGATTTGTTTTCCCACTATTGGTGGCATAATTACATGGCATCAGGGCACAGGCACATGTGAAATTTTGCAGTATTTTTTTGTTGGATAAGGTTAAAATTAACCTGATACTAGAAAAGAGGGAACCCATTGGGCTTCTTCGTTTCTAATGATGGTTTATTGCCCAGGTGGCAGGACTAGAACCACTAAAAGCAGTGGTGATAGATATTGTCAATACACAAAGAAAAAAAAAGAGCTTGCATAATTGCTTTGTGATCGTATTTTCATGGGTTTTTAATTTAATCATGCTTTTCTTGGATAAAAATCAGACCTATTGTAGAGTTGTAGAGAGTACTACTGAAGTCTAAGGGGTAAGCTTGATTAACGAGATATTTTACCTGATGCCGAAACAAAACTGTTAGATCTCAAATGATAGTTGATTTACTAGCCTCTTCTCAATCCTCATTTATATAAAACATGTATATAAAAAGCTGACTGAAATCTACCTCAATAAGGTATTTGAAAAAAAAAAATACTGCTCTTAGTTTGACAAATCTTTTTTTGTATCCAGTCTGTGTTAATAACTGCCCAAATACTCAGACAATATATATGATGGATGAACAATTAATATTTGTCTAATACTTTTCTTATTATTCATCTGTCTCTAATTACAATGCAATTGTGAGTGAGTGCTAAATGAAATGAAAATAATTGTAATATTGTAGCCAGGTCTCAGCAGAAGTGCAAAGGAAGAATGTGACTGTCTATCTTGTAATCTGTGGAGGTAATGTCGCATTCAGGAAATAACAATTTTTGTTGGGTTGATTTTCTTAGGTTTAGCTCAGTTGGTTAGAGCTTGGTGCTAATAATGCCACGGTCATGGGTTCGATCGCCGTATGGGCCACTCACTTGAGGACTGGGCTAGATGATCTCCAGAGGTCCCTTCCAACCTTACCGATTCTATGATTCGGTGATTCTTAGGGGTGTTGCTTTAGAGTAATTATTGAAGCCAGTGTACTGGAATCTTTAGGCTGTGGTGACTATATTTTTGCATATTGAAACATTACTTTCCAGTGAGTATTTGGGTAGTGTGCAGGTGTGAGCCTTGCTCACTTCTCTGCTGACTGCTCTCACGTGAAGTTTGCTGTGATGGTGGAAAGCAGGAGGTGAGAGTAAAGCAGGTTGTCTAGTATTGTTCCATTCATTTGGGAGATATCATACTTTGGGGAGGAGAGTCTTGGTATATTTGACTCTAGATTTTCTCCGGTCTGTCTTATGCAAGTTTAAATGCTTATTAAAAGTCTCGGAGAGCCACACACTGGCACAATGTTCTGGTGAAATACCTAATGACTTTCAGCATTTGATTTATGGACACAGTTTAAGTTACATGGAAGCTTGTTTCAGAACAGGCCAGAGACAAGCTTACATTAATCTATGGAAGTTAAAGGATAATTATGTAAAAGCATTACACTTTAAAAGAAACAAAGACAGACCTGTGGGAAGTGCATTTTCACAGCATGTATTAGCAAAGCCCAATCAACCTCCTTGTGGGAGGACAATTAACAGAATTAAAAGTTGGAATTTTAATTATCATACAAATTAGAGGGAAATTAATCAGCTTGTATTTTATGACTTGACTCTAAGTACTGCCGCTTGAATTTTATGGCAAAACTTTGATTAATTGAGACACTGCATGAAAGCATAAAATCCTGATTTAGGTAGCATTTTAATGTGTTGCTTACTTTCCATCTGCCACCTCCAACACAGGAAATGGCGAGAACAAGATGATGCAGAAACACAGTCTTTTTTCACCTCAACAGTAGCATCCAAAACTCTGCCCTGAGATTTCTCTGCATATACAGGAAGCTGCTTTGTCCATAACTCTCAATTTTCCCTTCTTACTAGTTTCACTTAGTTTATAACTAATGCTCTTGCATGAGCCAGATTTTAAAGATTTTTACCTCTGAACTGGCTAGAAGTGTCACTGCAGTATCAATCAAAATGACTGATTTCCCTTTTTATTATTTCTTCTACAGAGTTGCATGTAAGCTTTAAAGGAGCAGCTTAAATAAATGTAAGAGGAAAGAGCTAGAAGTGGTGACTGGTGGTAAGAGGCCTGTATTATGGATCATCAAGAGCAAGTAGCTTGTGAGAAATGGGATGATATCTGCAAGCATATGACCTTTGGAACTGCTAGCTTGGACCCAGCAATACGTTACCTTGGCAGGTATTTGCACCTACTTTTTGACTGTGCTATATACAACTTGGAAGCAGTTTGATACAGTTGGATACAACTTTGGATACAGTTTGATGTAGGGCGAGGTGTCAGGGAGCGGCAAGGGCTGGCAGCTCCCTAAAGGACCGGGAGCTGAAGGAGATAATATGGCCAGCAGGGCAAGGCCCTTTCTGGCCAGGGCCTAGTCCTGCAGTACCTGAGCAGTGCACGCCCAGAGATCATGGCCAGCTCCAACTATGAGTCCAGGTCATTAGGCAATATCATGGTGAAGAAATAGGTCTGAGATCAAGCCAGGAAGTCAGTCCACAGGTCAGGGTTGGGATCAGGTCTGGTTATCTCTGGGCAGGTCCACAGTAATGAGGCAGGGCTGAGGTCAGGCTAGGAGATCAGTCCATGGGTTGGAGTTCAGGGCATGGCTGGAGACCAGCACGCCTCCAGTGTAGCTCAGGCAGGTAACTGAAGGCCTTGGGCTGAGCTGAAATGGAGCTCCAGGGCCTGTGGGGTCCAGAGGCTGTGGAAGGAAGGCCAGGTGAGATTAGTCAAGGCCTTTAGTGTCCTCAGGGTCTCGATACTATATGAATATGGAAGTTTCAGTTCAGCTGCTGAAAAAATAGTTTTGCTAAAATATTTACTCTTTTTATATTACTGTTTTATATTTATATTACTGTTCCATTTCACCCCAATGGAGTATTTGGGGTTTTGGTTCCAGACACTCACAAGACCCAGACCCAAAGAATCGAGTGCTCCTTTCTGAGGAAAATGGGAGAACCAGATCCATATTCCCTACATAAGATGCTGAACTTCAGACTTTTGTACTTCACATATGATGGCCCTGATTTTAACCAAGTCAGGAAAAATCAGACTATGAGCTACCTAACAGCAATTTTGACTCCAGTCCTGAAAAAATTACTAGTAACTGAAACTGATGTAAATCTGAAAAATATTTTTGAGATCAGAAGTTCTCTTTGCTTCACTCTCCTTCTCTTTCTCTAGGAATTATCTCTTGTTTCAGGGTTATAGTCCTGAAGAACAGTCCTGCCATGTTTGACCTCGAATTTCAAAATCAAAGAAGTATTAAAGGCTAATCTAAGATCAGATGCAACCTAACACCTTTCACAACTGAGTTTAGGTTGTAAAAACAAAATCCAAATAAGTTCTACAAAAAACAAATGTGTCCTTCAGTCAGAACATAAGGCACAAGCAGATTGCTGAAATAAACTAGACTACAATTTTATAGGGTCTCAAGTTAAAAGAGGGAGCTTAATTATGATGCTGGATTTAGTTCGAAGCTTGTGTAATGATCTAGGAGCTGGAGAGATGTATTGGAAATGACTGTGCTAATGAGGACCCTAGTAGCAGCTTTCTGAGCTAGTTAATTTGCAGTCTATGCAGAGATCTGTTGGCAAGCCTATAAAATGAGGTTTTGCAAAAGTAATCACCACTTTAAAGTCTAGAGATACAGCCTTAGGAAGCAGAAACATGTTAACAGTTAAATTTCCATTCTGAACATTGTTTGGAATTTTGATGTTGTTATGTCCTACCTGTTGAACTGAGAAAAGTATGTTCCTCCTAAAGCATGATGCCTTCTACATCAAAATAGTTTTGGAGTTCAGCATTTCGAAGTACAGAACAAATATGAGGCTCTTAATTTTGCAACTGATAAATAAGCCAGATAAGGCAGCAGCATATCTGTGGGATAACGTGGTTAAGCAACCCACAGCAAGTCTTCTGTATTCTGCACTATAGAGATTTCTAGGTTGCTTTTGGGTGGGAAAAATAAATGGGCCAAACATGCTACACAGCTAGGTCCCAGGATTAAGGTGAGCCATCTCTGCTCTCTTCCCTTTCCTGAAGGGGTAGAAGAGTCCATTCCACAAGGCTGCAGCATTTGATGAGGGACAAGAGAAAGGCAATGGGCTTAGTAAGGTCCAGTGACTACTGCAGGGCATGTGTTATGCCAATCAAACTGTTTCCTCCATATGGCCGTCAGTCAGTCTGAATGGATGTAGCCACTAGCCTTTGTTCAATGTCACCAAGTTGTGTACATGTCAGTTTATTATGTTGCATTAGATTGGAAAACAAAATGCTCCTTTGTCAAAGGTACAAGTGCAACTGAATTATTGGGTCTGTTGCAAACACTTTGATTTTAAAGCTCAGCCAGAGAAGTTGAATGAGACCCAGCAAGAACATTCTTTGTATAACCTCAGCAAAGGTTGGTAGATGTGGCACCAGAAATGTTTGTGACAGCCACTTTAAATTCCGTCTGGATCTCTCAGTGCCTTGTAGCTTCCTTCCCCATTAGGAAGACCTATCTGGTTGTAAATTTGGGAAATTAAATGCTTGTAACATTTGGAACTCCTAGTGTTGCTGTGAATGCTTAGTCCTTTTTACTTACATAGCCTCTTCATGGTATACATGAAGAGACATTTGAAACGTACTCTGATAACTAGGGGGAATCTGACTCCTTTGACTTGATTTAACCTGGCTGGCAAACTCAGTTACAAAGCTGGACTGCTACTTAAAACCAGATGCTGCATTTGAACTGAGTGTTCTGTGATAAATAAAAATTGTTTTTTGTTGTTTGGGCCTTTGGTTGGCTGTTGTTTAGGTACCATTCTGCTTTGGAAGGGTCTGGAGTTTGCTTGAAGCAAGAGAGGAATTTGCTGAATATGAATGTTTAAGGTTTTTAAATGCACTCAGAAGACAGAAATAAAGGCCAATATAAAAGATAAGTGTTACAGTTTCCTGTCACTAGGGCTTGATTCTAATGTTGCAGGGTAACTGTAACAAGAATTTCTGGAACACAGTCAGTCACGAGATGACTGCATCTGAGCATATGTTTCACATTAAAATAAGCTATTCCGTTCTATGTGGTGGGTAATGAACTCTATTTTTCCAATGATTGTATAAGTAGTAATTCTCTTATCTAATACCATATGTTGGTGGGGAAAGAATTCTGTTCTTGGTAAGTAATTATTAGTGGTAATTCATTAAGTACAAACTTTTCTTCCCGGTCTAGAGTCCCATTTTGTAATTTCACACATTATTTGACAGAAGCAATCCACCATAGAGTTATCTATTTTTAAAATCAGATCATCTGAAGCACCTGGTCCTATCCAGTTTCAGAATACTAGATTAGGCAGACACTAATTTCACGCAGATGTCAAATCTTCTATTTCTCTGCAGTCTTAATCACTATGCAAAGCTCAGCTTTAAGGCCCTGCTTTCAAGCTTCTTGAGTAGGGCAGAGCAACTTTGCCAGATCTTGAGACCTGAGACCTGCTTTCAGATTGTTAGTGAAATGTTATTTGATCTTCATGAGTGTCTAAAGGGACATTCATCTGGAGCAGGCAGTGTGGGAAGACAGTCTAAACTTGAGAACAGGAGCAATCAAAAGCCCTGGCTTGACGAAGAGGCAAAAGCTTGTGTAATGCCTGAGTTATGCCCAGTCTTTGTTCTAACTGCCAAATTAACTTGTTTACCCTTTCTTTAATAGAAATACTGTATAGCACAGATTGACATGAGGACACATATAACTGTCCTAAAAAGAAGGCTATTGTGTGATCTCTGACCAATTCAAACAGCTTCTGAAATGAAGATTAGGTTTGAAATGCTCTACTTTTACCATGTTCAATTCAGGTGCATCAATAGATGTCTTCATTCAGCATACTTTTTAAACAGCAGTCACTATGCTTTGTGATTTAGTGGTGGTGTCCGTGGTCAAAAGCATACCAGGAAGCAGAACTTAAGGATGACAGGTTTTCTGCTCAGCTTTACCTGTGTTGAGATGCTGAATCTGCTCTTAGTCGTGGAAATGTTCATAGTTACAAACAATAGCCAGGCTTCTGCATCACTCAAAACTGTGTCACTCAGTTAAGATAAATGCTGTGCTGGCAGGTATGGTGATCCTTATGTTTTGGAGGAGACTGCTACAGAGTTATCCCTCCAGCTGGGCTTGCCTCCGCAGGAAGTTCTGTGCATTTGGCTGTGCTAGAGGCAAGTGCGTTGTGGACGTGCGTCTTGTTGAGTTAATTATAGCTGATTGGCAGATGTTTTAGCTCAGGAAAAATTTGCTTTAGATCCCTGAATAGTTTCAGCAGTATGAGAGATTCTCTCATAATTGGCTGTTGTGTTGGTGTGTCACATTTCCCTGGGATTTGAGCAGGACTGTTGAGTAACTTAAAGATAGTATTAGATCAGGAGCTATTCCGTGTTTACCAGATTGCTAGAACTTGTAAAGTAATTTAATCTCAAACAAAACCAAGCTGATGTTCTTACACTTCCATTTGATCACAGTCCTTGGATTGTGTTACCCATTCCTGTGTGGTATCCAGTAGTGGAGGCTCACTGCCATACAGAACTGCTGCAGAAGAGTAGTTAAATCTGGTCCTAAAGGTGTAGTCTTCATCATTCTTTAAAAAATCCAGGTCCTGGTGTATCTTGCAGTATCTAGACCATATGCATGGTTTCAGCCACAGTGAAATATTGTGCAGCATCTAGAAAAATATAAATCTTCTTATTTAAAGCACATTCAGTTACAAAGAGATCCTATTTAAAGTAGGAAGTCATCTGAGGAAGAAAAAGCATAGGTGAGTGAGCATGATAATCAGTTTCAAGAGATAACGGTAAGATGTTGGAATAAAAATGATTAATCCTTTGAAAATGCATGGCCAATTGGGCAAAGTGCAATAGTCACATCTTGTAACCCAGATGCCTTCTACTTGGAGGCTTCTTGCTATGCATCTGTGCACATTTTTATATAGCAGTCACTGCACAGAATATGTAGTATATTCTCTTCTACTGCTTTTGAACATTGTGGGTAATGCTCTAGTACTGACCTCTCGGCAACCTTGGTTTAAGTATTCAATAAGCAAATTTCTGGGTGTTAGGCTGCCAGATCATGTAGAAGTGGGCAGGATTTAGTAGCACTGAGTACTGCTGTGGAACTATTTTTACCTATTCAAGTGCAGCGGCTGAAAGAAACGAGACACGTGACTGTGTTCGTTTTTGCTGCTATGGATGTGAAAGTGAGCAGATAGCACCACCCTTTCCCATTCCCTCCCTGACACACAGAATATGCATCGCTCCTCTGATTTGACACCACCACTTGAAAGCACCAAGCTGTAAGAGACACCTCAGATCAAGTGTTCTTCTCACTAACAGCTTTCTGTTGCAAGCAATGTCCAGGATCTACTCCCAGGCAGCTAAAGAATTAACCCACTAGAAAATGTCGCAAAGAAGTTTCCAAGGCATCTTGCAGACTCTGTTGCCTGGGAAAGGTTTGAAGTCCTTCAGGCAGTAATGTGGCAGTACTTAGTGTCTGAGCAGCTGCCCCTGGACTTGGTGCTGTATGAAGCTCTGCAGCTGTCCCAATGAGGCTGTTGCACTTTCTCCTAAAACAGCAATCTGTGCTAGGTTTATGGTTACTTCTGCTTTCTCCTGTCTTGTTCCTGAATCCCCTTTCTCCAGTCTGGGCATATTCCTCCCACAGAATTTAATCACTTGGAAGCTCTTGCCCCTCCCCTTGTTTTTTCCAGCATGGTGTAATGTCCAAAACTTGCCTTTTTGTGAAGTGCATCTGGAAGTACTGGAAGTAACTTCACCAATTTGTTAAATTCCACTTGAGTGAGAGTGCCATAACGCACTCGTGACAAAACAGAAGGTGGTAAAACAAAACTGCATAGTATATTTTATTCAATGGGCAATTATAGCTGATGCTGATATGCTGTGTCAATTAGGACATTAATATGGGCACCTGAATCTGCTGTGATTTTAATGGAAGAAGACTGTATTTGGTATAAGATTTCTCTGTAGCATTTAGCCATTGCCATCAGAATCTATGATTTGGAGCTCTGTCCAAAAATGACACCATTCCACATTATTTTGAAATGACTTCCTGTACAGGATAAATTGTTCTATCTTCCAGGTAGTCTGGTATCTTTTGGCCTGTAACTGGAATTTATTTATAAGAGGTATTTTCTCTAAGCTTGCTTTTTGTCCCTGTTAAGTGTTTTGTATTTGCAGTACTTGAAAGCAAATTTTTCATGAGGAGGTACGTGGCTTCCCTTGACCCTGAAGAGGTTCTTGCTTCCCTGGTTGATATTGATAAGACTCATCATAACTCCAATGTAAATTGGATTGACAGTAATTTGTTTTCAGATGTATGTGCCTGTCTTAAAGGTTTAGGTCAGTGCATGCTGCTGCTGGCATGGAACATGACTTTTCTAAACTGCATGCTTTTTCTTATCATTGTGTGTTAGAATTTGGTGCTTTCAGAAGTCCTTCAAAGTCAAACAACTTGTTAAGGTGAGCACAGTTGCTTCAAGTTGTAGCTCAGTGCCCAGGGCTGTAAACACGAGAAGCAACTCAATACGATTTGTGATTTCTATTCTCTTCTCTGTATCATTAAGTTCACATGCGGCTGCTGAGATGAGAGTCCAATGATTCCCCTTACTGTTGTCTGCATTGCCTAAAGATACATATTTCATATTCAACATTTTTCATAGGCATAAAGTTTCCAATGAGTTTTCTAACTGCTGATGAGTAGTCATTTGCATTCTGCACGTATCAGTGCTAGTAGCAGACATATGCATGGTTTCAGCCACAGTGAAATATTGTGCAGCTTCTCGTGTTGCATGTAATAACGAAGGAACAAGGGGACTGCCCTCTTTGCAATTCTCTTGAGTTACAGCAGAGTATAGGTTGGAGTCTAGTATGGTTCTGTATCAAATGGAACAAGATGGAAAGGCTTGATTCTCGCTGTGCTGATTATAATCTCACTTCTCCGTTCAATTAAACCCTAGTGAGAATGGAGGCATAGGCCCCAAAAATACTTTGTATAACCATAATCTGATGCTATTAGCATTTACATGAAAAGTCTAGATAGTTGTTTTATTGTTTTTGTTATAAACAGTGTTTATACAACCAAAAGAAGCTTATGCTAAATGTGCAGATGAATCTAATTACTTTTGCCTAAATTAAAAAGTAGGAGAAGTGGACACAGAGAGGGAAGTAACTTTCACCGGAAGAAATGGAAAGATTGCAAGAGGATCTAGAGAAGGAATTTAAGTCACCATTCAAGTCTGTAGTCACTACTAACAATGTCTCTCTGTAAGATCTCTCTGTAAAAAGAGACAGAATAACTTATTCTACTTATTTACAGTTACAGGACTTGAAATAAAAGATTAAATTATCTTTTTTCTGCAGTGCAAGGACATATACAGTAATTTATATCATTGGAAAACAACTATATGAAAATTACTTTATATGGCTATGTTAACTGTTGGTTAATGTCGTATTAAAACTGGAAAAAATAGCCATTCTTTCCATGCCTGTTCTTTCCATGTGTCACTTTTTTGTAGTTTTGTAATTTTGAATAACTGTTATTATTGCTATTTACCTCTTTCACAGTCTTGTTTCTTTTATCAAAAGGAGACTAATAAGATGAACATGGTAACACGTAGAAAACTTTTTGCAGGTGGAACATGTGGCTGCTTCATGATCTCCACAAGTTGGTGGCTTCCTCAGCAGTCAACATCTTCAAAACCACTGTCCTGTGAGGAAGGTCAAGAGAGAGTTCTGTTTCCAAATTCAGCACAAGGCAAACGTTTTGAATGTTGACTTCTGTAATTCTGCAGATGTTGATGTGATCCCACCTGATGCTGGCTGTTTATGTAGGTATCCTAAGACATCCTTTGCCAAAACCCTTACACACTAGATTTTACTATGTATTTGGCATCCCCTTTGAGATTGCACATACAGAATAGAGCAGCTAACTTTCCCGATTAAAACCCCCCCACACTTTTCTGTAAAAGTGTTAGTTATACAGATCACGTTTCTAGATTAAAAAGATATTTTGGCTAAGATTTCACAGAATCAGTAAAGTTGGAAGAGACCTCTGGAGATCATCTAGTCCAACCTCCCAAAGATTTCCTGGTGCTGGTTCACAGGGGCTTGAACCAAGGACCTTCAGCATGTAAAGCACATGTAATAACCACTACACTATCCCTCTAGCAATGAAAACATCCCTGCCTCACTTGCTTTATTAATGAGGTTATGTATTTATAACTAGTGAACCATGCATTGAAGAAAAATCTTCAAACTGCATCAGAACAAAGTTGACACGGTATATGGTGCTTTAAACTAATCACATTTTATGCACTTTGTTGTCCTAACTTTATCTGAATAACTGTCTCTTTTTTTCTCCTTTTCCCACTGTTCATGTCCTACTAATATAAAATTTGCTGAATCAGATGGCAAGGGAAATACATGCTTAAATTCACAAATTTGTATTCATTCTCCCAGTGTGATCTGAATTATGGTCTAAATAATGTGGATGAAACACCCATTCCAAGAGCTGGCAGGATTTCTCCTTTACTTTGGGAAAGTGCATTTACATATTTTTAGCAAAAAATACAGATCATATCTGTCTACAGTCATAAAATGTCTAATTATATGCTTTTCATCTCTGCATGGGAAACAAAATATTCCCTTCTCAACTGCAGGTCCTAGCGGTTATGTTTGTATGATAAACAGAACATTAGTGTAATTGTCAATTTTGGCTGTGCTGCGATGCTATGGAAAATGGCTGTGTTTTCAGTGTGACTGAGCTTGGAATATTTAACTGAGGAAGCAAAGCATAGTCTTTTCATGGTTATGTTATAAGAGCCAGAATATCAGCAGCAGTGAGGGTGATGTTTAAATCAGACATGTAAGGGACTGCCTATACTGGATTGCTCCCTATTTTTTGAGCAGCTGGTTCAAGAGCAAAAAGTATCCATTTCCAATATGTACTTGCTACGTACTTAAAGCTGGGCATCCAACAGCTGCATTAATTACTTGGCAGAGATTTTTATGTCAGGCTTATTGACAGGAAATTAGTTGAAAAAAACCATGGGAAACTTGGGACAAACTATGAACTGTTGGAAAAAGCAATGTTATTGCAAGTATCACTTCAATCTCTTTAAAGAGTGGCTCCCTCAGCCTCAGACTTCACACTGTAACCTAATTCTGTAACCTGGAAACAACATTCCTTATAGTACTTACATGAAATGTACTTTACAGATTCTTGAGGTATAGACAGGAAAACATAACATAAATTGAATTTTATGGTGTATCTCAAGGTGTGTGGATAAGTACAAGAGGTGAAAATCTATGTCTCCGGTTCTTTAGTGGGTGTAAAGGGTTGTTCCAAGCAGTTCCTTACAAACAAAGGGGTATGAAAAGAGCTGTGTGAAAGCCCACGTCCCTCCCTGGCTGTTCCCTCCCTGCTGCGCACTGTCCATGGGCCCTGGGGACCACGGTGTGCGGAGGGCTGCCGGGAGCTTCTCTGCCAGGTGAGCAGTGAGAGCCAGGGGCACCTTTCGGCATTCTTGTGTTAACCCGGGATGAGGTAATAGGACTTGGATCTCTGACTCTTCCTGAAGCTCTGGCCAGGTCACTGGTGTCAGAGTGAGCCAAAGTCAAGTTCAGGCTAGGACACCTTCCAAGCAGAGCTGGAGGGAGGTCATTAGGAATCTCAGAGTTCATTATAGTCTAACCTCTGAATTTCACACTCCAAGGAAATTACCTTCCTGTTGTGGAGGTTAAAAAGCTCTTCTGATGCAGAATATTTTTGCAGTGTGTCATGGCTGATATATAGAAGGGAAAAGGATAAAATACAGGAATGAAATGGTCTAATTTCTTTCACATGGCCATCCGAGGATCAGAGGCCGACTTCTGGTTAAACAGTGGTTTTGATTTTTCCTCTCAACTTACTGCAGATCGAGCAATCTTTTCAACGCTTGTTTGTCTGTCAGGCATATCACTTGTCTTGGAGCTAGTAGATGGCTTGAGAGTCATGATCCTTCCCCCCCCCCCCCCCCCCTTTTTTCCTTTTTGCTATAATGCTATTTCTACTCTGATGCTCCTGCTTTCAATTTGGACTCATTTCCCTTCCCCTTCTCTAGGTGCTGCCCTGAATTTGATGGTCAAACTTTGCTAAGAGATGTCTCTGTCCTGCCTCCCCCCTAAGCGACTGCCTCAAATGAGCAGAAAAGGGTGGATAATTGGCTATTGGATTCCAGTTAGTGAAGGTCAAGGTGGTCTCTGCCTTGCCTAGCCTGTACTTGTCATACAACTCTCTGGTATTACAGAGTTTATTCGAGCCTATAATCAGCTGAGGTTCACTGAGATGGAACCTTCTGCTTCGCTGAGTGGTTTTTCTGCTGCAGTGCAGCCAGGGTTTGTCTGCTCTTGAGAGCGCAGACAAAATGTCTGCAGATTTTATATGCTGGATCCATCATACTTTTATATTCTGGATTAAATATCTTCCTCGTGTTTTTTTTCTTCTAGAGCTCATCTCAGAAACCAGTATGAAATACCTGAGATGAATTCCAGTACGTTATGTCCAGTCAGTTTCTCTCAACAGTGAGTGTTACGGTGAGTACTTCTGGAGAGTATGGTTTAATCCTTTGTCTAACAAGAGAGGTCTCCAGAGTTTTAAAATGAATTACAACCAATGTTGACCTGTTTCTTTTAGCATCTATGAATATATAACTATCAAGTAATGAGTACAGCATTGCTAAGGGCTAATTTTTCCTTACTCCTTGATCCAGCTCACTGACTACAGAAGTATAATGCAGCCTTAAGACAACACAATTTTGTGCTTATATGTAGGAATATGATGAGTATTTAGTTGCAGAATTGTTCTGTCAATGGTATGTTAGTACTCCCAAGTGGGCATGTTATGAGGCTTACTTAGATGGCTGTGACTGAGTGGAAATTGGTTTGAAATGGAACTCTGCTGGATGATTTCATGAGGCTCGAAAGATTCCGTAAAGTCTAATAATGAATTTCACAAGAATGAATTCTTGAAAGTTGTATTTAATGTGTGTCTGGCCTTGGCCAAATCAAATGCAAACCTTACTCCTCCTTGCGCGTTTGAGCTAAATGATCTCTAGAGAAGAGAATATAAACCACTTTGTGCATGTGGTTTTGACAAAAGCTGGTCTCAAGTATCTGCTTTTTGTGACTGGTTCAAACTAGGTTTTCCGTTTTCCTGAGGTTTTATAGTAAAATAGGAGAAAATCAGTTAGATTTTAGGTTAGAAAGACTGGGCAAGGAACTTCAGGATTTTAGTAAAGGACCACTTGCTTCAAAAGGTAAGAGACTAGGTCATCACCAATCTTTCAGGCCTTGGCAATAACAGACAATTTTCTAGATAAAAATCTCTGGCTGTTTCTCCATACCATGCTATTTGAAAAGTACTGAAATAGATGAGTTGAGTTAGAAAGTTTCTAAATAACAGGTTAAGTGCTAAAACGTCTGATCTATAGCCTGCAGCAGTTGATGAGAATTTGGGGTGAAGACTTCAGACTTTTTGCGTGGCTGCTGCTCCTGCAGTCACACTGCCTTATAGAGTGGAGTTCTTTTCCCTTTATCTGACTTAGAGTGCTATTCTCTTTTTCAAAGAGATTTTTCTTGGAACATGGGGGAGGAAGTACTTATTACTGCTCTTGTTGATATTAGCTACTTTTATACAAGGGTTCCTCTTCCAATTTGAATTTTGGTCTGTGAATCCAACTTCTGACCATTGATTTCTTGAAAATACAATTTCACAGTTTAGTGGATTGTTTCTGAGCCTCTAAATATGTTTTTAAGGAGTTTTTAATATGTTTTTAGGATTATGGGATTTTTTCGGATTCTTCATCTGCACTTCACCCTTCTGTCCCTGGGGCCTATTATTCTTTGCATTTCCAAGGACAGCCTCTCAAAAGAATGTATGATATTTCGCTTTTTGATTTGTTTCCATAATTTTAAATTGGAAGATGCAAAGTAGCACTTTGATTGAGCCCTGGAGATGAGACAAGTGAGAACAAGAACCAAAAAGATTCTCCCAGAACATTTGTTGCTGTTTTAAGTAAGAGTTATTGGATGGAAAAAATTAAATAATGTGGGCTTTACTGAAAGACAGCTTAGCTGAAATAGCAAAAAGTAAAAAAAAAAAAAAAAAAAAAAAAAAAAAAAAAAAAATCAAACCATCCCCAAATAAAAAACTCCTCTTTAATTAATGAGTTCAGAGCCTTTGTCAGTGTGGAAATACTCATTCTTTAGTTGGATATGAAATTTTTATTTCAAAGATGAGAAGCTGAACTGTTGCCTATGTGTTTACTTCGGCTTAGTATGAAACTCAAATCTCCTACATCTGTTTGGAGCTATTGTAATGTGAAAGATTTTGTTATAAAACAAGTTAACAATTGTTCAGTTGCTGAAAGTCCCCTCTGAGAAGGGGTAAGAAGTATATGCTTTGCTTTAGGGTGAAAGGGAATAGCTCTCTTTTCAGAACAGAACGTTGGTTTGAGCCTGAAATTCCTGGAAGGAGATACCTAGTGCTTCATTAACTCCCTCTGTTTCCAGGACACTATACTTGAAAAGAAAGCGAATCAGGTTTAAAATAAAACAGGTTGTACATCTTTGACTTTTCTTTCTTAAGACTCCTCTCATTTGTTCTATGAGAGCTGTCTACCATTAAGAAGTTACACTGACTCATATTTTTCATTTATTCAGTTGAGTGTGAAGCAAAGGTCTCCATTTTCTGCTGCCCCTAAATGAAAAAGCTACGTATATTCTAAACCAAGGTCTGATGCGAACTATAGAAGATGGTTTCTGAGTGTTTTTTCTTTACAAAAAAGAAGATGCTAAGTAAACAAGTGGCTCTAGTCTGCTCCTTCTTACTTGGTAGCAAGACACAAATAGAGGTGTAAACTGCATCTTTTCAGAGACTGTGGTAAATTCTGTGCAAAATTTTTATTATGAATTTAGCTGAACAAAAAAACCTGATTCATAGGCTATGAGAAGGATTGCTGGGTGCTTTGATCTATTTGAACTCTACCACCGTGGAGTCAGAGTAGAGGAAACAGCAATGATAATTCAGTACTTTAAAGTGCAGAACCTTTCCTACACAGCCATCATTCATGGTCTCTGCAAGAAATCTCTGTATCTCTGCATTGTCAGTGGATTCACTTATTCATGCTTTGAGAGGAGCAGAAGAGGAAGGGAGAGAGTCAGAACAGTTCAGTGTACACAGAAATCAATGGAAAGACTCCCATTAACTTTAGTGGATTTGGGATTTGGAATTTAAACTCTACTATACAGTTTCTTCAATAAAAGACCTTCTGTTTTTCTACTTAAATTAAAGTCCTTGAAGGCAGAAATGAACTTCCCTCTAAAGGTGCTTATGCTGTGGATTTATTAAGGTTGCATTAAAAGCAGTCAGCTCTGTGCTTTTGATGCATTAACAGCTGCTAGTTGAATAAGGTTGTATGTTTGGGTGGAAAAGAAAACCAGAGATGTGCTACAGACAGTGCCTGGGCTGGTAATGAGAATAGCAGTTTGTTGGGATTAGCAATGCAAAAAAGGTTCCGGTTAATGAACAATTTTGGCAGTTGCAGGGCTGATTATTGCAAGACTGTTCATGCTGTTATAACTTAATTGTTTAACTTGACTGTCCATTATCAGCTCAGATTTTGAGAGATTTATTGTTCTATCAAAACATTACTTCCAAGCTAAGTGTTGGCATGGAGGACCCGCAAGCAAGGACTTTCCATTATGCAATGTATTTGTGTTTAATATGGAGAAACTGTAAAGGAAGCCAGGAGCCATGTTTCCTTAGGCCTAGCTAAAAATCTATGCTATCTTATTTTTATCAGAATCTTATCTTGAGAGAGACTACCTGGCGGTGGCATAGTAAAATCCCTACATGCTAGTGATCTACACTAAAACTGAACACAAATATCCCCAAATAATGCTTTGTTAAGCAAAATCAGAGTATGATCTATGGGACTGAAAGATCTTGAATTTGGAGCGAAGATTTCTCTTGACTTCTATTTCCCACACTGATTTTGCCATTGAAGTACTTCCTTCCGACTGAATTGCACAGTCCTGTATAATTGTGCTTTGAACCAACAGTCCCAAGTGCCCACCTTCCCGCTGCAGCAGATGGTGCGGGTAACCTGGCCCCGTTTTCACAATCAGTGAGCAGCTCAATGCTGCCAGGTTGTTGGCTGCTGTAGAGGCCTTGTGGTGGTTACGGGTTAGCTGTAGAGAATGATGCTCCCTGACAATTAAGTGGCACAGTTGGTATTAAGCAAATGTGAATATTATTGTCGAGAAAATGATGCAGGAATTTAATCAGTGTGACTTCCTTACTGCTGTGAAATTATCTGTGAAAATAGCAGCTCGACCTGGTGCTTCGGTAAACTGCATGCATTATTCCACTGGATGGTTGATTCCAGTTAAAGGACCTACTTTGGCCCTGGTGCAGAGAGGGTTTGCTGCCCCCTTACCACTTCTCTCTCTATCTTAATGTGTGAAGGTAGTTATTTTATAACATACTTTAGATTAGAGTTGGCTAAAACATGAAAACTTGCTTTTGTTGGCAGCATTGTTACTAGGTGTCAGTCAGGTTTGATGTGGCTCATGGTGCTGTGGTGTTAACTAAGGAGTTGGTCTTGTGCTGGAGGAGCTGGTTTTCGCAAATGACATCACTGGGAATTTCGAACACCAGCTTTTTGCTGGATCCTAACCCCTTTGAGAGCTGTTGGGCACTGAGAAAAATGCTGCCAAATGGACTTCATTATGGTTGTGGGAATGACTATTGGCTAATAAATACACCACAAATAATTTTTCACTGTTACCATTCAGGTTGAATTAAACCCTTAGAGTTTCCTGTATAAAATACACTACAAACGCAGATAGTTTGTCCTGAGCGGCAGTCTGTTGTAGTGGGTCACAACCACTAAGATGTATCAATGTGAAAAGGCATTGCAGGTCCTCTGACACACTGCTGCCTCTCTGCCAGCTCCAGAGACAACTTGAAGGGGAATTTCACTCCATACTTCTTCTTGCCCCTGCTCGGTGGACTATTCCGTTGCCTGTCTTTGAAGGCGAGCTGTAGAGAGGATCAGCGCGGTGCCAAGAGGTTTGATTCCAGCTCTGGTTGGGTGGAAGACAGGGATAAGCAATGGTCCTGAAAGGCTGGTTTTGCCCTGTTTCTGCCATGATCAGAAGGAGACGAGGTACATAGAGCGGGAAAGAGATGAGGTGGAAAGGCTAGATTACAGAAGGAAAGGAGTACCTATGAAGCCCATATAAAATAGGTCAAAAACCACTGGTATGTAACACTGAGGAGGAGCTGTATTAAAAGCATCACACCACTGGAAAGCCAGGATGGGTGTCCAGCTTTCTTACTTGAAATCACAGTTCAGCACTAGGTACTGCTGCCTCCCAGTTTCAAGTGCCTATTCTAACATTTCAGCCATCCTGGAGCTTCAAATCGCTGCCACACCACCTGAATTATGCATTGGACATAGCTGGTCATGACTCCTGGCCTGGTCAGACTCTGTTTTAACTTGTCCGTTCATGTAATGGCCCTGTACAAATATGGAAGATTTGTGTATGTCATGGCCATAATATATATTTTCTCAGCCTTATGAGACACGCAGACTGCACTGTTAGCTCTATTTTGATGTAGGGATTTTACTTATGACTGCTGTGTATGATATGGCTGTCAGCTTTATAGAACAGCTTTTGATGTTGCATCAATACTTTGTTCAGTGATCAATGTAGAAGGCTGGTACTGTGTATTTATCGAGTGATAGAGGTCTGGAGCATCTCCAAGTTATTCAGTGAGGGCTGCCAAACGGTTTCCCCCGTTGTATTGGAGCTGAGGCCAATGGGACTGGAGAGAAAAAGCTGCAGGAATAACTGCCCTGTATATGGAGGTGACAATACAATAGCTGGGATTTTAATGAGTGCCTGGTGTTGGCCTAACCCTCTTCCCCCAGAGCTGCTTCTGACCTTGGTCCTTGCCGCCACTCAAGAGGCTCACATCATAGCTTGGTCTGATCTGTTCTCCATTTAGGCAGTTGTTGCCTTAGCAGAAGCTGCTGGATGCTATGCTGCTTTTAAAAACAGTGAGCTGGTTAGATGTCTCATGGCAATTGACCTCTAGAAATTCTGGTTGCAGAGAGAGAAGCCAGTGGGGTGTCCTGCAGGGGCTAACCATTGATAGGCCATTTGGCGAGTTCTTGCAGGGTGGCTCGCGCTCACGTGCTCTGCCCCAAAACACCTTTAGCACTTCCCGTTCTGTACGGGGCTGTATACAATAATTTTCTTTGCCAGACTTCTATATTCGTGCAGGACATTACAAACTTTTAGCCACAAGGGCACTGTTACAGTGCAGCTGTGCTGTGGTAATAAATTAAATAGTTCTATCGGATTTGTGTTTTGTTGCCGAAAGCGAACGCATTTACATAAAAGATGATCGTTGAGACAGACAATGGTGTTTAGTAGATATGCTAATTAATATCTAACAGCTATTTTCTTTAATGAAATTAACTGCAGAAATGTCTTAGCTATTTGAATGTTTTTAATCAAGTCACACCTCTGTTTCTTTTGCAAATTATACCAGAGATAATAATCAAAACACCAGGCAAGTTTTCTGCTATGGAATATGCTGAAATTTAATGAAAATATAACAACTGTCCTATTCAAACTAATTTAGGTGCTTATTTCAGACACTTCATTTAATGTGTTAGCAAAATAAATTGTATGTAATTGTAAACAGCATCTCTGCAGTGTGGGTTACTGAATAGGGTACAGAAAGATGGAGGCCGTTGAAAGGATAAAAGCCCACTTGAAATCTTGTTAATTTAAATAGTTTCTGATAATCACATTGTCCAAGGAGATTCCCCTTCCTAGGCCAGCTCTTGTAACTTTTAATTCTTTTCTTTTTCCATGGCTACACAAGCCCTGGAAACTGTTTGACTGAAAGCACAGAAAGGCAGCTGAATCGATGCACTGAGCAGGCATTAGGTGAGCGTATACTGCCTTCCACACTCAGGGTCTGAATTTCAAAGTCACAAACAAATCCTTCAAAGGAGTAAACGTGGGGTTACTCTAACAGCCAAGTGGACTCTTTTAGAAAGGCTAGATGGCTTTGCAGCAAAAACTAAATGCCGGAGTCTAAATGCCAAAGTTATGGTACTAAAAAAGACCATTAGGCCAGTGTGACAGGTGACAGTTTATACCTTCCCCACGGACAGACACCCTCACTCAGTTCTGCACGAACCTGCAAACGGGGGCCTGACTCTTGCCCCAGATGCAGCAGTGCAACGCAGTTTACTCTGAAGGGGTGGCTCCAGCTTATACTTCGAAGAGAGAAACAGGCATCGTGTGACCAGGAGGCTCAATGGTTTTTTGCGTTTCAGTGCAAAATACACTCCTGAATTTATTGGGAGCCTCTCTGACTCTTTTCTCCTGAACAGGAGTGAAAGATTGTGCAGGGATTGGCAGCAGTTCTTTGGCTTGGTACCTTCAGACAAAAGGGCTTGCTGCTTGCTGTTCTCTCAGGTGAAAGAGACCAAAATAAATTAGATGGCTGTAACACCAGAGCTCAGCTGGTACTGTGCAAGTCACAGGTTTTGAGGCAGGGACAATTGTAACTGCCAATGAAGCAGATTTAAGTCCTCTTGCAGGTGAATATTTGGAATGATCTAGCAGGAGGGAGGCTGCTTGCTAGGGGTACTGGGTCTAAACTATAGTGAGACCCTAGCGTGGGGTGAATTTCCCAAACCCTCTCTTCTTTTTCTGGTCAGCAGTGCTTGCTTGACCTGTCCCAACAAGCACAGTCAAGGCTTCCTGAGCGGCTGCAAATGGCAGGGTTGAACAAGCAGTTTCATCATGGATCAAGAGTCTGCTGCTTTTCACATAGGTGAGATGGGGTGTAGTACAGTCCCACTGCCTGGTCTTGAAGAAGGCTGGTGCATTTACTTACTTTACACAAGAGTGTTGGCTAAGCACGTCTGCTGCACCTAATGGTGTGTCTTGGGTGAATGTCTTTCTTCTTATTACCTTTTCTGACCAGACCAGCTTGCACAGAATCCTAGGAGGAGCTCCCAAAGGGTCTCCTTGGTGCTGCAGTTCCCTTACAGCTCAGTGATTTGGCTAGATAACAAACAAAGCTACCCCAGGCCTGAGCTGCTGCTCGCACGTGCTGAACTGGGGCAAGGAGATGGCAGTGCCCCCCTCTCTCTCAGATGGATGTGCACCCTCGGCAGAGCTGGGAGGCAGGCCTGCCTCTGTGGTGAATGCTGTGAATTTATTTGCCCTGCGTGCCTCTCCTTGGCCCAGTGATCTCCGCCTGGAGAGGCAGCCATGTTGGCCTAATGTGAGTCTTTGTCCCCATCTAGTGTCTGGACAATTTAAAAGGTGCACAAATGAGTGCGGTTGCAGGTGCTTTCCTTGGGCTCCGGCCCTAGAGGCACGGCTTTCACTGGTGAAACAGAGGAGTCAGCATAACGTAACTCTAACTCTGTATCCTGGTAGTACCAGCTGGGAAAGAACGTTATGGAGGGAAGAAATCCCTTTGAAATGTTTACTCTCAGAGTCCCAGGACAGGACAAGTAGCAGATGGGCAGCCTGTTTGTCGGAAGCAGACCTCAGACTGCTGAGGCTAAGCACAGTTACCACAGTGGAGCGTAGCACAGCCGTTGAGGCACGAAGGCACTCTGCGTTAGCGAGCAGGTCAAGATGTGGCAGGGGCTGCTGCAGTTAGTAAGTCACCATAAACGGAGGCTATCCAGTAGAAAGAAACACCATAGCTCTTTTATGGTGACAGTACAGCTACTCTGCAGAAAGCTGGTGC
The DNA here is from genome assembly GCF_028389875.1 of Rhea pennata. Lineage (NCBI taxonomy): Eukaryota > Metazoa > Chordata > Aves > Rheiformes > Rheidae > Rhea > Rhea pennata. The sequence goes on along the minus strand of NC_084671.1, from coordinate 25,554,947 downwards.
CACGTGTCAGTGAGCTACGTTTTTCCTCAATGGTTCACTAAGTTGCTGTGGTGTCCTAGGTGATTCCTTCAGTATCTGCTGTGACTGAACTACATATTTACGAAGTGTTTTGCAGAAGGTGACATTCAACTCCCTTTCAAAGCTTTGTGCAGCATGGTCAGGAGCAAAAGATAGGCCCCCAAATTTACTTTTTGTCTGTAAAATAAGCTGAGACTTTTGACAGATACGTTGAGTGAAGAGACACTTTTTACAGTTACCATTTTTGGTGGTATAATTGTACTCAGTCGCAGAGTTCCTGAACCAGCATTTAAAAGCCTAGTGCTATTTTGGAGAAATCTTACGTCAGCATAGCATTTTGCTGACCGCTCAGAACAGCAAGTACATCAGGAGAGCGCGTTACGGTACTTACCTCAAGCCAGTGCATCACCAGTAGGGCTAACAGTAGAATGATGAGGAATCTAAGCTCAGGGTTACTAAGTTACTTGGAGAGGGAGTGGAAGAGTGAATCATGCAAACACCTTTTAGATCATATCCTGCCTTAAAACTTCGATGATTTTTATAGACCAGGAAGAGATACACGTTTTTAAAACAAGAGGTATCACACAGTACAAGAAACACACCCAATGCCAGATGGGAATTCTGTGGCAGGACTGGGAAAAACACTCAGCTCTCCTATAGCTCACTGTCACAGCCACAAATCTATTTTCTATATTTTCCTATCAGATTATTATTATTCTCAAGAATTTCAGCTACATTGCTGAGTTTTGCACTTGCACCTCTTGGTCCAAGGAATGAGTATGCTATGAAGATGTATATCAGCAGATACTTCCTCAGTCACACCATGCTTTCAAACCAGGGAAACAGTCCCTGCGACTAGAGTTGGCCTTACAAGTCTCCTTTAGGCTTGTTACATGATTTCAGACCTTAGTACTAGATGGTTCTTTTTTTTTTTTTTTTTTTTTTTTTTTTTTTTTTTTTTTTTCTCAGAGCTCAGTTCTCCTGGCTGAAAGATATGCACATGAAGGCATAGATAAAACTGAGAGGCGAGGGGAGCCTTGGTCTATAAATACTTCTTCATTGGCTGCCATTTGCAGGCCAGGATAGCTTCTGATACAGAGTTGTTCAACACTGCCCAGCATCAGGATACTCCAGATTTACTCCTAGTCTTGCAATAAGCCTCTAAGTGACCTTAGGCAAATCACTTCAGCTCGTGAGTATTCCTTTAGTTTTAGCTATTTGTGGCAGTTTCCTGAAGGGTCTGTTTTTTCTAGCTCTTCTTTACAGAAGCTGCTGTGAGGTGGGTGAGCTTAAAAGGGTTTTGAAGATCACTGTATATAGGTGCTAGATGCTGAAAACTGTATAGAACAAGTAATACAGGAAAGAAGGGTTTCATCTTGGTGAACTGTAAGCTACCATAAAAATCACATAGTTCTACTGTGGGCTGCAGCTGCTGGCTTGTGGTATTTTTGAAGAGTAGGTGCAGAGATTAACAAATGTAGCAATTTCTTCTTCTGTGTCTTAGGCACTTCTATGCTAATGGGGTTCCTTCTGCAAAGGGAAGGCAATCCTCCTCCATGAAGGTCTGTAATTTCCAGCAATATGCTCAGCTGATCTGAATTTACTTCTGTTGATGTATTCTGGCTCAAGATCCTGCTCCAGCAATTATGCCTTCTTTTTAGGGGTGCCAACCTCAGGGACTGGAAATAAAAGAAGAAATACAAAGGCTAGTAACATTTTATGGCATGATGAGGTGAAGGAACACAGTTGTGAGAGAAGCTTTACCGGAAGCAGAGAGCCCAGAATGCTTTCAGCTAAGGTGTTCTGGACGCTTTCAGGGTGGCTTTTACCAGACACAGCCTAGCATGCTTTGGTAGATTTTCACCTACTAGACTGCTTGCACAGTGGCATTAATTTGAGTCTGCTAATTATGTTCGCAGTAGCTACTGCAATTTGGAAAAGGGAGTACTGCTGAGATGTCAGCACATATAGCACCATTCTGCACAGTCAGTGGTAGAGTTGGATTTTTACTGACAGAATTGGTGCTTATTTTTACATTTGGACATATTCAAATTTTCCTATGGCTAGATAAAAAAAACCCCCTCTTTTATCTTTTACACTTAACTAATTCTGCAAATTGTTTAATATAAGCATAAAACACTCATCACAAATATGTATTCAGTTTAAAAGGGTATAGTAGGTATAAGCCTTCCCTATTTCTGTTGAATAATGTTGTACCTTGCAAATAGCTCAATTGATTTCACAGGAACTATTCACAGAATAATACAATATTTGATCCAAGGAAAGTGTCATTTATCTCTGAAATGATTTCATCTTTGATTGTAATCTTCTTTTCATTTATTTCTAAAAAAAGAATTTTCTAGCATATGTTCAACGAAACAGCTAATTTAAGTGACTCTTGCACTATCTGCATTAATAAAGAGCAAATTTCAATTTGTAAATGAGTCTCACTGGTAATCAGATGCTTCATTTGGAGAAATATGATGCGGAGAAACAGAGCTAAAGTAACCATTATCTAATCAGAATCAAATTGCCCTCTGGAGCAGCCTACTTCTCGCCATTCTTCCTCCAGAGACCAGTGTCTGAGCTTCGCTCTTCATAACCCCACTGAAGCTATGCAGTGTGGGTTACCCCTATCCATCAGTCAGAGCACATACGACAGGAGACAGTCGTTGCACTGAAAAGGTTATTAGAATACAGCATAAAAGGAATAAGACAAGGAAGTATCACCTTTTTAAAGAATCTAGTACAAGCAGATAACTTGAGTGGTTACTTAAACTCTGAGTGTTTCAGGAATAGAGGCAGCTCTCCAGCAGGAAAGGATTGAGCCTAAACTGAACCCCATCTAATGCCTCTATCCACAAAGCCATCCCTTAATGTGACAGCATGTTATATACCGGTAGATAGCGTTGTAAACTTTGCCAGAGCTCAGGGACTTAGGGTACATCTGTTATGTCTCTACAATGCCTGTGCAAGAACAAAAGCAACAAACGCTTAATGGGACCCAGAGAAATTGGTTAGGAAATTTCAGATCTGATGTATGCTTTAGAGAGAGAGTGTAAAACCTACTCATCAGACTTTGACCTTCTTATCACTCTATATGGGTAGTAGATCTTGCATGGCTCAATTCTATTATAAATGTTATGAATCCAAACTGAATTGAGATGTACTGATACTGGCCCAGCGAGAAAATTGCTCATTCACTCTCTGTAACTCTTTGTCATAGTATGTGAAAAGCACTATATAAATTGCAAGTAATAAAGTACAATGCAATGTGAAAAAATGGGCTGGTGGAAAGCATATCAGGCTGCAATTGGAAACTAGAGTGCATCAAGCAAAGGTGATGATGCCTGGAGTTCAGCTCTGCCTGGTGCGATACACTCGACTGCAGAATCAGTAATTTCGCAAAACAGTTTGTATGGCTCCTCTGTGGACTGTAGTGAAACCAGCAGTGTTCCTGGAAGCTGAAAAATGAATCATTATTTTCCATGGTTCCTGTTTTATGATTCTATGGAGTCTTTCCTTAGTCACAAAGGGCTGTTTTATATAGGAATCCTTTACAGTTCATTAGGTGGTTAAGATGAAATTATATAACGGCTAACATTTAAAAACTGCACAAGATTCAGAAGGAGTGCTGAGAGTGAAAGGAAGCAGTTTTGATATGAACCCAGTGAGGAACTTTAATGAAATTAGTAAAGGCAACATAGTGTTGAATTAGGCTGTGGAACTCAGTGCCACAGGGAGCTGTTGAAGCTGGGAGCTCTGGAGATCAGCTATTGATCTAGTTTTCAAAATATATTCACTACTGTGTTGTTAATTTTTTTCTTAGAGGGATATTAAGCCACATGCCTACAATTTTAATAGGCCTTATGTGGATCAGTAGGTATTTATGGAGAAAGCAGAAGAGTCCTCATCTTCCAGTTTCTTGCAGTTACTTATGTTTTCTTCTGAGACTTCAGTACTGGCCTCTGAGACCTTTAGACCTAGGCTAGTTTGACACTGCTATATTTAACATATGTGTTATGTTACATACTTTTCCTGTGGAAAAATTCCTGCTTTTCTTGAAAATCTTAAGACTTTTTCTGTTTCATGTGATTTTTTTTTTCACCTTTACTGATCCCAGGCCGTTCTTCTACAGTTTCACTCTGGTGTCACAAGACACAAGAGTCAGGGTGACTATGTGAATCATAGTTTTTCCATTATCCTTAAGAGTGAGTGTCAGTTCCCAAAAAGGCTGTGCAAGCCAGCAACTTATTCCAGCCTCCTGCTAGATGAAAAGGCAAAGATTGTAAAAAAAAAATTTCTATTTTTTTTCTCTTTTAGAGATATGACTACATCTCAAAGCTAGGAGAATCTTGGTTCAGCTTTAGTGATCACTTTGATGGTTGGTACTGACAGTCTGTATTGCTTTCAGGAACAAAATAACAACTGTCCCCAAGAGTGATGTTCGTTTGCCAAATAGTGTTGTCCCTAGCAGTGTCTAGTGATAGGTTTTTTTCCCTATTCCTTATTCTCTGCTCCTTATTCACGTTTCATGTGTGGGTGTATTCTGAGAACCACTAGGTTTAGCAGTGAATACCTGGGAAAACATTAGTAGGGGTCATATGTGAAAATGCATAGGAGGAAATCACTAAATAATACTTAACTAAAACTGAAGGTAGTTTACTTTATGTTTGTGGTACCAGGAATGATGGATCTGTGATAGTAGGATAACAAGAAAAGCCTGTAGAATGTTTTAAGTTGGCAGTTGTGTTTGTTACTTATATACATAGTAGTATACTTCTAATCCAAGGGCATTTTGGATGGATCTTAGTGGATCAAGTTTCGTGGATCATCTTTCAAGACCTTGATTTTCATTTTAAATTCAAAATGATGCAGCAGAATTTTGAAGAGCAAACTATGCTTCCTCAGCTCTCTCACAATGTTCTTGCAGAGGAGTATGTCAGAAGAAGATCTGTTATTTTTAGGTGCCTAAGCGAATTTAATATCATGAAAATGTTAGCTTAGATGGTGAATGCCACCCCTGCTAATGAGAACTGTGTGGAAAATTGAGCCGTATTTAGAATTCGCTATAGTGAAGCAGACAGTCTCTTGGGGGGGGAGGGGGGAATAAACCACATACATAATAGCTTAAAACCTTTGCCAAGATCCTTAGCATAAAAAATCTATCTTAAGTTTCCCATTATTTCCCTTTCAGCTACTTGTACATTGCTCTGTGAAGTGATACTGAAAATACTCACTTCAACACCGCTTTTAGAACAGGAACTGTCAGCTTCTTTGGTAGTTCAAAAATGCCTCTTGATTTGTTTTAAGATATGCTGCTCTTTCTACAAAGCTACCTGGTTGCTGACTCCAGCTGTGCTTGTTATGAATGAATATAAATCAGTCTTACCTATTTTTGAATACCTGTTTAAATGAAGTGTGCACCAGATTTCAGTCAACTGCAGCAAGGCCTTTGTATCAGAGACCTTTATTTTCAGTAGACCTGTCAGCACTGACCTAGTGTGGAATATATTGAAGCATGATAAACATCTCAAGTCATATCTCCTGTATTGGTGTTTCTCCTCATGAGTTCTTCTGTATGTTCTTTGCTGGAAAATGATTGATTTCTTGAGATCTCATTCAATATTTGTGCAGAGGAGTTTGACAGGCTGCAGATGCAGTTTGCCCTACAGTGAAGTAGACAACTTCAGTTTCTCAAATTCTGGACACTAAACTGTGAGGACTATTGGCCCAAAGCTGGCCTGCATTGCAGACCTGAAGTCTCACCTTCCCACCCCCTCTACCGATCGCTTCCAGAGCCTGGGGACATACAAGCAACACATCTCGAGGAGATTCCTTTTGGGGAATAGCTTGCCCAGTCTGTATTGTTCGTACTTAATGAGTTCATGTGATTGACTCTGCTGCAATTATTTCTTAGTGATGTATAACAAGTAGATGTTCTTACAGGCTTATAAAATGTTCCAGAGCTCCATTAATTTGGCCTTCATTAGCTATGTAATTTTGCTAATGATCCAGGATATTTAGAGGCATTATGTCCTATGAGAATTATGAGTTTGACTGTGAGACCTCATGGAAGAGTTGCACACTGCTCCATGCCATATTACTACCAGAAATTCGTTCTGCCCTGCTGCATCTAATTGTGTTTTTTACTTCTGTTCTGAAGTAGAGTCATCTCCTATTGATAAATGAATAATTATTTCATATATGAAATTGCACATTTAATGGAAGTTTGAAGTGTTAAATGATTAAATTTGTTAATTGTGTAATAGTGCCAGGCATAATGAAGCATATAAGCATTAAAACTTTTCCACTGCATTGCCTTTTAAATTCTCATGTAGTGTATTATATGTTCTTGTTGCCTTTTTATCAAGTGTTAATAATTATGGAAAACAAAGGTTAGAGTCTGGAAAGGAAGTGCCTTAACTGTGCAGATAACAGGAAGAACAACGATGTGTGTGTCACTGCAGACCCCAATTGCTATGGCAGGGTCAAAGTTCATTTGGTACCTGAAATATGTGGAGAAGGGACTGGCTAAGATGTACTATACCACCTCTCCTTAGTTTTGTTATTTTTTGCAGTATAAAGTACTAAGAATTACAGAGAAAACTACAAAGAAGTGGTGTGAGGAACACCATAGCTTCTAGTTACATAGCCCTCAGCGTCCATCAGCCTGGAAGATTCATATGTGATCTGTCACATTTTCTTCCTGCACTGCAGCACCAGGAGGCAAACCCCATGTGTGACCCAGGCTCTGCTATACCAGACAGTGTGCTGCTTTATTTGTCTGGAAGCAAAAGGAAGCAAAGAGTTGTTTCTCCTAGTGATAGAGCACGAGGCCAAACCCCCATGGTCTGGTGCCGGTGTAGTGCTGGCTGGCGCTTGCGCAGGTCTAACCACGGCTGCCTCCAGCTGACGTGGCTACCGTGGCTGCAGGGTAGCTCTGGGAACGTGCGTATTCACTCCACCTTGCTGGAGCATCTGGCAGCGCTGTGACCCTAAGGCTACGCAAGTGCCGAAATCCACCACAGGGAGTATCCACGCATGGGCCCACTATGCAAGTGGGGTGGAGACGTGACCAGAGAAATGCAAGAGGTGGGTGGCAAAACCAGAGTCAGTGCCAAATTTGTGTCCCACTGCAATATCACGTTAGACCATACTTTCAGCGTTTCCCTTGTCTGCGGCGTGCACCTGTAGGAAACTGGCCTTTGCGTTTAGGGTACAAGATGAAGGTTTCCAGAAGAGTTATTGCTACCAGTACTGCAGTAAGTCATCTTTCATAGATCAAGCAGATCAGGCAACATCATATCACTGTTAGACCAAAGTTAAAACAATCCTAGAAAAGCCTTAAAAGCCTCAGAAACTGTCTTAAGCATTATGTTTGAAAGGAAGGACATTTTGCTTCAAGATTATTATTACAATTTAGATGCTGTACATTGTACTCAGATAAAGAAGGAATTTGGCAGATGAGCTTTTGCCTCTGGAGCCCCCAGATGACTGGAACAAGCTTTCCTTTCAGCTTAAATCAGCAAACAGCGTAATCTCCTTTAAGCTTGGGGTTTAAATGGCTGTTTGAGGAAGGATTGTGCAAAATCTATTTCCAGTAATATGGTTACTGGATCTAAAGAGTATGTGTTCTTTTCATGAGATTTTGGACAGCCCTATGGTTTTCATTAAATTATTTTAAGAATGTATTCTGTGGTTGATGGTTTTCGCTTAATCTTTAGATATTTGAGCGAGTGGCTCTACTGTAAAACTGAAGGCAGCTCTTGATTCTTGGACACTGAATGCAGTAAACAGAGTAGCTGTCAATACCCTGACTAGTCCCTTCTTTTGGCTGTAAGAAAGGCTGTTGTGTTTGTCATGCCCAACAAGAGTCACAGTCAAAGTTTTATCTTGTGACATGTCTAATACCCACGGGAGAGTCATTGATCTTGCTAAGTCAATAGTACCAACCTTTCCCCCAGCAACAAATCAAGGGCAAAGCAACCAAAGACTGACAGCAAAGGAGTAGGGGAGAGAGGAAATGGATCTGTGTGTTCCGATGAGATAGGGCTGATTGGGAAGTACCTGCTCCATCATTAGTCTTCTCTGCTGTTGTGATGCTCAGCAGTATAATAATATTCCTACTCTCCAATTGCCTGTTCTTTGTGTCAAATACAAGGTCGTAGGTGGTTTTAAAGCCACATAAATTAATGCTTGAAATATCTTACAGTTCCTGTAGAGGAGGAAACACATAGCCAAGAATGATTTTTTTAGCCAAGTTTGCAGTGGGAAGAATGCTAACTGGTAGAAGTATCAGTAGAAAAGAGGTTCCTGGAGAGCTTTTTTCATTTTTCTGTCTTTGAGGAACTATCAGCTGGCTGCCTTACTGGCTGACTGGGGAAAATGTTAACTTTGCACTTGGATAACTCCAGTTATTTATTTAATGGTATTTATAACCATTCATTTGCTTTTTGGGGGTGACTGCAGCAAGCCTGGGCACGTGCTGAGCCAACAGAGCTCTCCTGCTTTCTGGATCCACACTACATTTCTCTAGGTGGGATTATGCTGTTCCATGAGGCATCCTACTTTGCTTGAAGCTAGCAGCAACTGTTATATCTAGGGTTGTGTTGCTGTGTCCTTAGCAGCGTGTCTTGCCTGGCATGTGTATTCAAGATGACTATTGCCTTTCCATTTTGACTGGAGCAGTTTGAGAAGCTGGCTTTCGTGGAATAAAGGCCTGAGCATATTGTATTGCCCCCACTGTTCAGTGGCCAAGTCTGCTGTGTGACAGTATGGTACAAGCTAAGGCATTTGAGTGGACTTTTCTGATTTAACAGATGACACCACTGATCTCATAAGGTCCCTAGCTTTGTCACTTATTTCCTTGCTCAGTTAGTTAGCTAACCTTCTGGGCAGAATGGGAGACTTTTAAAGCTGTTCCAAGGTGCTAGGGAATAGCAGGAGGAGAAGCAGAATTCATCTGAGCAGAGGACGTTCCAGTCATCCAGTGGCAATGGTAAAGGTCAGACTATAGTTGTGACCTTCATGAGTGCCACACATCCCCTTTCCACTCTAGCTTCGTGCTGTTCATTTGTGCTGAGTTGTCCCCATTTGTCACGTATCAGCTGTTCTGCAATGACAAGTGTAGTGGTTCTTCCTCTCCTCTTTCTCCTGGTTGCAGCCCTACTTCCTGCCATAGTGAGAGCAGGTATGCAGTGGCAGAATATCTGGTTTGGTTCCTGGGAATCCCACCTATTGCTACTCTTTTTGCTGACAAGCAATCCTTATTGGGACATCCCTTCTTTGTCAAACTAAGGCTTTCTAGAATTTCAAGAAAAATAGTTGAACATGAACATTGAACATGAATAGTTGCCTCTTCTTATGGTTCTTGCTGTATTCTAGTATGTATTTTCTGGGAACTTAGGATCTAGTGATCTAGCATGTCTTAAAAGTTACAGATAAGGATGATTCATATTAGTCCAAGTTCCCCATGATGCAATTTTGTTTAAAAAAATGTCATGTTGATGTCATTAAGAAAGTTTTAATATGAAACTAGGAACTTATAATAAGTTAGGAATAGAAAAGAAATTAGATCTTTTCATGTGAGAGATGGAATATGCTTAACAGAAGGAAGATACAAAACACACTAGCAAATTCCACAGTAGAAGTGGTAAGGATGCATGCAGTAATCTCTTACTCTATGTTTGAGCAGGGTTCCTAGGCTTCTCCACTGCTATACACAGTCTTCCTAGTTCTTGCTCTTGAGCCATTTCCAGCTTTTTGGGCATAGTGTTCCTAAAAAAATTCCTCCATCTGTAGACTTCAGTGATAGAATTCTCTTGATTGGAGGCTAAATATTTGTGAATATTTATTAGAACTGCTATCAAAAAACTTTCCTGCAAAGCCATGGGCAATGCTCTCAAATGTCTGAGCTGTTTCTGCAAATAAAACGTTACATGTTCTATGTCTTTACTAGAATAATAGACAGTGGTTCCACCTAGAAGTAAACACTGAAAACACATTTCTTTCCAGATGTCCACATCTTTATTGCTTTCAGTATCAGTGGGAGGGAGTATTTGTAGACTGCTGTTCCTTCTTTCCTGCCTTTCCCCCCTCCCAAGGTTGAAGGCCGAAGTTAGAACAAACTGCCTTGGGTAGTTCTCCAAGGAAAGATGGAGCAAATATATTGCAATAGTGTAGCAAAAATCAACTCATGATCTAGTAGGAGGAGAAATAGATTTTATTTTAAATCCAGTTCTCATAAGCACCCAGATGCTTGTGTCCAAGTGGGCAGGCTAGCATCTGGGCACCAAGGCACGTTTACCCACATGATCTGGCCAGGATTCCTGGGGACAGCACAGAGAATGAGGTGAGTTTGGCTACCAAGTCCTTGTCATGTCTCTTGCATCCTTCTAAGCCTGTCTGAGTATGTGCCAGGTTTGAGTGTGCTTTTTGTACCCTTCAGGAGCTGACAGTGATTGTGATCTTTTGTCTACCCTCTGTTGTGTCTCACGTATCTCCCTTCTTAGCATTTACTCACTGTTCTCATCTGGGTGCATTACCTTATCCAGGTGTCTGGCCTTGGTTCTTCCACGGTCTTCCCACTGTCATTTATTAATGACTTGAGTCTGTATTTCAGTGTTGGTGTCTGCTTGTTTTTGTTTGTCCCTTGTTTTCTAATCTGGATGTCCCTGAGAACTTGACTATAGATTTGCCAAAATCTTCACAACCTGCTGTGAACATCTGCCACTCTTACATCCCTCTTACATCCATTCTTCTGTTGTTCCTTCTGCTGCTTCCACATCCATACCTTCTCATTTATTCACCATTCATGCTAGTCTTAACATATGTATTACATATATCTGCAAAGGGAATGTATTAGTTCTTTCTTGACTATCTCAGAGCTGTACTCATTTTGGTGTGGAGATGAGTTCACTCCCTTTCAGTGTATTGTGAATATGCCAAGCTGCATGAGCACTTAATTTACTTATCTTTTCATATTTTATATATTTAAGTGAATTGCTGGCATTGTGCAGATAGTATCTGTGGATGTTAACAATCGATCATGTATGGTTATGGAAATCTGGAGGAAATGCAAATGAACTGTGAATACTACTTTGTCCATAAGTAAAACTACTTAGCTTCAAAGCAATATTGCCATGGAAATTCTTCACTGATAAAGTATGTGAGTTTTTTTTTTTTTTTTTCATTTAGATTTCCTGATCCTTTGTATTTTAAGTTGAAAAGATGCCAGAGGAAAAAAAGCTATAAACTAAATATTGCATATTCAAAAGATGGTATTTTATTTCATCTTCTTAATTGCAAGTCTTTCCATTTACAGTGTACAGACATGAAAAAAATTATAATAAATCAGGAAAAAGGAATAAGAAATACTTTTGTTGACAAGACTAGCCAAATCCAGTGCTTACTGAAAACTTTTGCCTGTGTTTTGAGTTGACTTTAGTCTTACATTTGTAAATGTTCTTTTGATCAATATTTCTCAAACATGTTCAGAAAAATTTTTCTGAAGCACATTTGGATTATATGAGGTAAAGTGCCCCTAAAGGAGGATATATGAGAGAAAGCATATGTAATTGATCTATACAAGTGGCACACCTGAAGTCCAGTCACCGTGAATGCAGGATTTGGTGTGTGCTAATCAGGCAAGTACTCACTTTTCGTTTGGGCTCTACGGCCAGAACACAGCTCCAGGCTACATCACCTGCACTAGCATTGCACTGAAGGAGCCCGTTTGCAGCTAGCTTAGATATTGCTATATAGTTTAATCATATCCTTAGACTCTTCCATGTATTAGGCCTAGGAATTGCTAATGATAGTTAGTAATTTGCACCTTGCTTTGCTTTTTTGAAACTATAATTCTGCAGTTATCACTATACTTGTGTGATACCGGTTCACCCAACAGCACAGACTTCTAGATTAGTCTGGATATACTACAGTATTTCTGTGGGAGTAACCAAAGCAGCTGGTAGTGTTTCTTCTGGCAGAGTTTATGTTGAATCACATTTAACATAACTAGACTAAATGTAGAGTTGGCATAAAGTTATTCTTTAAAGAATTGATTTTATTTTAGGCGAATCAGCAGAATGTAACTGTACCCATTCAGTGCTTTGCGTCAGTGACTGCAGTGCTATGGAACTGTTAGTAGGTATCTGCAACTGCATTTACCATCTCCTGGAATGACAGTTTAGTATCATAATCTCTAAACGCTGTCGAACTCTGTGTTCTGGATCTAACTCAGAGATTGTTGCATGAAACTCTACTACAGAGTTACACATACTGTATCAAGCTTTTTGTCCCATGCTGCTATGGGATCTGTTCTCTGTGTGGAAACTTCTTACATAGTCATCCAGTCTTGAAATGGATCCTGGATGCAGAATGGTGCAGCAGTATGAGTGGAGGTCATCTAACAACTTATTTCGAGTTGTGGGGGAAAAGCTTTGTTCAATTTCCATTTTTTAGCAAATATTAAAAAGAAACAGACAAAGCAGCCCATCAGTAATTTTGGTGGGAGGCTGCAAAAGCAGTGTCTTTATGAATTAGTGATCAGTGATAAGATAAAAACTTCCCTTTATTGATCAGACAGCTGCATTCAATTAACATGAGAAATAATTTCATCAAATTAAACTGAGTTCACTGGGGTGACCAAGGGGCTATGCACACTATTAGTGTCACCGAAAGGAAAAGCTTCAATCTGGTAAAACATCCATGGCATCAACCCCCCTTCTCCCCGTGGGAGCTTGCTGACTGCCCTTTGCTACCTCTGCTTGCATGTAGACTTCTCCTACCGGTGGCCAAGGTTCAGTGCTTAGAGGAGTGGAGTATCAGCCACTGCTTTTGTACATGTGATTTTATCTTCCCATGGTAAGGAGGCTTTGTTACCTACTTTGATTGAATTAAGTGCATCGCTGACCCACCATGAAGCCCTCTCAAAATCCATGGTGTGAACAGCAAGAGCCCTTGTTTTTCACATCACTAAAAGTAGGAAAGCAGTATAAATCCCCATGGCTCCTTAGTAGAATTGAAGAGCCAATTTGCAGTCAAAAGTGCAAGTTCCCTCGGGAATTTAATGTCTGATGGATGAGAGGAGAAAGCTTTGTTGATAAGACAGCAGATCTAAAAAGTATCGAAGCATTCAAAAGGGAGCATTCAACTTGACATACAAAGCAGAAAGTAAATGGACTCCTTTGTGGTCCCAGGAGTTTTGGCTTCTTTCAGCATATCACTTCTGGCTGAATTTGCCTCTGTCCAGCAAACAGTGTTACATGTTCCTTAGGCAAGCCTCAGTCAGAATGATCACAGCCCTCTTGGTTTACTGGTGAGACACAAGGTTATTTCACTCTTGACAGTGCTTGATGTCTCTTTTCTCACCTGCAGAAATCAGAGTATTCCCATATCTATCACTTAGCAATTACTGGTCAGAACAATTTGTTTCCTTTTCAAGTGGAAATCTACAGATTTGTCACCCGTTGAGGATTAGATGAATGATCACCAGCCCTTTGCCAGAAGTACTTGCAGCCTTGGTTTCTGTGCTCTGCTGCGCTGTGCAGCAGTAAATTAGAAGACATGCACTGTCTTTTGTGGGGAAATGCCAGTATGATTCCTCTCGAGTCCCATACAGCCCCAGGGGGAAACATCGTGAAGGCCACTTCTTCCTTTGCTCATCTCTCCTGAGCAGATGTATTGCACCGGTGAATTGTCCTCAACTCAGGTTCTGGTATACTAACCACTGTGCATACTGCCCTGGGGACCATGAAGGTCAAGTAACAAATGAAAATGTGTAAAGAAAAAAGAACATGTAAACAGAAAAAAATATTCTCTTCAACAAGTGACAATAATTATTTTGACCTGATAATATTTTAGTTTCCACACAAATGGGGTGGCTCCGGAACAAAGTGGGGGGAGGGGTTCTTTTTCTCGTAAGGAATTAATCATATTACATGCTGGGGCAAAGTTTTGTATTTAGTTATGAACATTCAGCTAGAACCAGTTCCCATTTTATGGTCCTTTGATTTAATGGGTAAAAATCAGCAGAGTGAACATATTGATAATTTTGCATATTTTTTAATCACAGAATCACAGTTCTCTGGCTTTGTTTAATCTTTTAAATTCATAGCTTGACTTTGTGTATCCATTCTACTCAGAAAGCAGAAGCTTTATTGCTTTAGAAGCTCAGTAGGTATGGATTTTACCTTTTTAAAGCACTAATAGTTTTTTGGTTGAGGACAAGATCATTATTACTTCTGTGTTAAAGGCTGAAGGGCAGGAAAGAAATACTAGTAAAAGCTGTAGACTGAACTGTTTAAAATAATAAAAAAAAAATGGACAAAGCTTTCCCTATGTAGAGAGAAGTGATGACTTTATCTGCTGAAAATCCTACTGAACATTGATTTTGTTATGTAGGAACTCTTCTGACAGATAAAGTTGTCCATAAAACTTTTATGTCGCTATTATTGCTGAATCATCTCTTGAAGTATGCATTATATATAGTGGATTTTTTTACCCACTAAGTTGTGTTCAATGAATTTTCTCACAACTAGACTTACTAAAAGAGTTTTCCTTTTTTTTCCCCAATCAGCTGCACTGTGGAAGCTAAAGTGCTTCCTACCTGTTAAATACTCATTCTGATGACAGGAACTTGCCTGAAATAAATTTTTGTCTATATAGTTTTTCATGCTTCCCCTGCTGGAGGAGTATATTAGAGACTTACAGAGGATGCTTCCATCTGACACAGCTGTGAGCAGATGTGCATTGCATTTTTGGATCTTAGGAATGGCATTTTCAGGAGTAAGACCGATTGCTACATGGGAAAGCCTGCTGTGGGAATTGAGCAGAAAAATCTATAGAAAATCCTAATTACTGAGGTGGAGGTGTTTGCAGCACTACCACACCTTCTATCTGAAGCAACTTGTTTGAGAAACTGCTTTCTTTAAAAATGAAAAAAAAATCAGAGAATTTAGAAGGCTTGTTAATTTTGGGCTTATGTATTAGGTTTTCAATTAATGCATATGTTTATACAAATTTATACTTTCTGTCTTAGCCCTATGCTGACAGCTTCTAAACTTGGCTGGAATTAATAAATTGAAAAGAAGAATTGATTAAAATATGTAAACAAGCTGAGCTCAAATTGCTGATTACTCAGAGCAAGCAAGAGAAGGCTGGAGTGGAAATTGAATGATAAGAAAGAAAACAATTTCTTTGTCCAAGCAAGCCTGAACTAATGGAGATTTGAATCAATGTATCAGTAATCATGTGGTGTAAAACTACCTAACTTAATTAAACTAGTTTTTAAAAAAGAGGACCAGAGGGATAGAAGAGTGGTAACTCATTTAAGTGACATATTCTAAGGTCTTATTAGGAATATGTGCTACTTCCTGTAAATCGATCCAATTGAAAATGCCAATTGTAGTATAAAATTCTCTTCCTTTTGACTTTTGGAGTTGGAATGAATAAAATTATCCTTGATTATTTTTAGGAATGCATTTAGACTGCTTAATTTGTATTTGCTGCAGAAAGCCCCCAAAGCAGGAGAAGCAAACTCGTAACTTAAACTCTGACTTGTACTGTTAGACATGAGAGAGCAGACACTATGAAACCCACAGAAGTAAATTTCCACTTTTGTGGGAACTATCTGGTATCACAAGTGGGAGCAAAATGCAACATCTTGCCTGCTAGTAGATTATTGCCTGTTTTTCTTCCATAGCGAAGTTGAAAATCTAGCCAATTAATTTAGAGGCCAAATTTTTCTATATTGTGAATTAGTTTGAAGTAATATCATTGAATTTAAGCAGATACTAACAGCATTGTTATCATAGATAAAAATAATTGTTCTGAAGCTTTTATTTCCTCCCATATACCAGATAGAGCAACATCATTTTCTCTTAAATAAAAACTTTTTGTTGACACAAAACTGAGAGTCATTCAAGATCTCCATCCTTGGAGACACTCAAAACCTGACTGGATGTGGTCCTTGGCTACCTGCTCTAAGTGGCCCTGCCTCGAGCGGGGGGTTGGAGCAGACGATCTCCGGAGGTGGCTGCCGACCTCAGCCTTGCAGTGATTCAAGACGAGCAGGGAGAGCTCACCCCCACACAAGTGTGGGTTCCCCAGCACAGTTTATAGAGACACAAATTCTAACTGCAGCGTTTACTGACGCTCTGCAACTGAGGGCATAATTTTAAAAAAAAGGATTTCCTTCATGTTGGCTTCATGCAAATGACAGAGAACTATGTGAAATTAAACTGAATTTTTATTGATTTAAATGAAAAGAATCTATTTTTTTCCTTCAAGGTCAAGCCTAATGTTGGAACCTAAATTAGGATAATTTGTAAGGTTATTTATGAAGTTACCAGAGGAAACACTAACTTGTAAGAATATGAGATGTTCTCATGAGTCCAGCCGTGGGACACGTCGTCTTCTATAAGATCTTGCAGGACCAGGTGGTAGTGCCGTGTTCTTTTGCTGGAACAAGCCTGGTCTGCCTGGCACTCCCTCCTGGATTTTAAAGATCAAGTGAAGGCAAATCACTCATTCCTGTCTCAGTATGAAGGGCACTGAAGTGAGTGGATATCCCTTCCTCCAAATCCAGTTAAACTGGGGCTGGGAGGTGAGCGTGGCAGCTGCGCGCGCCGGCCTGGTTGAGACAGCCTTGCCCCCCGGGAGCCGACCGCACGCGGGCAGTGCGTGCAGGCCTTGCGCTCGGGCTCACGCAGGGCAGCGGAGCGAGAAGCACTGCTGTGCACGCGTGCTGAACCGGCTCTCCAGGCGTTACGGGGACTGGCTTCGCCTTCCTGGAGCTCCTCTTGCAAAAACTTGTTAAAAACTGGGGAGTGCTGTGCCCACTATGCATGGCTGCTGCTTTTGTGCCGGGCACTTGTGGGTTAATAAATCATAGCTGTGAGGTTTCTGGTGATACGCTTGGCCTAATCTGATGTACAGACTTCAATCTGAAGTGAGCAGAGTCTTGCAAAAAAAAATGTTTTTGAAAGTTAAATTGCAGTCATTTATATGAAAATGCCTTAGGTGGTTCATTTCCCCCCCGCAAAATATACTCATTTTATAGCACATCAATAATTCATGTGCACACTGGTTGCAGACATAAAGCACAAAAATATACATACTTTATAAAGCATAGATTTTTATGAAACAAACATGAATTGCTCCTGTCTGAATGATAGTAATGCCTGATTAGTTCCCATACTGTTTAATATTTGATGGATAGTTCATGATTATTCATCGACGTGAGAAAGAAGAAGGATCCTCTGCGGCAGCAGTGGCTCTCGAGAGGTCTCCAGCAACGCGCTCGGCCGACGTCAGGTTCATCGGCAGAGCGAGGAAGCAGCGCGGTTACGCCGGCTGCTTGCCGCGGTGGTGGCCGGCTGCTGCCCTCCGGTTTGCTAGCGCCGAGGCGGGGAGGAGAGGTGGAACGCGAGGGCTGGCGCTGGCAGGCGCCTCCTTCGCGCCCCGAAACGGGCGGGCGGAGGGAGGCAGTGCGCAAAGCGCCGTCCTCGCCACCGCTGCGGGCCGGCGATCCCCAAAGCTTGCTCCTTGGCACCGGGGGTTCCCAGCCGGCTGTCCTCTTGCGTTACGGCGGCTGGGCTGAGCTCGCGGGGAGCCCTGGAAACGCCCTAGCGCGTGGGACGGCACTCCCCTACTCGGGGCAGGACGGGCCCCGCGGAGCCGGCAGCGGGGCCCCGGCGTAGGACGGCGCTGTTGGGGAGCGCGGCACAGGCGCACGTCGGCGGCACGGGCCCCGGCAGCGTC
Organism: Rhea pennata; assembly: GCF_028389875.1. Taxonomy (NCBI): domain Eukaryota; kingdom Metazoa; phylum Chordata; class Aves; order Rheiformes; family Rheidae; genus Rhea; species Rhea pennata. Next base: position 25,537,163 of record NC_084671.1, on the reverse strand, counting down.
TCTCTGGCTCGCTCGGCGGTTGCCTGCACTGCCGTCCCCGCGACAGCGCGCCGGCTGCGAGGAGACCGCGGGGGACGGGAGTGCGGAACGGGGATCGCTCTGCACGGCAGCGTGACGTGGCTCCTGCAAAGACACGAGCCGGGCGTCTGAGAGCTCTCCGTACTGCGGCTGAGGCCTGCCGGGCTTTTGGCCATTTTTGTTGCCTTTTACAGACACCAAAGTAATTTTATTCAGAGAAACCTCTTGAAGTGTGCTATCTAAACAAGCAAGTGGGTCTGAGCACGTCACCCCTGATGGGGCTGGCAAATACCAGGGTGCGCAAGGTGCTTAAGAATTTTCTGCTGAAATTGTTAGCTTTTTGCTAAAACTCTTAGGTAAAGGGTATTTTTTTCCAGTAAAAATCTCATTAATATTCAAAATCTGACACACAAAAATTATCTGACCAAGCCTGCAAAAGCACGGCCATGCATGCGAGGGGCCCTCGCTGCCTCCGGCCTCCCTCCCGCTCGCAGTAGCAGGTCTGCCTTGGCGCCCCTTCTCCCCGCTGCCCTGGTCCCCAGGCTTGGACAAAGCCCGGGTTTGCTGACCGGCGGGGCGGGCTGCACAACATCGTCTTTGCAGGCATTTCTAGGAGGGGAACACTGAGAGTTTTAGGCCAGCAGGCAGAGGGGCATTAATTTTAAATTAAATTTTAAATGTACTTGCACTTCTCAGGTGTTGTTGGCTTTGTAGGAGATGCAGCCACAGGAAGTTTGGGTGAAGAAGGAAATTTGGGTGAAGAAGGCTATTTCCTATGTAGGTGACTTCATTGATCTGATTTTTAAATTTTTACAGGGCCATGGGTTGTGATGCAGAGATTTTTTAAAGTAATCATAATAATAAAATTATTGCATGTATTGAAAAATACATTTCGGAGGAAAGGATTGTAGCTGTATCTCAGAAGAGCAGAAAGAAATTCTTTAGAAATCTGTGCTGGATCTTTGCTCCTGCGGTGTTTTAGTGAGGTGCGCTCGCTTTTGAATATGCCTTGGAGGACTGTTGCACAGTAAGGGAATATAATCAAATCACTTAAGGGGTTGATATGGCTTTTTCTATGCATTATCTGGAGGTGGCTATAATAACAGTGTTTTTTTCCTCTGGCAAATCAGTGCTGTACACTGCCATGAAATGCCTGTGCACTTAAACTTTATTGCAAATTTAAATTACTTACATTATTTTGTTGGACAGTAATTCCCCAAAGCATTATAAAGCAAATCATTAATTACTGTTTCTAATGTGCACAATCCATTGGAAAACATTAAACAACACTCACGGTTCCCTTTATTGTTATTGCTCTTTCAGTCCCCGAGGCAGCAGATCAGATGGAAACTCCTGGGCAATCTCACACTGACATTCTGTGCTTCTGACATAGATGGCTATGGGCTGCAGATGTTCACAGTGCCATATGGCATCTGCACATTGTCTTCTGGAATTATTGCGAAATACACTGTTTTGAAGGGGAAAGATAATCCAACCATAAATATTAATCAGTGCAGCTGGAGTTTGAATAAAAATGTAATGTAAAAATGGCATAATGGAATTCCAGATTTTTCCTGTTTTCATTCACTTATTTTTTTCCATACTACTTTACAAGTAAAAATCTATTTTTCAAATAAATCTTTGGAAAGCCAAAATGCAATTTTTATTAAGAGATCTACACCAGTGCCTTACCAAGCAAAAGCTGCTACCTTGTTTTTCTCCAAAACATTAATAATCACAGCTGTAGAGCTGAAAATTCTGTTTCTCTCTTGTTTGAACCTCAGTAACACCAGGAGGTCAATGAAAGCCCTGGCACAATCTCACGATTAAGCCTGGGTGGAAGGCTTTATAGAATTTGACTCTCTCTGACCTCCTCTATTTTTCCTCCAAGTGAATGTTTCCAATAAGTATTATTTTCAGTATCTCGGGAAGATTCGTTTGAAGAAAGGTATCTATTGCTAGCTCTTCTGGAGTGGCTTTGTAGTATTTACTTGGGTGTTGCTTTCTTCCGAAGGTCGCGCCGTGTGAAATGTGAGCATCTGCCCAAGTGCTCCTTTCATGGAGTGTGCTGTTAAGTGCCTCGTGCTCCACTTTATGGCAGCCTCTATTTTCCTGGGCAATCGCTAGCTTAGAGTTAAGGCTCGGCGTATGTCTGGGCCCCCTTCTGTGTCCCTGAGGTGCTGGGTGCTGGGGGAACCAGGCATTGAATGTCCAGCCTTGACGTAGCATGTTCAGTGCAGATTAGTTGTCTACAGAATTCATTTCTCCCTTTGGTTTTGCTCCTAGTGGGTTTCTTGGCCATTAGGACATGTTAAAGACTTTTTTTTCAACTAAGATTTTTTGCTTGAAAACAATTTAAAATGTTAGGGGAGGGTGCAGAGTGGACTGAGTTCTCTGAATACTCTTGTTTTGATTTTGCTCTTCATTTGTGCCTTTGTGAATTGTATGCCTGCTTGTAGAGAATTGTTGGCATCTTCTGCAGTGGCAATAAAATCAGCATTAGCTGTCATGTTGTAATTATGCTACATGATAGCCCAGGATTTAATTGCTGTTTTATACTGAGAGTGGTAAAACCACTTACCAGGGCCTAGTGCTTTTGTCATGTACATTTTGTTAAGAGTTGCCCTTAAGCATGTTTTGGTGGGTTTTTTTGGCGCTTTTTTTTTTTTTTTTTTTTTTTTTTTTTAAAAAAGGATCAGGACATGGAAGTACTTTCATTATTCTAGGCACACTTGCTATGAGGTGATTAGGAGAGATTTCAATGCTCTTTTCCTGAAGGACCTCCTGTACTTTTTTAATCAACCCATAAAAGTTAGCGTCAATAACTTGCACAGAAAATTCTTCAGAAGATTATCCGGCATGTATGGCAATGACCTCAGATTAAATGGCATGAATTAAAAACAAGAGTAGGGCTAAACAGGAGCGGGGTCTGTTAACGCTTATCATAGTGCAATGTAGATATGAGACCTTAAATGTTGGAATACATGTTTTACAGGTACTGCTTTAAATCACTTTTTTATTGAAATTGAAACTAAAAGACTATCTAAGAATCTAGGAGCTTTTCAATTTGTGCAGAATTAAAGAAAATCTGAAGGCGTTTTAAATTACTTCAAAAGCTTTGCCATGGTACAAGCACGTTAACAGAGCCAAATTCTTTTCTGAAGGGAGCCCCAGTGAACACCTGACTCCCCGTTGCAGTGCTATTAATTTTGCACTGCCCGTGACCCTGTTGAAGTGACGGGCAGTTACACTGATGTACTGGAGTGGAGAAGTTGGCCTTTGTAACAGCTTTAGCATATGGAGGATGGCTTCCCGTCTGCTTTTTATATGCTCGCTAACTCTGGTTTTGTCAATCAGAAGTTTCTGATGTTTTGAGTGGTTACTGGACTTACGCGTGTTCAAGTGAGTCAGAATCACAACGCATGAATGATGTACCAAGTATTTTAGGCATTAGGAAATTGTCTTTCAGGTTTAGGGAACCACAAATATATTACCTGCATTTGTTCCTAGGAAAATTTAATTCAATTTAATGGCCTTACCAAAGCTGAATTTAGCTTAATAAACTCCATTAGCTGATAGTGAGCAGATGCTGGACCATGCGCTTTAATGGACTAAGTTCTTGAAATCACTCCTGCTAGTAGAAAAATCCACGATGGCTTAGGCTAGTAGATCACCCACAATTAATGTGACCTCTGAACACAGCACATTGGGTAACATTTCTGCTAACATGCCCTGCTAGAACAGCACATGCTGCCCTCTCCACTGGCATCATGGATAGCACGCTAGCCACACGGCTGAGCAGGTTCAGGGCCTGCTTCCGCAGTCAGCAGGGCTCCCCTTCCCGGGAGAATCTGCAGGACTGGGCCTGAAGTGCACCTGCACCTTCTTGCGTCTGAGGCTCTTGCTGCAGTTTCTCCTGTTCTTTGTAATTTTCCTCCTCTTTTTCCCCCCCCCCTTTTTTAATATATTCTTTCATCTTGGCCTAATCTCGTTCTTTCTAAATGCTAATGAAGGAATAATTGATGTAATCTTGCCCAGGCCAAAGTACTGACCTGTGTTTTTACTGGTGATTAGCAGAGATAACTACAATGTGATTTGATATGAACACACTGAATATTTTAAGGCTCTTCAATTTCTATGTTTTCTTGTATGAAAGTTTAATCATATGGAAAGCTGTGAAAGATCAGGTATTAGATTCTGTGCTGTTGTAGGGTTACACAGAGGCACTGTCAGAATATTGTACGTGAGCAACCTTCGTCACAGTGGGACCCTAGATTAATAACTGAGCACCCTCAGCATTGATCCAGATGTTTTTATACAAAAAAAGTTAGCAATCCCCTGGAGTCTTCTAGTTTGCTTTTTGGAACGCAGAGAAACAGAAACCTTATTTACCGTAAAATCTTAATTTTAGTAGTGGGAATGATTCTGGAAGCTATATAGTTTTCTGAGAATGATTTAAAAACATGACTTAAATGTGTGATCAAATATTAAAATCCTAAATATATGAAGGATATATAATATCCTAACTACTTCTTTCATATTACAGCTCTACTGCTGTTGTAAAAGGACCCCTGTGTGATAAGTAAGATTATTATGGGTGAAGACAGTGCCATTGTTTCAAGCCAAATATTCTGTGAATAAAAACTTCCCATGTAGATTTTTCACTTCTCTGCTGAATTTGCTAACAGTCTCCAAGCTGCTTAGTGGTGAGGAGTTTATTGGTACCTTTAAGTGCCTTAAAGAATTCTGATTCCCAGGAACTTATACTGCCACCAGTGCAGGTTTCTGTAATGTAAATCCTGGGAGCCTCACTTTTGCAGTAGTGCCAGTGAACTGTAGTAGTATCAGCTCATCTGTTGGACTCTATTGAAGGTTCATCACCATGAGAAACAAATGCAAAGCTCTGATCCAGAACTGAGCTGTTAGCTGGAATTGCCAGTTTTCAGCCAGTGCTCCCACAAGAGTAACTTGGAATAGATTAAACTTGTTCATATATTGTGATCTTCAGGGTTGGATGAGGGAGAGAAATAGAGGTTAACACTGTAGTAATTTTTTTTTATCTGAAATCTTTAATCTTGCAGGTTTACTCTATTGTTAAATATTCCTTAGAGACCAGCACTGAAGGGAGACGTCATCTTTAGACTGAAAATGTTTTGAAGAATGATGGTGGAGCATGTGCAGAACATTGATAAGAAAACAGTAATCAGCAACTGAATCTACTTTTTTACACCTTGTAAGTTCCCCACAGTAGGATGTCTTGATTAACCTGCACCATTTGATGATGAGTGGAGACTCTGGAAAAGCACTTTGGGAGTCTCCTTCTCTGGAGATCTTCAAGGCCCACCTGGATGCAACCCTGTATCTAGGGTCACCTGGCTCTAGGTGACCCTGCTGAGCAGGGAGGTTGGACTAGATGGTCTCCAGAGGTCCCTTCCAACCTTACTGATTCTATGTTTTTCAAAACATAGAAGCAGGAGCTACTAACAGGAAAATTGGCTGATAGGATCAGGTTTTCCTGCCAGTTCCAAGCATTTACTGTAGGCTCACATTGCTTAGCAATTCTGCCCTGACACTTTTGAACTCTTTTCTCAGATGGTTTTGTTTTACTGAAAATATTTTGTAGAAATTTCTGTAGGAACTTGGTGGTTTTACTGTGGATTCTAGGAACAAATCAGGATATGATTTCCTAACTTATGTAATTTGATTTTTCTTACTAAGAAACTCAAAACTAATTCCCATTTGCATTAGCTAGGGAAGCAACTGCAACGGGAGGACAAGAGCAGCCATCAGGGCAAAGCAAGCAGTGAATTCTAGTTCAGTAAAGAAAGGAATTTCCTAGAGACTTGTATAGAAATCCTTTGTACCATAATGAGCTCTGATATCTGATTACATTGGGTTGCTATTAAGGAAAACACTTGAACTTACATTCAATTTGTTATAAATTTTTTTACAGCTGGGGAGGGGAAGGAGGTAGCAACACTATATAATGTTTTGCTATTCCTTTGATTTTAGCATTCCTGGAGTGGAGTGAACTAAACCACAAGAGTTGGTAAGTAAATCCATCAAATTCGCAAATGAAATGCAAATGAAATGAATGTGGGGTAACTTGGCTTGGGGAGCTCTGGCCACCTCACTGTGTGACAGCATATCTCCAATGGTAACTTGCTCCTTGTCTCTAGTCCTAAAGGTGGTCATTAGGAATGAAAATGGCAGTTCAATTGGATATGCTCACTGTAGCTGCTTGTTTCATTTAAATACAGAATGTGTTCAGCCCTTCCTGTAGTTTGAGATCGAACAGGCACATATACACTCGAAAAGAAGGAAAACCAGGATCCAGGTCCATGACCACCTTGTAGGGTTAGGAGCACAGTTGATATTGTCTTGAAATAGTAAGATCAAGATCTCATTGCCAGAGAAATGATGCAAGTAGTGTGGGCCACCCAGCACTTCTCAGAGTGATACAAGTGCAGCTGAAAAAGGCTGGATACAAGCCAATGATTTAATGGAGAGCCAAGGGACATAGCAAGAAAAATGGCTTCTTCTTTTAGTCTGGAACTGGTAACAGTAATTGGCCTAATAATATCATCCCAAAGTTATTTATATGCAGCTATACTGGGATCAATTTTATTTATGTATGTACTGTGGGGACAAAGATAAGAGAGAAACCATATGCATGTTGATGGATGCCATATGATTCTAGTTCTGATCCTCTGAATTCCTTCCATTCCCCTCATGTTTTGCAGGAGCAAAAAAAATCAGCACAGATGTACCTTCTTTTCCGAGTTTTAAATTTTGAGTTTTAGCCTACTAATGTTTCATCTGCTTATTACCACAAACTATGGGAACAATGCATTTTCATGACACTGTCTGGCATACTCCGCAAAGGAGGAGCTGTTAGGAAAAATCAGTAAGTTGAAAAATACACAGCACAACGAAAATGTGCCTCCCCTCCAAATCCGAAGCCTAGGTCTTTGGATATCCCTGTTAAGTGAGTTGGGAGGGGGTTGCCAAGCATGCTGATAGTAAAAGACATTACTGTCAAGCAGGTATATATGAAGGAAGATAAACAGGTTGACTGTTGACCTAACTTTAGGAAGATGAGCTTAGTATATAAAATAGGGCTTCTCAAAGAGGCAGGTCAAAATGTTTGTGGCATCGTATATTCTACATAAGCATCATAATTACTTGGTGCTCTTTTTTGTACCTGTTATTCTATAGCAAGAGGTTAATATAGTGCTAAGAGTGTGGAAATCCTGGTCTTTGAGGGGAGAGAGGTGTGAGCAAATAAATTTTAAATGTGAGAAAATTATCTGAGATTGTTGAGTTTTCTGCATGGAGCTTTTTGATTCTTTCTTTCCTTCTGATCCTGCTTCATGGCAAAGGAATGGCAGAAATGAATGAGAGACTAGCAGGAGAGTTACTTTCTCATCCTTTCATACTGGAGAGAGAGCGTTTAGATAAGCAAACTACCTTTGGGTGCAGGCTGTGTTGTACAAAGTACTCTCCCTCTGTGGATCCCTCCCACTGGTCCCAAGCAATCTGGTCTAAGAGTCTAATCCCAGTTTCATCGAAGTATTTCCATACACTTTGGGTCAGCAAAGCAGATCTAGGGTAGGTGATAGGAAGAAAGTCAAAAGAATAGTTGCTATTACAAAGTCACAAGAGGAAGCTGGCGTTTCAGCTAAGGGGTGCTTTTGCATTCAGACTTTCTTATTTCAGTTTGGATACAGAACTGTCCTCCTTGAGTCTCTGCGACATTGCATCGTAACAGCAAAATACAACTGAGACTGTCATTTATACATCAGTCAAGCAAAAAGACAATTATGCATCTTTCTGGCGCACAGCTATCAGCCAATCTGGATGTTCTCCTTCTATATGTAAGTGATCAGGGTTGATAAGGTATAACTGGTCAGTGACGGTTTGTGCTCTTCCAAAAATATCTCCAGCTTAGTCATTTTATTATAAATGCTAATAATTATAATTATCTCCTGTACTTGGAAAATGTTTCTAATTGATAGCAATAACATGGAAGTGTCAGGAATTTTTATACATGGTATAGCAGCTGGTATTTTTGAAAAGCCTGACTTAGAGATCAATGAAGAAAAAAGACAGTTTTGAATATTTCTGGAGTAAATATTTATAGTCATTGACTACTTCTGTATGTTAGGTGTGATAAATGACTAGTGAGTGGAACCATTTATATATTCATAAATTAATTGAGCTGAGGTATTTCTTCAAAACCTGAGGAAGTTTTCTGGATGCTTGTAGTAGGCCAGTTGCCCGCAAGCACAGACCGTTTCCATAGCACTCTGCAGTAGGGAAGGCGCTTTGGCTGTAGCCCAGTGGACTTTGGCCAAGCGCTCAGAGTCTTGTTGCCTGTTCTTGCTTTTCCTTTTTGGCTTCCTGTGAAAATAGCTATTGCATGATATGGAGAACTGCAGTGGTTTCACCACATTCAGGACCTGATCCAGACCCCGATGAAATCACTAACAGCAACGGACACGCTCCTTTGGGACCTTAACCAGCTCAACAGAGGATTTTGCTCTTCATTTCAGCCTTTCCTCTGGCTGTCCTCCCAGTGATGTGAAAGGGGGTTTTGTCTGAATTAGGACTGGCAAGTGCTGGGGGATTTATCTCTGTTCCAGCTCAAGAGTGTTTTGTGGGCCTTTTGAGATTACTCACTGTTGGCAGCTTAATGTACATTTTAAATTGTTCCAAAACACTAATCCAGAGCAAGAAAGGGCTATAGGAATATGCCTAGGACTGTGTTGCCAACACCACTAATTTTTAACTACTCCTCCTTTGGAATTTCTTATTAGCTAACTTTTTCCCTTTCTTATCACTAGCTTTATTCAAAGAAGCAGGTAACCATTCTTTTGCTGAGACAAAACTATAGACACCACTGAAATAGTTTTTAAAATCATAAGGAATGGGACTGAATGAAGTAACCCAATCAAGTAAAGGGGTCAGTGACAAAGCACTAGCTCATGTTGCTGCCAGGCAAACCCAGCAGAAGAGTTGCAGAGAAGTGGCAGTGTCCGTCAACCTGTGCGACTGACGATGAGGACTTTGGTAGGTTGCAGTGCTTTTCTCCTTTCTCCTGTAATGTCAAGCGTGTCAGGAGCCAGCAGCATCGCCTTTTACAAGGAGAAGCTGAATTAGTGCAGTGGGAGAATTTACTGCACTCCAGACTTCAGAAGTGGACACTTGAGAAGGGTTGTTCTGTTTGTGGGACAGAAACAACTATAACATCCCTATGTTGTAGGAACCCAGAGCTACTTTGTGGAATAAAAGGCAGGTCCTCAAATATTACCTGAATAATTAGATATTTGACAGTTCTGCTGTGGAAGAGGCAAACTAGTATAGATAGATGGTTTAGTTGTTCCAGTAAGGACACATAAGGTTTAAATATTTGTCTGAAACTTATCCCTAATCTCTAGCATTTACTGAAAATAGTTGTTTCAAAATGTCATAAGGATGTGCTTCTTTCTAAGTTTTGTTAGTATACCACCCACAGATTAACAAACTTTGTACAGCCATATGAAGAGGGGAGATCTCCAGAAATTTGTTTTATTCTGCCAAGTTCTAGATTATGTTGAAAAGTTGTCAGAAGTGGTGAGTGGGTGAGAGAGTTCATTAAGAGTTTTGAACTTTCAGTGGAAGTTGGAGGGGATTTGTGGTCTGAATCTTATTTTGTAAGTTCCGCCTCAGTGGGTAAATGTTTCAGAAGCTCATAACTACTGTGCATGTGGCTCATTTCTAAAAGCTTTTCATGTTAAATGAGATATGCTGAATTCCATGTTAGGTAGAATATTTAAGAACATACCAAAGTCAATCCTGTTAAACCCAGCAATTAACCAATGCCAGTGAGTTTTGAGCATATACTTAAAGCTGAATATATGCTTGGTTTCTTTGTGATATGAGCTTTTTATTCTTTTAAAGGTTTGTTTGGGTTCAAGAACTGTGCTATGGTTTAGATATTTTATCTGAACCAGTTTGGACATCTCACTACCCTGTTCTAGAGCCTTGAGAAGACCATCCACCTCCCCACAGGGGATTTTGTATGCTCTTGTTTAAATTCCAATATGCAGCAGATGCTGTATGAAAATGCTGTAGAAACCAGAAAAGCACATTTGTGCTTTTCTTTTTGACAGAAGTGCTGGAACTGGAAGGCCTCAAAACTGGTCCTAAGACAAAATGGGAGGGCTGTAAGGGTGCTCATAAGCATACCATGAGGAGGGCTTTGAAGTTAGTGAAATGCTAAATTGATAAGCAATAATAGAGGTACCAAGATAATTATAATTCATGTCATGAGACTCAGTGTATTTAGCAATGAAATGAGTACTAGTAATTTAAATGGCATTTAGTAGTTTACAAATGCAGAGTTCAGCCAGAAATGTCACTCCTGCCATCCTGCTGGTGCTTCAGAGCCTTATGCTGAACGTGGTCAGCTTAGCCCTTTGGGTCAAAAAATCCCTCTGCGTTCTCTGGTGACAGTGCTCTGGGGTACTGGGCTTCAAGCCCCTATTTTAGGTTGGGTTAAAAACGTAAAAACATAAATAAAAGCCATTGAAATGCTTGTTTCTCCTGAATTATTTCCTAGGTCTGAATTTAAAAATGTATATTTCATTTACCAGTATTGCCTCAGCAAATGCCTTCTCACCTGGTGTGTTCTAGGTGTTATGCAATGTCCCTGAGCCATTTTTGTTCAGTGGAAGCCAGGCTGTTCTTTCAGCTTTCTTGTCGTCTTTCAGAGATGTTGCCTGATTCTTTGGTAGCTGGCATGAAAACCTCTGATAAATTTGAATATTTTAATGTGTTACAAAGTACCATAAATGATAGAAATCTTTCCTAAAGGGGAGAGAGCAGGATGAACTCATAAAGCCAAGCTCTTCATCTTCTAAACTGATTTTATTACAGCTGTAATAGGAGCAATTTCAGTTAAAAGGCTCTTGTCAGACAACAGTCTTTACAGATTACAGCCACATGAGAAACAATCTTGGTCAAACACAAATCATGAATTGCTCTAAAAAGATGATCGCTTACTGAAAGTTCCCTTCTACTGAAAATGACTTAATTCTAATGAGCAATAAAGAGTATTAAATTAAGTCACAGGTGGTGCGACTTTATTAACTGGTGTTTTTGAAAACAGGAAAAAGCTTTTTTGGAGGATCTGTAGATATGAATGTCATTGGCTACATTTCAAAATCAGGTATCTTTTAAGGAGCAAACTCTCCTCTGCTACCCTCCCATTGCCCTCCAAAAACTGACCTTGGCTGAACTGGCATTTCGTATTAAACCTAGCTGTTTCATAACTTTATAACATAACAGTCTCTCTTCCAGCAGTCCAAATGGAATGATTCACTTATATAAAGCACGTTAGGGATCATACAAAGCTCAGTGTACAATATGAGCTCATCAAATAGATGTTATTGCACTAAATGGGAGTCATCTAAAGTCTTTGTCAAGTGCATCCTGCTGCCTTCAGAGTGAAGATTGGAGAATTTAGTTTGCAGATTGAATACAGAAATTTCTCTGTAGAACTACAGAACTACTAAGCTATGCCTCTCAAGGAAGTTATGTGCATCTCTGACTTTATTGCTGCCCAAAACGACCAGGAGTATTTCAGTGTCGCCTTGTCATTCTGTCTGATCACTCTGCGCAGCTGAAGGTACCTGTCTAACCTCCTGCCTGCTCTCTGGGCTGTATAATGTGAAGTGACCAAACTGCTCGAGTAGAGGAGCCACATTTCAAAACTGCCATACGGCAGAGTCTGTTACTCCATCCCTGAATTTTCCCAAACCAGAGCCACATCTTCATTTTCCTGCTTTTCAGCTTTTAGCTCTTTACTCCTCATTTTCTGAAAGCCTGCGTTGCTCCTGCATCTCTAGGATTCCCCTGCCCTCGGAATAGCACACTCACAACTTCCCTGGGCCCTCGGTCACCCTACCTCCTCTCCTGCTGCATCTCCCGCACTCTTACCCTACTTCATGCACTCTCACCCTGAATCACTCCGCTGCGGGCACACCAGGATTGATCTTACCATAGCTTCAGCTGGCTGTAGCAGTTTCCAAACTTGGCCTGGGAAGCAGATCTCTTCTCAGCACTTAGGGCCGCAGCTTGTACATTTGCAACTCCACAGCCTCTCCTGCCTGCAGTAATTCCTCTCTCCATCATCCTTTGCTGGCCATGCTAAGCACTGGGGGCTGTGGAGGAAGCTGTCAGTGGTTTGAGGGTTTAGCTGTGCTGGGAGTGTGCTGCTCCACCAGACCATGTGCTGGGTCTCAAATGAGCATCATGTCTTTTCCTCATTGCAGAACACGCCTCATGCCAGAGTCATGCCAAGAAAGAATATAGTTGCGGAGCATACCATCAAGTGGACTAGCCTTACAGAACTTGAAAGCTGCATGTATATTATGGACCATAGGTTGGCCACCCTGCTGTAGAAATTTTCATTACACAAGTCTCTGCAGGTGACACAGTTGCTATTGAAGATTGGATTTTATTGCCATGCCAAGACATTCACATTTAGTTCATTTTGATCTAGCTACTTGGAGCGCTTGCATGAGTATATCTTACTTGTCACTCTCAGGTGTTTTCTCTATTTTCCCTGTTTTGCAAAGAAGGATAAGAAAACATGGAATGAATCAAGGTCATGGAAGATCTAGCCCTAATTTCTGTACCCTTCTGAAAACATTCATTTGGACAGCTTAGACTAGATTTGCTAGGAGCTAGAAAATTAGGCATCTCTTGAGGCATGCAATAAAATGCAATAGGATCTACAGTGCTGAATTCCCTAAGAGACTTTGAAATTCTCAGCAAAGTGAAACTGTGTTGAACGGTCATCTTACATATATCTCGTAGGATGTGAAGGATTTGTTTTTGCTCTGTATAGACAGAAACTGAAGCTGCCAGGGATTTAAGTACTGCTGATAATATAATGTCTCTGTCTTAAGGCACTCCTCGAAATGGATGTGTAACATGGGATCAGATTCTGGCCTTGCAGATGCATGGAGGGAAGCCACGGGCTTTAGAAAATGATTCCTGAATGTCACATTCAGCAAGTTCCTTTTCAACACTGAGGTTCAAATTATCAGCCAGTGATGTAGCCCAGTTGCCTGAACAGTTGAAAGTTCTTTAAAATAACTTTAAAAATGTATAAATATAATTTTTTGACATCCGGGCTTAAATAAGAGCTCCCTTGCATGACATTCATTCCTTGCATGTTTCATTCTGGAGTGAATTTTTACTGCTGAGTTATAAACCCCTGGAGTAGTGGTTTGTAATAAAAATGCTGACAGACCCTTAATGATAGCAGCACGAATAGTGCTGCTATAATAAAGAGAAAAAGGGAATCATCAGACTTGCTTTTTTTAATTTTTTTTTTTTTTTTGATATAGTAGACCTTTGAGAGAGGATCCTATGCTGATAATATTCATGGAGCACTGCTAAGAGTTGTAAAACTGTTGACAAATATATGGTCTTTTTACAGAATACCGAAAATGAAATATTTCCATCTGGCAATTCAAGAGCTGCTGATGACAAAGGTGCCAGTGAACATTAAGTCTTTAAATTATTTATTATGAACAACGCATCTCGCAAAAAAAGCATAAGCAATATTAGAAAGCATCTGAGTGGAAAAACTGATTATTTTGTTATTCAGTGCTTGCATTGCATGACATTTTTCATGTTACCTATCTGTAGCACTACACACTGTTGGTACAAACTATTTTTCCTATGTTGAAAAGTCATTTATAGAGCGAGATACTAATCTTATGGAAATTAGTTGAAATGGCATTCATCAGGCTTGGCAGATCTGTTGAAGGCTTTTGGAGCCACTGAGACCTGCCGGGAGAGGCAGCGCCAAGCCCCGAGGAAGCCAGCAAGGCTGCGGGGAAGGCTGAGCCGCGCCACCCTCCGCCCGGGAATCTGGGGCTCTTTCTGCTGGCGCTGCCCGGCTCTGCCCTGCTGCCCTCGCTGCCTTTTCTCCCGTCGCTCTGTCTTTGCTGCCACATTGCAAGGCAAGGCAAGGGCTTTGAATCTTGCCCTGCTGAGGAAGTTTGCTTATGAAGCCTCCTGGGAAGAGGAGCGCTGGCCTCCGCAGAGCCTGGGCCCGCCGCCCCCCGCCCGCCTGGTGTGCAGAGCGGGTCCTGGGGAGAAGCTCGGGAGAAGCTGCCCTCCCCACGCTGCCTGCCCAAAGTCTCCCCTCCTGTCAGTCAGCGACGTCCCTTCCTAAGGGGCTTTGGAGATAGGTAGCTCCAACCACGTGAAGTCCATAGCCGCTGTGAGTGCCTCCCTCTGTGGTGCAGGGCCCGGAAAACTGCCCAGGTTGTGTTGATGTGTGGAGGAGGAGAGAGGAATACCTGTCCAAAGGGGTGGGAAAAGAAGATGCGATGAGGCCAAGAGAAGAGCTGCCAGCCCACTTATTACTAAATATTGGGCCAAGTGATCAATGCTTGTGAAGTTTGGCTGCATATTGTTTTTTCAGCCAGGTCAGTAGCTGAAAAGCAATATTAATATTCAGAATAGACAGTTTCCCGCAGTGAAAATAAATAACAATTTTTTAATGTGCAAAAATCAACCTTATTTTAATTGCAATAGTCAATATAACTTAAATATAATTAATTTTAGTTTAAATATTCCCTCTTGGTATACCAAATTCATTCCCTTCTCTGTCCTACCCCATTGCATGACTTAGACCTAAATACCACAGAACTTACAGAGTGTTGATTATAAAATGAGTTGCGAGTCAGAGACTGCAGCAAGCTGGGAAATGGCAAGCTCAGAGCAGAGGCTAGAGTTGTTGGCTAAGTGGAGCTTGCATCATCCGGGTCTGTGAGGACAATACTGAAATGCAGGGCATCCAGATGCAGAGATATAGAGTAGCAAAAACTAACTGAGATTAAACGTTTTTGTATGTTACAGACATCTGAATTTAGGGTCTGCTGTTAAACTCAAATAACTTATTTATTATTTTCTTTGCTATATGAACTCTGAGTAATTTCTCAGGGGAAGAGGGAAAAAATCAGTCTTTGAAAATAGTTGCTAAATGTTTTACAAAGTTCTGAGAACTATTTCTTAATATTCTTTAAAGTGTCCCCCCTTTCTAATATCTTCAAGCCCAGTATCAATTTATGCAAGCTAGTTAGTGTTTTGGGTGTTTTTTTAATGTAGCGCATGTTCACTGGGCTGTTATCTGTGCTGTTGATGACTCTACCAATGAGTTTGCTATTTGTAATTTGTCAATAAGGTGATACAATAACCTCTCTTGTTACCTCTTTGTCTATTGCAAGTAATGCCAAAATTCATTTCTGTTGAAGTGCCCTAAGCTTTGTTTCATCTCTCTGGCATCATTCTCAAACACGCACATGTGGCACTACGCTGGCGAAACCGAGACGTTGCGACTGTTTCTTGGCCACTGAGGCAGAAAGCTCCTTTGATCCGTCAGAACTCCATAACAAAGATATAAAGCCTTTGTAAAAGGTTCTGATCAGGAATAGTTTTCCAAAGAATGGAAAGGGCAAATGTAGACAAAAGGAAAAGCCTGAGAACAAGTAGCGTTGGAATATTTGAGCCCACATATGAAGACAGTGTTGCATTTCCTATTGCTGTCTCAGTAGCAAAATGTGGAGATGTGATATGCTGAGAATAGACCAAAGGAGCAGGGGGTTTTCTGGGCACCATCACGTACTTGTAACAAGCTTTGCAGCCTTTGGCTCTGAGTCTTCAGTGTCAGATCTTCAAAGTGCTTATCATTTTGTCCAGGAGGAGGAAAAAGATTTGAGAGGTGTCCCAGCATCTTGTCTCACATGGTCAGCACAAATGCTGATGCCTGACATCCTGAAGTAGACAATATGGGATAATTTATCTTAGCAAACTGCTCCTCCTTAATTACATATTTGCAATCCACAGAAAATCTTGACTCAGGAAAGTTTTGCTTTGAGAAGCTTTTTAGTGTTTTGCTAGAACTTTTGATTTATGTGTGGGGACTTGCATTTCATTGACTCATACCAACTCTTGGTCTCAGAGCAACAGCTCCAGGGGTAAGGTACTACATCTTATACCTAGCTTGAGCCCAAATAAATGACAATGAGCGCTGCTTCTCACCATTACTGTAGAAGGATGTAAGGAACCTTATGTCCTTAACTGTGTCTTATTTTGTATGTGCCTTGCAGTGGAGCCTTCAGTTGCGTGAGTGCACACTGAGCACATACAATCAGTTCCTTAGCGTGATAAAGTTGATACAATTTAATACAAACACCTAACCACAGCTTTCTTCTTGACATTTTGCACTTCTGTTGCTTTGATTGCAGAATTACAAAACTGATCGGAAAAAACATCAGTTCTTCATGAGAGTGTAACATCAAGCATGTATCTGGTGCACTTAGCTCAGCAAATTCCCATTTCTGAAAACACATCTGTATATGGATCTGTCTTACTCCATTTCATGACTTGGACATAATATACCACAGAACTTCATACCAGGCCACCCTCCAAGGTAATGATATGCGTAGTATTTCAAGCTGAGGACAGGCAAATGACTTCTAAAAAGGGAGAGAAACTAATTAAAGAGGAGATGCTCACCATGTGTTTGCAGTTGAGACTGCAAATGAAAAGTAGTAGTTTAGTGAGTGGCATCAAGATAACAGGAGAATTGCCCCTTTGTGGCTTAGAGAGGTAACATGGAAACTGAGTGTAATTGATAGGCCAACGACAATTGCTTAAAAGCTGCTGCTAGGGGAACTTGTTGAGGCTTTCTGGAAATCCAAGCACACATACTATAGGAATTTTATTTCCCATCTTGTCTTGACTTATTCCCAGGTCTGAAGCTTGATTTCTCTTTACAAAGCTGTTTTGCACAAAGAGGTGCGGGTTCCTTTGGATCCCACAAGAAAAGTACAAATTGTCTCAAAAAGATAACTATTTCATTGCAGAAAAAGTAACAGCATGTTATAAAATCATACATCCGTGTTCATGCTGGGAACCCCAAGTTGATACAGCATTAAATGGACCTCTAGTCAGGGAATGGCACGGTGTGCAGATCCCATCTGTGGTGAAGTTCCCCGGTGTTGTAGTCTATAGGATTTTCCTGAAATACCATAGCATAAAGGGAAAGTATGTTGCTTCACCTAAAGAGAAAGACAAGGACATACTGGTGGTGTCGTTGCTGTTGCTAACTGGGTGCTTATGTTTTGATTAGCTGGCTAAGTTCATCCAATGTCAAGTATTATGTTTAGCACAGCACAGCACAGCCCTGACGGCCAAGTGGTATGTGCTGTACAGTGTGGCACAGGGCAACACATGCCTGCACCTACTCAGTTTAACTGTCACTTGAATCACTAACTCCTTCATGTACAAGAGTCTTCTGGTTAGGACCACTACAGAAGCTATGTTGACCTTTTTGTAAAATGTTGTACTTATTTATATATCACAAATTCATTTATTTATAATAGCTTCTATTTATTTGCCTTGGAGAGTCATTGGGCTTGTTGCTCTATAGTTCCCCAGATTTCTTCAGATATCATATTACCATCTTCAGCTCCAAGGTAATTTTTGATCCACATACTGCAAATCACAGCTAGCAGCCTGAGCCATTTCATCCTTCAGTTCCTTCTGAAATCCTACCTTAATATCCTCTGGTCCTGGTGATTTGTTGGTGTTCACTTTGTCTGCTTTATAACCTCTTTTACTCACAATTCAATCTCAGAAAGATCCTGAGACCCTCATAAAAATGGTTCTGGCCTGGGAACCTCTTACATTTTTAGCTGTTGTCTTTTGTCTACCATTGACAAGT
Organism: Rhea pennata; assembly: GCF_028389875.1. Lineage (NCBI taxonomy): Eukaryota > Metazoa > Chordata > Aves > Rheiformes > Rheidae > Rhea > Rhea pennata. Next base: position 25,519,351 of record NC_084671.1, on the reverse strand, counting down.
AAGCAATAGCGGCCCTGGTCAATACTTCCAGTTTTTGTATTGGAGGCTTCTGCAGTTCCCCAGGGAGCTGTATATGATGTAACGGAACTGACAGTCATCTGAGTAAGCTGCTCCTTTCTGACCTAGATTTGGTCCCAGTACAACTACCTTTGCTGGAATTTATAAACAAAGCATGTGCACATATCTCTGCAGGAATTAGGAAGGGCAAGCATAAAACCTCATGTGAACAAATGCTCAGAATATACAACTGAGCCTTTGATAACTTCCTGTTCCTATTAAGCTGTGGCAGCTGAGATCACTTTTTAGTAAAAATTGCCCATAATTAATTTTTTTTAAAACTTCCTAAATTAAATCACTTCTTTGTGGAGCAAGTAGAGACTTGATTTACAGCTTTGCTGCTTTCATAATGGGATATTCTATTGGGACAAAACAGATATTGAATCTCTGACTCTTTCATGCATGAATTTGGTTTGAATAATTGATAAAGCCCATCATTTATTGTTGACTTAATATTTTTTCCATGTTTCTGTGCTTTACATTGAAGGAAGTAACATTAATCAGAAGTTCGTAGCTTAAGTCATCGTCTCTTCCTAAAGTCTCAAGGGAAATAAAAATAGACTGATAATTTCCTGGCAGAAGAAGAATTCCTCGACAATGTGACATGACAGATTACTGGATCTTGGCCATAGGAGAAGGATAACATTCCTGGATAGAGATCACTGTACTGTAAAGGATAAGGATGACACATTCCTGCTTTATAATAACCCCCCAAAACAGATTTGAGGGCACGTTTATTTCATATCCATAGAAACTTGCACAAGTAAAAATGAATTCCGTGAAGTCTATTATAAATGCCAAAGGAAGAAGCAGATATGATGGAAGTTTCTTGGTAGTCTAATAGAAGGAAAAAAAAAAGTCCTTAAATCAACACATCAAATGAATGTGCTGATTCAAGCCAGTAAAACAAGCCTATGTTGGAAGGCTCTCAGTGGACACTAGACTCTGGGCATGGGGTCTCTTCGTGCTTCTTATTTACTCCATAATATGGGACAAGTCACTTCAAAGAAGGGAGCTGAGCGTTCCTTTCTTTGCCCAGCTCTTTCCAATATTAGGATGACACTGGGGAGTTTTATGGGTAGAGTATGAAGAGGTTTGACCAAAACAGCTGTGCCATCAAAACTGCTTAACATGAGACTGAGCAGCTTTGATGTGGTTTACTTTGTTAGGAAGTGATCTAGCTGCAGTGGGCACCAGGGACAGCTTTGCTGGGGTGCTTGCAGCACAGGGAGTGCTGTGTCAACAGAGCCCATGTTTGTTAGCAACCAAAATGCTCCTGTTGTGACGTAACTTTGCACTCCTCTGTAAGTGATGTAGAGATCAGGAGGTTAAAAAATAAAACCCTATAGAAGTGCTAAAGAGGAGTATGGAACTGCTTCACAGATTTCATCTATGAGTACTTACATCATCACTTCACAGGGTCGAACTAAATCACCTTGACAAGGGCGAAATGGCTCAGTACTAAAACCCTTGCTCATGGGAGCGGCCATGAGCTCTGCTGACTTTGCTACCTTTGTTGGCCCTTTTCAAGTCAAAGGAGTTCCTCAGTTGTGCAGAGCAATCTGGAGAAGGCAAAATTTGGATGGGATGCTGGTTAAGTGAACTGTCAGCCTTTGGTTCGGCCTTCATTTCAGGCTTTGAAAGGCAAAGGCAGGCCTTACGACCTCGGAATACCTCCTTTCTGTACCTATAAGGGTGCTTGTCTATGTTTAGTCTGGATGTTTATGTCTGAAATCAATAAAGTGAATAAGTAACAACGCAGTAAGGAATTATTGACCCCAAGGACCTTTTGTTGGTGTGTTGTGTTGCATCAGGAGAGAGGTGTTGGCCCAGTATTTTTCCTCTAGTGAGAAATCAGACTCCAATGGTAAATATAGACATGTCCAATAAATCTGTCTGGACTTTGCAGGTTCGTTGGTTCTGGGGACAAGCATTCTGCGAGTTGCTTTTTCTAGTATTTCCTCTTTTCTAGTATTTCCTCCTGAGTTTGTTGTCTTTGAAAACATGATTCATCACCGTATAATTATAGAATGAAGATCTGTTTCAGTTTTTACTCTAGGAAGAAAATTGTCAGGCTATGTCCTAGGGTTGTAATGAAATATTAATTGCTGCTTCTTACCTATGTGAATTGTTTCAAACCATTTTGCATCAATTCAGTCTAAATGACAGTATATAGTGACACATAACTAACGTTGATTTTTCTCTGCCTTTTTCTGCAAATGATTACCACTGTGGTAACACCGCAGTCAGTGGGACAGTACACACAGCAAGCTCTACATACCATATGCATTGTTAGAGGTCTCCCATCTACTGCCCCAAGGAGCTAGAGAATCAGGCCCTCCTGTGAGTGCAGTCCAAAAATTACAGGATAATAAAACAAATGGCAGGACCTGGTCATATAAAGCAGTTGTGACTTACTGGTCAGTAATGTTTTGTTTTCCCTCAGCAAATTGCTTTCAGAAATTGCTCTTTTGTTATCTGCATTTTTTTCATTCAGCATCTGCAAACTTGACCTTACGACTCATGTGAGGCACATTACAATCCGCTGCATAATCCAGGGTCAAAAACTCTCCAAACCTGACCCATAAAATCCGCCATTCAAAGCCAGGACAAAAATGAAACTGCAAAAGCAGAGAGTCCCTGTATAGGGATCAGAGAGGAGTGACCAGTAATGCCCAGCACTGCAGGGCTCCCTTCCAGCCGCGAGTGCCTGAGCTGTGGGAGGAGAGGGTTGCGTTGCACTAGGGCTGGCGCAGCTGGGAAGGGTTGCAGCGATCCCTTCAGCCTTTCTGTGCAGAGGTGTAAAATTTGTTCACTCCAGTGTGCTGCTTACATCATTGTGCCTACTGTAAGGAGATATATAGTAATTCGGGCTGTCCTAGGACATGGGAACCAGTGTGTCTTCTGCCATCTAATCCCTCCTAGCAGTACCATGAGGAGAGATGCCACAAGACGTCCTGCAGTGCCTCTACTGAATTCTCAGGAGCTGCTTTCAGTATTCAGTAGCTTTGGGGAAGGAAGATACAGTGAGGTACTGTAATGTTTCCTCCAGTCATTGATCAAACTAGGAGAAGAACAAAGATTTTGAGGCTTGTACTTTGACCAAAATCACTCTGGCACAGCTATTCCTATAAGGATTCTATGTTGCAAAGTCTTTTGGATGATTTCATGCAGGCAGGAAAAAATTGCTGTTTGAAATTTCTGCATAGTTGAGACATCCCCGAGTAATCTCCTCCATTTCTAGAGGTTTATGGGCCCTTTATGCTGAATTGTCAATCCTGAATTCTGCACACTTGGAAGAATTTATTTCTTCTATGAAGTCCCTTTCTTTTTGGTAACCAAATTTAAAGGCTGTGCTGTGAAGTATTCCAGTTATGCACTTGTGATTGGGAAAGGAGAACACACAGTATCAGACTGAAGGTTGGAAATAAAGATCTGCTTGCAAAGGTTATCCCAAATTATATTGCAAAACCTCTCTCTTTGACTGCCATGTTGAGGGATGGCCCAATGTATGGACAGAGAAGGTTCGCTGATTACATTGTAAGCAGAAATACTTTAAAAATTGTGGTTATGATAATACCAACTGATCTGACGTGATTGCAAAAAGAATGTCTTCAGTTAAAGCTACTAGACTAGTCCTTGGAAGATCCATGTACACTTGCTGTGTCTCGCTCTGATCTCCCGTGTATGATGTTCCTCCAAGGTGCAGGGTTTGGGGCCATGACATATGCATTTTTTAATCAGTACATAGTAAGCTTCAGGTATGCCACTATCTACATTTGACACAGACATGCATGATATCTTTATGCTTTTGTTGCTATACAAGAAAAGATAATGAGGAAACTTTCTTTTCCTGTACCGTTTATCTTGTCCTTTTCAGCTTCTTTCAGGTTAGACTGCCTTCCTATATGTATAAACTTGAAAATAGTGGAGACTGGAGTTTGGTTAGATCTTCTAGGTTTAGCTGAATCCAAATGCTAGCATAACTGGGGGAGCATTTGTTAAGAATTATCTGGCAGATCTTGTCCTTCAGATTAAAGAAGGGATTTGGGTTATGCTTAACCCAAGTAGTATTTGTTCTTAGATTCTCCTCATTCTGTCTGCTCTTGTATCTTGTCTTCCCAGGACACCACTTGCTTTTTCTTGAAGCTTTGGGGCTCCATGTAGATTAATGGTGCTGTTCTTCTTCAGTACATGAAATCTCCATAATTCCCCCATGTAGTCAGTTTGCTGGGCACTCATCAAGCTTGTGAATAGGCAGTCCCCAAAGTATGCTGTTATTGCATGCAGTACTTTCTGTTTGACACTTGCTGTCATCAGCATTTAAAATCTGATATGATGGTAGTTAAAGAGCTGGATGCTCTCCAGCTTTTTTGGTGGCTTAATTGTACTTTGTGCTTTTTATGAAATTCAGTTTTGAATTTCACACCCATACTCATTGCTTACAAGCTATAAAGGCAAGCGCAGGCCATTCTTGCCTTCAGGCATTTTCCCTCTTCCCTTGTAGTTATGAAGAAAAAGCGTATCTTAATCCTTTGTGCCTCAACTTTTGCTTTGGCTATCATACTGATGCACACTGACTGAGCAGAACAGAAAATCTAAAGGGCTCCGTTATCTAAGCATCTCAAACAAGACAATTTGAAGCTGTACAATTCTTGATTTACAGTAAGAATCCTCTCTGGTTGCCTATGAATAGCCTTTCTGCCTGGCAGGGAATTTGATTCTATCTTGAAAGGTTTTATTCATATGTTGGACAGTTTGAATACACGTACTTTTCAGTCCTGCCAGTAGATCTTGCTTCTTGGCTAATTTTCATTTGGACACTAGCAGCAGAAGGCAGAAAGCAAAAATAGCAAAATTTGCCTTCCCTGCAAAACTGTTGTGTTCTGGATTCAGCCTTGCCGTAAGCAGATGTATTTTTCTCAGACATCTCTGAATTTGGAGGCTAATTATATGTAACATGAAACATGCAAGAGACTGATACAATGCCTCCTTCCCTTCCTTCAGAGCTTTGTAAGAACAATCTTTCCTTTGAAAGTGCTGTAATTAGCCAAAATAGCAAATGGCAAGTTGGCACTGTGAACATAAAGAGCTTGACAGTGCAAGTAAGCAATTAAGGGTTAGCTGCATTGCAGATGAATCAGCCCTTTCTTTTTTCACTGTGCATAATTTTTACAGAATGAAGTGCTTCTCTTGGGTGAGAATGAGTGAAGGGGCTTAATACTCTTATCTTTAAGGAATTCATTAAAGTTTGTCTTGAGTAAGAATCACAAAATCTACCTTATGGTGAATCAGGGCAACTAGGTAAGGAAAGTCAAAAAGAAAGAAAAAGTAAAAAAGAAAAAGGAAAGGTCAGGCAATGTTATAGTAAAGTGCATTGCCACCAGGAGGTAGCTAGAACCTCATTGAATGGAAAAACATAATCAGAAACTTCCACTGTAGTGGCACAGCTGACAAGCTTTGAACCAAACCAACATTAATAATGGTGTGGTTTTCCCCGTGGTTGCATTCATTTAACCTGTATCTGCAACTGTATAAACTTTTTTTCTGATACACACTGATACACAATCCAAGAGCACCTTTTTTAAATTCAGGAAGACTTTGGAGAAAAAATGTCTGAGAACCCTATCCCTGTTCTCTTCATTATGCTGGTATCTAAACTGCATAATTTTTAAGGAAAAGCTTTTGGCTCTGGCTGTTCACATGTTTGGGGATTTTTTAGCAAAAAGATGAAGGCAGGTTCTGCTCACAGATAGTTTCCTTTTCCTCAGACATGCCAATCGAATTGAGTTGAGAGAGGTTAGCCCCCTCTGTGATCCTCTAGCTGAAGGGAACATTAATTTAAGACTATACATCAACCTGAGAAGAGCATGTGTTGTGTATGGCTCTGTTTGCTACCTGAATAAACGTTCACCATTAATAAGCTCCTTCAGAATATGATGTCTTCCAGCTTAGTGGGACTTTCTGTTTCTAATGACGATAATGAATTGCCTTACCCAGCCAACTGAAACGGAGATCTTGTATCTTGGATGCTTCCAAGGTAGTTGGAGTAGCTACTGGATGGTGAAAGAGGTAGTGGGAAACCTGATGCCTTTTGGCTCCAGGGCAGTCGGCTTTTGGCTACCAGCTGATTCTGTGGGTGAGACTGGGGATGGCAGGATTGTCTCTGTTGCGTGGGGACACTGCCAAACCGGGTAGAGGACCCTCTCCACCACCCAGCAAGTTAGGAGGTTATAGGGAATGAATGACTACAGGCCTGAGCTCAGAGGCAAAAAACAGGGCTAAGCTACAGAGAATTGAGATTAACAAATTGTTTGAGAATTAGTTGTTATTTGGCCCTTAATGCAGTCTATGCTGTCCCAGCCTTGCTACTGATCTACTCTGTGATGCTGTGCAAATCACTTCTTCTTGTAGTCCCTGGTTGCTTTTTTTTTCTGAAGAACAATGTGCCTTCAGTCAACGCTTGCTGACAGTAGGAGGCAAGTGTTACTATAACAAAATGCTGCAATCATCCCTCTGTTTGTATCATGGCATTTCCTTTGTTGGGTATTATAAATGAGATGGAAAAGTGGCTGTCCTGAACGATTTGAATCCTGAACAAGTCAGTCACTAGATTAAATATATGTTACAAGTGCTGTGGCAGAACATGTATCAATCCATTAACATCAGAAGAGCACAAAACCTCTTTTATTTAATAACAAAAATTTCAGGTCCTGTCATGTACTTAGCTGCTACCAGGAAAGCTTTGATCCCTTCAAATAATGTTTTCTAGCATAAGGTATCATCTCTTTGCTAAGGCTATAATTATTATTGTGGCCTCTCTTGACCTAAGAAGCTAATAAAAGTGTGAGGGGGAAGGTTTTCTGTCAGTCCTTCCACTTAAGAAGAGAAATTGGTAAATTAAGGGTGACTTTGATGCAATCCTATGTATTTATAAAGAATTTACAAAGGCCTGTGTCCCTGAACACAGTAGGACTCAAAAAAGCTCACTTAAAAGCTGCATTTTTTGGCTTTTCCTAGGGCTGTGTTGCTAGTGCTTGCTCCATGTCCTTGGCTTTCTCTCATCCGGCTTTTCAGCGTGCATTTCTACTTTTTCTTTTTTTGATCAGCTCCACTGATCAAGCTCCTGTCCCCTGGATTTGCTGCCTGATACCCTTGGAAACCTCTCCCATCGAATAATCCATTCTGTTTGTTAGGGATGTGTAGCTGCTTCTTCACTTTATCGAGCCCCTTTTCCTTCCAGGCTATTGCCTGCATCAGTTTAAACGAACCCAAAACAGGAATGTTTAATTGCCTTTCACTAGTGCTTGAACCCCAGAAGTGTCATAGGTCTTTACTGCTGGGCATTTAATGCACAGAACATTGGGCACCTCACCTAGGAAGCTCGAGACCTGCTGAATGTTTTAGTAGGCATCAAGGGTCTAGAAGAAGACTGAGGATATAAAGGAGCTTGGCTAACAATTTTGGAAAACTGCTTCCCTGAGTAAGTGGCAACCTAGGGGAAAGCTTGACATTTCTTACCTGGGAATGTGACGGTAGGCACAGAGTAGTGATGACTGGAGAAGGAGGTCAGAGGAGGAGGCAGTAATGATGAAAGAGGGATTAGAAGAATCTGGAGGCAGATAGCTTGTGTTTAGTGAGATGGGTAAGAGAGAGGCAGGAGAAAGAAAAATAGTCAAAGCAATGCATTAAAATGATCTTCGGCAGTAACTTCAATGGCTTCAGCTAAGGCAAGCCTGTATCTGTCATGCAGAGAGAGAGATCTGGCAGTCAGCAGTATGAGATGCTGACAGCCCATACAGGTGCTTCAGCTGAATGAGCAGAGCCAACAGTAAAGGCTCTTCCTTCCAAAGCAGCAGATTTCTCCCCTGCCAGTCGAAAAGACACAGTGTCCCGATCATGAGCCCTAGCAATGGTGTTTACAGAGAGCAAGAGAAGGGGTTTGTGGGGAAGGATTTGTGGCTGATCAGAACGAGAGCTTCTGATTTTGTGGCTCTTCAGCTTGCCCTAGCAGTTGGCCTCCTCAGAAGTGATGTCAGGAAGATTGGCTTTGGAAGGAGACTCCAGTGACCCTGAGGGAAGGATGAGCTCAGCTTGTGACAAGAGTTTCTTCACTTACTTGTCCGTATGAGTCCTCTAGCACCTCTTCTGAAGCACCAAATATCTTTCCTAAATTTTAAGAGGAGTTCTGGATGCAAAACACTTCTGCAGATCAAGCCCAAAATGTATGCTCAGAGGGATCTGTGCGCTTACCAGACCCCTCAGCAAATGAAGCTCATGGTACATACAGCAACAGATACAGACTGGTACTGTGTGCCTGACACACAGGAAGTGGGCTCAGTTATGGTCTGAGTCTCTTCTCTTTCTCTCTAAGGTCTTTCCTCTTGTCTCTTTAATTTCTTAGCACAGAAGCTTGCTCCTGCAAGGTGTGGGGTGCCATTAATTCTCCAGGAAACCTGTGGATGTCTTGGTACTTAGCATCACCTCAGCATTGACTGTCTTGCACAAAACTTTTATAATGAATTAAGAGCATCCTTTGAAATTTCTCATCAGCATTCACTCTAGTAAGAGGGTCTCTAGTATTGCCCTGCACTTTGCCACAGACAGTAGTGTTATGTCCTATTGCCTTGATTACCATTTACTGATGGAAAGGCCAAGAGTGCTAGTATCTCCTCCAGCCACATAGGTGTGCTTGGGACATGGTGTGCACCAGAGGAGTGGCAGGGCACTGGGGAGTTGTAGACCACGCAGCCTGACTCAGGGATGTCTCCTATTCAGTCACCAAAGTTAGGGATTGGGACTTTTGTCTTCTGCTCTGCTAATTCACAGCTCTGAGCATTAGCCTGAATGCAGCCCTGTCTAACATGCTCTAGGTGACCCTGCTAGAGCAAGGGGGTTGGACTAGATGATCTCCAGAGGTCCCTTCCAACCTTACCGATTCTGTTATTCTGTAACGGTGGTTCTGGACACTCCTTGGCATTTCCACATATGGAATCTCTTTAAATATCACTTTGACTGGAGAAAAAGAACATATGTATGTTGAACTAAAGCCTTAGACTCCCTTCACTTCTGTTTAGTTTCAGGCATGTTGCTAAGCCTAAGATATAGCCCAGATCTGAGATAAAAAAGAGCAATTTTCTTCTGCTAATGGAATAAGTCATTTTAGTGTAAAGTAGAAGCTAGGAATTGGTGCCTGTTTGTTGTTTTGAGCTGAGCAAGGTCAGTTCAGCTAAATTGTACTGAATGTGAGCCAGCTCCTGCAAAGTTGAGGAAATCAGAAATCTGCAGATTCTATTAATGTGAGCTACTCTAGATGCTTTTAGAATACAAAATTAGCAAGAACGAAAAAGTATTTTGGGGAATAGATATGCTGGTTCAGTACAAAATCATAAACAGACAAGAACAAGTGAAGATTATTCAGATAATAGTCTCCACTGAGAACAGCTGATCAGGCCAATTAGCTGTTATGCTGTAACTGCCGTATGACTAATTTGAGCCGTCTGTGGTGGGGGATGATTATCTTAGGACACTTGCGTGAGCGGAGCGAGCAAACGTGCAGGCTGCAGTTTTCTAGGAGAGCAAAGTCTAGCAGAGAAGCTCAGCTACAGCACAAAACTTTCCAGATCGGGATGGTCCCAGCTACCTGTGATTTAACTGGGGTTTGAGACACTAAGGAGTGGAAGCCGGCTCCTGCAGCCAAATCCCTATAAACAAAGCCCAGTTTGAGTGTGGTCTCACCCATCAAGCGCTGCTCCTGGACTGATGGGGGCTGGAGCAGGAAGTCTGCCTCTTTCAATTCATTTGCTGAGTTATGGCCTTCTAGGATGGAGGGGGGTTTCAGGAGGGCAGCCGATCAGTTTCTGGTGGAGAATCTCCTTCCCTGAAAGGATTGCTAGTGATGGAAACACAGCAGAGACTGTGAGGTCCAAATGCTCTGGACAATGGGAGGAAGCCAGGGAAAACACAAGTGCCTGAAATCAAAGAAATGGAAGAAAAGGAAGCCACGTGTTTCAAAGGGGCGGGCTAACACCGAGCGTGACGTTTGTGCATGGGTCCTGGCTGTGGACGGTGCGTACCCGGCTTCCCAAACCACACCTCGGTGCCGCCTGGGAAGCTGGTCTCAAGCTTCTCTCCTTTTCCTAGGCAGGTTGTCATTTTCTCTGCAGAAATTGTGGGCTGCAGTTTAAGGGACTGACAGTGGGAGGGTGAATGTAATTATATTTAATATAATTGAAGAGAAGATGATCACATAAAAGATGAAGAGGAGAGCATTATGGAAGATGGCGGAACGACAGCGAGGCATTTCCCGTAGTTCATGCTCATTTCCTTGCTTCATCTGCTGCAGCTTTGTGAATGACAGGGATGGGCAAAATCTTGCTGCAAGCCATGATGGGGAAAGAGAAGTTAATAAAGAAGTCCTGTGGCTCGGTGCGTACGGCATCTGTTTGAGAAAGGTGGCTGCAAATGTACGTTTTGGATAGAGCAAGAAGAGTACTGGAAGCAGTACGAGGTAGCAGCGATGGGTTAGCGAACTGTAGGCCAAATTGAATCCTGTTCAGGAAGCAATGAGGAAAACATGCTTTAAACAGAGATGTTCAGTAGAATAAGTAGGTGTAGGTAGCTTTGCTTTTTTATTGAATTTAGGAAGTGAACGAAGGAATAGCTAGGGAATGATGGACTGTCACCCTGTTTAATGGCCTGTCGTACTGGTCTGGATTACTGGGGAAGAATACGTTGTCCAGGGAAACAGTAAGAGAGAAAAATGGTTTCCTACAGAATGTAAATATAGTAAAGCTATGTATTTGGTAGTTAGGGGGTTATTTCTAGAGATGAAGATCTGAGCATCCTTGACAACAAAAATACAGGTGGCAGCCTGCAAAGTGGGAAGGACACCTAAAGTTGTATCTTCTGTTACTGTGTATTTTTGTATATGAATTTATTTAAACTGATGGGTGAAACAGCCTGACTAGATTCTGTGATAGGTAGAGAAAAGGAGATTTTCATCGTTAAATCTCTGGCGTGGATGTTACCTGGCATCCTGTTGGCTTCCATCTTTATCTGTTCATTGTTTAAATTGCCTAATTTCTGTATTTTTGTTTGTCTAATTTAACTTGCTGTAAGTATACAGAAACTTTAGTTTAGCATTAGAAAATTATTTAAAGAGTGGTTTTTGGTTTTGTGTTATATTGGTGCTTTCAAAATACTTCAGAGCCAAAAACTTTAAAACTATCTGCTGGTAGCAGGTATTTCCAACTGAAACTTGTAAGATAAGTTACAATATATTAATTAGAAATGAGAAAGAAATCACAAAGCTGATTAACAGTTGCTTTGCTGGACTGTGGCTGTGCTCTCCTGGCACCTTTGCGCACTCTTTACCTTTTTATGTCCCCTGTGGTTGTGCATCATGTAGGGTCAGGGGAGGCTCTATACTTCTCCCAGGACAAGCACTGCTACTGCCAGGGACTGTTGCATCGAGTCTTTCGCCTGGAGTAGTTTGTTACTACATCAGTTGTTCACCTTGTCAGCCTGCAAAATGGGAATAGGTTAAATTGACCATGAATCCTTCCATGAAGCATTTGCCCATATTTGTACTGATGTGTCACCGGCATATGAGCCTTTGGCCTTACTGCTGACGTTACACTGGCAAGGGAATGATTGTACCTTTCAATATAGGCAAAAAGGAATGATAGGCAGCAGAACACAGACATGCAAAATATTATTCCTTCATCTTATTTATAAAAGCAGAAATTGTAGATGTGTTGCCTTCTGAACTAAAAGTGCACCTAAGGAGTCTGTTGTTCTTGTCCTGCCCCTCTTTGGCTCCCTAATTTGTGCTCGTTGTTCCAGACCCCCAATATCCACAAGAGCCATTCAGCTAAAATATTCCCCTATGATTGCATGTCCCTGGGCAATGTCAAAAACCCTGAAACCTTGCCAAAGAAAGCAAGCCCTGTGTGATACCAATATCTATGAATCTGGAGTGAGAGCAGTGACAGCGTCCTCCAGAAAAGAGTTTGGCCACTCTATTGGGGGCAGGTTTAGCTCAGTTGGTTAGAGCGTGGTGCTGCTAATGCCAAGGTTGTGGGTTCAATCCCCATATGGGCTATGCTGAGCGTTGGACTAGATGACCTCCACAGGTCCCTTCCAACCTTACCGTTCTGTGATTCTATGATCTGCCCTTAGAGCCCCCTGCTTCCATTCCCATTTCCTCTCCACCATGAGACCAACTGAAGGCCTCTGAAACATCCGAGACGATAAGGGATGTGTGAGTGTCCTGTGATGGAGTGAAGCTCACTGTTCTGTCACGGTGCAATCTCCAAAATCCAGGTAGCTTGGAAGTACAGTCCCCTTCTTATCACATTCAAAAGCATATAAAGGAATGGATGTTTGTAGCAGCCCAGAGCGACGGTGCAAGCAGAGGGAACAGTCGTGATGGCTTTGGCCATCGGTGTGGTTTTCCATTGTCTGTTCCTGAAACTGGTTGCTCAGGAGGAGCACTCTAAATGGTCCTCATAGCAGGGGGTATAAGGGCTCTAGAGCTGTAACGATCTCTGATCAGAATTTTTACAGGAACAGAGTAGAAGAAGGAAGGAGGCCTTCAGGTTATCTCAAAGGCATGTGCAGTGTGCCAACTCCGTGTGTGCATGGGAGGCTGGAGTACTTGGTGAGAAGAAATACCAATGGTAGCAAGCAATCAAGCCAGTACTGAGGGTGACAGGGATGTTTCTGCGTGCTTCCCACAGAGCACTGAGGGGGCTAAGCTGATGTAAGCAGATCTCCATCCAGTTCAGCAGTATAGTCTTTAAATAAAAGAAACAGAAAAACAGACTTCCAGGTGCAATACTGGGATTTACAGGTTTTTAAAGGATTGACCTGAAGGTCAGATTTGATTCACTCCTCTTGCCAAAGAGGCTTATAAAGAGGGAAGATTGCTTTGAACTGCTGGGCTTGCTCTGGCTCTGGGCAGACAGCCCAGGGGCTGTACGGATGTGCTCATCCTGGGGCAGTTTGTCCCCAGGGTCTTGGGGTAAAGGAACTCAAGCAAGCAGAGCTTTAGCCGCTAAAGCAAACAAATCAACAGAACTTCTAAAAACGCTCCAAACTTTGCTTCTTGGATGTGGTGAACAAATGCGGTGTTATGTTCCTCTGCTGGATCAGCCCTGCTTGCAAGCTAAGAGCGTAACTCCACAGCTAGCCCAAGGATGCTGTTTATCTGGGATTTGCCTTGGAGAGGCAGCTCCCCCGAGAACATCCTCCTGCCGGCTTAGAACAGCCTCCAGCGGGCTTTGCGTTCCTCTTCCCCCGACGGGCAAGCAGGTCTGCACCTAGAGAGCACCAGCCACTCACTGAGCAATGGTTTTCGTTTCTTCCAGGACAGTCTTATTACATGAATTTTGCAGAAGTGTTTTCCTAAGTAGGTTTCAGGTAAATTACTGGTTTTTATAAATTAATATTTTTCTACAGATGTCAGTTTAACTTGTTTTCCTTTGAATTATGAATCTTGTGAATTGTTTCAGTGATGCTTTTGGGAGAATAAATAGGTAAAATGGAAATAAGAATTGTTTGTGCCAAGACGTGATAGATGTTTTCCCGTTTCTAGGAACAAGTAGGCAGCTGGTTGGCGGGTTTTTCCTTTTATTTTTTTAATGCTCCCGAGAGGTAGTCTGGCACATACCACAGAGCTGAAATTTAGTTGCCGTGTGTAGACTTCAAGTATAAATATTGTAATTAAAAATTATGATATGCTATTAAAGGTAAAGAAATGAAATTGAGCAGTATGTTATTACCGAAGGAGTCCTGCTCTTTTCCTGCACTAGTATTTTAGTAGTGAGACTCCAGACTGTCCAGGCAAATTGGCATGAATCTTCTTACTACTTTGTGAAGACTTCTGAAGGAGACTGCTGCCAAACTGAATCCTGTGCTTGCTGTGATGTTAGTGGGCCAATTACAGAGGACTGTGTGGTTCATATTGCTGTCTCTCTAGCTGTTATAAAATGTGTTTGAAATGTGAGCTTTTCAAGGTACAGAAATGTGAACAAAAAGGCCTTCTCCTCCCAACCAAAACCAGTTCCCACCTATAGCACGGAACAAGTTTGGGTCATTCACCTTATGGAACGCTAGTTAAACCACGTGGAGGTAGCAGACTACTGGCAGTGCTAAGCACCCGGCTTCGGGCAACCCAGATCTCACTGTAAATGTCCTGCCGAGGCATGGCCAAAGCCGTTTTCAGAACTCCTGTCCGGAGCCCTTTCTACAAGTCGTTCATGTATGCAGCTGCCGAAGGTTGCTGCAGCTGGAGAGAGGGTCGTTGCCTCGGCTCCGCGTGGAAGGGGGCCCGGACGCTTCCCCGGAGCGCCGCGGATCCCGCCCGCTGACCTCAAACAAGGCTTTGCCCTCTCATGCTTCTTGTCCGTTTGGTGTAAGTGCTTCAACCCAACAGAACTCTTTGGCATCAACTGAAACACTGTTAAATGTTTTGGCTTTTCAGGAAATGTTCAGCATACCAGCTGGAATGGAGCCAGCTAATAACTAACTTCAGCAGAAGGGGCCAGAAACCTCCCGCCTGATCAGAGGCGCAGGCACACCACGGCCGAGCTCGAGAGGTGATTAAGATTCAAGCGCCCGTGACAGATCGCCCGGCAGAGGAGGCTGGCTTTTGTGGGAGCAACTTGAGCTGACCCTCAGGTACGATAATTATGCTGAATTGACATGAATTGCCCAGCACGCTTACACATATTTTAGTTTCTTGCCTTTCTGACCATAATTAAGTGGCTCTAGTAGATCAAAAGATGTTTTAACTTATTTGGAAAGAAAATTACTGCGCCTGCTGTGCTGTGTAAAGTTTAAGAAAGCCTTAATGAAACAAATCCTGTCGACGGAGGCTACTTTACTATCCTAAGATTTTTATTTTAAATCAAATAGGTATGGATTTGTAGTTTCAATTTGATGCATGTGTTGTGTGGATTTTTTTTGTGGGTGATTGTTGATCCAAGTATCGCCGATATCAAAGTGCTGGGAATCTGGCTTTTCCAGTCTGACACCTCTCTCCTCATACAGCTCCCTCCATACGTCAGCAATCTTTTGATCTTATTCAAGTTGGAAAGCATTAAACCTCATTTTGCCCCTCTGTTGGGGATTTGTGAGTGCATTTACAATAGTGCTGTTTGGTGCAGGACGGCATGCGGCAGATCCAGCCTGGGCCAGCAGGGTTTGTGTTAGCGAAGTGCTGGCAGGAGCAGCTGCGGTGACACACGCTGCCCCTTTGTAAAACTGCTGGCAAGTCCCTTTAATTTCACTCAAGCCTTTTAGTTTCTTACTCAGGTAAACTCATAGCTTTCTTCTTTTTCAGCTTTGAGTTCCAGTAAACATGAGAACTCAAAGGCAACCTAATAATATTAAAAACAAGAAATTGATTAATTTTTTATAATAGATACCAAATGATGTGAAAGCAAAATCAGACATGATTTTCCTCAAGCTTAATTTAGTACAGTACATATTTTTCTTACGTTTCAGACCAAATTAATATGAAGTTTTATTCTGATTCATTAAAAGCTTTGTGAACTTAAATCAGACTTGTTTTCTAGAATTTGGTGGTTTTGTATATTAGTTCAGCTCTGTTCTCCCTACTGTTTAGAAATTATTCTTGAAGTCAAGGGCAGGATTAGAAAAGATCGATATATTGAATGAAACTCCTGATTTATAAAAATCCAGAGAAGGACAGCTGTATTCATAGGTAGGTTTTCTTTAAACAAAAATAACAGCCTTATTTTAATAAAAACCACATCAGTTAAGGACTTTACAGAGTGAGTTAAAATTGTGTTAGTGGTAAGACTGTATTGCTCTTTAAAATTTATGAAAGTTAACACCAGAAAATTTGATTGTTGAGTTAAAGCAAAACTAAAAGTTCCCAGGTTGATATTTCAGCTCCATAATTTTAACTCTGTGTTTTACAGAGTAGAACCATTTATAAAGCATGGAACTGGACTGAAGTCAGGAATTTAAAACTTTGAGATTTTGGTCCAGTTTCCTACCTACCTGAAGTGAGTTGCATCAGAAAGCTTTGTAATTATTTATTTATATTTACCCATACTCAGTGCATGTGCTGTGTCACCACTGGGTAGACTGGGATGAGCCCATGCTGTCACTGCAATTCTCTCCCTTGATCGTGCTTCACTAATGATATTTTCCAAGAAGACTTTTTTCATTGTTCAGCATCAGACTTGGAGACCTTGGCAACATTCCCCACTTGCTTCATTGTCATATTTTGCATTATGTAGTGAATGCTCTTGATTAATTCCTAAAGTGCAGATCTCTTAGTGGACTGCATTAAATACTGCAAGGAAACCTGACTTTCTCGGCATGACTGACAACAGCTGACAGCTTTCAAACAGTACTTTTAACAAGTAGCCCATGCTCTGCATGGTAAGAACAGATGCCATTCGTGGGACAGTGGTGAAAATAGTTCAATTCTGAACTATTCTCAACGTTCAAAATCTTGATCGCACTTGCCTTCTGGAGCTGCTCATGGTTAGTTTTTTTTGTGCCTTCAGGCAACAGAAGCAATAATGCATGGAAATAATCTCCAAAGAACACTGTTGGCTGTCAAAATGGATGTTTCCACATGAATAAGTATCAATGAGCCTTTTGCCTAGTGCTGATACCGAGAGTGCTCCTATCTCCACCCCACACTGTGCTGAGTACTGAGCTGGGTGCTGCTTTGCTTGCAAAGTGGAGCTTAACTGTTCACCCTTGAATAATGAAAATGAGCAAGTTGCCTTATCCTTCCCTGTCCCAAGAATAAGATTTTTAGTTCAGACAAACTCTTTTGAATATAACTCCTCCTTCATCTCATTCTGTTCTTCTGCAGCCCCTGTACTTCATTCTTTATACATGTTCACACACAAACAGGCAGATACAGTCACTGAAATCTCTGGAAGAATATTATAGAATATAACGAGAGTGGAAACAGTAATAGTTCATCTTGCACCAAAGGAAATTCCATTGTGGCTTTAGAGATAAAAACTGCTTATAGATTTCCAGACCCACTGTGTAATTTTTTCCTCACCATGCTTGGAAAACTGGCCCAGGCAGGTGAAGACACAGCTGACATGTAAAACATAAATGAGGTTATATAGCTCAGAGGACTGGAGGATGGTGGTGTTACTGTGAGTGTGAATTGAATTGTTGTTATCTCTTCTATCTTAAATACTCTTCCCTTCTTCCACTCTGTTGCTGCAGAAAGAACATTTGCCTGTTTAAAAGTTCAAACGAGGTGGGTAGAAAGGAGAGACATGTCTTTTCCAGAGGTGTTCAGTAACCAAAACTGCTGAGTACCTTTCACAGACTCTGAAAGCCAGGTTTACTTTCACCTTAAGACATGACATTGGGCAGCCCAAGAACTCCGCGAAGAATCTTGGAGCTGCAGTCTTGCCCTGCTGCCTGGGAATCGCAGTGTGTTGCTGGCCTGTGTGGGCATTGCCTTCCAGGCCAGTGAGCTGGCACAGGGCTGCACCGGCTTGTGTATTTTAGCAAGAGGGAGGCCCAGCTCAGCTGCTTACCTATTTAGAGAAGTAAAAATGTGCATCATAGTCAAACAGCATACTATTTGCATGGCCTGGGCGGTGTAAAAATATGATCTATTCCTCAATGACTGAGCTGTTCAAGTCCTTGCTTTATTGAGTAAACCACAGAGGTCAGGGAATGCATACAGAATACATCTATATCTGGTTACACAGCTCAAGATTTCCAGTGTAGATATTTTTTTCTGATGGCTTATGAAAAAGGAATGCATGGCTCTCTATCACACTGTTTTCATCATATGCCGTTGGCTCTGAAGTGTTATTTTATACTCCGTTGCTGCAGAATTTTACTGCACATAGAATTCATCTTAGTTTAAACAGGTGTCATTCCATTGGCTTCACAAGAATTATATTTGTTTATGCTACAGCAGTTCTTACTTACATAAAATGAAGCTTTTGTGAACATCACACAATGCAGACATCTCTAGTGATGCACTGGGAATGACAAACAGAAGAAAACCTGAAAACCTAACCTGGACTTTGGAAATTGTCATCAATTAACTTGATCTTGCAATAATTCCCTCAGGAAAAATATGTATCATCTATTATAATTTGCCTCTTTTGTTAATAATGGACTATCTTCAGAGTAAAACATAAGTGAAAAGATACATGCCACTTTTCACATAGTCTTTTCTACTCCTTTAGTTCTTGGCTTCTCTCTGGGTGAGCAGCTGTGTTAGTTCTGGTCTCTCCACTCCTGACCCTGTCGCAGTGGGAAGTGGATTGTACAACTAGGTTGCAGCACATTTGGGAGGGGTCGAGGGAATGCAAGGATGCTTCGGGGAGGGAGTTGACAAGATCGTAGAAAAGTCAGTGGGGAAGTTCTCAGAGACATGACAGCTCTCTGCAAGAAGAGAACTGAGATGATTACACTTAGCTTTAGAAAATAAAAAGTTGGTATTTGAAACTCATAAATTGATAGTGACATTAAACCCTTTGTGTATTCAACTTACATAAAATTCAACAGAATCAGAGGCAGAAAATTGAGCATTTGACAATATCTCACAGATTTCTGCCAGTCGCATGTTATCTGGCCTCAAGCACAGAAAGATGGTGCAAATTTTAATAGCACTGTAGATTATCTAAAAAACTAGTATCAGGACTAAAACTCCCTTGCCTCACCTATTTCTTCTGTCTACCATTGCCCAGATAAATATATTGCTGCAGGTTGGATTTTCATGTTTGACTTTTACCTGAAGATGCTTTGGAAAGCTGATGAAACCAGCACGTTTTGATTCTGTTAGGAGAGGGCGTCTTGAACTGCTTAGCACTGATGGAGAGGGAAGGTGGAATTAGCATTAAACCATTTTAAATCTTGGCACTTATCTTTACTAACTTATAGCAAATGTTTTCCAAGATATCTGATTTTATCTAACATTCAGAAGTTCTAAATTAGAATGATAGACATTCCTTAGCAAAGAAAACAGGACTGGGTGTTAAGTATAGAAAATGAGAGGGTTTTAAGTAAATATTAAAGCTTGCTTTATTTTATTGTGGTGGTGTTCTTTGGCGTTACATATTTGGAAAAGCAGGGTGAGCTGCCACCTTGTAACTGAATCTCTTATCAATCAAATTCATTAAGCATTAAGCTGATCACTTATATTGCATTTACATTGTTAGTGTGTCTAACACAGTCTGAGTTTTTCCCAACTCAGTCACTGAAAGATTAGAGCCTTTTCTTCATAATTGCTTTGTTAAGCCACTTCACTGAAATTAGCATTTAAATTAGGGCAAACTGAGCACTGAACCAAATTTCCATGAAAAAGTGATAAAACCCAAACATATACAATGTATATCAGCAGAGATAGCTGCAGCATACGTACACTGATGTGTGAAGCATGAAAGCAGCCTGTATACCAGTACCACCTGGGGCACGGGCAACGTATACGGATGTTTGTACGGCCTGCAGGGCAGTGCGTTCTGATCTCATCAGGCATCTCTGAGTAACACTGTCGGTACAGAACGTTGGCACGTGTGGAGAGCTCTTTCTGGTCTGCTAAAAGGTTGTATATGTGCGGCTTCAATGTGGGATTCACTTACACTGCCAGATGCAATGGTGAATGAAAAATGGTGGAGAAAGGGGGTTTAGCATATGGGACTCCTTCAGGATGCTGTCCTGTAGCGTCTTTCCAGATGACAACAGTTGAGTGAGAAAGCGATTTGTACCTTGGGGTCATTTGGCCACCCTTAAGGGGAGGATGACTGCTTAATATACTGTGTGCTCAGGTCCTCTCTGGTTTGACACACACTTACTCCATTGACTTTTAAAAGAACTTTATGAATGTTAAGCCTGAGTTCTTCTGCGTCTCACTTTCAGTTTTATTTTGATTGGGAGCCCTGGTCAGCACCAATATGTCTATCTTGATTTCAGAATAAGGGTGGAGAGACCTACTGGAGTCTTCCAGGAGGACTTTTATCTCCAAGAAATAGGTATTCAGTTCTCTTCCTGGGCTTTAAGTCTGGTTCTTTGGACTTTGCAAAAGGCATGGGTATTTTCAACATTGCAGTGCAACTTTGGATTGTCAAAAGGCATAACTTCCTAAGAAATGGCTTTTTGTCTCTATCCTTTACGGATATCAGAAAGATGTCCCTTTATTGGGTGGAATAAAAATAAATAATAATAATAATAAATAATAATAATAATAAAATTGGGTGGAGTGCCATACAAAGGAAGGTGAAAGAAAGCCAGCTAAGGGGATAAGAAAAGTCAAGGTTTTACTAGAGATGACTGGAGTATAAGTAGATGGTATGGAAGGAAGAGAGAAAGAAAAGAGATTATGAGAGCTGGGGATGGGAAAGAGATTCCTGGCAGAATGTCTGTTTTGGCCAGACATTAGGCTATAAAACCCCTGAACATTTGAAATCCACCTATCACTAGCTTCTAACTGAAGGCATTGTAAGAAAACTTGGTAGAAACTTGATCTCACTGCATTATCATATGACTGTGTTTATTTGGATTATTATTAAAATCCAGCCTTAAAGAACTGCTTATTCTCTATATTTGTTCACCTAAGATTGTAACTGTTAGTGTGCTGTTATGCGACTCTATAAATATGTATATAGTCATATGCATATGTTATTAAAAGAATTTTGGTTGAGCTCTTTTGCCATTTAGTCCTTTAAACAAGATGTTGGAAGGATACAGAGCAAATATGTATAGGTATAATCACTCACTATTGATGCTTCAGTACATTCTGGCTTGATTAAGCTCTGAACTTGTAGATATGACAGCAAAAGGCTCTTGCTGGTTTAATTGCATAGCAAGGCTGAAAAGGGGAATGTGATTTTTATGGTGCAGTGCTGAAGGCAAAAGAAAAGCAGAAATATAAACTCCGCCTCACTGCAGTACCCATCTCATATGTTACTGTATTTTTTTTTTCCAAATTTGCATCATGGCAGTTGCTCAAAGGCCGCGGGAAGTTCCTGCTTAATGTTTGCTGATTGCAAACTAGCAGCAGCGTCTCAGCTTGAAGCAATTGCCCAGATGCCTGGGTTCAAAGCTGTGGGCCTACAAAGGTCACCCAGGCTGCTTTTTGAAAAGAGGAATGCATAACTTCTTAGCATTACAATTATTTAAAAACTTGACCTGCATTGTTAGTGAAGAATCAAGATAAGGAAATGTTTAACAACACAAAACACTAAAATTGTTTTGTTTCAAAATTCACAAATGGTCACGTGAGTATGTCATAAAATGATGGCAAATTTAATTCATCAGTTCCCTTTTTGTTCTGTGATAATTTTTGTTTATCTTAATATGTAGGATACATACAACAATTTTGGAATAATTAGACACACAACTCTATAGGCATCTAGAGTAATTACTCATTTGGGGATTCATTGGAATCACTCAAGTATTTTGGTAAAATGGCTTTTCAAGCACTTAAGCCCATGACTGTTGGCCTAAATGATGTGATTGGGGATGTAGGAAGAGCTTAATCTCTCAGTTCAGGTTGCAAAATGAGAGTAAAAGATCCTTATCCTTACAGGTTTAATTTATTAAAGTTTGTTACATTTCCAAACTACATTTATAAGTTTGAATGAATTTTTCTGTTTCAAGAAGGAATTAGAAGAGAGGAGAACTTGCCTTGTATGCTTAGAGCCTAAGTTACTCAATAAGGGTTCTCCAAGCAGCGGCGGTTTTCTGGCCTCGAGAAGCTAAGGCAGCTGTTCTCGTTGAGGCTCCCAAGGTTTGGGCCAGCATCTGTCCTGACAGAAAGGAGATTTTTCTGCTTTTTGAACACCATTGGTCCTGCAATGCTGCTAAGATATTTGAGATTATCAGGAGAAGATGAAGCAGCTCTATTTTATACTCACCCATCACTATGGACAAGAAGTCAGATTTATGGCATTTGCTTCTTGTCAACCAGAAGCTTCCTATTCCCAGGGCTGGCGTGCTCTGTGCCGCCTCCTGGCAGGCATGCCTGGGTGCCTGGAGACTGGAGCAGAGCCCCCCGGGGTCCTGCTCAGCTGCGCCTGCCCTTCAGGCCTGGGACAACAGCCGAGCCACTCTCCTCCCGACAAGGAGCACTGGGGAGGCCGTGGACTGAGACACTTCTCAGCACGGAAGGTCTTTGTTATAGGGGCAAACTCTGCAAAAGCGCCACGGTTTTGTTTCGAGGAGCTAGTAGCGCTGTCCTTGGATGATACCTTCCAGTGCGGCGTGAACAGCGATTGTAGCTTGGCCTCGCTTCCGTTTTATTTAGTTGTTCTTCAGTAGGATTTTAGTAAAGAGCTAAACATGCTTTTACTAATGCTGTGCAGCTCGCTTTTTATATAACTTCCTCTACTTAATGATTTCCTACAGTTTAGTTTATGTATCATCCCTGTAAATTCCAGTTGCTGAACATCTGTCCCTTCTGAGCCTGCTGCCATGCATTTATGAAAGGAAGCAGCAATATGATCCTCGAGAGAAATTAAGAACGTGGGACTGCTGCGTGGGGTCAGGCCAGAGGCTTGTGTAGCACCGGCTTTTGCCTGGCAGTGCCTTTCTGCGGGGCGAAGGAGTCAGGGCGAGTGTGCGGAAGAAAATGGGCAAGCAGGAAATGTCTGTCTTTGCGGTGACCTTCAGTTTGAGGACCTTGACTCAGAGATAGCGTTGAACTTTCATGTTCAGTATTCCCTGGTGAACCTATTTTCTGTTAACCAATTTCCTAACCTTATTGTGACCTATATATACTCTTGGTCTCCAAACATCCTGGGGCAATTAGCTCCACGGTGTAGTTATGTGTTATGTGAAAAAAACTGTGACTGAGGGGAAAGAACATCAAAAATTGAAGTCAAAAGTTGAGACTGAGAAAAAGCTTGAATAATATGGGTATCAGCTGAATTTTACACCTCTGCAAGGCTGCATAGTATTGGACTCCAGATTTGCTGTGATTCTGCTCTTACACTGATTTTTACAGTAGTCTGGTTTGCCGATTTTAGGTGAGATGAAAATTAGGCCAGAATACTTCCAAGGGAAAGCATTCTGATGTTTCTGATTAAAAAAATAAAACATCTCTTAATGAGAACTAACCCAATACTTAAGAGAGATGACTTCTTGCAAAATGTAAGGAACATCTGAAATCTGTGAAAACAACTGAGATCGTGTTCTTTCTCTTTCATATAGGTACCCATGTGTTTAATTAGAAATAATGTTCAAGTCTTGGAATGCTCCAGTTCTGATCAGAGTTGATGTTTTAGGCTTTGATATAGTTAGTTTGAAGAAATTCCATTAATAATTGAGGTGTTTGCTGATATCAGTCATGAAGCACATTCAGTGGCAATTACAGCATCCTACCTCTCTGATTTAGACAAAAACACTTGAATGTCTCTGCTTTAATCCCTCGTTGCATAGACAGGGAGGCCGGCGAGGGAAGGGGTAGGAGAGGCGAGAACCGCAGCCGAACCTGAAGCCAATTTAAGCAATGCGTCTGCTCACCCTCCTGGCATTGCCGTTTCACCTGACAGATGGATGTTTCTGCAAGGTTATCTGAGCCTCCCTCCCAAAACACACACACACCCCCCGTGAATGGATTGCAGTAATAAGATTTAGACTGCCGGTACACTTCGTTCTTTTGGAAGTTAGTTCTTTGGAAACGACTTAGGACCATCCTCGGTGGGTGTAAAACGAGAGAGAAGCACTGGGGCAGGGAGCCGTGCCACCTTGTCGTGTCCGGGTCTCACCCCTTGGCTCATTTATTCTCTTTTGCACTGTGTCGTAGAATAGTTTTTATGCAAGGCGAAGGCGTTCAACACTTTCTCTTCAGTTGAAGAGGAATGGGGGTTTTGTGAGTGCTGCCTTGCTGCTGTAGCTCTCCTCCCACCTCCACCTCCCACGTACACGACTTGTTCTTCGTTTCACCCTCCACCTGCCTGGCCTTTACTCTCTTCCCACCTCCAAATTTCAAGCCTGCTCCCTGATTCTTTTGCTATTCAAGCTGGGTATTAACAAGATGTATCTTTAACCATACCAGCCTGTGATTTTTCATGGTGAAGGGAGAATATGTCTGACGCAGTTGGAGCTTTTGTGACCAGAAGGGCCCGGGTGTTCTGCTGGTGCAGGCGATGCTGCTTGCAGTGCTTCGGCGCGCCGGGGAGCGTCAGGCAGAGGACAGCATGCGTCCAGCTCACTGCTGCTGTCCCTCTTTCCACCCCACGCGGCTTTGGGCAAGCCCCTGCCCCTGTAGCACGGCAGCGTGTGAGGCAGAGAGGTTCCTGAGAGCACGCTTGCTGCTGTTGTGAGCGGTGAGCCACCCCGGAACGGGGGCCGGAGGCTTCACCTGGCTTCTGAAATGCGTGCGCAGGTGCTGCCAGGGGAAGGGCCCCAATAACTGCGTTTCCTAAAGTGTAGACGTTGCAGGTACATGCTACGACTGAAAAAGTACTGAGTTGCATATCTTGTAACTGCTGGGTAATGAGTCTCTTGACCTCCTGCAGTTATGCTAATGCGACTGCTCACTTGGAACCTCCGTGAGCCAGTAAATTACTCCTTTTCTTAATACCCTGCTGCAGATTGCGGCTATCTCTGTAACAGAGACTACCTATCTCATTAATTTGTAATTTTACTGAAATATTGGAGCCTTGAAAGTGGCATGTGAACTAAAATACAAATACGGTAGATGTACTGCTGCTAAAAGGCTATATAAAGTCATAGCAATTAAGCTGTGAGATGCTGTGGATTAAGAAATAATTTGACACTTTGGGCTCTGAAATTTCTTGGATCCTTCTCTCTGTGCAAGTTAGAGGAATATAAGGAAAAGCATAATGAAGATGTGGTATGGGGTATGTCATGTATCTCTCTAAATAGTACATGTGTGTACACACACACACACACACTATGAATTCTACAATATAGAAGTTTCTCATGGCAATAAATGCAAGACATTATTTTCCTTCCTAGAGTTTGATGTGTATGAATAGCTTCTCAGATGAACTTTTCTTAATAAATTTTTTAAAGTAAAATGAGTCTTGCAAAATAGATAAAAGTATAGCATAGAAAATCTGGCAAGCATAGACAACATTTGATGACTTCTCAGTTGGATTAAGTATTTATAGACGTATATATATGGACTTCACATAAAGGACCTGATCTTGTAGTGCTGTATGGCTTTAAGAAATCCTTTTGCAAGAATTCTCTGTGAAACCAATGTGATTTACTGTGTGTGAAAACATGTACTTTTGGGGATGTGATGCTTAACAGGGTGGATCAGATAGCCAATGAAGTCCAATTTTCCTTACGTGGTCTGGGGATTGGCGTAATCCTGTAAACCCAAGTGTTAATAGGTGCTGCAGCTTTGTCACAGTGTACATTTCTAGTTCTGCGCTTTACAGAGGAAGCAGTTGCTCCTTTTTGCAGAGGGAGAAATGCAGAGGGAGGAGGCAGAGGAGCTTGCCCAAGCCCGTGCGGGGGGCCAGCGGCAGCGCAGGGTCCCCCCAGGCTCGCAGAAGCCCTCGTCTGCTCTAGTTTGCACGGCTTCTGGCGGGTTTACACGCTTTTATCAATAAACCCTTCACGCAGGAGCAAAGGCTTTGTGAATAATTATGCAGATTCCCACTGCATGATAAAAAAACATTGGAGTCTAGTGACTATTAACCACGTGTCATTTTCCTTTAGTCTTTATCCCTGAGGTTGGTTTGTGGTGGCAGATGAGAATGGAAGATTTTCAACTTTGGGGCTTCCTAGGTGTTGCACTGGCAATAAGCTGCTTGTGTGGCTAAACATATTTTAGAGTTCATTTTGTCAATGTGCAAGTTTGGGTTGTCAGGAGTCAGAGCTGGAATTGTCAGAACAAATGAAGGGACATGATTTGCCTATATCTGAACATTTTTTGTTCAATTCCTCCGTTAGGGCTTACGGATAGTGTTCTTTCTTAACTTGTGCACTTTGCTGGGTATAGCAAAATCTAGCCACTTTTACACAGTGTGTTTAATGAGTTTAGAGTCTAATTCAAGTCTTTTAAAATATTTTACCTTTTGTCTAATTGCAATCTAGTTCTTTTATTAAAAAAAACTTATGTTGGTGAGAGAAAATATCCCTTCATTTTTTTGCCTTGCTCTCAAATTGCTAAGCCCCAAAAGTGAAGGATAAAAGGAGAACAGAGTTACCATGGTAAAACATACAGTGTCATACAGAATTGGCCCCAATGAAATGATGTGTTGAACTATCAAAAAAAAAAAAATGAAGCCCATTCCAGTTCCATTCTGATTCAGTATCCTTGAAGCAAAGTCTCCTACTGACAGGAAAGAAAATTGGGATGGAGCCTTAGTCACATCAGATGTGACTGCAGTCAGAAAATCTTTTTAAAATCTCAGCCGTGCAAGACAACCAGTCTAATAGCACATCTAATGCTCTGTCCATTTTAAAATGTGTTTATTTTTAATTCTGTTAGCACTGATTAAAGGCAATCCAACAGGAAAATAATATCTTTCTATAACAAACGGATGATTAAATGTTATTAGGGATTCAAGTTCAGATGGTTGTATGTATCACTAAGCTGTGCACCAATAGCTTACTTTTGTTTGAAATTACATTAGATCACAGCAGAATTTACTACTAGGTATGAAATGAAGTTTATTGCTCCAGTATTACTTTTAGCAGAGCAGAAATGAATTGCAGACGTATAATTCTCCATAGTTTATAGTTATTTTTGTCACACTAACTTAGTGTTAATAGATGTCTGGACATGTTTGTATTATTCCATTGAATTTTAATTCTTCCTCCTTCCTGGGATAAATCCACTTACACTGGTCTCTAATTGCTCAGGAAAAAGTTGAAAACCTCTGAAGATGTGCCACGGCGTCGCCTTAGGGCAGAGCGACGGGAGCCGTAAGGCAGCTCTCCGCACACAGGGCTGTGCGTTCGCCGTACTGGGCCTTGCCCCGGGCACCGAATGCGAGTCTGTTCAGGGGGAGGATTTCATTCCTCGGACCCAGCGGCAGCGGCTCCTGCTTTCTGCCTGGGAGGTACCTGGTTCAGCCCTCCCGGGCTGCCGGCGCCTGTTGTCCGGGCTGGTGCTGACGAGTTTCTCCCATTCTGCCATGGTTTTGCTAGCTGGGTTCTGAGCACGGGGAACTCATCTGCCGCCGGGCTTTCCGGTGCCGGGGAGAGCTCTGGGCATCGCTCTGGTCAAGATCATCAGAGGTTCTTCCTCTACCTCGGTTACGTAATGGCTCTTTTAAACCATCTCGGAGCATGTATTTTGTAATTGAACTTTGAATGTGAATCTTTTCTCCTTCTCTGACTTAGCTATTTCTTTATTTTTGCATGCACTACTCCAGTGTTGCACCTGCCCTTTACCAGGCCACCATATTCCTGGGTTCCTGGAAGCTGTTGCAGCAATACTAGCAGTTTGGGGGTAGGAAAGCAGAATTTGTTGGCTATTCAAGCTCTCATGAAGAGCAGTCTTGTGATTTCTGCCCTAAATGGAGGAATGCCCAGTCTCTTTTGTGCGGTTTCACCATGGAAAAACTGGAGTTCAGGACTGTCAGCAGCAGGAGCAGAGAGAGGTGGTGACCTGCTTGAGCTGGTCACGGTGTGACAACAAAATTGTTGGAGTCTGTAAGAGGAAGGAAGTGTGAGTGCAGAAGGCTCAGCACTGTTTGATGAATGGCTGATGCTACCCGTCGTGCTTGCTGGCATCCTGACCCCCGACATCTGTCTGGAAAGGATAAAGGCCTGCATTTCTTCCACGTGGCTTGGCTGGGGTGCTGGGCCTGGGTGCTGTGCGCTGCTGAGCTGGGCTGGTACTGCGGGGATGCGGCAGGTGATGTGCAGCAGCTGCTCAGCCTCTGAGCTGGGGTGATGTGGGAACGGCAGACCTGTGCGAGGCACGTTGAGTGATGGCCCGGCGTGTTGCTGGGTAACTCTGCCGACAGAAGGGCTGAGATGAAAGGAGTGCTTGTAGACCTTCTGCAAGAAGAACCTGTGCTATGGGTTACTGCAAAATGAGATCACTGCATGGCAATGAGTCATTGATACAGGAGATGTAAGCTGGAGCATGCTGCGGTCATGATGATTGTCCTCGCTACACTGGCAGGGGATGTTGGACTCTCCCTCTGTTGTTGCTCATTTGAAGCTTTTATGCCTTCCTTTTAATATATGATCCTTTTTGTTCTTGATTTCCAGGGGCCAGGATTGAGGTTCTGAGGGATATTAGGAAGCAAACCATTCTGAAATATCTGTGATATTGCTACCTGGAATCTTGAATTTGGTTTGTAACTTACAGTACTTAGTTAATAGATGGAGTAAAATCAGTAGCCCAGGTGAGCTGCTTATACATAGAGATTTCTATACAACTTTTCCCCTGGTGGAATCATAATGGCAGTGTCCTCTTAAAACAAAACAAACAAAAATGCTTTGCACTTAAAGCATCTGTGCAAGTGCTCAACTATAAGCTTTGAATGTTCAAGAAATAAAGCAAGAATTTGTTTTTAGCAATTTCAGTGGTATTGGCTTCCTATGGAAACTAGTGAATGTCTGGAAATGGGGTATTGCAGCTAGTCTGATGTATGCAAATTGACTTTAATATATTGTGGCTTTGATGGATTTTCTGATAGATTATGTTCTATTATTTAAAGCGAGCCCATGAAAGGATAAAGAGGAGTGTAC
Organism: Rhea pennata; assembly: GCF_028389875.1. Classification (NCBI taxonomy): domain Eukaryota; kingdom Metazoa; phylum Chordata; class Aves; order Rheiformes; family Rheidae; genus Rhea; species Rhea pennata. The sequence continues at coordinate 25,490,626 of NC_084671.1, read as the reverse complement.
GTGTGTGTGGAGAAGCACAAGAGTGTTGAAGGACAGACAGGGGCAGGTTTCATTCCCAAGAAAATTCTTCATTAGACTGCAGATCAACTAGGTTCAGACAAACCGGTTGGATGACAACCATCAATCGATAAGTTTTGTCACCACTCATTGCTTGTGACAGTATAGTCCTATGGCTGCAGACTGGCAGCTGCCTTTCATCTCACTGAGTGCTCTGCCTTCATGAAATGGGTAATGATATCCCTGCCTATGCCAGTTGTATCCGTATGAGCTTATTGAATTTCAGTCAAATGCAGCAAAGACACACTTGTCGCACTTGGTTACCTCAGTTGAGTTGTCCACCAGTCCAAGCGACGTCTCTGGGCTACTAAGTCTTTTATTGCTGAATATGAATTGATTCAGGAAAGAGGTATTTCTTTATGGCTTTAAGATCAGCTGAAGTCTAATTTAAAGCTTGTCTATTTGATTTCATACTAGAGATTATGCTTCTAATATAATATCTTGCTCTGCAAGGGTGCTTTTTCATTGAACTGTGTTCAAATATTTGCCTGCAACTGAAAAATAACTGTGGTTTGTCCATCTTTCCTCTCAGTGGTGCAAAAATCATCAACTGCAGAGGCCCTGATTTAATGAAGCGGTTTTATTTAAATGGGAGTTCAGCATATAACAAAATGCTGTGCTGAACTAAGGTCTCCGGTTGCAGCTTTACAAAAGATGAGGTGCTAAAGGAACCAGAACAATGGAGAAAATGGATTTTCTAAATTTTCTTCATTGAAACCAGTGTATTTTTGACAAATCTGCAAAATAAACAATACTGTGCTTTTTAAATGATGAAAACTTCTTTACAGAGAGGTTGATGCCTTTGAACAACACACATCGAAGAAAATCTTGTTGAGTACAGTGAGCACTTGAAGTTTCCAGTGTTTCTTGAAATCTGGCCATTTGTTTGTGTGACCTCAGCCAGGGTTGATAAAAGAAGCAAACCTAGTTACCAGCGTTAAACAAAGTTAGGATAGAGCTGCAGTATTATGTCTCTGAAACCTTTTGGAAGAAACTCCTGCAAGAAGCTGCAAATTAAATTTAAGCAGAGGTTGAAGGTAGTGGGCGTTGTAGTAGAATTAATGGCTTTTCAAACTGTCTGTAAAGGCTGCTAATGAGCCCAGTGAAGCTCCAGTATGAATTAATACTTTTTGGTAGAGTAAGAATTGTAGAAGAAACTTCAGACTGGGCCAAGCAGTTTGTTTATGAAGTTTCCTTTCCTTCTGAAAGGAAAGCAATGTGTGAAAGAAAGCTTTGTCCTCCTCCTGCCTTCCCATGGATACGCTAGGACTTCACACAAAAGCAACCAGAAGGCTTGTTTCTCCAGAGCTGTGAGCACTCCTAGTATTCCTCAAGGATTCCTGATAATATAATGATAAAAATACATTTGTGGTCCTGCTTTCACCCACAGCCCAAACTGCTTCCAAAAAGGCACTGAGAGAGCAGGAAGTGTAGCCAAAAATGAGCGGTGCACTTCAAAGTGTGCAGTATGCAGCAAGGTTTGGGGAGAGTTTCTCATTCCTCCTGTGCCAATATGCGCTTGCACACTCTCAGGGACTGTGATATTAATATCAGTATTTTATTAAGCAGGAGGAATATTCCAGACGTCCAGCTGCTGTGGGCACAGTTCGAAGCCATGTAGGGCGCAGAGAGCCTGTGGCCCTCACTGAGTGCAGTCATTTGGCAACAGCTCAGAAGTTGCAAATAGGGCACGTGTGCCCCTGCGGACGGGCAGGGCTCCGTCCCGGTTAGCGTGAGCACGGGCGTGCTGGAAACGGAGGCCAGGAGGAGAAGTGCCTTTTTGTTGCCAGTGAAATGCTGTGATCTGCGAGCTTTAACTGCAAAGGATGCTGAGGAATTAAGATAAGCAGCAGCTCCCTTTCTCCACAGTGGGAGACAGACCAGCACTGAAGCAACGGCAGGGTAGGAAATTGTATGCAGAAAGAAAAGCAATTCAGAACCCCGCAGGGAAAGGGGGTGGGCGGCAGAGAGGAGAGAGAGACCTTGCTGACGAATTGTAACTCGGCTCTTCTACCCACCCTACGAGTACAAGGGAAAGGACGAGCAGGGTGAAGCGAGGTGCCACAGCTCCAGGGCCCTGATGCATTGGAAACTCACACCTCGCTACGATGCAGGAGCAAGGGGACTTCTGAAAAAATTAATTAGCACAGCAGAGCACTTTTGTTAGAGATACACAACATGAAAATGCTTAATACTCTTATCGTAGGCTAGAGTTGCAGTGAGGGAGGTTGTACCATCTGCTGGGGGGTCTGGATGAAGACACAGCAGAAGGAACCTGCCTCAGATGCTCTTCATTAGGCTCCTCCAACTACACCCCAGTTACTTTCCCCTTTATGGACAAACTGCACTTACAGTTTGGGGTAAATACTAGCACATGCTTCCTCTAAATGGTTATGCTTAAGTATCTCTGTTTTAGGGGAAGTGGAGACTAAGTTGAAAGAAATTCACAGAGTTTTCCCCCTAGCAGCTATTTCTATTAGACTAGGGTTCTTCTTTTTTCCATTTTCAAGAAGCGATCAACTATTTCTTCGTGTTGCAGTGGGAAGCACACTCTTATTTGTACCTTCACCTCTTCCCAGCAGCAATTTAGAATGGCTAAATAAAAAGATATTTTTTTCCTAAGAGTATTAGTGGGAATGAGCAACATGCAAGGAGGACAGGGGTAGAAAGAGAGAAGAGGGGTAGCAATGGCGAGGAGGAAGGCAGAAAGCTTATACAATATATTCCTTTGGAAGGTGAGTGAGATGAGTTGTTTAATACCAATGTGTAGCACCCTGGAGGTATTGTAAAGAAGTATCTGCTGTGGAAGCTTGTAAAACAGAGCACCGCTGGGTTCCCTTACATGTGAGAGCTGAACACTAGCTTTTGGGGGGTGTTACGACTGAAGCCTTCAAAGGGCATGAGGAAGGACCTTTCACTTCCTGCAACAAGGGAATCCTGGAGAGAGAAGACTGTGAAAAGCATGTAAACTATAAACCTCCAAGAATAAAGATTTTTAACCCTTTAATGGTAAGTATGCACAGGATACTGCGGCACTCCCCAAAATCGTTCTGCCGCACAGATGACAACAGGATCTGTAGGCAGATTGAAGAACTGTTGAAAAAAGGTTAGACTTCTTCCCATAGGTGCTGGAGTAATGTCTAAATGTCCTAGAAAAATGATTTGTAGAATATTTGAAAAATCACATAGATAATTTAAGAAAAAAGAATTCTTTTTAAATTTCATTGTTGATCAGTAAGCTCTGCAGACAGACACAGTATTTTAATTTTTGTGAATTCTCTCCATGGAGCATGGTTGCCTCAGTATATCTTTCTGCTTTCAGATGAGGCTTAACTTCACCGTACCCTAATGCCAATTAACGAATCATTGATTGTACTGTTGTGGCTCGCTAAATATTGGTAACTGCAAGCACAGCTCACAGGGCAATCTGTTACCTTGAAAGTCACAGATTGCTGCAGACGATACACCTTTGCAGCACTTGTCTGTGCAATGCGCAGTTTGTTAAATGTGACTGAATAGTGATGCTTAGGTTTTGCTAAGGAGAAACGGAAACTCAAATAGGATGAGATGAAAAATAATGAGGCATGGGCCCAAAGGACACAATCTTTATGCTTATACAATAGGTCTGTAAATTATTACCTTGCTGTGGGTTTTCATAAGAATGGTGGGTTTGATCTACTGTTGATTTTAATTGCTCTGAAAACAAATGTCTTGTGCCAGCTTGTAGACAGACTATTTCATCAAAGTGCAAGCAAGCCCTATAACACGGTGTATGGATAGTCATTACCTGTGGAGGCTCAGAGCCACCTGTGACCACCTGCTTTCTCTCAGCAATATGCCATGGTGCCTCAGGCTGCTAATTTTGTTTTCAAAATAATCTGCTATTTCTGTTTTGTTAGGCTTTTCTCCTAATTTCATTAACACAGTGCAATTAACAGGAAGAAATTAAATATGATTTATTGATAATGCCAGCTATATAGCAGTCTGTAAACAGGATCAATTCCAGATTTAAATGCTTAGTTTTTTTCCTGCAGTTAAATTCCTCATTACCAACTATCACTGTTTTTGCGTTATCTCTGCTTAATACACTAATAAGACTATTTTATCAACTAAGTAACTTTGGGAAGAGTGGTTATCCAAGGAGCCAGTGCATTTCCTGCATGGGTAGCAATGGCACTGGGAAACGCGGCGTACCGGACAGTGGATCACAAGTATCCAGCTCTCGTGCTGTGGGGTTCTCACCTTTACTGCTGCCTTTACATCACCTTTACATCCGCCTGTGGGAAAGAGGGAAGCTCTCTTTCCTAGGCTGGGCGATACCGAAAGCTGGTCACCTGCTGTAGTGCTCATCTTAACCGTTGGCGTTCCTTCGGCGGGACACGCTTTGCCTACATACCTGTCTTTAAGTGTTACCTTAGCTGTAGCTAATGGCAGATCGTTAGCAAATGTTAAGTAAAGCTCTGTGAACTCTGAATTTTGTTCTCAGCCTCAACAGGGAGGCCTGTGGCCCCAGAGCCGTGGCCAAGCAGTTAATCTGGTTTGAAGAAGACGAAAGGGAGGGACTTTCACACTGCAGAGAAGCAACGGGACACGTGCGTACCCTCTGCTCTGCCCTCGCAGGTGGAGGAAGCCGCACGGCGTCCGCAGGTCCCTGCCCAGCCTGGAGCTGTGGCTGCCCGCCACGGTGGCCGGGAGCTGGGGCCGGCGCCCTGCTAGGTCCTCGGGGTGCTGGGGTGCGTCAGCCTCCGCTCAGTGAGCTGCTCCACCACCCTTTTTTTTTTTTTTTTTTTTTTTTTTTTTTTTTTTTTTTCCCCTCTCCTTCATGGCTTGGTTAAGGTCGTTAATTGTCAGGGCCCAGGTGGCACTAATAGGCCTTAATTGCCTGAGCAGCCTCACCTGGGGCCTCCACCTGCGCACCTGCCCCGTCCATTTAAGGCCAGGCCCGGTGCCTCCCCAGCCCTGCTGGGGTGCCCCCGAGGCGCGCCTGCTCCCCGGCACAGCCCGGCTGCGCGGCCCGGCCCGCGAGGCGCTGCGGCGCGGGGCCGCGTCGGCGCAGCTGAAGGGTCGCGCTGAGTCCCGGTAAGGGTGCGCTGCGTCTGTCTGTCTTTCCTTCCTTCTTTCCGTCTGTCCCTCCAGCCTGCCCCTCGTTTCAGCGCGGGTGCCCGGCTGCCCCCAGAAGCGTGGGGGTGCCGGGCTCGGGCGGGTTTGCCCCTCGTCCCTCGAAGAGGCGGCTGCTGCGCTCGGCGCTGTCCCCTCTGCGCCCCGCGGAGGGGTGGAGCAGCCCTGAGCAGAAGGGTCCGTTCCGGCGCGAGCGTGTCTGTTCCCTTTGCCTTATTTTCTTCCCTCTGTGTACTGGCTGTCTTCATCTTCAGGAAATTACCTACTTAGGTGCTAAACATAGCTGCGTTCTTTGCTTAACGGCCCTTTTCAGGGACTTACTTACCTTTAACCGTCACCACCGCAAGCCTTTTAGTTTTGGACTGTTTTCTTGTGGGCTTTTTTTTGTTGTTGTTGTTGGCTCTTAGAGCAACGAGGCTGGTGGGGTCCAGTTACTTGGACAAACTGAGTGTCTGTATGAGATGTTCACAGCTGCCTGCTTTCTGCGGTCTCCACCGCTGTCTGGTGCAACTTCCCCGGCTGGAAGAGCTCCAGCTCAAAGTCCCCACAGCACCCAGTCTGTGGGACCCCGAGGGTTGGTTGCAGTAGCTCCTTCTGGAACTTGGCATGTGATTTAATGAATGAAAAGGTCTTTGTGACTGTAGTTGCTTTTTCCTGAGAGATACTTTTTTTTAATATGTAGATAAAAAGAATAGCTTGTTCTATCATATTAAAATTTATAATCAAAAGTATTGGAGAAGATGAAAATCCTTGTATTTCCAAAGCATAGGATGATCTTTAGGAGGAGATTATAATAAAGAGCAAATGCTTGGGTAGCTGTCTGTTAAGGGACTGTGTGTCTTTTCTTATGAAACACCTGGTGCTGGCTTTTATTGGAGGCAGAGTCTCCATAAATAGCAGCCCTGAGTGGGCCTTGGTTGCCATGGTTGAGACGGTGTTTGAAGCCTCTGTAACAAGCAGAACAACTAAAGCCCAGGTTTGCTTTGTGTCACATACTGAAGCTTGTATAAATATGGATGTTTCTGCCTTTGAGCAGTACTGATGGGGGGAACGGGTGAAAAAGTCATATCTCTGGCTGCCTGGTGTTGCTGATAATTAGCAAGCAATGAAGAAAATGAGTATCTAACATCACAATAATATCCTTTCTAGTGCAAATAAGATACCAGGCTTGCTCAGATGAGAAAAATGCAGCCTGTGTCAGCACCTTTCTCTGGTATTGAGATCTTAGTGTTCTGCAAATGGTTCCTGAGTTTTCAGTGGGGCCTCTCTGCAGGCTGACTGTCATTTGCTGTCGCTTGCTTGCCTTCCTGGGACAAGGAAGGTGCAGGTACATGTGCATCCTGCTGTAGGAGAGGCTCAAGGCAGAACTCATAGTAACTTCTGTGCACTGTAGTCTCATGCTTCCTGTGGGATACCTCTGAGTGTAGTTTACATTTTCACTGGGTGAACCTACCTCCCACAAGATGCAGGTTAGAGCATGCACAGGCAATTTACCCAGTGCTTGTGCACTGCAAGTTTTCTATATTTACCTAATGATATCTTGTGTATGTCCTTGTGCTTGTAGAGGGTCAGAGGAGCTGTTGTGGGACACCTACTGCCTCATCACAGAATAAAAACTAATCTTCCCAGAAAACCTGCCCTACTTTGAATAAAATGCAGCAGAAAGCCAAATCAAGCAGAGAAAGATTTGGGAAGGGAGTATAAGTAATAGTAAAAACACTTGTAGTTATACAGTACATTAGATGTGCATGCAAAGACTAATTAAGAAAATTATGAATTACTAATCCTTATACACTTTGTAATCTTCTCTTCCCCCATGTGTACTGTTAGCTACCACTTTGAAGGTAGACTGTTGATCTTCTTGCAGGCTCTGTAATAATCAAAACTACAAGAAGTGAATGCTTGCTTTCTAAATAAACTACTTTCTCTTTATTTAAAATACCTCTTGGGTTGATACTTCATGTTCTTTATGGTGTAGGTACTGAGGTAGAGCAAGAGAAGTTCAGTTTTAGATTTCCAGTTAGACCATCTTAGCCCTTGACTTTACTGAGTTAGGCTGTTTCTCTTTATAGTTCAAGTTTCAAGTGTGAGTGTTCAGTGGGTGTGAACATCACACCCGAAGATCTTGACTTGGGTGTCTTGTCCAAAGCCTTTATGATCTCCTCTCCTCCCCTCCCCTCCTCCCCCTGCTTATGATTTGGAGCAATCTAATCATAAAGTAAGGTGGGCCTGAATAAGAGGCCAGTTAGTAGGGACAAGGAAAAGGCTGTGTAAAAGCTCATTAGGATTTGGAAGCAGTCTCAATATCTAGGGTTGTCTGTGATGCTTGGCTGTGTGCCTGAGCGGCAGAGAGGTAAGCCAGCACGTTTGACTCTTGGCTTACAGTCATGGAACACTTGGTGCGAGAATCTCTTTTTACAAATATGTATTGGGTGTGAATGCCCCTCCCTAGGGGCTAGGGAGGAGAAGGGGGCAAATTCTGTAGATAAGTGGAAGAAGAACTGTCTCTGCAAAGTCTGCATGCTCTTTCTTCAGACGTGCAGGCAGGGATGCAGGTACTGCTTCCATCTTATTTAGAGATATTCCAAATATAGCTCTAGTACATTTGAGCTTGCTTTCCAAAATCAGAAGAGGCTTGCAAAAAATTAGAGGAAATAATAAAGCAGTGGGATAACTTCAATAAGTGAAGGAAAGTAAGAAAAAGCTATAGTCACAATAGCTCAAGTAAGGATAGGGATGCTTTGAAGAAGGCAGAGTCTTATTATTCATGTTAACCAACAAGAAAAGAATGAGGACTGATCGCTTTAGTCAGGAAAATGTAGGTTAAGCCTTTAAATCAAGCTTTACTGCTTCTCTGTTGGAGTAGCCTGACAAAATACATTCAAAATAATGTGCTGCCTTGTGCAACTAAAAGGTGACTGCTATTGTTATTTTTGATGTTAGAACAGTTGACAGTAGAGTACAATTGTTAAAGTATTTACCTACATTCTGCCATCAGTTATAATTGGAAAAGATTTGCACTGAAGTACAGCACTGAGTGAAACTTTGCTACTGATGTGGAAGATGAAACAAACCATTAGACTTTCTGTTTCGTTTTTGTGTGTGTATGTGGATGAAGGGTGAGGTTGTGATGGTGGGTGTAACTTCCTGACCTGTCTTGTAGTTTCCCTTTATTGCAATTCTCTACAGCACAACCAAAACTGGTATGAATGGGAAGGTAAGGTTTGGGAGCACCAGAAGGGCAAAAGAGGGGATGTCAGACTGGCAGGTGTTGATGACTTCTGTGTTGGCAGCTCCTCAATATCCCAGCACATCCAGCTATAGCTTCTTAGGATACTCAGACCAGGAAAATAAGGGGCAGCCTAAACAGGGAACAGTCTGCACCCCACACAAATGCGGAAGCCAGATTCCTTAAGACACCCAGGTAAAGGATAGCAAGTAAATCCTAGTGATGCCAGAAGGTGAGGGTCACTATCAGCCCTTAAAGAATACAGAAGGCATAACCAAAACAGCATGTGCTCTGTCGGCCGTAGGAGGATGCAGGAGATGTGACAAGGATTTGGTAGCTCGTGTGCCTTGTCCCCAGGAATGCTGGCCAGACCGTGTAGGTAAGTGTGCCTTGGTGCCTGGATGGTGGCCAGCCCACTTGGGCCCATGCGTCTGGTGCTTGTGAGAGCGTGTGTGAGTAGAATAGGATTTTTTTCTAAAATAAAATCTACTTCTCTTACAAGGTCATGCATTGAGCTTTGATACACTGCTGTCGTAATGTTGCAGCAGCATTTCCCATAGCACTGCCAACAACAGAGAAAAGTTTGTTGACACTGGCAAAAAGCTTGTTGAGGGAAGGACTCCTCTCAGATTAGGAGATTGATGCTAATCCTCAGTTACTGAGTCTGGCTGTTTTGTAGTGTTTCAACATGGAAGCAGCCTGAACACTGCCTTAATGAACTTTACCGAGCAGAGGGGCGTAACTGGCTGGCATCATTAGTGTTATGGATGATGAGGAAGGTATGACCATTTTACCAGGCGTGATATGGAGAAACATTTGTTTAGTATAACCTTGGGTAGGTCTGTACTTGGTCATTGTTTAACTTCAGAAATAGGCCAGCAGAAAGGCAGCTGAGAATACCTCTCACGTTTCTGTTTTGACACTATGCCAAGTGCGTTGTTGAGGTTCATCAGCAGAGCTAGCTGAACTGTTTGTTGTGAGCAATTTAGGAAATATCCCTGGGGTTGAATATACATCCTTTACCTCCTGTGGCTTACCTTTTTAGCAGATCAGGCTGTTATCCAAGAAGGAGCAGGAAAATAAAGAAGCTTTTTCCTTTTTCTTCTTTTTTTGTTTCCCCTGAACCAAAGTCAGGTAAGGTACTGCTGCCAATCATGTAGGCGAATATTGTTTGCTGGTGGCAGTCGCTGGCACCCTGTTCAAACGCTCCATAAATGTCAGGCTTTATTGTAATGGAAAGTTAAAATTGGCTGCAGCAACTGAACTGTCTGTAGGTAATCTCTGATCTTGAGACTCTACATATATGAATTATGAAGAGTAAAGGTTCTTTTTTTTTAAAAAAAAAAAAAAGGGGGGGGGGTTGCAACTTTTATGCCCTGTTGGTAGAAGTTGCTTTCTTAATGTGGTGGGGTAAGAATGATTAAGGCAAAACGTAAGGAAGTGTTAGTTGCTGTATTTTGTTCCTCTTGCGATTGTTTGCGTTGAATAAGATGCTCCCTGGGTCTCATCTGTCTCTTTCAGCCTCCTTTCAGTGTGTCCTTGTTTTTTTCCATCCCTCCTTTTTTCCCTCCCCCTGGTCTCTCATTGAAAGAGAGTGCTGCAGTCCAGTAGCTAGAGATGACACTGGATTCCTTCTCTTCCATCCTAAATTGAAATGCCTATATGAGCATCTGTCTTTTGATGACTTGGGAAGCTCAGGTAACCATGGTGTAAGCTGGTTATCTTGGGCAAGATGAATCTAGTCATCTTTGCTTTGAGAGCAGAGCAGCCTTTAATCATTTCTCTAAAATCATGAGTTTTGTACCTTATTGAAAATAAGGAAGAGGAGGCTGTTATGGCTGCTAAACCATTAGGAGCAAAAGTATAAGAAATACAGAATATGCTTTTTCAATCTCTTATTTCAGGTTATACCAAATTTTAACTTGTGATTTTTTTTTTCAGCATGGCTCTTCAGTGAGGATTTTCTGAATTCCCCTTCCTCCCTCCCAACTTTATTTAGGTTACTCAAAAAAAGGTTATGCATCATCTATGATTAAAAGCAAAATTTCTTCTTTTTCTGTCAAGGCTGGGCTTTTTATAAACATGAATGAGTTGTTTTAGATCAAAATTTTGAGCAAAAATATTTGCCTTTAGGAAAGCCAACCCAAGAAATATTATGTATGGAGTAAAAGTCCAGGAATATGCATTTGTTGGTTTCCTTTTGAACACTAAGTTCCACTTGTGAAAATGCAACTCAACTTATGTGGGGATATGCTGCTTCAACAGATTTGTTTGAAAAATGTAGCAAACCTGAAATCCCTTGGCTAAATATGCCAAACTTATGGAGAAATACAGGTGTTTCTCCTGAAAAGCCTAGTCTCTTAGGGGATCTGGGTTTTCAGATTTTGAGCCTCTGCTCTATAGACTGCCATGAAGCCAAAGGTTTAGAGGACCCTGCTCCAGCAGGGAGCCTGGGGGAGCTGGTACAGGGATGTGCTGGTGCAGCATGTCCTGGCTGAGCTCCTGAAGTGCCCAGGCTCTGCTGTGTAGCTCTGAGGGCCTGAGGCTGAAGCGTTGGGTCTTCTGGCTCCTTTTTGGTCTGCCAAGATGTTTGAATGGATAGGCCAGCTTGAGGCTCCCAAAACTAGCTTTTTTTTTCAGAATTATCAGAACACACTAATGGAAACTCCTTTTAATCCTTGTCTTTCCTACGAATGAGTCCTCAGGACTTACTATAGGAAAGAAATTCCAGCCAGCTAGTTTCTGTCTGGCAGAGCTCTTGTGAGCTGTGAAGGGGCGCAGTGCTGCGGGCTCTGGCAGCCCGTTGGCATGAGCTGCCTGAGAGAAGTCAGACCCTTCTCTTCGGCCCCACGAGATGTGGGAGCCTTGCTGGTGTACATGGTGGTTTTCTGCTCAACGGTGTTATGCAGATGTCCATCTGAGATGAGGTGGTCTTTTGTCCCTAATACACTAGGAAGCAAGGGTACCTAGCTAAGTGGCCCTGGAAACTGATGGGAAGGGAAAGTGAACTGGATCTTTTTTCGTCTTGCCCCTTCATGTTGGACTCATTTCTGCTCCTGTTTGAGGCACTTGAAAGATTCTAGTTTAACAGACGCATGTGAAGCAGTTGTGGCTTGGGAAGGAGGTCAAACTGCTGAATTTACTTGTATCACGTATTTAGGAGCAGCACCTCAGCACTGAACTACAGTACAGATGAGCAGGCATGGTTCAGCAGGCAGCTTGGCATTATTAGCTATAAAGTATAACAGTGGGCTCTTATGTGACAGTTTTAATCAACTTCTCCCTCAAGGTCACCCTTGGCTTCTGAGTAATGGGAGTCCCAAAACCTGTTGTGATTTATTTTGATGAAGGTAAGTCAGTCCATGTTTTCTGACAGTTTGGCTGTTCTGTGATCTGTAACTACATTGCTTCTAGTACTAAAAATATGCTCTGGACAAATATGTGGATGGACAGCTCAAATAATAGCAATCCATCTTACCAAATGGCATTAGTGCTTTTATTGCTTCTTTCAGCTGACTTCTCCCCTCTTTATAGGAGAGGTTCATTACTCCCGTAGGAGGTTCAGAACAACTGTTTTTGTCAGAAAATCTGTTAGCTTTCTGGCTCAATGCTTGGATGGTTCAGGAAGTGACAAAGGATTCGTAAAGCCTCTGGAAACCTGGACTCGGGGGGGGGGGGGGGAGGGAGCGAGGTGCTCAACAGTGCTCCAGCCACTATCCCAATCATCACAAAATTCAAAACCATTCTCCTTCTCCCCTGTGCTCCAGTTTCCAGACACAGGTACTGCTGGGATCAAAAGGAAGCCTGAAAGAGCACTACACACTTTGCAAAAAAGCTCTATGCAAAGAACCCCAGTAAATTAGGTCTCTAGCAAATACTTTGTCAATGACACAACACTCATTCAGCACGTGTCAGATGTTTCTGTAGGGTTGCTGCTAATACCAACATTTTATTTGATGATCTGGAGGAAAACCTTGTAATGTTAGCAAAAGATGGGAGAAATAATGAAAAGCTGTAAGCATCACAGGTGGGCTTACTCTGCAAAGTTTTCTCTACTCTGAAGTCCATTTTGGCTAGTAGAGCTTTCCCATAGTGGTTGTTTTTTAAGGCAACAGTAATGCATGCACTAATTGTGAGGATGGGAAGCTGCAAGAGGCAGAATTTTCAGCACAGACATAAATGCTGCTATAGCTATGTTGACTCATTTAAAAAATACATGAGCACTTTACCTAGGTAACTAGCTCAGTATCCAGTGTAAAGTATGGTCACAGCTTAAAATACTGAATATGCATTCCCTGTGCTGCTGTTCGGCAGAAGCCTTGCTTTTGTTTATAATACGACTTCTGCTAATGATACCAGGAAATTCAGATGGTATTTCAGGATTTGAATGAAGTTAACAGCTTGTCTGTGACTGTTTGTCAAAGGATGTGTGTGGGGTAGTTGCTGTAAAATGATGAGATTGAAAGGAAAAGACACTATTGAGGTGATGCAGGAAGATTGCATCTTCCAATCACCTGCATTCACTAATGTAAAAAGATCTTGATGCTTTCTAGTCTAATATTGAACATACTCTGCTTTGTGAACAAGTAGCCATACAAATTTCTACTTTATTTTAAGTAGGTAAAGGCTCACTTTCATTAGAAAAATCTGAAACTTAAAGATTGCTTCTTCCTTAGCACTGGCCAGCATGTCTCCAGCAGGTTACCAAATGCTTTGCATTAGAAGATTAAAACTTGAGCAGAGGGTGCCCTTTTACAGAAGTGTTTTTCCTTATTGCTCTCACTGAGCTTGTCAGCCCTATAGCTTTTCAGCTGATTGCTAGTGCTGCTCTGAAATGGGTCTTCTGGGACTGTGCTGCTTTGCTGTTGGGCCTGGACATATTTCATCCTCGTTTGTTCTGGACTCTTATATGTGAGCAAGCAAGCAGGAGGATTCATATTTTCTTTCTCTTTAACTGTAACAGGCCAGCTTTTGCAGACAAAAAAATGAATGCCTTTATTAGGGTGGAAAGGAGGTCCCTAAAGTTTTAAGGTTTTTCCAGACTGGTCTACAAGCTGCAGCACTAAGGAGCCTTCCCTGTTACTTCTGTGAAGTGAGGTGGAAAGGGCAGCCTAGCATTCATTGCTCCTTTTGTGGAGCGCAGTATTCAGAATCCACTCGCGCAGACTTCCAGGTGCCCTCGGAGGCTGTGGGCAGCGGGGAGGTCTGTGCCTTTCTGGGTGCTCCTCACTGCTCTGTGCAGTCTGGCAGAATCGCTCCGGGGGTGGACAGTGGCTCCTCCATGGAGCTATCTCTGCCATCAGTGTGTTTAAGCAGGATTTTATTGTCCAGCTCTTACTACTGCTTTGCAAGACTCTAATATTAGAGGTGAATATGAAGACACTGCTGTTCACCAGGACTTTAAATATGTAAGAGGGAAACTACAGCTAGTCTAATGTTGCAGTCTGATGGTTGAGTTATGCCACAGCAGTGTGAGCGTGTGGGCTATTCAGATGTGGTACTGTAGCCTAAGCTAGTTAAGCTATGTTAAATCTTCAAGCATCCAGTGAGAGATTCCCCCCTGCCCATCTCAGCTGTCCTAAATATGTGGAAGAGTTTGGTCCAGTTAATTTCTCCAGCACAAGAATTATGAGGATCCTACTATAGCTTCTTAAATAGTCAGATTTCCCTAGAGATTAGAGCTTCAGGACACAGTACCCTGCAAAATCCCTGTAGCAGTCTCGGGGGGAGTGGGGACGTAGGTGTTGTTCTTACTTTTAACGCGCTTCACTGTGGAAACAGGTTTATGCTTCTCTACTGTCTGTCCATCTCCCTAGTAATTTTGAACTGTTGGATGATATCAATCAACTGTGTCAGTGAGGTAAAGGTCTTGGTGATAATTAGCTTCCTGCAAGCTTTTGTGGAAGTTACTGACTGGGTAGAGAAAGGAGCCTACTTACACCTTTAGAAGCTGAAAGTTTGCAGCATACATTCAACTATGTTTTATTCCTTATCAAGAATTTACAAGGAGAGAGAAGGGCTCTACGTTTTGCACCCCAAATGTGTAAGAGCACAACTGTGGCCTGTCAAACCTGTTGCCATCAGTTCTCATGCTTGCTGAGCTGTGTGCTTACACTGAAGGAACTTGGAGCCTGTGTGGAAAGCATACAACAACTTTGCTTTCTGCCAATGATAGTAGGTGTCAAGGTTTTGTGCTTTCGGTGCTCGGTTTTGACCGAAGCAGTCATACCAAAGCTGGCTGTGCTGCATAGGCAGTCACAGCAAGACGATCCACCCTCCTTGGCAAGGTCTCCTGATCAGCATGGATGGGGTGGTGTGGGCAGCTGAGATGATTTTGTTCCTGTTTATAGCTCTATTTTTGCATGTAAGCTTGTGAGCCTTCGAGTGATGCTGCCTTGTGTGGTGGGTACCTAGGTTCAAGTCCATCTGTGTCCATCTAATGCATCCAAAACCCTTTGCTTTGGACCTTGTTGAGCTGGAAAGAACGGCTAAAAAGTGCTTTTTACAGCCAAGATCCCTGTCTTTTCTCCACTCCTTACCCCTGTATGCAAGAGAATGGATCTCAACTGAGATGACTTTGTGACTATTAACCTTTAGACTATTAACTAGCTTAACAGCTGTTTGTAATGCTGGTAATGCTATTTTTAAAATATCTTGCAGCCGCAAGGTTGCAACAAAGATAGTTTTAAATTGACAGCTTTTATAAGCATCTGCAGGATTTGTGTTTTCTCTTAGTTTTTTTTTTGTATGCACCCGAATAAGAGAAGGCATAGTGTGAGACACATAAAACAGTCCAATGCTCCTACTCACCTTGCCTTATAACCAAGAGTAAGGGAATGCTCGCTGACACTGAGGAGGAGAAACTTGCTTGAAATGAATTGAAGAAATGCTTATCACAACAGGTAGTGTGGCGTGTTCTCTGTCATGGGAAATCATTAAGGCAAACAGTGTGCCGGGACTCCTTGTCTTAGATACCAAGAGCAGCAGAATAATGTCATGTTTGTGGCTGCAGCAGTGTCAGCTGTTTTGAAGGACATCCTGGAGCAGTTTGGGATGGTTAATTTTGGTTTAGTAACTGTAACTGATAATTGACAAGAAATAAAACATGAAAATGATTAGCTTGCCGTGGGAAGCTGAAAATATCCATGTTCCACACTTGTTCCAGCAACTTCCCCCTCCCACCCTTCCTCCAGCTCCAGATGATGTGCTGTGCTGTACTCTACCAGGCCGGGGGTGTGATGGCTGAGAGCGGAGAGGGGAAGCACAACCAGCTGCCAAGAGGTTTCTGCCACCTCTGTCCCTAACAAATGCTTTGCAAACTCCTGAAGGAGAGATTATGCCTTATGTAGGCAAATATTTAAGAGTAAGTTTAAGGGAATGGCGTAGCAAAGGAGATGGTGCCTTTGAAAACAGTTTCCTTGTACTCTTTTTCCATTTGCCTAAAAGCACAGACACGCAAACAAACCAGTGCTGCAGAACTGTGCCTGACTTTGGGGAAAGGGGAGACCGGGGCCTGCTCCCTCAGCTCTTCAGTGAGTGGGTGTGCAGTACTTCTTTACAAGGGTAGTATTTAGCTTTAGTACAACAAGGACAGCACTTTCTTAGGTCTACATAGCTGCCTTCCCCCCCCCCCCCACCTTCTGCCTGTAATGCTGTCCATTGCTCTGAAGAATAGTTATTTGTGAAATCCTTCTGTGGGCTTTGGTATAGAAAAACAAAATGGCAGTACGGTGCATTTTTAAGGATGACATAGCAAGAGAGGGAAGAAAGGTGCATTTATCATTTGAAGATAAACTGTTTCTAAACAAATAGAATACTAGGTCAGCTGTTTTCAGAGACAGAATGTTCAGAAAAATGGGAAGAAAAACATTAGACTCATGTTTGAATATGACTATTCAAGGTAATGATCTCCCAGAGTGTCACTGGAGGGGTTTTGAAGCCACCTGATGACTTGACTTTCAAAGGGACTGTGAATCCATGCATCTTGCAAAGCTTTACATTTTAGAGATGAGGACAATGAGGTGTTGCAGATTCTGTGCAGGTGAAAAATATTTTATCTTCCTGCTTCATAGAACAAAAGCCCTGAACTACAAGCAGATTGTTTTGCCACTTCTGCTGGGATGCTTAGAGTGGCTGGTGGGAGCTGTTTACGTCCTTTCAGTCAGTGCTTGCCTAAGCATATGCTTCAGGTGGAGCACAGAATTTAATGACTTCTTAACATTGGAGTATTTTTATAGCAAATGTGAGGTGATGATGTGAATGCTTAGGGTATTGGGTGAATTAATTTATTCTAAAACTTCAGTGGGGACCTGATCCTGTAACGAAGTCCACTACCGCGGAGCTCACTGCAGGATCAAGGCTCATGCTCTCATTAAAAACCCTCTTTTGCATCATGGGGAAGAGGTCTTCAAAAACCTGCACACAGATTGAATAGCTTTTAAAAATAATTGCTTGAATATTAATTTCTGTGGTTCAGTGTAATTATATTAATTATAGGGAACTCATTAGACACTAATGTAAATATTAGAACATCTTCTGTAACATTCACTGTAATTTAATGCTAATTCATAAAACCAATATTAAACTGTTAATAGCCAGGGCTGTAACTCATTCAAATATGTAATGCTTCATGCAATGAGCAAAACAGTCCAGCCGCTGAGGAACATGCGCTATAATCCACATGTACTTTCAAATATACAGTCATGAGCTGCTTGCAGGCTTCCTGTCGCACAAAAGTTAGAGAAGGCTGAGTAAACTGTCAAAAGATTTCTTGGATTATCAGCTTATTTGGCCTTTTTGGTTCTCATAAGCTGTAATAAGTGAATAGGTCTGTGATTAAACTGCTGCATAACTTTGTATCTCATGTTATTGATTTGGATGCGGAAATGGTTACATCTTCTACATGATTTTGAAGCTTACCATGCTAACAAAGACTGTTTCCCATTCTTGCGTTTATTTTGTATCCATGCACTTTAGCAGCCCTAATGCCAAATCTGGTATTGGGGTTGTTTCTATTCACGTACACAGCTTGTAGTCATCTGAAGCACCTTTATACATCCGATAAGGCTGGTACAAAAGGGGATGACCTAGTTATTTTCCATGAAATATTTGATGCGGTATTTTGTTAGTCAAGAGAGTGAAAAGGTAGGAAAAGAAGTCAGTATGAAATACTTGGTGGTGGCCAATAAATTCCGTACACTTAAATGTTATATTTTAATGGAAAGTTCCTTTTTTCTGAAGTGACAAAGATGCAACCCAAAATACGTGTTAAAATGACACTTGAGTAGATTTCAAGGGCCTGAAATTGCAGTCTTGAAAAATTGTGCTTAGCTGCTGTCAAATCACTGGAAATGGCTTTTTTAAAAACACTCCAAACACCTTAGATACATGGAGCTGTCCCTCTGCGAGCCCCGGGGCTTCCCTGGCCTTGGCAGCCTGCAGCCCCGCGCCCGAGCTCACCGGTGAGCGGGAGTTGGGCGCCTCTCTGCTGTAGAGGTGAGGGGCTGTGCGGCAGGCGGAGCTCGCCTAAGGCTTCCGCTTGCTTTTAAAATATGCTGATGCATGCCTATATAGTGTGTGCATTAATCTATCTTTCTCTCTAAAATATAGAAGTGTGTGTGTATCTTTGTAAGTTTAGCGGAGGGAAGCAGGATGACACGAATTCCAACTGCCTGTTGTTCCTGAGTGTCGGTTCATGTCCCCTGCTGCCCTGCAGTGTGCTGAAGTCACTGGGATTTTGGGGTGGAAGCCTTCCCTGTCCATGCCATTGAAGAACCTGAGGATTAGCAGTCGGAGTGGCTGTAAAAAATGAAAGGGAAGGGTCTGCTTTTTTTTTTCCTCCTTTTGCTGCTGTTTTGAAAGGAGTGAGGGAAGGGACCTGTTCCCAGAGATTTCTGCACTGTGATTGCCTAACACAAAGATGCTTCCTTTTCTCCCTGAACAAGGTGTGTGTGTGTGTGGCGGGGGGGACAAGTCTCAAACAGATTCGTAGCCTTTGCTGCTGCAGCTAGTTGAAGACACTGAATAGCAAGTATGCTGATGACAGGTGGAATCACAAAATTGGTAAGGTTGGAAGGGACCTCTGGAGATCATCTAGTCCAACCCCCTGCTCAGCAGGGTCACGGAGAGCATGGTAGACAGGGCTGCATCCAGGTGGGCCTTGAAGATCTCCAGAGTAGCACTTCACTGTCTTAAGCAGGACTCGAAATAGCCTGCACGCACTCTCCCCAGGCAGCATGCAGAGAGCATGGGTCTGTCTCAAGATCACGTGTTGTCTCCTGTGGTCAAGGTGCCCAAAAGATAGTTGATACAGAGTCTAACTTTCTGACTAGCTGAAAGTTTTCCCCTCCTTTAATGGGCTATACTATGCTAGACACTTGCTGTTCTTCTTTTGACAGTGCACCATGTTAAACAGAAGCATTTCTGGTTTAATAAACTTAGTACTAAAGGAACAGCATTGAAAGAACAGTATTCTGTTTTCATATTTTGAACAGAATATTTAATGAAATAACCTTATGTACTGTCTTTAACAGCACCATCTGGTGGTCCTCAGGCAATGCTAACGTTAATTTATGGCTAGAAATGTTCCTTACCACTTTAGAGTAGGGAATGTTTGGTTTCTTGTGTTACGAAGACCAGAGGAAGTGCACGGATTCTTTATGGATAAATATGGCATGAAAACAGACACAAACGTGTGGCTGAACTTCAGCATGCTGTGAGTATGTGTGGTAAATTAGTGCAGAACTCTAGGGTTGTGTGTGCATGAATATTTAACCTGCATAAATATTTGAGTACTAGAAGAGGGATATTTTCTCATTTCTATAATATGCTTAAAGAATCCTAGTTACCATACAAAATCCTCTATTAAAGAGTATTTTATGCTTGCTTCTAATCTGCTTACATGTATGTAAAGTCAAGAGAGATCAGTGAAGTTAATGAAGGTACTGATTGGAAGGACAGCTTTCTGTACAGCATGGGGAATTTAAAATATATTGAGGGCTTAGGAGTGTGAACTTCGATTTTGATTTATTCAGTCTTAGCAAATAGTGAAGGCTGAAATTAGACTGAGCAGTTCAAAATACCTTCCATGTTCAACCACGGAAACTCCAAAGTGCCCGTTAACAGTGCAGAGGCACCGTCCCTGCAATTAGGAGCCTTTGCAGGGGAGAGGGATATTGATAACCAACTCCTGGAGCTGATAAGTGATAAACATAAAAATGTACCAGAATTCCCATATAGGAATTCCTGAATGAGTGAAGCATCCTGCTTGCTCGTTCTCACTCCCCCAATTCGTGTCCTGGATAAAGGTGCCTATGTGCAGTGTGTTACTTCGTGATGGGTGTGGGAAGGCCGTGCAGGTTTAGAGCTCTGTTCTCGTTTTAACAACAGCTAATGATTCCATACAGAGCTTTTCCTTTTAATCTTTTGGCCTCCAATGAGCTATCTAGAAAATAAAATTCCTTTGGTGTTAGATGATCCCTCTGGCTGAATACAATGCCAGCATTTACACTTGCATGTGACACACTGTGGCATCAACAGCTTAGTGGGAGCTTTGCTGATTAAAAGCTAGATTTTTGCATGACCATTTGTTAAGGAGTTCTTCTGAATGCTTATAGCCTATGTAGCAGAAGCCTCATAAGAAAAGAGCTTTAAATTTTTATCTTCTATGCTTCTCACTTGCTTCTTCCTCTAGTTGGTCCTATGAAATAACATGCTTCACATAAAGGTCACCTGGAAAATGTGAAACTCAAGTGACTGCAACTGCTGGTTGTTATTTCTAAGGAATGTAGATTGCTTTAAAAGGATTAATTTGGAATTCACATGGAGAAGACTAGACTAGACTGTAGGAAGCAGTTAGCATAGTAGGTAGTGAGGTGCTGGCCTGGCTCTCTCAAAGCCGTGTGCCCTGCTCTCCATGTGGGCTGGCTGGCACGCTTGGTCGAGGTGCTGTGTCCTCTGCTGATCCTGCCCCAGCACCTGCCCTTCATACCGTCCGTCTGGGTTGCAAGCTCTTCACGAGAGAAGTTTCTCAGTCTCTTCCTTATTTTGCATCGTGGGCCTCACTTCTGCTGGGGATCTGATACTGTCATGAACTGTGCCCTCAGCTGATGTGTCCCCCCAGCTCGAGTTGCTTTGGAGGGCTGTCTGTTCATGGCAGTTTGGGTAGTTCCCTTGTGTGTGGGGACCTGGAAAATGTGGCAAGTGTATGCAATATCTTTTTCCTGTGGAAATGGTATTGATTTTGTGTAGTTCCATTGAGCTTTCTGCTTTATTTTTAGAATGAAAATAAAATAGCTAGTGATGAAAATGATGATGAGGATTTATGTATATAATAATCCTCATCTCCAGATATTAAGGCTTTGCAGTACCCCCTTACAGAGATATTTATATGAGTCAGTGACATGTGATGGCTTGCTCAAGGTCACATAGCAGGTTTGTGGCAAAGACAGTAACAGAAACTACAACTTAAGAGCCAATATAGCACCAGCCTCCCTGCTTTCATTAGTGCAGATTTCCAAATGCCGTTGTACTGGGTGATGCAGCAAGGTCGCAGGTTATGAAGACAGATGACAGGGACACCCAGAAGCTATCTAGCAGTGTATACAGGGTTCAGTAAGCTTGTTTCACATCTTTTTTCTGTTCTGAGTTTGGCATAACTCCACTGACTTCAGTAAAACAAAGATAGTATGAAATTACAGAAACAGTGGCTCAAATTGTTCTCTAGTTCCTTCTGGCTTAATGAACAAACCTGGCCGTGCTCACCCCCGCAGGCAGCCTCCGTTACCGTCCCCACGGACTGTCAGTGGGTAGGCAAGTGGGTAAAGCTGATCCTGCTTTGATTCTAGTAGACGGTCAGTAGTGTTCGTCCTGGAGCTGCTCTCATCTGTGCAAAGAGGAAATCCTGAAAATGAGAATTATCAGGAGCACAACAGCGTCCTGGCTGATAGTGGCTAGTGTCTGAGCGTGTAGTGGGTGGGTAGGTTTCTGGGTGTGTGGGGTTTTCATGTGTGTAAATAGTGTCTTGGCAAGTTATCATTATGCATTGATTCACATAACATCCCATCCATTAGACTGAAAATTATTATCTTTAATGGTTACTTTAAAATCAGGTGTTTTCATATTCTAGTTGGTGAAGACTTGTCAAAGCCCTGAATGCTGTACAGCCTGGATAATGTGACTGCTTAAAAAAGGCATACCTTGATACTTGTATTTAATCATCTGTGTGAGCAGGAGACTTTTCAAGCATATTTGTGTAATGATTTCTTGCATGGACTTGCATTTGCTTGGAAGAGAGATCTTGTGAACATTAGAACATGTCACTGGTGAACTATGTTATATTTTTCCTCTTTGCCAAAGCTGGGTTTGAATGTACATTGATCTTAATCCACAAAAGCAGTTGCGATGATTATTGAAACTATATGTTGACAAGATCTTAGGGATGTCTTGGTGTATTGCAAGGCAGCAGTGAGTTCCATAGTGACAGTGCTGAGAACTGCTCTGCTCAAGGCATATAGCATGAGACTGGTCTTATTACTTAATCCTGCTGTTTACCTCTTTTCTACTTTAATTATTTCTTCCTAAATGGGAAATTCTAGTGGCCAGTTCTTTAAGAAATCTTTGATAATCCTTTTGTAAAGAAATTTGTATCACTGTTTTAGTAAGGGAAGAATTTGTTCTTAAATTCATACAAATATGAAACAAGTGATGTCACATGAGGATATGCATTTGGGAATGTTGTGGCCGCCTTGCACATCTACTATGATTTTTGGGCTCATTGCTAGGCAGTGTTTGGGATGCTTTGCCAGCTCTGGGTAGGTTGCGCAGCTGTTATGTTTTCCCTTCCTGGCTTAGGATTGCAGCTTATTCTTCTAATGCTTTTTAACCTGAATGTTCTTCCTACATGCAGAAAACATGGACTTCTGAGTTCCCTGTGAAAAGTGTTTTGAGTTGCCTGGCTGGTATATGAAAACTCACTTTTGGCTCTATCAGAGTGGTACTAGCTCAGCTTTTCTGAGCATGATGCTGCCTCTGACCCAGTGCTGGGAGTGCAGTTCTAAATGTTAGCCCAAGAGCTACTCTGGGGCAGTAAGAATAGTATAATTAGATTTTTAGGCATCTTCAAAAACAGGCGTCAGGAAGCCTACTACAAAAGTTGTAGGGCTAATAGATACTTGGAGACAAGAAGTGAATTCTTTGCATCTTGTGCCATTGTAAATAAATGGTAGTTTCTCATGTTGGAGCTCTTCGAAAAGGAGAATTTGCCAGAGAAGCTATTTTAAATTGAAGAGTTGGTAGAAGAATATATGGATCAAATAGAAAATAATAATAAATCTGGTATTAACTCAAAATTTCTGAAAGAACTCTAGAATGAAATAGCTTGTCTACAAACTGTGGTATTGCCTAAAAGCACTCTGGTTCCTGCACTGAAAGATGGCAAATGTGATATTAAAAAGGTGACACAGGAGACCACAGGCTGAGACGTGTGCAAGAAGTGTTGTCTCTCAGACAGTATGCCAAGAACGGAACTAATGGGTACAGGGTAAATTTGTTGCAGAGTCAGAAGTTGACCTTTTTTCCTTTTCTTTCCCTCCCCCCTCTTTTCCCTGTGTGTGAGATTTAGGTCTCAAACTTGCTGGTGTTCTGGTGAGTTAGCAACCCTACCTGTTTGGGACCGCACTGACTGGCATGTAGCAAATGGGAATGGTGAAGTCGCGTGATTCATTAATAATTTGAAGTTATGCAGTAATGATGACAGGAATTTTGGAAGAATCTAAAGAAACTGAGTGCTGGGGCAGTGAAATGCAAATGAGATTCAATTTAGATAAGCAGTGGTGTATATGTGGGGGGGAAATCATAATTTTCTGTGTATGAGCTTGGTCTTGAGCAAGATGTCTGGATGCAAGTGCCATCTCTGTGCTCAGGAGTAGTCCAACAAGTGAGTAAAATCTTAGAATTATTAGGACAAGAATAGAGAGCAAAATCTGAACGAGTGTTGTTCTCTATGTGCTTTTAAGTGCCCAGAGCTCCTGCATTTGGGCTGCTGTATGCAGCTGCGGCTCCTGTGCTCTCCTGCCTCAAATATATAAAACTGGAGAGAAGGGCAAGGCTGACGAAAAGCTTGGAGCAGCTTTTGTAAAGGAACTGAGTAATGAAGCTAGGGCCCTTTGGCACAGAACGGAGACTCCTCGGGGAAGTGGCCTTAGAGGTCTCTGAAGCAGTGTATGGCATGGGCAGAGGTTTTCTCTCTCACATTAAGAGCTAGGGGAAATTAAATTCGGCTAGCACGAGGAAGGTTCAGGGTGAGTGTCGCTATCTGCATAACCCACGCTCCTGCTCCTTCCTAGTTACTGTTGGTGACGGTTAGGGATAGCGCAGCAGGCTCTGTGCACCTTTAGTGTCTCCTGCTGCAGCCTTGTGCTTGACTCGAGGCACTTTGCCAGGGTGGTTTGGAGACTTGCACAACTGCTGCTGCCGCTCTTAACAGTAGAGCTCACACCTCTGTCCCTGTGTCAGCTGGTTGTCTTCTGTGCTAATTCAGGGTCAAATGAGGCAGGTGAGAGGTGGCAGCTCCTTCTCTTGTCTGAGCTGCTCCTGTTAGGAAAATTTACTGCAAACATTTTGAATTCAGAGTTGTTCCTTGTGTGTGGGGTGGTGGGGAAGCTCTGACAGCATCTCCTCAGCAAAATGTGAGTAGCTGGACCCCTGCCCCAGGAGGAAGAGAATGAGACTGCATCTGCAGCCTCGCTGGGCACCACGCTGCAGGAGCAGAAAATTGCAGCCCTGAGCAACAAAGCCCAAATGTGGCGTTTGATTTTCAGAATTCTGCTAAACCAAGACATAAATCACCACAAACTCAATGTCATGCATAATTCTGAAAGCTACAGAAACTAAAAGATAAAAGGCAGAGTCCCGTATGTTTTTACAGTATTAAACAAACTGCAAGTAAAGCTGGGTCACTGCCAGTGTTTGTCAAAAGACTATAATTTTGCATTTCAGGCAACAAAGGACTAAATGACAAAGAACACTCTGACCTTTTGTATACAACTGTAGAGCAGAAGAAAAGTCTCCAAAAGCATTTTTTTTCCCTTTGAAGAGTCTTTTCATGTTATGCTCAGAGATGAAAGCTCAGAGTACAGTACCAGTACAGACCAAACAGGTTAAGGCAAGAATGAGAGCACGTGTCCACATGTGAAAGTCGCTAAGAATGTCTGACTGAAGTGACTGGTTTGCTTTTAGAGAGAGCAGTGTAAAATGTTTTCAGGAAGCAGTAATCCTTTTACAGTAATCCTGAAGAAGTCTCGGAAGTTTTGCATTTCTGAGTGCACGGTTGTCCCTGCTGGCTCATAAGCAGCTGTGAGCAGGCTGTTTTTAGGCCACTGTGTCCTACTGGACTCTCATCTTGAGATCCTCCAGTACCTTGCTAGTTTTCACCTTACCGAAAATGCTCGGGCGAGACGGATGGCGAGGTGGCCTCTGGTTAAGACACGAGTGATCCTGTTGCCCCTGTGCAATGTGGTAGCTGAGCACGATTTCCAGGATGTAGTCACAGCGCCAGGCGGTTGGTTGGATGTGCTGCCACGTCAGTGTGGATGGAAGTAGCCACAACAGCAATTGAAATATCCTGCACATACTTCAAAACAGGAGGGTAAGTTCCCGGGAGCAGCCCTGCTCTCAATCTGTGATCTTTTGACAGATGGAAGTTTTAAGATCAAGTGTCCCTACCCCATTCCTACGCTGGTTCTCTGTGGGTGCAAAAGGGTTTCCTTTAGCTAGACTGGTAAGAGTTGACTTAATCTTGTGATACTATGCTGTCTTTTCAGATGAAGCTGCAAGAAATGTTAAAAATACATTGTCTATCAGGAATAGTTTCGTGCTGCTTCTGCATTCCTGATGATTAGAAATAGGCTTCTTTTCAGAGTCTTTTCTTTTTTTGCTTTAACCTTGGAAATGCTCATTGATGTCATTGCATGATATATATATGAAGTATGCATAGTAGTTTCTTGACAGTTACTTCCATAGGCAATGGATGAAGGTGGGTTCAGTTTTGGCACATGCCAACTTCATGAGGGTACTTATCTGTATTGATAAGCAGAAAACAAGTATGATACAGAAATACAGGTATGAAAATATAAATCTGGAAATTATTTTTCTTAGAAAGCTGATGATAATTTCTATAGATAATGTAGGAGCACTTAAGGGATTATAGGAACAAGGGTGAGCAAATGCAGTTTTAATCTTCATACATCTGGAAACATTTCAAAGGATCTTTTTAGTTACAAACCGGGTTATTTTAGTGAAATGTCAATATTTGTGTTCTTAAAAAAAAGATAGCTGATATTAAAAAGTGAATTCTTGGCAATATGTCCAAAGTATCACTTTCTGTTGGAAAACTAAAAGAATTCCAGGAGACTTGGAGTAAAATAAAAGCTTAAATCACATTTCTTAGGTTTCAGAAATACATTTCAGTGAAAATAAGAAATGACCTTTTGCTTTACAGAGCCTCAAAAAACATGTTCACCTTTTGGGGCCTTTCTGAGGAAAAGATTTGACCTATTTTTAGTGGCTGTAAATGGGAATGAAGCTAAGATAGCATGGGAATGCTGCTTACTAGACAGAAAGATCGGGCTTAGATATTAAATGTTAAAACATTGGCATAGAGCATAAATGGCATGAATCCTTCCAATTTAAAGGAGGAAATTACTTAGCCACATAAAAAGGGAGGAGGAAAACTGTGCCCTGACACTAAAAGCTACTAGTTTGTTTTACTTTTTCTGGCACTTTATTATTCCTGAAGCTTTAAAGAACTCCTAGCTCCCATGATGAGTGCTCTAATTATGAGCATTACAAATGTCTTCTGATTGTTTTGAGTTAGCTAATAACTTAATATGCTAAATAAATCAGCAGTTCCCAATCCAAATAAATCGTCTGGCTTTGGAAATACTATGTGCTCCCTCTCTGCTGTGTGAAATAGGTCTGAACAGCTGCAACAAATGTTCTTGTCATTAAATTATAAATTACAGCTGTCAGGGCTAAAACACTTAGTCCCAGCATTCAAAGAATAGATTTTTAAGTCTTCCAATTTATCAGTGCAGCCATTGATTGTGTGTATAAGGTCATTGAATCAGCAGTAACGAATGAAATTCTTGATTTCTCAAACACCAGGCTAAGTGTACCCATGGTTTTATGTCCAGGAACTTGATAATACTTAAGTGCCCCAAAGCATTTAAGGAATGAATGCTATATGTAACCACTTATGTGCTGCTTTTTGGATTGCCAGCCACCAGCTTGCTAAATAGGAGAGCAGGATTAGTTGGCCTCCATGTGCTCCTCGTGTGTGGGGTTTCCAGCATGTCCAGTGTTATAGTAGCAGCTTTCCCTGCCTTCCTAAAGACTGTGATTGCCCTGTTGCCTTAGGCACTGGTAGGAGATGAGGGCCAGGGGCTCAGACTGAGCGCTCCCTAGCAGTCACCGTGGAGCTGATTACCTCCTGCACCAAAGAGGAGAAGTTAGGGGAAGAGGGTGGCTGCATTTCTGCTTAAGATTTCTGAAGCTACCAGTTCAGTATTTTTCAGATGCCAGTGGAAGTGGCCAGGATGTGTGTGCACATGCTCTAGCCCCTTTTTAAATAAGATGCAGCTGGAAAGAATATAAAGGAGGAAAAAATGTGCCTGCAGAGGTACCTGAAGACTGGGCTTAAAAATGGGCTTTTGGGCTGCTGCCTGCTGGTGGTAGAGGCACTGGGGAGAGGCTCAAGCGGGAAGGGGGCCCAGTCTTTGCATAAGCTTCTTTAAGCAGCAAACTGAAGTTGAACAGACCTGAAGATGTTATCTCTGATCTGAAGTTGGTTATCTCCCCAAATGCATTTTTCCAGCCTGTTAATTCTCCATAACTGCAGAATTCACACTGACAAGACAAAATACTACTACTGCAGTGAATATGCAGGTATAACAGATGCAAGCATGTTTGAAGACATCATTCTTAAAATTTGTTTCAATTTCCATTTGATTTTCCTATGAAGTTTGGCAGAGGCTTATCTGAATTGTCTGCCTTCAAACATTGATAAAAGACTTTAAAAAAAAAAAAAAAAAAGGCAGTAACTGCTGCCAGAGGAAGTAGAAATGGGCACTCTTGTGCTGGACAGAAGCTCTTGAAAATAAATAATATGTGTCAGAAGTGAATGGGCAGCTCAGCAATTTATTAAAAGAGTTAAACCTGAGGAACACCCTTAAGCTAGCTGGCTTCCCCTCAACTTCTCTTCCAAAGCTTTCAATAACTACCCTTCTGTATATTGCTGCGGTGCTCCGAATTCAGTATTGCAGTGGCTAATCCAGGCGGATGTGTTTTTCCCTCAATGAGAAGAGCATGCAAACGTGCTCTGCACAGACCAGTTTGGCTTGGAATTCCACTTTGAAAACAAGTCTGTTGACCAAATGGGGTAAAATGAATTTGTTAGGAAATGGAATCTGGACAGAGGCATATTGCTGAAGTATTCTGGCTTAGTCATTTGGCTTGCATAATAAAAAGTATTCTTGTGTCTAGTATGCACCATAAATACTCTGATTTTGAGAGGGAAATTAGTTCAAAACTAGTTAGGCTGTGGAGTTAGCACAGTTTGCACATTGAGGGGTGGATCTTATCCCTATTAGGTATCAAATTCTGGATTTGCAGGGTTAGCATCGGGCAGCATTGCATTACCTCCTGCTCTGTTCAGCCTGAGTCACTGCTGGTCTCTGTGCGCAGAATTCATTAGGAGTGTAGATGCAGTGTTTATTATACTATGGAATTAACTCAAAGGACTTCAGAGGATTTCTTAGCAGTAAAGTTATTGTATAGCCTAGGGA
The DNA here is from genome assembly GCF_028389875.1 of Rhea pennata. Lineage (NCBI taxonomy): Eukaryota > Metazoa > Chordata > Aves > Rheiformes > Rheidae > Rhea > Rhea pennata. The sequence goes on along the minus strand of NC_084671.1, from coordinate 25,462,381 downwards.
TCTTATCTTTTAATTTTCATATTGTGCAGATTTACATTTTAAATTTACATTTTTGAGCACTCTTTGAATTGATGCATGTGTGCGTGTTTTGCCTCCACTGCAATTTTGTTCCATAATGCAAAAATGGGACCTCCTAGCCAACATAACAGGACAAAAATAATCCGCAGTGGCTTGCTGCAAGCCCTCTCCCAACAAGAGCTTGTGAGGTTCAGAAACCAGGAGGTAAAGGATGAATTTTAACACCTACTCCCTTTTTTGTTGTCATTTGAGCCTGTTGTGATTTGAGGCCTGAGCCACATTTTTGAATATTTGAAAGTGGCAAAATAAGCACCAAATCGCACAGTCTGCCCTGCCGCTTGCGTGCGTCTATCTTCTAGGCCAAATGTCGGTATAGATATTTTGTTTGCCGCTGAAGTGGCGGAGATGTGAAGAGTGCTTTTTAGATCCCGGGGGAGCTGGGGCCTCCTGCCAGCTCAGCCCTCGCTTTGGAGGAGCTTGCCGGTGAGCAGGCCTGGGGCCACCGGGGCCGGCAGGAGCTTGGGCGCAGGAGGAAGGGGTTGGCTCTGCCCCCGCCGGCCCGCGGAAGCCGCGTGGGAAAGGCCTGAGCTCTGGCTTCGGAAGCGGCTCACCGAGGCGCTGGAGCGAAGCGAAGTTACTCTCATTCCGTTCCACCTGTCTGCCGGCTTTGAACCTCGGACCTTCTAAATTACAGTTCACGTTAAGTCTCTCGCACGTGCTGATTGCTTTGGAGCTGTGCTGGGCAAGGCCAGGACAGAGGCAGCTGCGCTCGGACAGAGCCGAGCGCGGATCTGCCGCCTTCCTGGGAACAGCAGGCGTGTGACTTGCTCAGCAAGGCTTGGGCTCGCTGAGCTGTAGAGCAGGATCCCATGAAGGTCGCTTGGCCCCAACTATCTTTGTTCAGTAAATGTATCAATCTTCTATGTGGCAGGGCCATTTATTTTCTTGTAGCTGTCTTCCTGAACCACGCTGAGTCAGTACTCAGGTTTGCATCCCACTTAAATGGAAACCATCCTCTTTCTGTACAGAGAACACAAGGGTGTTCATCTTGCTACTGTTATGTTTTTAAGATATTAGCACTTTCCCATTTTTCTTCATACTTTTCTTTTAAAGTCAATTATTTTAAATTAGCGCCTGAATGTTTTGGAGAATAAATGATTCCTTTTTTTCTTTGAACTAAAGGAAAAGTAATTAAGTAGTGCTGAACTGAACAAACACCTATTACTTTAGGTACCACAGAATTATTTCCCTATAACTTTTTTTATAGGTCAGTCAAGCTGCAAATTTCCCAGGAAACCCCTCAGGTAGACCTTCTGCTAATTATCTGACCTGGCTGCCTGCTTTTAAATCAAGCACCAGCAGCTGAAGACCTGTACTGCAGTGAAGAAGGAAAATAGAGGAGGAGATTAAAATAGTTCAATATGAAAAGAAATGTTTTGTTTCCCTGCTATTCTGAATTTAGTCCCACCTTGAAGGCAAATTGTGTTAAAAGCTCAAAATGGTAACTTATAAGGAGATTAGCCAAACGTATCTAGCCTGCTGAAATGACAGAGTATGCCTAACATCTGGGTAGTAGGAGATAGCTGCCTGCCTACAACATTTCGAAAGAAAAGAAATTTTGGAGTGAATTTTCCTCTGCATATGTAATTGTCAAGTTGTTTTGACATAGTGGAAGAGAAATTGAATGGACGATGCAGCATGGTCTTCTCCGTGCCTTTCTCACCTTCTCTTTCTTTTCTTCTGTCTGTCCATCTTTGTGTCCTGTGGCTTAGGAAGCCTAGAGCATGTATCGCAGCTGGATCAGTTGCTGGGGTTAGTGCGTACGACTTGCTTTTCCTCTGCCTTGTGGAGGGACCTTATCTGTTGTTGTATGCAGTGTGTTGTCACCATTAATCATTTTTACATCCTGCGTATGTTCTGCAGATGTATCCTTGGAAGGCATCAGTTTTACTGGCAGATGTGTAATCTGGGAAATCTTTGTTTCATTTAAGTAGCAGATATGCTCACTTCACCTTTTTTTTTTTTAAAAAAAAGCTCTTCTGTAGTAACCACTGTGGTAAGCATTATGTAACTAAGCAGTAACTAGTAGTAACCATTACGGTTGAGTGTAAAATATGTCTGCATATTTTAAATGGCAAAAAATTAGCAAAACTGAAATTGAGGGCTTTTCCTCCACGAATGCTATTTGCTCAAGCCTTGTGAAAGGGAACTACTTGAATGTTAATTCGCTTAGTAATATAACTTCACAAATGCAAGTTTCAGACTTTAATAACTTTATCATCTACAGTGCCCTAAGTAGACTACCAAGACCGTATAGCAGAAAGGCCTGAAAAAGGTTAAATCTGTACACTAGCCCTTTTTCAAATACTTACCATGTGTGGTGCGGACCTGAGCCTCAGACTGTCACCGTCTTGTTCAGAAACGTGCTCTGTGCTGTGGCTGTGCGTTTGCAGTGGGGTGTGTTATCCAAAGCAGCCTAACGGATGCATTCTGCAGTGTAGCTGCCTCCTGGGATGCTCAGTCTTGTTGAAAGTGGATTTTGGTGGCATATCTGTCCTGTTGCTGTCCCTTGCTGCCCTGTATGAAACGGACTATAAGGCAATAACATTACAAACACTGGTGGTACATGGGGATTTTCTTCTGCTCTGTGTTCACTGGGTGCTGTTCATTTTTAAGGTCCTTTAACTGTTCATGTATGTGAATCTACCTCCTCTGGATCTGGTCTTGCAAGGTGCTGAGTGTTGATCTTAGCAAGCTGCTTTCATTGCTCTTTGAACTGTGGCTGCAGTTGTGCAACTTGGGTGTGTAAGTGTTAGCTCGTTTGGAGTTGCTCATCGTTAGGGGGTCTGTCTGCAAGGTGATTTTGGTTTAAATTCTGTTTCATATATCTTTCAGCCTGGATTGTGTCTTCAGAAGATTTCTAAACAGTTGGCTGTCATTACAGTTCTTCTAGTTCATTAACTTCCCATTACTGGTGCGCTGTGCGTGTCCTAGGAGCGTGTCAAGGAGAAATGCATTGGGTGCAAGGCACACAAGGTGGCGGTTGAGCCTGAGGTTCCCTTTTTTGTGCTCTGTGATGAACGGGTCTGTGCAGTGGGGAATTATACTGGTCTGCACATAAGCGTATGCGCTGAAGGCATGTAGGCAGCTTAGTCTGAGTCAGTGGGACTTGTAATCAGCTGGCACCATTCCCCCAGCTGCATTAGCTTTTAAATTAGCAGACCTGATCATTAGCAGAAGACTTCCAATTTCTGTGCTCTAAACCAATTTGAAGAATTGCTCATTTCTTATTGTTAGCTGCCAGCTCTGTGGGTGTGTGTTCCCCCTCCCCTTCTCCAGGCTGGGGGGAGACTTGCACTTGAAAAGCTCAGCCAGGACAAATTAAGTTTACTTCTCCAGTTTGCATATCTGATGGATTCTTTTTTGGAGCAGCTGAATATATTGGTGGGATTTAAAGATCTGCTGACTCTAATCTTCCAGGAGTTGAGGAAATATTCATTAGACTGTTTTGTCACTTGCTGCATTTGACCTTCACTACCCTGCTGGAGCATGCTGCAATTTTTCAGCTGCCTTCATTCTTCTGTTCCTCCTTGGATGGTAATAAAAGGGAAGCAGTTTGTATATCCAACCTTAGTTTTGGCAGTCTTGATGCTTTCCTGCCAGCTGGGTTCCTGCTGAGGTCAGTGGCCCTGTGCCTGTGTCTTCAAGACTTCAGCCTTTGTCTTGGTTTTTAGTTTTGGCAAGCAGGTGCTGGAGTAATTCTGTCTTCTGTATTGCCCTCACGGTTAGGAGCTTGCTCTGCATGTTGGTTTGCATAGTAATTTCTGTCCTGATTTTTAGAAGAATTTATAAAGCTGAGGATGTCTGCAGTCTGCCTTCTGCAGAAGTAAAGACTTAATCATCTTTATCGGAAGCTGCTTCCCTCTCTCAGCTCCCGACAACAGACAGAAATTAACTTTGATTTCCCAATTTGCCGAGGGCCGTGGTAATTCTCCCGGGGCCCTCGTGGTCGTGGCAGGCGCGCTGCGGTCGTGGGACCGTTTGCCTCTTGCAGCTGGTGCCTCAGGGATGTTGGTCGTTAACTCTGTTTAATCTGTGGAGGAATATTTAACATTAGCACTGAAATGGCAATAGTTTCTAACAAAGTACAGCGCTGGCACTGGCATGATAGCGGCCCCGACCCTCTGAGGTAGGGCTGGGAAATGGGAAGAGGTGCAGTCCGCCCTCTTTCCAGCTCGGGGGTTAGTGGGAAGAAATGGTACCCGGGGCGTGTGCCGCCTGCCGCGTTGCGGTGCCGGGAGGTGCGGCTGCCCGGCACGCACGGCAGCACGAGGGGGAGGACGTTGCTTAATTGTTACAGCCCACGCTGAAAAGGGGCGGCTGATTTGCCTGCGACCACTGCGCTGCACGCCTCAAAGTCTTACTAACTTCTGAGAGCTGATGAAAGGCCATGAAAATAGGCTTAAATTTCCAGAACTGTGTATGCAACAGGCCTAATTAAGAACTTAATTCAGAGAGAGGTCATGGGCTGTTAGCTCGAACTGCGGGCCTGCAGCGCAGAGCTGCCTCCCCGAGCCGGCGTGGCAGGGGTCTTGCCCGGCCGCAGCCCCGCGCAGGGCTGGTGCCGCCCCGGAAGGGCTGCGCCTGCATCACCCCTTCGTGGGACGTGCGGGAGAACGGGCAGCCTCGCCGCTGCAGTCCCTGCGCCTTGAAGGACACAGCTAACCAGCAGAAACTCCCTTTCCAGGCAGAGTAGCAGTTATAACGTCCCAAAGGCCGTTTTCTTCGGTATCCTGCCAAACGTGGAAGACCGCCCAGCTCATCCCGGCGAGCGGTTGCGCTTCCCAGCCGGCTCGTGCTTTCTTACGGCAGCTGTAGGCCCTCTGAAGGGAAGCGAGAGTCTGGGCGCTGCTTGCGTTGCCGCTCTGGGTCGGGGCTCCGCGCGTGCCCCTGCCCCGAGGTCGGAGGCAGCCAGCGCTGGTGGCCTCTCGGCGGGCGCCGGGGCCGTGCTCCGGGTCTCCGGACCTTGAGCAGTGCTGCCCAGCGCCGGCTGGGAGGGGAAGCTCTGCACCGCCGGCTCTGACTGCCATCCTGTCTGCCCTGCAGTAATTACCAGATAAAGCAGCTTTATTAACTAGGATTATTTATTAGTCACAGCAGTCAGAGCTATGTTTCGGATTAGTCGCAGGAGGACCTGACAGAACATGGATGTTAACATTAAGCATCCAGTGTGTTAATTTGTAAACCTGTCATATTTGTCATGGTGGTAATGAATGGTGTTAAAGTGCTTTTTTAGTAGCTTAATTAGTGATAACCTTTTGGGTTGATATATCTGCTATAATTTTTACAATATATGTTTTTGTGAGCAAGTTGAATATTAAGATTTAAATCAGGCTTATTAGAAAATTGGAATTTTTATCAAACCCAAATTAAGCTCTTCAATTGCTTTGGAATATTAAATTCAGTATATAATGTATCTCAGCCACTACCTCAAATTCCATCAACAAGTATTTGTTCTACTTGAACAGAGTTGATCCTGTAGCTATTAAAGGAAAAACTGGAGTTGATATTGTCTTGACAGCTGAGGTGAGCTTTTCCCAAATTTGTCAGAGTTTGGCAGCGAGTCCGGTCCTGCTGTGTTTGGGAGCTCTTGTGTCCCGGCTGGTGTTAACGCCTGTGCTGGGGAGATGGGCGACAGTCGTGTTTGCCATGAATTACCTGGTTGTGGTGTTAAGACTCTTTGGAATTTAAAAGGAGATGTTTATTTGTATGTACCTCTTGCGAAGCCAAACGGCGAAATCGGTCCTGTGCATCTCCATCACCAGGTGGCCTGCCATCATCCTCCGTGAGCACAGAGCGGTCTGCTGGGCACTCGGATCCTGTAGTGACAGGCTTGTGTTTTACCTGTGTAAGTATAGCAAATGTTATGAAGCCTGATCTACGTTTTAGGACAAAACTTCAAAAAGTTGTGTGCTGATGTGGAGCAGGTCGTAGTTCTCCCACCCACCTGCAAGTAGGTGGTAGTCAGAGTTTGCTGAAAGCTCTAAGTAGTGAAAGCAAAAAAAGTCCAACCTTAAGGATACGTGCAGCACAGAAATGTGTCTTAATGCTGTCCTTCAGAGAAATAGGAGTCGGGAGCAGAAGAGGACAGACCAGGTAATTTATTTCCTTGCCCATGCAGGATCGTTCTCTAGCATTTTGAATCTAGTTTCAAAGCTCTGCAGGAACAGAGCTCCTAGTAAGTTTGCTTAAGAGAAAGTCAAATATGTTTCATTTTGTTAGCAAGCAAAGCTCCCTGTTCATCCTGTGTTTCTCCTTTCTAGTTATATCCTTGGGCCACCCGAAATTTCTGTGGGGGGTTTTTTTTGATTATATGCTTTGTTGCTGGTTTTTTCCAATCTCCATCTTTTGATGAAGCTGTACCTGCTCATCTTCCTTTCTGACAAATTCTCCAATTTCCAAGCAAGCTGGAAGGAATTTGAAAGTCAAGGTCTGTTTAGGGATGGTTGGAAGGTATGAGAGTGGGGAGGAAATAGCAGTCATTTGCTGTGACTCACTTTTCAGAAGATGAAAATATTTTTACCAACTTTGACTTAGTAGCAAAAGTTGCACAACAGTTAAAGGATTTTTTTATTCCATTGTCATTGTCACACTTTAAATCTTCAGCTGTTCCTATGTAATGTCAAGCCCAAAGTCTTCTTTATGGGAAAGAGGAAGTGCACCTTATGAGTATTGTGTAATTAAAATTTTGATTTGAGTCATCATTAGTCAATATCGAATTGTTAGAGAAAAAGGAAGGATAATCGGTTAATTGCTATATAGGCACTTCTCCAGATCTGCCCCTTTTCCTGGTGTCACGCTCGCCCTCTTCTGCTCCCCTGGGTAATGGTGTCTCTTAAGAGTTGTCAGCATCTAGAGCCCTTTGCTGGGAGATCTATGATGTTCATGTTGATGGTTTCTGCTTTCTCCCTATTTATGTGCTCGCTAATATATTCATACACCTTTCTTCACTGGCCTACAGCTCCAGGTTGCATCTGAATTTACTATATAGAGTGCATTTTGTGTATGTTGATACTATTTTTCTCTTGCTACCTCTAAAGCCAGTTCTGTCCAGCTACAGGTCTCCATACTTTTCTTTCTGGCTGACCATTAGTGAGCTGTTGATGGCTGTGGGGTCCCACTCACCCCCACCTGTCCTTCTTGACTTCTCAGTGTCTGCTGTTGTGTCAGGCTTGTATTTCTCTACACTACATCACTGTGTCAGTCATAAATATCTCACCCTACATAGGGTACCTGCTTCTTACTACTATATGAAACTGGTTATACCACATCTGAAGCTGTCTTTCACAGATTGTGTCTCATGATATATTGTTTTCTTAACAGTGTAGTTCTTTAATTCTTGCTTGTATTCTTGTAGTCTATTCAAGACTTTAATATTAAATGGGTTAGGTTTAGCTCAGTTGGTTAGAGCATGGTGCTAATAGTGCCAGGGTTGTGGGTTCTATCCCCGTATGGGCCACTCGCTTGAGGGTTGGACTAGATGATCTCCAGAGGTCCCTTCAAATCTTACCGATTCTGTGACTACTCCTGCCAAAAATAGGAGTTGCTGTAAACGTCAGTTCAGTTTGTTTCTTTGTACTGCATGGATCTTTTCCAGAATGCTATGGAAGGTCCTAAATTAAGGCATCATTTAACTGTGGTGCTCCACTGAATATGCTCCCAATCTGTTCAGCAACATCCTTCTCCTGCAGATTTTTTTTTGTCTGTTAGCCTAGCTTTTGTTTATATAAATTTAGTAATGACCAAAATCAAATTTTGGTAGCGGTTATAGATGAAACACTGTGGCTTTGGTAGTGATTATAGGTAAAACATTGCAGCTATGTCTGCACAATTGTTTTAATATAAGTAATGTGATGTGCAGTTATATAGAGCCCTTAAATGACTATTTATGCAACTGTACCCATACTGAGGGAAAGAATAGCTGCGTGCTTGGCTTGAGTGTGATTTTCTTAAAACAGGTATTGCTGTAAGTTTACAGTGGTGGAACTAGCATTAAGAATACCAGCTAAGGAAGGAAAGCTTAAGTAAATCTCCTTTCATAGCTGTTGTAGGGACTACAGCTCAAGCTAGACCTGTGCTTGAAAGTCTGGCCTTGAGCTCTCTTTGAAAAGTAATTTTGCAAAGGCTCTGTAAAAAGACATGGTAACATGAAGAGATGGGATATAAAACAAAATCAACTGATATACCCATACATTTATGGGAAAGAGATAATGGAATTTTAACTCCTGACTTGGTCTTTCAAGGCAGGATGAAGGTATAAGAGCATTAAGAGATGTTTCAGCAGACAGTTTCTCCGCTCATAAAGATGTATTTGCCTCTCCAAATGGATTATTTAGTTTCTCAGGCAAACTTAGACATCAGCTTATAAGCTCAGGTCTGTGTGTACAGATACATATTTATATGTATGCATATATATTACCAAACAGTACTCTGCCCAAGTCTGTTTACTCAATATAGGAAAAGTTTGTTTTCCAGTTCCTTACGAAGAAAGGTTTAATGGATCAGAAACACGCACAATGAAGCCTGGAAGAGAGAGGTTCCTTGATACAGAGGAAGAATGTTAAAAGCAATTTTTGTTCTCCAGTTAATGTATACCTCTGACTACAGGAAGGAGCTGAAATCTAGAGAGCTCTGCCGTAGATGGCAGGACCCTTGTCTGTGAAAGATCCGTGGCTCCCAACCTTGCCTTCAGAAAAGGTCGCTCCTACAGTGCGACCAGGAATTCAAGTTTATCTGTGGGAACTTTGCAGGAGGCATGCTGGCATGTGTCTGTCATTTTCTTTGCTAAACAAGCATCTCTGAGCAAGACTTGAAGTATTCTCAGTTTTTCACCTTGCCTTTTTTCAGTACATCTACTGAATTTCAGTACATAATACTGGATAAACATCCTTGGTTGATTCCAAGTGCAAGACATAATTCTTCCCTAAAGCAATGAATTGGGGAGCTATTGAAATGGAGTTAATTCTTTGGAACAAATGCAAAGTATTATCAGAGAAAGATTCCCATTCATATCCTGTGTCTCTTGCTTGATGGGATTTAATGCTTGATGGCATTAAGTAGAGGCTTTTAGGCTTGCTTTTCCAGCCTAGTTTGGAATAGGTTGCACCTTAGGCATATCACAAGACTACAGAGTGGCTGGTGAGACTGGATTGGGATTATTGGAGAGTAAAAAGCCTGAGCAAGACCTCTGCTGTTGTGTGCTTGGTGTTGCTCTGATGCATCCTTAAGGTGTGTCTCAGACTTGTTCTGCTCAGTTACGTTTGCGCCTGTAACATAGCATCAAAAGAGCATGTGTTGAGTGTGTGTGCGTGCAACGTGGATATGGGGTGATGTGCCTGGGGGAAGGACATGGGCCCAGAAAGCACAGTGGGTTTCCCTGGGGCAGTGTCAGGAACAGATGGCTACTAGGAGCGTGCATGGTGCTCTCCAGAAAAATGTGCCTGCAGCAGGGGAGCAGGTAGCTCACCCTGGCATGCTGCAGGTGCCTACGTGTGCGCAGTCCCTGGCAGCAGTTTGAGGCTTACGTTCTCCTGCTGTTTGAGGTCTCAGCACCCAACCTTCCTATCCTGTAGAAGCTGAAGGAGCTCAACTCTTAATCTGTTCTGCAGAGTACTTGTTCACACCTTCCCTGGAGGCTCTCCCTGGGGATCAGCATACAGCAAAACTGTTCCCTTGTCAAACATGACCATCACTACAGAGGCTGCTGGTGGTGCATTGGTGTCACCGCAGGTGCACAGGCCCTGGGCTGCACGCTTGAGTGATACCTCATGTTGCGATAACACTAGCATCTCCCGCAAGCAGGCAACCCCAGGCTCAGAGCTGCATGGCCTGCTGCAGGGAACTGAGACAGTAAAACAAGATGTGCTAAAATAGGCTAACTCAGATGAGAAAGCCAACATCTGTCTTATCAGTATCTGGTTCTGCTGTGTGGAAATGGCTTGTTATGTGGAGAGGGCTTTTGCAGTGCAAATTGTTCGGACTCCTGTTCTGAAGTGCCCAGCAGGGAGAGCCAGGCAAACAGCGGAGCTCCAAGGTAGAGAGCTGAAATGCGGAGCCCAGCTGCCAGGTGCAAGTGTTCCCATTCAGAGCAGCCCAGAGAAGTTGACTTGTTAGATTGATGGGCTTTGTCTGAATTAAGTGACATTTATTTAAATAAATGATTGGCATACACCATTATCTCCAGTTTCTAGAGACTGACAGGTAGAGAATTAAATACATTATGAATCTTTCCAAACTTAGCTTGAGGATGTGAATCCATTTAAGGCTTGTAACTGAAGCTTGTTCACCTTAATTTGCAACCTGTAGTACATAAATTTGGATTTCTGATGACCACAGTTTACTCACTGATTACATAAGTCCTATAAAATGGCTTGCTCTTTGATTGGATTACTTCAGTTGGTATAAAGCATTAATTTTGCAGTGCTATATGGTCCAGTGACCTGAACCTAGTTCTATTTTTAGTGGTGCTGTAATGGCCAAGATCAGATTCCCTTTGTGTTACATGCCTCTACTTTCATGCAGGGAAGAAGTGACTCTCAGAGCAGGTGATTTCCAATCCTGGGGGCCCTCTGGCATCACATCATCCCTGCATGTTTGTGCTCTTAACACCAAGATTTGTAAGATGTAGTCAAATCAAAACTGTTCTGCTTCTTAATAAACTAATTCTCTGCCTAACCAGGGCAAATTGCTCAGAGATGGAAGGAGTGGAATGAATTCCCCTCGGAGGGCTCCCGTGTGTGAAGTGAGCTGGGCAGTCCTGTTACTCTTCTTAGTAAAAAAGGCAAGCACAACCCACCTCTGCTATCAGGTGCATCTGGAAATAAAGGCATGGGAAGGGGCCTATGTCCTGGGTGGCCGCAGACCTCAGCTGGAGGCGGTGGCTAGTGCAAAGCAGTCAGGCACGGCTGTGATGAAGGGCACAGCTGAAGTGGTTGCGGAGAGCCTGGGAAGCGTCAGGTGTTGACAACTTTACTAGCTGTTGAAGTTGTGAGTTTACTTGACTTTTCATTTAAGGCTTCCAAAAAAGTGGCAGAATAATCAAGAGTTGTTCCCTGCAAAAATGCTTGTTCGGGTCTCAGTCCTCTGGTGAGAGGAAAGCTAAATTTGCTTCAACCGCTCTTTGACTACTGAAACACGTTGCAGCCTCTTGCCAGTATGTTCCTCGTCAAGGTGGGTCACTTGTCCCTCATGTAGCCTTAACAGCTGTACAGAGCCTGTGGAAAGTCGGATGGTCACGCTTCTGTCCTGCCGTTGCCTTCCTCGACTTGCATGGGGGAACGCGCCGCTTCTGAGGCGCTCGCCAGACGGCAGTCGACCCTGACAGGCTGCGAGCGACGGCTGCCGTGATACGTGTCTGTCGGTCTTCCCCGCGCTGCGCACCTCTTCAGCAAGCTCGAGTGAGACCTGGTGAGCTGCCCGTGCAGCAGCGGGGGACGCTCGCAAGCTAGCAGCCCGGTCGTGCGGGCGCCCGTGCGGGTTCCTCCGCGGGTGGGCGGCAGTGGCGGGCCGCCTGCCTCGCTGAGGCCGGGCCGCGTCTTGCAGGCCAGCGCGCAGGTCCTTTCACCGCTTGAGGAGACGAGCTGTGGCTTTCACTTGTGTTGCTGCAGGAGCGTTTAGGTAAGTCTGCAATATAGGGAGCAGAAGATGCCCAAACTCTTCTCGATGCTGTTAGGAGGATGGAAAATAGCTGACACTGGTTTTGACGTGAGCCCCTCCCGGTTTTGAGGGAGCGCTGTGAGCTGGGGAGAGGAACCCTCAGTAAGCCGTGCGTATGCTGCTTAACGAGAAGCCACGCCAGAAAGGTGCTACAGTGTGATACTATCTGCCTAATTTAAGACAGCAATGAACTGACTTTAAAAGCGTATTAAAGGAAAGGTAGACTGTAGAATTCAAGTTTTTTATCTGAATTATACAGTTTTTTATTTAGGAGCAGGATGTTGCAGAAACTTCTCTTAGACTTTAGTTTAGGTCCTCTGCTGGCTTCATTACTGGAATCATAGTAAGACACTTTGGGTGACTCTCATGACCATGACCAGTGGTGCTGTCTTCCAGCCTTTGTATGTGGAAAACTTCACTGAGTTTATTACCAGCTAACATCACATTTTGCTTCTTGGCCTGTGTATTGAGAGACAAGGAAATGAGCTATTAAATGTTAGGAAATGCCTTCCCCCGGGCTCGCCTGTGTGCAGCCCCCTCTCCTCACCCTTCCCAGTCTCAGCCCCCTCTAAAGGCAGACCTTGTAGCACAATTTATTAAAAAATGTCTAATGTTTATGGATATACTCATCATAAACTGTTGAGGACTGGGATTTTTCAGGCTTGATGCTGCTCTTGATTGAACTTGGGAGAGACTTGGGTGATGTAAAGGCTGCTGGGAGGCTTTCATCCGGCTGGACCACGGTGCAGCTCGTGAAGGAGCGTTGGCACGGGGCTGGGGCATGCGGTGGGGGAGCTGGCCTGCAGTGCCTGGGCACTGAGCCGACCAGCACCCCGAAAGGCTGGGTTTGCACGTGCTTCTGCATTTGTTCGTTTTGCAGCTAAAAGCTCTAAAGACTTTTGTTTGCCCAGATAGTTAATGTTGTCTCATGGATAGCAAGCTCTATTGAAATGACAGCACCACTGCAAATATGTGGTACCTTGTCAACTGAAAAAAAAAAGTCCCCCACACCTGGTAATGTAAATGGTTTTGGAAGGGAATTGCTCCTGGAGGTGAGCCTTGGGCATGCTTGAACAAATACCGTTTCATAATGCTGTGCTTCTATTTCCTTGCACAGTTCTAGGTTGTAATATGCTTGAGAAGTTTCATACAACTGGAGAAGTTAGTAATAATGTAATTTGTAGCCTGTATCTCTTTCCTCTCTTGTAACAGGCATGTGGAATGGGATCCTGTCCTTTCAAGAACTAGCTTGATTTTGAGTAAACTTTTATTTTCCCTCTGCCCCCTTCAGTGATTATCAAGCGAGTAGGTGTTTTGTATCCAGTATGCATACTGCCAAAACGCGCTGGCTGTCGTTGGCACAGGGGGTTGTGAAGAGCTGGGCGTTTGAGTCTGTGCTCAGCAGCAGGCAAGGGGGCTGGGAAGGCAGCGGGCGCTGTGTGCATGTGTCAGTGCTTAACGGAAAGCACCGGCTGGTAGAAGGGCCTGGAGCCAAGCGTGCTTAAGAAGTTTGGAAACTCTAGAGTGCTGGAGAAGTTGGTGTTTCAAGAAATTAATGATGTTCTCTCAAACGGGAGGCAGGGGGAAGGTGATGATGGTGCTGTTGGACTGTGGCTTGTTTCTAAAACAGCGTGTTAGCTATGGATGAAGTCAGCAAGGGTATGTCTGGCTCTTCGAGCAGTTTTGTGGAGATGAGAATAATGAGCACTCACTCAGCAAAGTATCAACTCATCTGTATTTCCTCTCTTTTTTTCTCTTTTTTTTTTGTGTGTGTGTGTGCATGCGCGTGCTCTCCTTGCCCCTGCCTTGCTGTTAAGGGTAGCCATTCCTGCTGGAGAATGTGTTTGGCTTTAAATGCAAAAAGGAGCTGGAAGTTGGAGGAGGAGGAGAGCAGGCACTGAAGGCAAACAGGTAAATGGAGCCTGCTGCCGCACACGTGTCTGCGGCGCGAGCCGGACCTGTGGTGCTGATTAGCACCTTCCCAGGAGACAGCTGTCTGCGCCATGGGAGGAATGTCGACGTTAATGCTGGCTTGCAGAGCATACAGCATGTTGAAAAAGCGCGAGCGGGAGACGATTGTCACTTCTCGTTAATGAGTCTGGGAGTGGTTAATCTTTTGCGGAGAGATCAAAAGGAGAAGCTGGGGGCTGTCATGGATTTAAGGCTTCCCAAGAAACACTGAATTGAACTTGGATTCAACAGAAACATCAGTTTAGCATCACCCTTGTTCTGATACCGTGTATTGCAGCTGCAGGTTAAAAAAGCAGCTACAAATAAGAAATACATGAAACCTAGAAATAAGGTTTTTGATCATCTGAGGAGCAAAGGTGTAGGATGCTCTTTCCTTAAGTGAAAAAACTAACTGTTCTGAAGTGAAGGACTGATGGAAAAAGAATTTGGTGTCTCATCCATCATAGAAGCTGGAATAAATGACCTGGAGAGTTGTCTTCCAGTACTTTTCCTTTTTTGGATGTGATGAGGTTGAGGAGGAACCCAAGTTGAAGAATAGATGGGTTACAAAGAAAATCAGCAGGTGTGCATATGTCAAACACCTGGCTGCAGCTGCCCTGAAGGGCTGCCTTGCAGAGGTGCCTCTGGCCTTTGGGAGAATGCAGTTGGTTGTTGCTCTGGGCGGGCTGTGGGGAGCACACCAAGCTCTGGGAAATGGCTGATTTGGGCTGTGGGTGTGAATTTCCCCGTTGGGTTGTCACTACTCCTGCGGGTGTCCTCAGTGCCATTAAACATGCACCGAGACCCTAGTTCAGGAGTTCGGAGGCGACGGTTTGGGCCGCTCCGCGTAGCTGGGAGGACGCCGGTGGGGTGAGCGTAGAGCAGCAGGAGGCGTCGCGGCCGAACCGCGCGGTGCCCGCCCAACGTCGGTGTCGGGGGCGCCGGCGAAGCCCCCCGCGGCTGGCAGCGCGCCTGCAGCGGTCTGGGCGGAGCGAGCCTTCGCCGCGCCTGGCCGCGGCGCCGCTGCCGTCCTCCTCGGGCACTAACTTACTGCGTTTCTCGCTCTGCCGAGCTTCGAGACGGGAGCGTGCTTGGGTAGTGCACCGGGCCGAGGGCTTCGTCCGGCTGCGAGCGCGACTAGCAGTCGGTAACGCCATCAGCTGGCGGGTGACAGAGTTTTGTAAGAACTCTGGATATGAAATACTTCCCAGCTCCACGCAGAAGAAAATTTCTAGACTTTGATATGTGCTTTTGCTTAACTCCCTTGGTACTTTATTTCATATAAATATTAAAAGTGTGTTGTGCCACCTTTCCGTTTAGCTTCTCTTTGACTAATGTGATGATCGCAATACTCAGATGCTTGTGAAGTTCACACCCTGGGTTAAATTTATGTCAAATAATGAACCGTGAACTGGGCTCTGCAGAGCGGTAAGACCCGTGCTCAAAATCAAGAAGTTGTATGTGGTAACTCTGATCTCTCAAATACCAAAAGCAGCAAAGCAGAGCACCAGCCTTTAACTTCTGCTCCTCTAAAGATTGATTTTTATGCCTCAATCAGGCTAACTGAATGATTTTTCTGTTGTTTCACCAGATGATGAAGGCAATGAACAGTGTCAGTAATGTAGGTAACATATTATGAGGAGCAGCAGATACAAAGATAACTTTTTCATGTATAACTGGTGTTAACAAGGATATCGGTGTTTCTGTTTGGATTTTGGGGGGGTTGTTTGAGAGGGAGGTGAGTGCTGTCTTCAATCTTATATATTTTATATATATAAATGTATATATGCCCCTATTGGCACACACATGAAGTGTGTGTACTTTTTGAACTTTTTTTTTAAAAAAGCCTTCATTGGAAATATTAGGTCAAGCTGTATGCAGTAAAATAAGTAAGAGTGGAGAAGCAGAAAAAAGCTCCAAACCTTTAAGTACTTATGAAGAATTTAATTTGTGTATTAGTCTTATTTCAATCCAATTCATGAATGCTGAGGCTTGCTAAGGCAGTTCTGTAACATCCTACTGCTTTAGGAAGATGTTAAATCTGGTGACTGCCATATTCTTGAGCTGCTAAATCGGTATAAAGGCAGCAGATATGGGTAGTGCATGGCATAGAGGATTGCAAGTGTCTTGGCTATATGTAATTGTCACCAAAATTTAAGGACTCTTTTAGATATCTAATCAATTATTACATAAGATTTAAACATGACAAAAAGTTTAACCCCCAATATATTGTGGGGGGCAGTATACTGGGGAAGTTCACCCTCCCTGGAGGGGCTGTTTGCCTGAAGTGTCTTCTAGGGCTCGTTTCTTGCTGCTGAGCTGCCTTTTCATTAGCTCGTTTTCAAGCAGGTCAAGATTTTTGTTTTGTTTTAAGCAGAGACAGGATAAAGGAAAGAGGAAAATGATTTTTACTCCAGGCTGTTGCAGTTGAAATACATCTTTATTTCTTTAGTGAAGCAACTTTATGCAAGAAAACAAGTGTGTGTTGTTTTATTTTGGGTACTATATTGCCTTAAGCAGGGAAGTTGTAAAGCAGTGTTCTATTGCTGCGTTTTAAATATTCAAATAAAGCCCGTAAAATCTCCCTGAAGGTTTTATGGGGCCGTAGATGCACAGTGTAAAACCCATTCCGGTTCTTGTGTCAGATCGCAGCAGGAGCTCGGCGTAGGCTCGTGGGTCGGAGGCGGGCAGGAGAGCCCATGTGCTGTGGGGCTCCGGGCGCGGGGTTGAGGGAGCGCTGTCGTAGCACCGTGGGCAGGAATTGCAGGGGTGCTCGCAAAAATACGGGAGGAAAGGGCAGACCAAAGGGCTTGACGCCAATCTGGAGACTTTTCCCTAGATTAGTCTTTCTGATTTTGAAATGTATTCAATGGAAAAAAGGCCTTGGGGAAGATTGGAACGGAAGAATTAGTTGAACCTGAAACACTTTAAAGAGCTGGCCTCATTTGCTGCCACAGCGGTACCCTTGGGCACTGTGCTCCCGTACCTGGGACAGGCTTCTCTAGCAACGGAAAGCGGACGTGGACCTGCTGCCTGGTGCTCACTGTGTCTATAGTGAACAGAAAACTCCAGAAGCCTGAAATCCTGATGAGGAAAACACTTGAAAACGCACTGACGAGCAGCAGAAACGTTGTGTGTTCATCCACGTCCTGACCACCTCCCTGCACCACGCTCTATTCTGCACATAGTCCCGTTGAAACCGGTGGCTGTTTACTGGGAGTAAGGGTGGCAGAACCGGATCTGCAGGCCCTGCGATGGATGAGCAAAGTATTAGAAATGAGAAATACACATTAAGTAGGCTCAGGATCAAATCTGACAGTTCTCCACAGTGTTTACCAGCTGGGGATCTGACTGGTCCCTTGGGGACCGCCTCTCTCTTTTGCATGTGTTTGGGGTTTTTTCTGTCCATCAGCTGTCTTCTACTCATCTTGCCTTGTGCCGGAGAGGACTGACAGAGTAGACTGGTTTCCTGGTTTGGGTTTTTTTTCTTTTGTGTTTGTTTCCCCCCCTCCAAAAAAAAAGCAAATAGGAACAAGGATACTGTGGAAGCTGAGATACTAAAATTCATCAGTTTTTGAGCTTAGGTAAAACATTAGCTTAGGATAGAACTTGGTCCAGTGAGGAAATCATACAGGTGTAATTAAAGAACAGTTATTCCAATAATATTTAATTTGCTATTTCTGTAACAGCAAGTGCTCTATAGTCATTTTAAGGATTCAGTTTAGCTTTAAATAAACTGAGAAGAAGGATGGAAATCCTTAAGAGTAATTGATAGGTTATCTCAAGAAATAAAACAACATCATGTATTTGTTGTCCAGGACCTGTGCTAGAGACTGAAACTAGATTTAGATCTGCTGCTGCTGGCTCTGGCTCACGCACAGGTTTCTGATGGCAGCGAACAAATGAGCCTGTGGCAGGGAGGTGCGTTTGGGACTTGCAAGCTCTGGGCTCAGTCCCCAGCCCTGTGCTCGTTTTTCGAGGAATCGCTCAGTCTGGAGGCATTTTCCATCTGTTCTGCTTTTCTAGGTGACAAGCTTTTGCGACAGTGTTTGCATACAGACTAATGCAGGGGATCCCAAGTGTTAACTCAGAGCCCCTTGTTGCTGTTGAAATACATGTAGCAGTGAAATTAATTCCTGTTTTTTGTCTCTAAGTGATTAGATCTTAATTATATGCAAGGAAGGGTGGGGAAACGCTTAGGTATAGGTTCTTCTGGTACTGCAGACGGACTGGATGTGATCCCCTGGGTTTGTTGAAGCAGGATGGACCTTTGCATGGGTGCAGCAGCGCCTGAGAAGCGTTTGAGTTTGGAGCTACCTCCTCGGATGAACTGAATATTGAAATGTGAGCATGAGTAGCATTGGATTAAAAACAAGAGCTATTGCTTTAGTTGCTGGGGGAAAGTAAGGAGAGAGGAAAAAAAAAATCCTGAAGTGCCGTAGTCTGCTGGACGGATCGCTCCTGGTGGCTGCCTCGCGTGTGCTGGCGCTGGCCCTGTGCGGCTGAGCTGGGGCTGCCCTTCGAGCTCGCGTGGCGCGATAGCTGCTGCAGTTAAAGGAGGCTTTTCCTGGGATGGGCTTCCTGTTTGCACATCTTTACTTAAAATCAGTTTACTTCAAGACAGCTGGTGTTTTAAATTTCCTGAACAGATAGCTAGCATTACATGATGCAAATGCTTTTTGGCAAGCTTCCTCTCTGGTTTGCCCTAAAACTGTTTAAAAAAATTTTATTGGGGTTTTGCCTCCCCGTGCCTGTGAAGGAGTTGCTGTTTGCATTTTGCCCAGTAACTAATAAGGACAGGTGGCTATGAAAATTTTGGGTTGCACTTTGCCTAAAATTAGTATTATAAATCCAGGCAACAACATGCAGAGTGTTTCTATGGAGGAGAACAGCTTTCCCCTGGTTTTATTTTGCTTTCAGAAGCTGTTGATAGCAGAAGCCCTTTGCCCTAGGTTTATACATGTGCAAAGCTGCCAGGCAATAGCAGTCTTATGCTGAAATACCTTGTGCCCGTAAAGTCAGCTGTGTCCATACTTCCAGGCTTTTGCTCACCAGCTCTGTAGGTTTTGGATCGCGTGGCACCAGGGCAGCAGCACTGGGCGTCAGGCACGGCGGGTCCCCGCTGCACTGGGTGGGAGCTGGGTCTCCGTGGAAGATTCGGCAGTCCTGACTTTGAATTGCAGCTGTAAAGTAAATCAACACTTGCCCTTCAAATTAACCATAAAATGCTTTGAATTAGAGCTAAAGGCCAGGAATAAACTCTTTTGGCAATGTTCAAAAAATGATGACTGATCAGTCCCAGAGATAAAGCTTTTGCTTTTTCTTCCACTACGGAGCAATGCAAATAGTGTCGTGAAAAGCAGGCTTGGTAAACAGCATTTATTACTGTGTCGTCTTTGTTTAATGATAATTATTCATGCTAACGAAACTGTTTATTATCTCAGGGCAGTAGTAACCCGGGCCGGGGTTTTTGCTCTGCTGGAGCTGCTTCCCCAGGCCCCTGGCGCTGGGTTTGCGGGCAGCGCGGGCACTTCCCGCTGCTCGGGCTGGAGGCGAGGCTGGGGCAGCCCCGGCTCGCGGTGCTCGGCGCGCCCGACTCCCGGCAGCCGCGCGAGCCCTCCGATGGGCGGCAGCCCGGAGGGGAAGAACCTCCTGAAAACACAGCGATGGCCTTAGCTACTTCCCCCAAAAGGGAAAATAAACTAATAGTAGTCATAGCTTCAGCATATATTGATACCGAAATGATAATTTGTGGGCTGAGGAAAAGCCTTTAAGGCAAACTGGCTCTTAAGGTAACGCTGGCAAAACCAGACCAGTGTGGCCTGCCGCGCTGTGCCGCCGCTGCGGGTCGAGTGCCGGGCCCGCAAGCGGGGGCCGCGGCGCTCCAGGAGCGCGCTGGGCGGGTGGAGCTTCCCGAAATGGCCCCGGAGCGCCCAGGGGGCCGCCTTGGCTCTCCCGAAAGTGCTCGAGGAGCCGCGGGGGCGCTGGTAAGAAACCCCCACGTGTATAACGGCGCGGGTGGAGGCGGTACGCTCTCCCCATGTGGCGTTCGGGTCAGGTTAGCATCTGCTGCTGCCAGCCGCCTCTTCGGGTGCTGGGGGGGCAGTGAAGTGCCTGGCTTCGACCTGGGCTGAAACCCCCCCCCGGAGGCGGGGAGGCCTGCAGCCCCCAGACCGTCGCCCTTCTGGGGCGCAGGAGGGTGCCCGGCTGAGCTGGGTTTCTGAAGGGCCAGCTGAGAACCAGAGGCACGTCTGAAAACCCAAGTGCAACACCTAGCACCTCGGGCTATAGGAATTGGTAAGAAATTAACTTTAAATGACTATTTCAAAGATAACTAATGTCATTTGTCATCCAGAATCTCTGGCTTAGAAGCTAAAGTAAAAGGATCCAATAACTCTAAGTCTTTGAGGTTGTTCAGTCTAAGTGTTTTCTGATATTCCTCGTAGGAACAGAATTAAGCAAATGCAATTTCTGTGCACCTCTGGAGAGACTTAAGTGAAGTAACTTCAAATATTGAACTTTCTAGAAGGATTGCACCATTTTTTTCCCTATAGGACACTCTATAAAGAGCAGTAGAGTAGTATTAAATCCATGGGAAGTAGTGCATAGCTTTACACAAATATCCCTCCTGTTAAGTCAATCACTTCCCAGAACATCTTCAAAAGTGGACGATTTTCAAATGGAAAACAGAAAATGCCTCCTGATCTCATAACCAAGCTTAGCTGAGGCTTTGCCTGGAATGACAGCTTAGAAAGGCAGCAGGGGCAGCCGGCCCCAGGCTGCGTGCCCTGGTCCCCGGGGATGCTGCTGCTTGGCGGCCCCGCTGTCGCGGTCACGCTGTGGCTGGCGCTCTCCTGCCCGAAAACCAGAGTTCAGATCGTTCCCAGGTTTGCGCAGTCGTTGCGAGTATGCCCAGCGCTCGGAGCAGCCCTTGGATGGGGCTGGTCAAAGGGACTCCCTGAACGGGCCGCTCTGCGGTCACGCTCTCCTCCCTTCGTGGCTGTGCCTTTGCTGTTTGCCAGGACGTGTGGATTTTCTTCTTCCCCTCTCCTTGAAGCTACCTGTAGACAGACTCACAGATGGATTTCTTCACCCAGTGAGTGTAGAGCCACGGACCCAGTGCACACCCTGCAAGGCGTTTTCAAGGGGACTCAAAATCGTTCAGTGCTTTGAGCGGCCTTGGGATGCTAGCAGGGCGGCAGCGTCCCACGTGATCGCTCTCAGTAGCGGCACCACTGTTGTGCAGTGAGTAGTACTAGTAAGATTTTTTTTTTTTTTTTTCCTCCCTCATTAAAAGAGCCTTGAGTTAGCTTTGGCTTATTTTCCAAGTCCATCTCCCTACCTGGTCTCTGGAAATGTTTTTGTTCAGAGTATTACTGTGACTGAGGGCTGGGCTGAACTGGATAACTGTGGCAGTTAATATGAAGATCTCTGTACTCAGTGGGAAGTCTTTTAACTCTGCTTCACAAGTAGAATAAATTCATTTGGTATCCAGAGGATACTTCAGTGGTTTAGAGGTGAAAAAATATTACCAGGATGTTACCTGTTAGAGCAAAAGAACAGGAAATTAATTAAAAGCAATGCAGAATATGGGGGAGAACCCCCCCACACACACACTTTAGCATGAAAAATGCATAGGAGGCACTTTGCAGAGAGCAGTCCTGTAGCTGCAGCAGCATGCCCGGTGGCTTTGAGGCATGAAGCTGGGGAGAGGGCAGTGGTGAGGGCGAGCTGATGCGCAGCACCTCAGGCAGCCCTGCCTGCCTTCCCGGTGAGGAGCTCGGTGCAGAAAGCCTCTGCTGAGGTCGTGTCAGCGTGGAGCAGCGTGGCCGAGGCGGCGCTTGCCCGGCGGGCTGCTGCCACGGAGCCGCTGGCCGTCGCTGAGCACCCACAGCGTGGCTCCACTCTGCTCGCTTTGGTCAGGGTGCTTATTGCCCAGCTGTTTGATCCCCGATGACTTCCCCCCAGTAAGGTGTCCACTGCTGCAGCTCAGATTTGGAGTGTTTAGGCTCCTGATTTCCCATAGTTTTTTGTTGATTCTAGTCCCACAATCTTTGAATACAACTTATTTCCATAGTGCCTCTAGGAGCTGGGGAGGGTGATGCTCTCCCTAGAGCTAGTCCTACCCTGTTTCCCTCAGTGCAACTGAAACCAGCTTTTTCTCACCTCTGAAGTGAGAGGCTGAACTTTGGCCAGATGCAGGAAAGATCAAAGTTCCTTTTTGAGTTCCCAGCTGGGGACTGCATGGAGCGAGTGATTTCAGACTACCTTGCATTCCCCTGCCTTTTCACTGAAGATGTGGCTTTTGGTGATTACTCAGCTGGAGTTGCACACTGCTCTTCAGTGCCATGTGCAGATTATGCTTAAGGCTACAGGCAGTTGATTATCACTATTGCACCGGCAGTTTTTCAAGCTGAATTCTTCTGATGGATACTGTTTTAAAAACATTACTTTTCTTGAAGTTTTCCCTTAACCTGATTTTTTTTCCCCTCCCCTCTATCTGCAATAAAAGCAGTTAAGTACATGTAACTTCTTCAACCAGTCATAAATAACCAATGCAACTCAAGTATATACCAATATGGTTTGTTAGACCACGGTGTTCTCCCATATCTGCAACTGAACATCTGCTCATAAGAAAAATTCTCTTAGGCCATTCCTAAAGCCTCATATCCTCTCACTAGGGCTGCTAACAGATGGCTATGGAAGAGTGTAAAACCAGGATGCATGTAGTGATACTTTTCTAGATAATCACCTAGGCCGGAGCCGCAGATTGCTGGAAGTCTTTGTATGTGATTATCTTCAGAGAGTTGTTTGTCCATGACTTTCTCTGGTAACTGTTTGAACTCAAACTTCTGTCCGCAAACTGTTGCGAAGGTTGTGGGTAGCGGATGTGTTACCGCTCGTGGCGGAGTAGCTGCCCGGGCGGTGGTTCTTGCGTGGAAGCTGTGTCATGCTTCAAGCATCTCTCTTCAAAACCTTTTCTAGCTCTTCTAAACCTGTTTTGAGGTGGGCAAGGGGTGGGTACTGCATGCTGAATTCAGGATGCATGTGCAGCCCGGTGGCTTGATGGTGACTTGGTTTGTTGTTTGCTTCTATTTCAGTATTACTATTTCTGAACAACATATTTTTAACTGCTATTGATCTAATTTTTCCATTAAAGTGTGTATCCTGGACTCAAGCTCTTGTACCTGAGTTGAGCCTTGAACCTGAGCCTGTTTTATTTATGAGGCATAATTTCTTTTCTGTATGCATCACTTCTCATTTATCTATACTGACTTTTGTCAGTCATTTTATTTTGCTATTATCAACTCTCATGTTTCTTTCCCAGTTTCACTGTTACTTCCCTGTGTTTACCCAGGGTGCAAGATTCCTCAAGTATGATACTGAAAAGCAAGTGATAGAAAAGCAGCATGCACTGAGCCCCTTGCCTAGGGCCTTTAAATTCTGCTATAATATGAATAAGCTAGGATAAGATAAGCAGCTGGAAACAGTTTATAATCAAAAAGGATAAGACTTGCAAGATAAATATCAGAAAACTGATCATCAATGCATATAAGAAAATGTACTTCTAGATACTTTATTGGCAGTAGAAAATGGCAAAACTTATCAAATGGATTAAATGGGAGTAAAGTTTCCTTGTGATCACATAACTTAATAAATGGAAACTACATAACCACAAAAGCGCTATGATTTGATGGGGAAGAGGAGAGAATATAGTCTTCAGAAGTTGAAGCTACACACAGAAGAAACAGCTTGTGATGGTATAAACATCACAAAAATCACCCTTCTACTATTACTCTGTCGACTGCTTTCCTACTGTCCTGGTTGTGTTTGGGAAATACTGAAAACTTAATGAACGTGGCCAACCTGCTAAAGGCCTGTTGTGTTCACCTCTCCAGTGCTGGCTTTAAAAATCCATCGGACTAGTTACCTGTGCAGTAATGCTTTGCTCTGTTCTGTTGTATTTGCGTACCCAGGTTGTACCATCCATTGAATGGATTTATCTTGTGCTATGGGTAGATGATCCAATTTTGCACAACACCTTATTGGCTGACTTGGGTTTTTGTATTTTATTCAGTTTGGACTGTTAGGATGAAGTGAGAAGGAATGCCCCCAAGTGCAACTAAGTCTGCCTTTGGGTACCCAGATATTCTTTGGTTGTTGTCAGCTTGTCTGGTGACTGATCCGAGACAGTCTCTTGAAATATTTCCAGCAGTAAAGCTCTTTCCCGATGGAATAACTTTGTGCTCTTTACACATCAGGACAGTATTGTGCCTTGGGGTCTGGCTAGAGTGAAACCTTGTCTCCTGTTAATTGACTGCTAATTAGGCTGTGAGTTAACTAGCACTTACTTGCCTATGGAGGTGCTTTACAGTTGTAAAAGTGCAATTTGTAAGTGCTGGCAAGGGCTTAGATTTACAAGGCAGCTCCCATTTGGCCCCTGGGACGGTGCACTGCTTTCAGAGCTGCGGTCTCCCAAAGGCTTTGATTCCTGACTTTTCTTCTTGGCATCTGAAATCTGTCCTGCAATTTTGTGCCACTGGTAAGTACATTAGTTGAGAGCATAGAAATTGATTAAAATAATACAGCTCCCATGGGTGGATGTAGTTAGATGCATGTGTGTAGCTACCCTGGTGGTTCGGACCACTTAATGATCGGCGTTCCTAAACTAATGTAGTGTGGTATGAAAACTGCTCTGCAAAGCATAACTGTAGGGTTGGCACTGTATATTGCCTAGTTGCTCTGCCAGTGCCTAAGATGCTTACTATCAAGTGAGGACTGAGTTGCATCACTTAATTTAAAGACAGTTTTGTTTGGAGCCATTGAAAAGCGTGCATGGATACTTCAATTGATAGAGTCCAAACTAGCTGGCTGTTACACTGATCTAACAAATTGAGGTGAAGTCGAAATAAGCTTTTTGAGCCCTGCAGGGGAATGTGCCAGGCTGCAGCACAGTGGTTCGTGTAACTGAGGTGTAAGGCAGGGTGGAGTCAGCCCGGGATCCAGCAGAGCCAGCAGAGCCTCGCTGCCCACAGCTCATGCCTGGCGCTCTGCTTGGCCCTTTCCTGCAAGCTGCCAGACTCCGTTTGGGTGGCAGGACTGTTTAGGCAGGGTGCCTGGTGTGCCTCCCTCTGGGGCTGGCCTAGGGCAGGGTGCTTAGCAATTAGCCCTGCTCACAGCTGCTTATATCCTATTTGCCCATCTCCATATGGATGTAGCCACATAGGGTTTCATCTCCGTTTTCCTGTGATCTCTGTTGTGCTCTGCCTTGTGGTTGTGGCAAGTAACAGAGGAAAGAGGGAGTTTTGGTGAGAAACAAAAAACTGGAAAATCAAGAAGGCATTTTCCTAGCAACATGTGCTGGTTTTAGGAGGAATTACTGATGAATTGAGACTGAAGCCCTTAGAAACCCAGCAACTGTGGTGCAAGAGAAGACTGCACGTGATTTGAGCAGAGGCAGGTGTTGGCACTGCTCCTTAAACATGCTGGTGTAATGTCATGTTCTTTAGAGCCTAGTCCAGTTCAGGATCTGTTTAAAAATAGTCTGCTTCACCCTGAAATTGTGTTTTTAACCTCCTTTGTTTTGATGGGGCTGAGTTTTGTGATAGCTGGATGGCTACAGCAGCAGAGCGAAGGAGCTGTAATATGGGGGAGAGCAGCAGTAATAAGCATCTCTGGCTAATAAATGTCCTCTGCCTAGCAGAGCTGCAGTCGAAGGAGAGCTGAGGGCATGCGTGGTACGCAGGAGCTTTGTTTCCAGGACAATCCAAACCCGTGACACGGAGCTCGGAGTTGCCTCATGTAGCTTTTCTGATGCATGTAGCTCGAGTGCTACGTTGGCTTAGACCACTGTAGTCACCCAAGATAGTGACTCTGGAGCTAGCCTGAGGTCTACAGACTACGGAAGCAGTGTGTGCACGTGCATCTGTGTACACATCACATGAATATTCTAAGGATGCTGTTTTTCAAGATCCTGCTGGTGGTTAATGCTCTTTTAAAAGGTCAATTGTATTGCATGGCTCTGTTCATCAGTGGTGGCCAAACAGGATCTGGCAGCTGTGCGTGTCCAGTCTCCTCTAGGGCTGTTCATAGCAGGGATACGGGCTGCTTCGCAGCCAGCTGTGCCCAGAAGGCAGCCTGGAAAGGTAAAAGCTCCTTGGGATTCAGCTTCTGAACGGGAGCGTGCCTTGACCCGCTGTCTAGCAGCGTTGCTGCTGCTTACTCCTTTTCTTAAGCTATATTCAGCTTAGAGGGCCACGTATCTTATGTGGAAAGCTACATAAATTGTATTTTCATGCTGTTGTTTGTATTTGCCAGCATGTAGTTGCCCCAGGTTTACTGGCGAGCTCCGCTGGTGCAGTATGTGGAAGCCTGTCTGCCCCCGGGCATGGCGCTGTCCTTCCCTGTGGCTGTTCGGTCTGTTATGCTTTTTAAAAAAGTTTATAGCCAGCCATAGCTGGTCATCCTCTCTGATGTTCAGCATGTGTAGCATTGCTTCAGCATCTTTTACTTGCATCCTAAACAATATAGTTATACTTAACTGCAATATTTTTTACCACTGTTATGTTTCCCTTTATAGAATGATAATATCTAGATATTGTAAAGCACCTGGATAAATATATAATCAAATAAAACATCATGTAAAAAAGTTAGTATTTTCACCCTCTTTTTTGCAAATGGAATACTTAAGGCTCAGATGTCTGAAGTGACTTGTTCAAGGTCATCTAGCAGTGAGGGGCCGCACTGAGAACCAGTGGTGCTGCAGTCGCTGAATATTGCTGTCTCCTAAATATTAACGTCCAAAAATAACCAGACCAGTGCATGTTCTGCAAATATTGTTAAACTTACAAATCTTACCTGAAGAGTTAACAATATCACCTTCTCTGAAGGTTTATTCTGCAAAAGCCAAGAAGTTGACTGCTCAGCTATTTTTTCTAATTTCACTTAATTTCTCCCAGTTAAGCTATTTCTATATATTCAGTTTTATGTTTCAGTGTAAGAATTCCAGCAAAAGTACTAGCTCTAAAACTCAAGATTGAAATGATGGATTATGCGTCTGTGGAAATCGGTGATAAAACCCCCTAGTGACTCCAAACAGTTTCTGTGAAAATAACTGACAACATAAGATTACCAAACACTATCCATCCTTCCTTGAATGTTTTTGTTTAGTTCTTAAAAAAAAAAAAAAAAAAATGTAGTTTGGGGTAGAATGAGTTGTTGAATCTGAATCAAACTGTTTAAACTGTTCAAAGCTAAACATAAATTGTCATCATCTGAGATGACTGCAAATGCTTCCTTGGAGAGAGCTTTAATTGGGGCAGATGGATTAGAACAGGCTGTCCAGTCTTTTTTTTTCTTGCAAAATACTACTGTCTCGAGTCAGTGAAGACAACAGAGGAATGAATCGGTGCCAGAGCTAGTTTCTTAAATTAACCATGTTAAATAAAATCAATAACCTTTCATTTAAAGTTCTGGTTTTGAAGTTGACTATGAAAGCACAGCACCATATATTTTAAGTGTCTAACTAGGTTGAATAGAATAATTCAAGTTAGGTGAGCAACATCTCAGCTGTATGTCTGCCTCTACCAGTGTCCCTTTCAGATGATTATGAACAAAAAGTGGATACTCAAATCTGTTGTTCAAAGTAGACAAGTATGTTCTGAAAGGCAGTGACGATGACTGTTTATGTATATGTAGATATAAGTGGGCAGTCTGCATGTAGGTAACATGCGCAACGAGCAGCTTCTGCAGATGGGCAAGGAGTGTACAGTACTAGCAGTATTTTTTTAGGCTAGATATGTACTTATGCAACGATTTTTCCTTAACTCAGGTTCTTGCTGGAAGAACTTGTATTACATTTCTAAAGGTGCTGTGATACAGAATGCTGTTTTCCTGAAGAACAGCTAAGCAGTGTCTTCCTAGCAGTGGTGCTGTGGTAGCAAAATCCGTTGTGAACATGTTCAGTGAGATGTTGTATTGCTCTGCTGTTAGTAAGCAGTAGGACATGACGGCCAAAACATTTTCAGTCTGTCGTTGCCCACCTCGGTCGTCGTGGCATTTACCTCGAGCATTTGGAGCTCGAGGTTAAGTGTCTTCAACTGCCGGCTGCAATAATCCTGCAAAAATGTATGTAATTTTGCTATTATAATAAATTGCAAGTCACCCTTGAATTTATTGGTGACAGCCCAGCCTAATGTTCTGTCTGAGCTCCAAACTTCAGGCTTTTTCATTGGAGCCTGATGCTGTCAGAAGGAGCACTAGTGTTTCCAGTCAGTTGTTCTCCATGCTAGTACACAGCACCTCAGTGATTTGTCTGAATGCTCATGTCACGACAGTTTCTGCCGACTTTGCCCTGTTTTGTATGGCTGCCTGCTGTAAGCATACTTGAGAAACCACTGATAGCTGTTGCAAACATCCCGTCATCTGCGCATAACTTTTCTTCCCGTTTTTCATCAATGTAAGCTCCTCCCAGTGCAGATGCTAGACCCTGTGATTAAAGCTCACCCACGTTCCCTTTTCTGGTGAGTTTTCATATTTAATTCCCTACTGTGAGGGCTACTAACAGAGTGGGAGCTGTGCAGACAGGACCTTGAAGAGTCACAATCATTGGGGCTGGCAGGGACCTCTGGAGACTGTCTGCTCCAACCCCCTGCTCTAGGAGAGTCACCTACAGCAGGTTACCCAGGACTGTCCAGTCAGGTTTTGAGCATCTCCAAGGATGGAGACTTCACAGCTTCTCTGGGCAGCCTGTTTCTCCGCTTACAGTGAGGAAGTGTTTTCTTGTGCTCAGAAACCCAAATTCCTCCCAAGAATTTTGCGACTGCTCAGTGACTAGGCCTCTCTGTTAACGGCACTGCTTCCGTATCAGTGCTCCATCCCAACAACCAAGCACCTAAACTGAATTTGTTAAAGATGTAAATGTTATGTGCATTTTTTTTTCTTCCGGAAGAATTCTGTCCCCGTGCTCTTAATCCTAATCTTAATCCTTAATCTTAATGAACCTCAAATTGGAATCTGTGTGGTTTTGTTAGTACTGGACAAGTGTGAGCTAACTAACAAGTTTTTGGAGCTTAACCTCAATTTTAGTGGTTTCTAACTGTCCAAGAGCCTGATCAGATGTTGTTCATAGCTGTTCATAAAGGTCTGTAGAGGTATAGTGTGGCAAGAATTGGCGGTATCTTGCCAAATATATCGTTAACTGCAATTGCTGGGAGCACTAATTGGTTTGGATGAACTGCATTTTTTAAATGCACGTCTTGCGCATGTGTCTTGAAAGAAGGTTGTGTACACAGCACACCATTCTATGCAAGTAAATTTTATTATCTTGTAAAAATTAATATGCTGAAAACACCTTAAAAAAAGGTGTAAGAACCTTAAGGAAGAACATAAGTTTTTTCTAGGAGCAAGATGGGGAGGAGTAAACACTTGTTTTGAATGAATTGAATGAATTTGGATTAATTGAATGCTGTAAGGCCAGTATTGAAGGTAATAGTCCTTCTCTAAGACACTACAATAGACTTTGTGGATCTCTTAATGTTCCTATGTTTAAAATCTAGATCAAATATACTCATTTTTAACTCTGACATTTACCTTTCTGTGATTACTAATATCACAACCATGTTGTTCTGGCACCATCTATCATGTAATCGTTTGGACATAAAACAGGCGTCCAAATCCTCCTTCCTGCAAGGGAATTGACCTTCTCATTAGTTGGAAATAACACTATGATAGGTAATCAATATTAAGTTGAAATACCAGCATTTCATCTTGGATGTTACTCATTCTTGTTTCTGGAAAGCGTTCAGAATAAAAGCTAAATATTTAGCCTCAGCTATGTGTGGCAAACCTGCTTTTATGCATACAAATCATGTGTGAGTTATTTTGGATGTGCTAGTTGTGGATATGCATTTGTAAAGCTCCTTGTTGGCTCAGTCTGACCTTTCCTTCTGACAGGGTCTCAAGTGTACATACAGCTTACGTCTTCTAGAGACTGACCTTGCTTTAGAGTCATTGGGCATCCTCTGTGTGGTCTTACTTCGGTTGTTGATTTTTACAGATTTAATAAAGATGTGAACAACTATGACAGTGACTGTAGAAGGACTCTAAATGAAGAATGGCACCTGTGTCCGATCTGTGAAGAGGTAAATGAGTAAAAGCAGTTAAAATTGTTTCCTTCTGTGCTGCACTGGTTTGTGTATCTTCCCTACTCTTAGCTCAATACAGTGAGTAGCATAGTCAAAATTGCATCTAAATCTGCTTATAAAAGGTCAGTCAGAACAGCTTATAATTAACAGCTGTAATTAAATGAGATGGAACATCTAAAATGAGACAAAGCTCCCTTAGCTTAGGATTGTCGTAGCTGTATTAGGAATGCCGTAGGCTATAGCATCAAAATTACATTTTTGCTTCTACACGGACCTCTCCGTTTCTTAAGTATGGCAGAACAGAAGTGTACGTAGACTCTAGCCTTACTCCAGGACCAATGGAAAGTGCTATTTGTAGAGAAAATTAGGAGCCCAGCAGTCCACGTTATGTACATGGATGGCTGCTGTCCCATGGAAAACATGATTGCTGTGGTTCTGGAGGTGTTCAGTGTTACATGTTCACCATGTCTGGAGGCAGGATTTGACCCTGATATGATACAAAGACAATGATCTGAGCCCTAATGTAGTAAATACTTAAGAGGTGGCATGTTGAAGCTGTGAGATGCACTTTGTCTTTGCCCTGGTAATGGTGGTAGTAGGTAGAAGAGGAGAAAGTAATGGGAGTGCCTCCCCTGACAAGGATAGTACTTTGGAGACAGAAAAGAGGTGTCTCTAAAAATCGCTGGAAACACGGAGTGCCTTTTGCACAGGTAAAGCGGCACAGATGTGAGGGGCAGAAAGTGATCACAGAAGTCAAGTGATCCCCTGTGAATTATCCTAGGTGAAGTAACCATGCTGGACGTGCCTAGAAGTGATCTTCAATTTGGGATCTGCTAGCAGCTTTTGGGAGAACTCAAAAATAATGGAGTGTGTGAAGTCTACTGCTGACGCACAAGGGTTGGCACTGGCATTACCTAGTACTTTGAAGCCTACATGGAACTGAAAACCAGTTTTAATGAGGTTAAAAATGGGGTTAGAAAATAATCTGTACTGGGATAGTTAACCATCAAATAGTTTTACAGATTAGTAATACTCATTATGGCAGAACTGAGAAGGTGTTTCAGAATACATCTCTTGCAGATGTGTTGCTTTGTTGGTTGCTCTCACCTTAGCAGAGCAAGCATAGTGTTGGCATGTGGGCATTAACGGAGAGCAAACCAAGGCTGAAACTCCATGTGTTCTACTTCCCTCTGAGCAAATGTAAAATTACTTAACTAGCAAGTATAAAAATTATTTTGAAACAAGCACCAGGCAGTGTATCCTAAAGGTGGTGTTACTTCAATGTTTTTCTGTCTTATCATTCACCTTTAATTCACCTTTGATTCCCTACAGAGACAAGGAAAGGCACCTGAGCATGAAGGGAAAATACATAGCTGGCAGTATTTGATTCAGACGATAAACCATAGACAGTATATAGGGACTATTGCTTCTTCTAGGTTTAGCTCTCTTTCAGACACCAAGGGAATTAAGCTAATTAGAGCTGTTGATATCATTTCATTTTGTTTGATGTTGTGACATGGAATTTCAAATAACCTGAAGGGATAAGAAAGCTGAAAAGCAAAAGCACTGAGGAGCTTCAGCTTTTCCCTTCCTCAGCAGTATCTACTTTTAAATGGAATTTGGGCACTTTTTTCCAGGTATGCCTTTTCATGCAATGTGATAATGTCAACATTTCAGTCTGTTATACCTGGTTACCTAATCCAGTAATGGTTCCTGGTGCTTTGACTTGTTCTCCAGTTGTTTTAGCAGAGAGAAGCACATGTTGTTGGAAATGGTTTTCCAGGAATTGCTGCTTTTGTTCATCCATCAGCAGAAGCCTGTGATAAGGCAAAGTTTATATGACAGTAATACAGGATTTCTGATACTTAAGAAAAAGAATGGTCTATTGAGGCCAAAAGGAGCAGAACTAGAATGATTAGTGTGTTCAAAATGGGTTGGGGGGTTGAAGTGTAGATGACTTTTTTCAGTAACACAAGTTGAAAGCAACCCTTTAAAAGTTTTGGAGATGCAGGGCAATGTAAAATGCTGCTTTATACAAATAAAATTGGCAGTTATGCAATTTAACTGTGCAACATGCTGATGACTTTACTGAATCTCTAAGTAACAAAATTCACCTGTGTTTCTCTGGTTTGTTGCCCTTGCAGGTGATGGGCATGTAGCTGCTGTGTGTGAAATACTGGGATTACTGTAATGGGCTTAGTGGCCTGGTTAAATTAGTATCTTCTTTCCAGTCAGGAACTCAGGGTACCTTGATCTCAACTCCCAGGATTACTGAGAAAGATAAACCAGGGTTGTTCCTTAAAGGAAGGATCTGCTTGCGTGCGTTTCTGTAGCTTTGCTCCTAACCTGGGGGCTGAGTACGCAGCTCTGGGGTTCGGCTCAGGCTGCAGGTGCCTGGTTTTGCCTCCATCTACTTGGTAAGAGTCCACCAGCTCTGCCAGCGTTTGCTGAGGTGGCAATAGCGTTTTATTCTCTTGCTAAAAGTACTTTTGACTTTTATGTTGTTCATTTAAACTGGAGAATTTTAAGGGAAGCACTAGAAAAAAAAATAGTTCTACCAGCAATTAGTACTTAGTTCCTTTTGTTAGTGTCATAGGCAGCATTGTCCTTCTAATAGTGATGGGAATGATCCTTGTATCATCTTTCATCTGATTACGCTATTGACCCCATTTGTGTGTGACTTTGGCATTTGTCTATTTGTTTAATTATTTTTTCCTGGGTGGTTTTGTCCTTTTTTTTTTTTTTTTTTAACCTTCCAGGCATGGGTATGTGTTTGCATTTCAGATGTGGGGAAAAAAAAAAACTTGAAGAGGAACTCCATGTAGGACTATCTTGGCTGGGATGGCTTGCAGTAGCTTCCAGTTCTTGGCTTGCATGACCACTACTACGTATAATCTTTGCTAGCCTAAACTTAAGAGCTCATTAGTGATTGTGAAAAGTGAACTGTGCTTATGTACTTCTATTGTTAAGTGAAAGTAGCTATTGTATGTGTGGAGTATTGCTTTCTGATTTGTCATAGGTGGCCTTTCATTTTTAGATTTTTACTTGCTCAATTATTCTATCAGTAGTTTTATAGGGCAGAGAAATGTGCACATTTTTTGGATGCTCAAATGAGCAAATGCAGCATAATATAAAACAGGAATCTGTGCTGCTTATTGCAGTGTCTTATTCTGGCTATTTGAGTGCAGATTTTGCAAAAATTGAATGTGACCCATATTTTGCCAGAAATGTTAAGTTTATACCATATAAACATAACAGAACAGTGCAGAAAACTACTTTGAATTATATTAATTATTCAGTACAAATTTATGGTATAAAGGGATTGCCTGTTAATAGGCAGGAAGAATATAATTTTTGATTTCATCTCAAGTGTTGAATAACTTAAAGCATTACTTACTGTCAAGACACTTTGGATATGGAGATGAAATAAAACACTTATCTGTGATATTCTGGTTGCTTGTAGACAACTGTTTCATATCGGTTCATAATGGGAAAGGATTCATCAATAATTCAGGAACCATCCTTTGGTATGGTTAAGTGCAAGGGTGATAACTATGGAAAGAATATTATTAAAGGGGGCCAATAAAAGAGCAAGAAAATCTTGGAAGGCAAGTATAATCATGTGTATTCTGTAAAGCAGCCAGCACTCAATTTGATATGCAATGAATGTCATTTTTGCAAATGAAACACTAGAAGTTTCCAGAGCAATGAATATGAAAATGTAAAGATCACTTATGCAGAAAAAGGAAATTAAAAGTAACTCTTATACATAGGTGTGATTAAAACTCTGGATTGTCTTTAATCCTTTTGGGACATATTGCCTGTGGGGTGATAGACTTTGCCCTTAGGACTCTAGGCCTCAAGGAGTTACAGTTCATGCAGTAAATTTTCTTTTATATAATATATATATATATATATATATAAAAATACACTTTTTGTTGTTGAAGCCTAAAGATGAACAGCATGGAGACTAGCCGCCTTGGGCCTGGAGCAGTTGTGGTGGGGAGGAGAAGGCTTTCACTTACAGCCAGCACTGTAGCACAGTGAAGGGCTCAATGTACATCATGCTGGCATAGATTTTCAGGGAATTCACAGTGAGACCTAGGACAGCAAAGAGAAGTTACAACACAAGTGCAAGGGAATACCTCATCTTAGCGTCAGGTGAGACCTGACAGAAAATACTCTTGACCCATGCCACGGCTGCTAGCTCTGCACCAAATAACGCTAGGCAGAAGGTAGATCTGCAGGTCAAACCTCTGGCTGAGCTCCAATGAACGATGAAATAGCTTATGTTGGGGTGCCACGAACTTGTTCTCCCATGTTCTGTAATTCTGCGTCCTACAGTAGGTCATCTGTGCGAAGGCTACGGCAGACCAGATCCTCGGCTGCTCCTGTGGGGAAGACTCGGGTGCAGTCGCAGCCCTTCTGAATCACTTTTGCGGGAGGACTCCTCCTGCCCTAAAGCATCAGGAGAGCGCCTCAACCCCTGACGTGCTGAACGGCCGCCTTTGTGGAGCGTGAGGTTCAGCTACGGTACAGACCCTTGCCTTGCTCTGGGACTTGAGGAGTGTTCTTAGATATGTTCATGTAAGTGCCCCTCTGGTTAGGGAAGAGCATGGTTTTACACAGAGGGGCAGTGGTGTCCGGGAAGCTTAAGAGCCTGAGACTCCCCTCTTGCTTGACAAAAGCGATAGAGGCAAAACAGATTCCTGGTAACCCAGTATTACCTATACAGACGTAGGTCAGTCAAGTGTTAATTCTGGTACTTGTATCCATGATAAAGTGGAAGAACAGAGCTTTCTGACTCATATGCCAGGCATACTGGAAGTGGGAGGCAGGAAAAAACCATTAGAGCACAGCTATTGCTCAGAAGCCGTTTTCTGATGGGGGCTGTTAACATCACGGGGATTAGGTAGTTGGCTATTTTTAGATGCTTATAACTTTTAGAGGCAATCTGAAGCAGCAGACATCACCTAGGGCATGTTTCTGTACTGCCAGAACAGTGCCAGAACAGCACCTTGAGATAAGCAGGACTTCTCTCAGATTCCTTAATTCCCTTCAGGACAGAGACAGCATAAATTCAGGCTCACAAGTCGCAGGCTTTGTGGCAAGGGAGCCGTGGAGCCAGCTGGGCGCTGAGCGGGGAGGAGGGGATGGTTGGCACTGATGGCAGCAGCAGCAAGGAGGCATGTTTGCAGGTGTTCACCTGCTTCGCCCCTCCTGCAGGGCTGCCTTGGAAAGAAATAAGGGCTGGAACCAGTGAAGGAATGTAAGTGTTTAATGAAGAAAAAGATGCAGGGTGTCAGGAATACTTGAGGAAAAAGAGGGAGGGAGAGGTGTCAAATTATTCATCAACTCTGCCTATCTTAGGCTGGTCTAGTCTCCTGAAACTGTTGTGATATTGGATTTGATAGCTATTAGCAGAACCTGGACCCTTACTTATCAATGGTGTAATTATGAAGATGCATAAACCTGTGCTAGCTGTACATAGCACAGGACTGGAATTGCTCCAGATACTGTACCCTGCAAATCAGAGACAGCACTGCTAAGGATTTATATTAACTTAAACTGAAGAAGAGTTCGGTCCTTCTTGTATGGTAGGAAATACCACTTTAAAGACCATGTTTGTGCAGTTTAGTCCTATAGGTTTGGCCTGGTTGCAGGTGAGCAGACTGGCTGGCATCTGCTGGTGGGGTTGGTGGAGCTCTTGCCCTGTGGCACATAGGGTTATTGACCTGTAAACTTGATTTGTTTGTGCACTAGCAGAGTCAAGCTGAGCTTAGGGTCTCCAAACTGATCCTTTAAATTGTAGTCACCCCTGCTTCGTTTGGATCTAGCCTGTATTGTCAAAGCAGCATAAAGCAAGTGAATTGTCATGAAAATTACAGTCCTAGTGTAAAGAGATCTTGCACTGCAAGTTGTAAGCATCCCAGTATCATGGAATTGATCTGGCTTTGATCTCCAGTGTGACTTGGGTCAGAATTGCTCGTTCAGGCACCAAACCGAACCTGGCTTGACTTTTGGATGTTAGGTGGAGTTTACTTTTAGAAAACACAACTTATTACTTGTCAGAGAACCAAATTTGAAATGAAGCTGTTGAGACAGGCTGAATAAAGAAAGAAACCACTAGAGCCCTTATTACACTATTGCTGAAGTTGCCATACTTCAAATTAGATCACTTGGGATAGGAGCGCGTTGCTTTCTTTTCCTTAGGCTCACCTTAAAGGTCTCTTGCCTGAGACGGAGTTAAGGAACATGTCACCCAGGAGCTCCTGGCTGAGTGGAGAGGTGAATCCAAGTCACGTGCGGCTTGGTACAGTGCCATAACCAAGGACATGCTTTCCCAGAATTTAACTTCCAGAAATTTAAGGAATGCTTCTCTCTACCCGAGTATTTGTGGGAGCAGCACGTATCAAAGGTCAGATTTCAAAAACGTCAGATGTGCTGTGTTACAGAACCTTGCTGGGAATTCAGCATCCCATTTGCCAAAGCTCCTCCAAAAGGAACAGCCAGATTGTCAGAGCTGATGTCTTATATTGCCATCCTTTCATCTCTGCTTTTGCTTTTTCTGCCTTAGGAAGGCAGTGCCTGTCACCCCCTCCCAAAAATACCTAAGTGGTGTATATGGGAAACTAATTGCAGGAGTTACTGTGTTCTTTTTTTATTAAACATGAGTCACATCTCTGACAGAACTTGAGTTAAATATGCTTGAACAACACTTGGCACCTGTTATTAATGATAATTGATTCTCAAATGCACACGAATCTGTACCGTGGTGCAAGCCTTGTGACATCCCAAAATACTTTGAGTTGCAATACCTGAAATACTCCACGGTTTAAATCAAAATAATTATTTTGTTCCTCATAAATGAGCGTCCCTGAAGATAGGGTTCTCGGGCACACTGGTGCTGTGGCTGGGCAGCTGTTCATCTTCTGCGGGGCCAGGAAGTTAGCGATAGCCGCAGGCGGCGGTAGCGACTCCTCCGGCTTGCGGCCTCCTGGCTCAGTGCAGAGCGAGGGTGCGCCCTCAGCCCTCAGCGCGGGTGCTTGCGGTAAGGGTTGGCCAGGCCTCCAAGGTGTGCAGCCTGTGCTGCCAGGGGACCGAGTTCACCCCGTGGGCGCAGCTGCGGGGAATTTTTTTGTGAGGGGCGCTGGGCCTTCCCTTACACTGGCGTCGTAGTTTTGTCACCTCTGTGTTGCCAAAGACAGCGGTGAGGTGCAGGGCTGTGAGTCGTTCCTCCGGGGAGACTCGGCTCTGCTGCCGTGGAGGTTGCAGCTGGATGTGTGATGCCTTCAGTAATGGATTAAAGTGGTGACAAAGCGATGCAGCGGTCATGGTTTCTAGTGAACAGTCCTGTTTAATGTTATACTGAAGAAAAAAGCTCTGGGCTTAAACTTGGCCTTGAGAAAGTCTCTTCATCTCTGCAGAAGTTACTGTTCTCAGCCCTCACCTGCGAAGAGGGGAGCAGTTCTTTACGCTGTGCGAGCAGGCCTGTGCACAGCCCCGGGACGGCACCGGTGGGAGCTGAGAAGTGCATACAATGAAGTATTTGGGGGTTTTCATTTTTGTGTGTGACATGTTGCTCAATTATCCCGGTGTTGGTAGGGTTGTGTTTTTGATGTTACACATTGTGAGCATGTGCAGGAGGTAATGAATTCTGGATTTTTAGGTAACTTCATATCATCTTTTGGTCCTTGACACTCCAGTAGAGCGTAGATCTCAAGATATGATCGGTTGCTTAAAGCAAAGTGCGTTTTCTAAAGCTCTTGTGTTGAAGTGTGTTGCTGATACAAGTGCTGGTGCTTCAGTGAGTTGTCATTGATACTAAAGCTAAGCTTAACTCTGTATGTGAATGTTCTTCTGAATTGCAATAAGGGTTTTCAGGCTGGACACATGAATCATGTTCCATACCAGAAACAAAAAAGCCGCTTTAACAGATTCTTAAGGGAATGAGACAGTTCTGAAGTTCCAAGTTTAAAATGTGTCGCATTCACACATTAGCTTTGTGCATGCCCACGCAGCATATGCTTTTAATTACTGGAACCCATATGGGTTTTTAAATACTCGGCTCAATACAAAACACGTGGACCTGAGGAGGATGAATTTATGGGCCTAGGAAAGGCTAAGCCCAAAGATGCAACAAATCAAGTCTTGCTTAACATTATTACTGTCTGGTGTAGCTTTTAGCTAGTAGCTTTATTTTTAAATGAACTAGAAATGCAGTTTTTGAGTCTGAATAGAAAGCGATGGCAGGAATGTGGGAATTCCTGCACAGGGAGGAAACTGGGATTTCCCCCACCATTTTTCTGCTTCTTTCCTTAGATTGCTGTAAGAGAAAAATACTTGTCATAAGCATCTCTTGGAAGTGTGTGCACCTGCAAAACCAAGTTACCATTGCTGAGGGGCACTTCTCTGGCTCTCTATGGCCACGTGCTTGCAGTTGTCTTCTAACCCTGACAAACTTGGTGGGTGCTATAAGCCTGCATGTTACGCTGTAATCCCAGAGCCTTTTGGCCCGTGTTCCCCAATGAAGCTAGGATGGGAAGCCAGTGAATCCTGTCAAAATGCAGTTGCTGCCAGCCCAGCGTGAGTAGATCTTTAGATCCAGTTGCATCTCAGGTTGTTCAGAGACTGCAAATATTCTCTAAGGAAATAACTCTTTTATTATGCTTGAACTTCAAATTCACGTGCATGATTCTGGCTTTCAATTCAGCAGGAGGGAGGAGAGCTCCAGTGAAAAGCTGGTGCTAGTGTTACTCTGTGGCACACCGGGCCCTCCCTCCCTTGGGCTTCCTGTAGCTCCCTGGTTTCTCGCTTGGCCGTTTGCCCTGCCAAGAGCTCCATCGTGGCTGGGTAGGTGTCCTGCAAACCGTGAGCTGCCAAGGCAAGCTCAGAAGCTGTGGGCCCCTTTCCAACCACATCCTTTTAAGCTAAATTTTGGCCAGCTGCTCTGGGGCTGCTGGGCTGAGCTACCTGCTGCAGCCTTGGATGCTGAGCAGCGGTGCCCTGACAAGTGCCTCTGGACTGGGGACCTTCAGGCAGGTCCTGGGCCTGGATGAGATGCACCTGGCTGCAGACATGTCTGCCATTGGCTTCACAGGCTTCCTAGGAAGGATCATGTCCTAAATGAATGTTATCAAGGGTGTAAAGATAAACACTTGCAAGAGTCAAAGTATATTTGCCACCTTAATTTGATTGCCTCTTGTGCTTATAAATGTTGCTTCTGCCCAGAGGACTGCCTGTCTCGCTTGGTTTAAGCTTCAGCTGGGTATGTAGCACTGTGCCTTTTTTATTGCCTGCTATTTGCACCTTGCGCTGAATTGAAGAGTATTGATTTCCTTGTGGGCTTTTCTGTGGTACTCTTTGCTTCCAGATGAGTGTTCCATGTGCTAATTGATCTTCAGCATGCTCATTAGGTGACAGGATGCTGGGTAGTCACACTCTCCAGATGAAGAGCAGAGCCTTGGAAGTGAAGCTACGAGCATGCTCCTTGCTGCGCCGCTGCTCTCGGTGCTCCTTGCTGCAGACGGGTGCAGGTATTCCCAGCTTGGGCCTTGGCGACACCAGCTGCAGCTTGGCAGCACTTGGGGTTTCTATGTTTCAGGCCCCGGGGTCTTGGAATACATAAAAATGAGCAATATGGTTAGTGGCCCCTGTGGGAAATCTGGTTAAGCTGTGTGTTTGGTCTCTGGGAACTCATACACAGCAGAGACATCGCTCTCTGGGACAAGTGGATCTGCCCTAAGTGTGGCAATGTCCTTTTGCGCAGAGCGCTCCACTCCTTACAGCTCAGGTTAACCAGAGTGTCCCATGGGCAAGATTTCCTTTCTCTTTGGTAGATCCTAATACCTTCTCCACCTGCTGGTAGCAACCACCTTGCTTTCCCAAATTTCCTGATTAATGTAATTAACTTGAGCTCAGCGCAGCTGTCCTCTTCAGTAGGACTTGTTGCTAGGTTTCCACAAAGCAGCATGTGGTGCCTGTACATCTGGAGATGAGCGTATTAAAGCCTAAAACGCAAAGCCATACGCTGGGCCGTAGGTGGAGGCGATAACGCAGATCGGGGTTCCTGCATCCAGGCTGAGCGCTGTCTGCGCTGTGCACGTCCTTGCTACCAGCCTGTGCTCCTGCACTGTGAAACTCAGCCAGCATCAGCTCCCCGCCGAAGTATGCCGCCAGGCCCCACAGGGACCTAACCTCAGGGACAGGGTGGCGTTCATCATCAGTGTGCTGCCTTTTTCTTCTAGCAAACTGCATTTGTAAAGCTTTTTAAAAATATTATGATCATACTTTAAGCAGGTAATAAAAAGAAACGAGGCTGCAAATAAGGTATTCCTCTGAGGAGGAAGGCATTCAGAGTCATAACGAATTTATTCAAAACACTTTCCCAGGGAGGTACCGCGTCTACTGCTTGAGGTGGGTGGCTTCTTGAGCTGCCTGACGCCTATCTGTGAAGGTGCCACGTGTTTTGGTTAGAAATGCACCTTCCCCTCCAACCCTGCTGCTTGGAGGAAGGAGCAGGCTGGCTGGTCTCATCCTCGTTGCTGCTTGTGCTCCTCGGGAAGGTACTGTGCTGTTAGCAGATGGCAAGCGGGGCGGCCGCGGGAAGGGGCTCGCCGTCTCCCGCCCGCCCGCGCTTGAGCTAGCGGGGCTAAAGGCACGTTGTCCCTCTGCCCCTTGAGCGCTTCCTTCAAGGTTAATTGTGAAGCATCATCCAAGGCTTGGATTCATTGGGTCTGTTCAGAGGGAAACAAAAACTTTTCTTGGATGCTTTATTTCCACTCTCTTCCCCCGAGCAGGAAG
This sequence comes from Rhea pennata, assembly GCF_028389875.1. Lineage (NCBI taxonomy): Eukaryota > Metazoa > Chordata > Aves > Rheiformes > Rheidae > Rhea > Rhea pennata. Next base: position 25,421,750 of record NC_084671.1, on the reverse strand, counting down.
CCTTAGGTCTGGCGTCTTTGATATGAGCAAAGGGTAAATAAGCCTTTATTTGGCACTGTGGCTTGCAGAATTTCTGACATTAAAAATAAGCAGTTTTAGCCAACGGAGGCAGTTTCTTGCTTTCCAAAAGATGGTCCGTGCTCTGTGCGTCACAGCAGGAAAGACGCCAGCCCTGCTGGTAGCTTTTGATTGCTACGGCATCCCACGATGCCCTTCCTTTTCCTCCCTCGCCTGCGGCTTCCTTAGCTCTGGAGCCACTGCGGATGGAAGAGTGAGTGTGTTAAGGAAAAAGGTGCTCTGCGCAGCCTGGGCCACTTCCTGGGTGTATTCCGAGCCTGCCTTTGCTTTGAAGAGCTATGAATTGGTGTTAAAAGACCCTGGCCGAAACCGCGTGTTTGCAGCTGTGCAAGCAGGAGGGTGCTGGCGGCGGCAGCAGGGCCGGGAGGCACCGCGGGGGCCCACTGCACTGCTCTGCGGCGCTGACGCCGCCGCTCTTCTTCGTGCATCGAGCTGAGGGCTGGGATTTTTCCATTATTTTTTTATTAAGAATTCAGTGGGAAACGAATGTCTCTGTCTCTCAAGCAGCGTAGAGTTCGTTTCCGTCCTTCTGGGAAGCCGGTTAGCACCATCCGCGGAGCAGCGGAGCCGCGTGCCAGCCCCTTTGCTGTAGGAGTTCTCCGGAGCGCCCTCGGTGTCGAGAGCTCGCTGCGCCGAGGAGGCGCCGCCGGAGGGCCGGAGCCGGCCTGTGGCAGCCCCGAGCTGATGCTGCTCGCAGCTGCAGGCTCTGGGGCGCGGGAGCGTCGCCCTGCCCTGCCTTTGCGCCCTCCCTCGCGCAGGGGCTGCTAGGTGCCTGCCGGGGCTTCGCTTCGCTCCTCTCCTCCTCTCTGCTGCTTTGGTGCACGTATAAAATACTGTTTGCTCCTCCCTGGAGCACCTGCGGCAGATCCGCTTCCCGGGCGTGGTGTAGCGGAGTCCCTACGCCTTCCTGCAGCGTTGTGTCCTGAAACGTTTGATTTCCCCATAACATGTCACCATGTAGTGACGTGCTCGTTTTTATGTGGTGCAGCACTGCTGAGCTTCATCAGTTTAAGCTGCAAGGCTTCACCGTGTGGGTGTGGGGTTTTTTCTTTTTCTTACGTGATCTGCTGTGAGAGGAGCTCTGCGGTGCCCTTGCAGAAGACGTGGCGCTGGGCTTGGCTGACAGGCTGCCTTGCTTTCCTCGCTTTCAAGGCACTCGGCAGCCTTTTTTCTCCGTGGAGTTCGGTCCCAGGCACGGCGCGCAGACGGTTTTCCTTGGCAGCCTTGTTGGCTTTGCTCCTCCGGCTCTGTCTTTGCTTTCTCTCCAGTGACCCGCTGCTCGGTTTGGCAGCTTTGGGCCAGCTCCCGCGGTAATGCCGGCCTTGTGGGCGCTTCGCCGTGGGCGGGCAGCTCGGGGCTTTGCTTCTTCCTTCCCCCGTCCCTGCCGAAGGCAACGCTTGGTAGCTCTTAGTGGCAGGAAGAAGGCTGCCATGTTGTCGTTCTTGTCCTCTCCCTCAGGACAGCACTTATCTGGCGCAACTTCAGCTATCTAAAATTGGGTTTTCAGTCTAAGTTGGTCACTAAGCTGCCTGTATACTTAGGAAGAAGAGGGATATGTTGAGAAGGTAATTTATCTCCCCGCCCCTGAAAACAGATGTTTGTATAAGATATGAATCACTCTTGGACAAGACTTGTCTTTCTATATGACTGGAGATGAAACCTAAGGACTAGCTTAGGCTGTTTTCCTAAAATTTATATTTTCTCTGATTTCAGATGCCTTTCTCACCTTCAGCGACTCTTCCAGGTTCTTGTCAATATATCAAGAATCCTCCAGAACAACACTGGTGACATTCATTAGCTCCTTTTCTTGCAAGAGATTTTTGTGTTCTGGTAAAAAGTATTTTGTATTCTGGTTTTGTATTTTGGCAAAAAGTACTGCTGCTGAATTCAGTATTTTTCTCTATGCAAAGCTTGACACATGCATTTCCTGAGCTGACTTTTTTTTCCCATAATGTCTCTTCTTAAAGTAAGAAGCAAACAGGATTTTTGAAGCACACAGAAGAATTTAGATAAGCTTTTCTCTCTGTTTTCTGATATACTTCCTAAAACTTCTCCAGCTTTGGGGAAGTTAGGGACAAAACAAAAAACGTTGGTGGCGGGAGATGGCATTTCTTTCTGAAGCTGGCAGAGCTTTGAAAATGGAGAAGCTGAGGCAGAAGGGGAGGGGGGAGTGAGAGGAACGCAGCTCCTGGGGAGGAGAAAAGGCAGAAGTTTTGAACAAGTCAAAACTTTACATTTCATTAAAAAAAAAAGAAAGAAAAAAGTAGAAATATTACACTTTTTTTCTAATGAGAAATTGTTTATAAGACCACTTAAAGAAAAGAGTGCAAGAAAACATTTTTAATTTTTTTACCTAGTTACGACTGCTGGGTTGCGTTAACCATGTAACGTGACAGCAGTTATTTGCGTGCTCCTGCAGGGAGCAGCACGTATGTATTCTTGAAATTTTGGCAGAAGACACAACTTGCCCCTTCCTTCTGTGCATCCCAAATAAAGTGTTACTAAGGAATTTTAGCAGCGCGAAGGAGAGAGCCGTCCCTTGTGCGGCCCCGTGGGGAACGGTGCTGAGCTGAGTACTACTCATCTGTCTTGTGTACTTCTCTTTGTGTTGGTACCTTAACAACCTCGGTCCAAAGCTGGAGAGCTCTGACAGCATCTGGCTCTAACAAAAGTGTGTTCGAGTCCCCCTCTGTCATACGAGGAAGAAGTAGAATAACTGACCCGTAATGCTGGCAGTGCAGCCAGCAGGATGATTTCTGTAGCGATAAAATTCAGCCAGTTATTTTGGTGAAGTCGGTCCATTCTGCACATTCACAGGAACATGTGCATCAAGCGTTGCAGTTCAAGGGTGAAGCAAAGTTTTGGTCCTTGTTTTAGGTACCAGCATTGGACTTCTGCTTCTCCGAGCAGTCATGCAGGCCATGCCTTGCGAAGCCCTGATTGCTCCATGCACGCTCACATCTCGGCTGGCCAGGGTCAGATAAGATAGTGCCATATTTGCTTATGCTGTTTGTGTTATTGCAGAAACACAATGAAGAGGAGGAGTAAAATCACATCAGTAGATGCTGCTTTGTGCAACTACAGCTTTTCTGAGTTTAAGTGGGATCTGCCTGGCCCATGTTCTGTGAAGAGTTTGGCCTCCAAGGCATACTGTAATTCTGTGCCACTACCCTCTAGCAGTCTAACCTCGGCTGGTGTGTGGGTATTTTTGCATCTCCTTTCTTAGGTCGCAGGCCGATCTGTGTCCAGTTTTCTTTCTTTCTTTCTTTCTTTATTTTGTTCAAGTTCCTAAACAGACTTCCGTATTTCTCAAATCAAAGACTTGCCTTTGGGAATTATATTACTAGTTGAAACAGAAGAACAATTATTACAATTACGAATGTTCTGTATAGCTACTTCCATCTTGCCTTCTAATTTTTGTTGTGATAGAAAAGAGCGAAGGTAAACAGGACCTGTAAGAATTAAGTACGGAGCCAGTGTATTTCAGGGTAAATCCAACTTGTGTGCTAATATTAATGGGTTGTACTGGATAACTTAAATAGTTGCTACATGTCTAGCTGTCTTGGCTCAGATTTTTGAATCTGATATTA